>NC_037331.1:33087500-33712500 GCF_002263795.3 Bos taurus
CACATACTGCAGGGAAGAGACTACTAAAAGGAGGAAATCACAACTGTGAGGGCCTCGAGGATAGTGCTTTCCTGGCAGGTACAAGGTAGCCTTTGTGGCTGGAGTGGAGGCAATCAGAAGCACTGCAGGAGACAAGGTCAGAGAGGCAGATGAGAGCAAGATCATGAGGTCTCTCAGGAGGACTCTGGATCTCGTGTGACTGAAAGGAAAAGCCCTCGGAGGGTTCTGAGTAGGAGAGTATGACCTGGGTTCCATTTGGCCATCAGGGCTGCTGCGCAGAGAATGTTCTGCAGGGAAGGAAAAGCGAAAGCAAGAAGAGCACGGAGGACCTGCTGCAGAGCGAGCAGGGGACAGATGCTGGAGGGCTGTCCTCCTAGCAATTCATTTGATGAACTCCTTCACACCCTCGACATCTCAGCCTCATCAGCCCTCCTCAGACACGTCCCCTGACCACACACTACAAAAGCAGTGCTCTGTCTCCCTGCCAGCTTGTTTCTATGACCACACTGACTCAATAATATTCATCATTATTTGCAGTCACCCTATTTATTTGTTTCCTTTTGTTCCTATTTCCCATGTAAAAACTACAGTCTACAAGAGAGGGGATCTCCTCTGTCTTGTGTCCTGAGCACACAAAACAATCTTCGGCACATTATAAGTTCTCACTAAATATTTCCTGAATGAGTGAATGGAAGTTCCGTCCCAGGATCATGAAAAATGTATTTTTTCAAAAAGTCAAAGACCTGAGGCATATATGGCCTGAACTCTTAACCCTGCATGCAAGGTGAGATCCACAACTTGCCAGGAAATATGTTACAATCTTCAGGTTTCTCTGTATGTGATGATGATTTTTGACTTCTGACTATTACAAAAAAGGATAATAAGATCTATGTTTAAACTTTATCATTAATTTATAAATTAATGTATAGAAACTGCAAATATGACTATGGGAATATGCCATCTAAGACTTAGATGTCAACAAACACAAGCACCTCGGGTATACACAAACCACGCTTGACATGGAGGCAGATAATAAAATTTTGAAAAAAATAATACTGACTAAATTCTTTAAAAAAGGAAAAGTAGAGAAACAGTATTTCAGAAAGTGAAACATGTCAGACAAACCATTACTTCCATTTTTCACATTCCACCTGAAATGCCTCTAAGCCTGCTCTCTTCTTATTCACACAGTGCTAAATGTAGCCTCGTTATGTTAATTCCCTGACCCAAGCTCTTACAAAAGAGACAGCCAGATGCTATGAACAGGGACTTTCCAAGTCTTTGTCAATTCTTAATTATCTTGTTCTCCACCGCTCTTTCTCTTGCCAGGTTTTAGTATTTTCTTTCTCACTCTTTCCAAAAATTTAAGTCAAACCCCATACAATAAAAATGAAATGCATCTGACAGGGTAAACCATCCTTTTCTGAATATAAGTTAATTTACCTTGTCTCTTGTCTTGGTATCATTGCTATTGTCTATGACTGTACTAACCACCACATATGTATAGACCATCAGTTTTTACCTGAACTTAGCATCAAATACCTGAGGTAGAACAAGTGTACTGTAATATGTGTACTGATTTTGGAGGATGATGATGACATGGTCACCGAGTCAATCTTGAAATGGTGTTGTGCACAAAACACCTCAAGGACTGATTTCACAAAGTCTCAAAAGCAGGAAAGAGAGACTAATTATGCATCAAACACCTAAGTGGTAAAAAATAACTGCCCATGGAGCAAGTGACAGATGATAACATCAGAATCATAGTGGAGGGAAGACATTCAAAAAACGAAAATGAGCACAGTAAGAATAAAAAAGAGCAGCCTTACCTGTCATCTCTGATATGATAGAAGAATCCATAGCCATTGTGCACCATGGGAACCATCACGCCCTGGACTCTTAAATAACCAACCAGACTGGTTGAGAGAACAAAGTTTCCACCTCCTCCACTGCACAGCACAAAGAAAGGATATTTTACTAGGCTTACAGAGGCTTGTTTCTGAAAAGCTTTTAACATCCAGGAAGAAGAACTGCTGAGGTGACAAGACACCACTTTATGTTACCTCCTGGAGAAGAGGGGGTCTGTGAAGAGTTCTGGAACAGGGAGGCCTTCCTCCTTTGCTATGAGTGAGAGGCCTAAGAGATGACGGTCAAATCCTGCAATAGAACCCCAAACTTGAAGTTAGATAAGAGTTTCCTGCACAAGAGAATTTTTTTTTTTTGAGTGACAATAATTCCAGTGTAAGTACCTTTTCCAGTTGAACAATCTTTCATCATTTTATTATGTTTTGCAAAAGCTTCTAACATCATGTGCTTCCGCTCAAGAAGCTGTATTAAAAATCAAGAGATACTTTAATAACAAACTGTACAGAAACCAAACGGAAAAACCTGAGCTCAAAGTAATTAGAATTTGGGTAATTCAGAAGAGAAAAAAGAAAGATTTCAAGAAAGACCTTAAGACACATAATTTTTGTGTCGTTTTCTGCACTTCTATTGCCTTTTTTAAAAAAATATGTTTTATATTGGGGTACAGTTGATTAACAATGTGGTGTTAGTTGCAGGTGCACATCAAGTGATTCAGTTCTACATATACATTTATCCATCCTTTTGCAGATTCTTTTCTCATTTAGGTTATTATGCTCAGAATACTGAGCAGACTTCTCTATGCTTTACAGTAGGTCCTAGTCGGTTATCCATTTAAAATATATCAGTGTGTTCATGTCAATTCCCCACTTCCAATCTATCCCTCCTCCCAACCCTTACCCTCTTCCACTGCCTTTTCCTTCCTATATGCTCCGAAACTTATTTCCTTTCCAGAACAAGAAAATAGGAACTTGTGGGTAGCACTAAAGTGATATTAACAAGTATAAAGACAAAAGCAATTATGATTGCAAAACGAAAGCATAGTTGTACAAAAAAGATAATTAAGCAGCTCCATGAAATTAAAATAAGGTAACACATATATAACTAGGTGCTTTCCTGGTGGCTCAGTGGTAAAGAATCCGCCTGCAATGCAGGAGACAGGGGTTCGATCCCTGGGTCAGGAATATCCCCTGGAGAAGGAAATGGTCACCCACTCCATTATTCTTGTCTGAGAAATCCCAGGGACAGAGGAGCCTGGTGGGGTACAATCCATGGCGTCGCAAAGAGTTGGACACAACAGTGACTACACAACAATATATAACTATAACTATGTCTATCAAGACTAAAGAAGCAAATGCAATACCAAAACAGCAGTGGGAACATACCACCCTTTTGTGGTAAATGCTTAAAAGTAAGTATAAAACAAAACAAAACATATAAAGCTATATTGGTTCTAATATTAAAAAAAAAATCTCATTTCAAAAACGTTCAACCACATCAAGAAAAGTTTCCTTGTAAAGGCGTTTGGGAACAGTCTGCATTGTATGAGTATTATCTAAAGGCAGATCAACAGTAGTGAAATACTCAAGGTGTGGGAAATTATTTTGCCTCGAAGATGACACAAATGGGCTTATCGGGTCTTCCCTGTTTCTTATTCTCTCCAAGGGCATACTTCACTGGCAAATGAAGAAATGTTTGACAGTTTCCAGGAAAAAAATGTTTGAAAATATTTCACTGATTCAGGGATTTGAAGAAGTTAGTTATTCAAGGGTCATGTTTCCTTTAGAACAGACAACTTATCTTAATTTTTTTTCTTTTTGAATACTCACACTGGTAGAAGGATTCTGCATGGATTGGCACCAATTGACTGCTTCTACTGTACATGGTCGCACAGTCTCTGTACGGCCATGATAAAATAATCTTGTCATAGCTGTTTCATAGCAGCAACCAGGACTATGAGAAAAAAGAAAAATGAAAGAGAATGTATTATGAGAAAGAAAACACTATAATGTTACTACAAAGAGTTTAACTAGTAAAGCTGGCTTTGGTCAGAGATTAAGTTCTATGATATACACTGCAATTGAGATTTTCAATAACAAGAGGCTATTTTCAACAGCCAAGAGCAAAAACTACTCAGGCCTAGTATAACATATGTTTCAAAGGCGTGCCTGCCGTCAGGTTGTATGCTTTGGTGTCTGTGGTAGGTGGCCTCTAAGATGCGTCCAGTGGTCCCTGCCTCCTGCTCCTAATGCCCTGGTATAACCCCTCACGCTGTGTGTAGGATGGCCTTGGTGTCTTCTTTCTAACAAAAAGAACAGGACAAAAGCAGTTTGAAGTCACTTCTGAAATCAGGTTACAAAGTGAGCTCTCTCATGCGCTTTCACTTCCTCACTCTGAGGAAAGCCTGCTGCCATGCTGGGGGCTGCCCTGTAGAGAGGCCTCTAAACTAGAGCTTGGGAGGAAAGGCACCTTACTAACAACCACTTGAGTCTAGACACAGATCCTCTTGCAGGAGTGCCTTCAGGTGGGGACACGGCACTGGCTGACACCCTGACTATAGCAATGAGGTCAGAGGCATCCAGCTAAGCTGCACCTGGCTTCCTGACAGACAGAAAATGCGAGATGACAAGGAAGTGTTTGTTGTTCCCAGCTACTAAGATATTGGGTAATTCGTTACATGGCAATAGAGAATACAGTGTGCTTGGCCTTTAGTTCCCTCATACAGAGCTCAAATGACTGTAAAATTAAGTAAAAGCATTATTTAATAAGTTCCCTAGGGTAGGGGTCCTCAAACCTCTGGGATCCAATGCCTGATGACCTGAGGTGGAGCTGATGTAATATTGGAAATAAAGTGCACGATAAATGTAATGTGCTTAAATCATGTTGAAACTCTCCCCCTGCCTCCCCATGGAAAATCTGTCTTCCACAAAACCAATCCCTGGTGCCAGTAAGGTTGGGAACTGCTGCCCAAGGATGATGACTATTTTCCTGGGTTGGAGAATGATATAAATGATATAACAATTTTCAGTACAAAGCTCTCTTTCCTGGTGATAGGAATTCAGTCAAAGCAATAAAATGGAATTAGAGTAAAAGGTCTGAAAGTGGGCACTGCTGCTGCTGCCGCCACGTCGCTTCAGTTGTGTCCGACTCTGTGAGACCCCAGAAGGGGTCAAACACTTTTTTATTTTTTGGTCATGCCACACAGCTTGTGGAATCTTAGTTCCCTGATCAGGGATCAAACCTGGGTCCATGGCAGTGAAATCACCAAGTCTTAACCACTGGACCACCAAGAAATTCCCTCAAATAGTTATTGGGCCTCCTCTGTTCAATGTTTCTATAAGACTATCTCCCTGAGCTGAAATAGTATCTTTTCAAAATGTGAATAAGAAAGTGTAAGTAACAATCTAGGGACTTCCCTCCTGGCCCAGTGGGTAAGACTTTGCCTTCCAGTGTAGGGGGTGTGTGTTCAATTCCTGGTCGGGGAGCTAGGATACCACATACCTCCTGGCCAAAAAACCAAAACAGAAGCAATACTGTAACAAATTCAACAAAGACTTTAAAAATGGCTCACATAAAAAACCTTTAAAAAAAAATTAAAAATAAAGGCAGTAAGAATGAATGAAAAAATATCACTACTCAGCAACTTGTAATGAAATAATAGAGATCATGGTAATGATCATCAATGGCCACTAAAACCATTAGGTAAAAATATCAGGGAGGAAACTTTATAATGGATGTTGGCTAACAACTGAACAGGATATGATAGGAAACAAATAAGATGAACTATTTGATTTACTGTTATAAAAAATAATAAAATTTACTGATTACTATTTTTAAGTTTCCAAATCTAACTACCAGTTTATAGGAAACATGGGAGACAGAGCAACAATGCTTAACAGTTTTTTTACTTAAAGGACAAATACATAAAATAGTAATAAAAATTTATGTCCATGAACACACAATGTAAAAAAATGTAATCTGTGACAAAATAAAAAGGACAGCATCATGATGGACAAAAGCACAGTGTATACTACTGAAACTAAGCCAGTATTATTCAAATTAGGTTGTTATAAATTTAAGATGTTAAACGTAGTTTCCAAGGTAGCCATAAAGAAAACAGCTTAAAAAATAGAGACAAGAAAGACAGGGAAATCAAAATGGTACACTACAAAAAAAAAAAATCAACTAAATACCAAAAAATGCAGGAATGAAGGAACTGAAGAACAAAAACACATAAGACCTACAGAATACATAGCAAAAGGGCAGAATTCTCCCTCATCAGTAATTATCTTAAATATAAATATATTAAACTCTGCAAAGGTAGAGATTGGCAAAATGAACAAAATCACAGTCTATATACTATCCTCAAGAGATTTGCTTTAGATATGAAAACAGTTCAGTCACTCAGTCGTGTCTGACTCTTTGCGACCCCATGAACCACAGTATGCCAGGCCTCCCTGTCCATCACCAACCCCAGAGTTCACCCAAACCCATGTCCATTGTGTCGGTGATGCCATCCAACCATCTCATCCTCCGTCGTCCCCTTCTCTTCCTGCCCCTAATCCCTCCCAGCATCAGGGTCTTTTCAAATGAGTCAGCTCTCCACATCAGGTGGCCAAAGTATTGGAGTTTCAGCTTCAACATCAGTCCCTCCAATGAACACCAAGGACTGATCACCTTTAGGATGAACTGGTTGGATCTCCTTGCAGTCCAAGGGACTCTCTCATCCAACTCTCACATCCATACATGACCACTGGAAAAACCATAGCCTTGACTAGATGGACCTTTGTTGGCAAAGTAATGTCTCTGCTTTTTAATATGCTATCTAGGTTGGTCATAACTTTCCTTCCAAGGAGTAAGCGTCTTTTAATTTCATGGCTGCAGGCACCATCTGTAGTGATTTTGGAGCCCAGAAAAATAAAGTCAGCCACTGTTTCCACTGTTTCCCCATCTATTTTCCATGAAGCGATGGGACTAGATGCCGTGATCTTCGTTTTCTGAATGTTGAGCTTTAAGCCAACTTTTTCACTCTCCACTTTCACTTTCATCAAGAGGCTTTTTTTTAGTTCCTCTTCACTTTCTGCCAGAAGGGTGGTGTCATCTGCATATGTGAGGTTATTGATATTTCTCCCGGCAATCTTGATTCCAGCTTGCGCTTCCTCCAGCCCAGCGTTTCTCATGATGTACTCTGCATACAAGTTAAATAAGCAGGGTGAAAATATACAGCCTTGACATACTCCTTTTCCTATTTGGAACCAGTCTGTTGTTCCATGTCCAGTTCTGACTGTTGCTTCCTGACCTGCATATAGGTTTCTCAAGAGGCAGGTCAGGTGGTCTGGTATTCCCATCTCTTGAATTTTCCACAGTTTATTGTGATCCACACAGTCAAAGGCTTTGGCATAGTCAATAAAGCAGAAAGAGATGTTTTTCTGGAACTCTCTTGCTTTTTCCATGATTCAGCGGATGTTGGCAATTTGATCTCTGGTTCCTGTGCCTTTTCTAAATCCAGCTTGAACATCTGGAAGTTCATGGTTCACATATTGCTAAAGACTGGCTTGGAGAATTTTGAGCATTACTTTACTAGCATGTGAGATGAGTACAACTGTGCAGTAGTTTGAGCATTCTCTGGCATTGCCTCTCTTAGGGATTGGAATGAAAACTGACCTTTTCCAGTCCTGCGACCACTGCTGAGTTTTCCACATGTGCTGACATATTGAGTGCAGCACTTTCACAGCATCATCTTTTAGAATTTGAAATAGCTCAACTGGAATTCTATCGCCTCCACTAGCTTTGTTTGTAGTGATGCTTCCTAAGGCCCACCTGACTTCACATTAGGTTAAAAATAAAAGGATGAAAAAAATGGTACCCAAAAGAGCTGGAGTGGCTACAGATTTTTTTTTCTATTTGGAGTGGCAGTATTATTATCAGACAAACTGTATTTTAAGTGAAAAGCTGAATGAGACAAACAGGACATTATGTACTGGTGAAAGATATAACTCATCAAGACATAACAACTATAAAAATGTATGTACCCAACAAGAGAGTTCGAAGATACATGAAGCAAACTCTAACAGAATTGAAAATAAAACTAGACAGCTCTACAACAACAGTCACAGACTTCAATATCGAACTTTCAATAATGGATAAAACATGTAGACATAAGATCAACAAGGAAACAGAAGCCTTGAACAACACTGTTCAAGCCTTGAACAACAACTACACCCAAAAGACAGTGGCTCAAAGGTAAAGCATCCACCTGCAATGCAGAGATACAGGTTCAGTCCCTCGGCTGGGAAGATCCCCTGGAGAAGGGCATGGCAACCCACTCCAGTATTCTTGCCTGGAGAAACCTATGGACAGAGAAGCCTGGTGGGCTACAGTCCATAGGGTCACAAAGAGTCAGACACAACTGAAACAATTTAGCATGCACGTGTGCAAAAGACAGAATGAGAATAAGCCACTAATAGTAGAATATAAATTCTTTTCAAGTACACATGGAACATTCACCAGGATAGCCATATATTAGGGCACAGAATAACTCAATAAATTTAAAAAGACTGGAACCATACCAAGTATCTTCTTCAATGACAATAGGATGAAGCTAAAAAGCAACAGAAGAAAAACTGAAAAATTCACATATATGTAGAAATAAAACAACACACTCTTAACCAACTGGTTGGGAAGAAATCACAAGGTATATCAGAAAACACACTGAGATAAATGAAAAGCAGAACAGAACTTACCAAAATTTATAGAATGAAGCAAAAGCACTGTTCAGAGGGAAATTCATGGCTCTAAATATTTATATTAAAGAAGAAAATCTCAAATCAGTAAATTAACTGCACACATTAAGGAATTAGGAAAAAGAAGAGCCAACTAGACCCAAAGCCAGCAAAAAAACAAATTAAGATCACAGTAGAGATAAACAAAATACAGATATGAAAAACAAAGAAAGTGAACTAAACCAAAAGTTGATTCTTTGTAAAGATAAACCAAATTGACAAGCTTTTAGCTGTACTGACTAGAAAAAAGGGAGAAGACATCAATTATTACAATAAACTATGAAACAGAGGGCATCACTACTGACTTTACAGAAATAAAAAAAGCACCACAAGAGAACATTTTGAACAACCATTTACAATAAACTGGATGAAGTAAAGTGAAGTCGCTCAGTCGTGTCCAACTGTTTGTGACCCCATGGACTGTAGCCTATCAGGCTCTTCTGTCCATGGGATTTTTCAGGCAAGAGTGCTGGAGTGAATTGCCATTTCCTTCTCCAGGGGATCTTCCCAACCCAGGAATTAAACCCAGGTCTCCCGCATTGCAGGCAGACACTTTACCGTCTGAGCCACAGACAAATTCTGAGGAATACACAAATGACCAAATCTAACTCAAGAGAAAATAGAAATACGACTGGACGTGTAACAAGTAATGAGATGAATCAGCAATCAGAAACCTCCCTACAAAGTTAAGTTCTGGATCAGATGGCTTTACTGATGAATTCTAAATTAAAAAAAAATCAACCACTAATCCTTCTCAAATCCTTCCAAAAACACTAGAGAGGAGGGATCATTTCCTTACTCATAAAATGAGACCAGCATTACCCTGATACCAAAATTAGGCAAAAACACTGTAAGAATAGACACTACAGACTGATATTCCTTATGTCCGAAATCCAAATATTATCACTCAGTCACATCTGACTCTTTGTGACCCCATGAACTGCAGCCTGCCAGGCTCCTATGTCTATGGGATTCTCTAGGCAAGAATACTGGAGTAGATTGCCATTTCCTCCTCCAGAGGATCTTCCTGACCAAGGGATCAAACCCATGTCTCCTATGTCTCCTGCATTGCAGGTGGACTGTTTACATGCTGAGCCATCAGGGAATAGATGCAAAAATCCTCTCCAATTTACTAGAAAATTGAATTTAACAGCAGATTAAAAGGATGATACAGTAAGTCTCCTACATATGAACCTTCAAGGTGCCAACTTTCAAAGATGTGAACGTGTGTTCACATCAATCATGTAAGTTAGTTCACGTGTCTGGTGTACACTGTCATGAGCATGCATCCTCTGCAAGTGGTCGTTCAAACTGCCCTCCGTCTCCTATTGCTGATGAACCTTCAGCTCCACCATCTCCCCATCTCTGCCTCCTCCAGTCAGTAATTCTTCTTGTTCACTCAATGCCAGCCTCCATATGCCAGCTGTTGTACTGTACTACTGTATTCTTCAAGGTACCGTAAGATTAAACGTTTTATTTTTTGTGTTTGTTTTTTATATATTATTTGTGTGAAATATATAAACCTACTACAGTACAGTACTATACAGTTGACTATGTTAGTTGGGTACCTAGGCTAACTTTGTTGGTGTTACTAACAAACCGGACTCACAAATGAGCACTCAGAACAGAACTCATTTGTATGTAGGGATCTCACTGTACACCATGACCAAGTAGGATTTATCCCAGTAATGCAAGGATGGTGCAACATAGGAAATCAATGTAATACACTACATTAACAGAATGAAGAAAAAGACCTACATGATAATCACAATTGATACAGCAACAGCTTTTTATAAAATCTCGTACTCTCCCATAATAAAAAGTGAACAAAGGAATTTCCTCAATATGATAAAGACTTATGAAAAACCCACAGTTAACATGATACTCAGTGGTGGAAAACCAAAAATTTCCCAGCTAAGATTAATAATAAGATAAGGATGCCTGCTTCTGCCAATTCTATTCAACATAGTACTGGCTGTTCTGGCTATAAAGAAAGAAATAAAAGGCATCCAAATCAGAAAGGAAAAACTGAAGCTATCTCTATTCACAGATACCTGGTCTTACACATGGAAAATGCTAAAGAATCTACAAAAAAATTGTTGGAGCTAATAAATGAATTCAGTTTTTTCACGGTATGAAGTCAACATGCAAACATCACTTGCATTTCTATACACTAGCAATAAGTAATCTGAAAAGTAAATCAAGAAAACAATTTACAATAGCATCATAAAGAACACTTAGGACTAAGTTTACCCAAGGAGACAAAAAGACATGTACACTGAAAACTAGAGAAGCCCGTGCAATGAGACGTCTGTGGACAAGGGGAGGAGCGAAGATGACGGAGGAGTAGGAAGGGAGACTACTTTCTCCCCCACAAATTCATCAAAAGAACATTTAAACGCTGAGTAAATTGCACAAAACAACTTCTGAATGCCGGCAGAGGACATCAGGCACCCAGAAAAGCAGCCCATTGTCTTGGAAAGGAGATAGGAAAAAATATAAAAGACAAAAAAAGAGACAAAAGAGGGAGGGATGGAGCTCCATTCTGGGAAGGGAGTCTTAAAAAGAGAGAAGTTTCCAAACACCAGGAAACACTCACTGCCGAGTCTGTGGAGAGCCTTGGAAGCACAGAGGGCAACATAACAGGGAGGAAAAATAAATAAATAATTAAAACCCACAGATTACGAGCCCAGCGGTAACTCCCCCAGCACAGAAGCAGCGCAGACGCCTGCACCCGCCACTAGCAAGTGGGGGCTGGGCAGGGAGGCGCGAGCTGCATCACTTAGAATAAGGACCTGGCCTGAATGCCCTGAGCGCTATCTGAGCGAACTAACTTGGGCTAGCAAACCAGACGGTGGGATAACTACCACGGGAAAAGCCAGCCCTAACCTAAGACACCGCCAGGCCCGCGCACGGAACAAAGGACTGAACAGAGATAGCCGGCTGCAGACCATCCCCCTCTGGTGACAGGCAGCCAGAGTTGGAAGGGGGCAATCGCAGCCCCAGAGAGACATGATCTACAAAACTGTAAGCAGGCTTCTTTGCTAACTAAGACTTCTTGGGGTTCTGGACGGTCAACATTCACCTGAGAATGTGTGCCGGTTGTACACCCAGAAAACTAAGCGGCAGGGATGGGGGAGGCGATAAGTCGCAGCGACTGCGCTCACCAAACACCTCATTACCTGAGCTGCTCGGACCTGGGAAGGGCACAAAACGCAGGCCCAACTGAGTCTGTGCCTCTGAGGACTACCCGAGCGCCTGAACCTGAGCGGCTTAGACCTGGGAGGTGCATGCAGCCCAGGGCTGCCCTTGGACGGTTCCCGGGGGAGCAACCTAGAGCCTGAGCAGTGTGGGCAGGAAGGGCACACGCGCCGTGAGCGAGGGCAAACCCAGTGTGGCTGAGGCACTGCGAGCACACGCCAGTGTTATTTCTTTGCAGCGTCCCTCCCTCCCCACAGCGCGACTGAACAAGTGAGCCTAAAGAAAAAAAAAAAAAAAGTGTCCACCACCGCCCCCTTTGTGTCAGGGTGGAAATCAGACACTGAAGAGACCAGCAAACACAAGAAGCTAAAACAGAGGGAACCCCCTGGGAAGCAACAGGTGCAATAGATTAAAACCCTGTCATTAGTACCAACTACACAGGAAGGGCCCTATAGATCTTGAGAAATATAAGCCGGACCAAGGAACTAGCCGAAAATGAACTGACCCCACTCACACTGCCCACAACACCACCAGAGAAAGTCCTAGATATATTTTTACTATTTTTACGACCATTTTTTTTTTTTTTAATTTTTAAAAAATTTTAAGTCCTCTATTACTCCTTTAATTTTCACTTTTATAACCCACTATTACTTTGCAAAAAAAAAGACCCTATTTTTTAAAAAGCAAACTTCATATATATTTTTTTAATAATTTTTGTGACTTTTTTTTTTCCTCTTTTTTTTTTTCTTCTTTAACATTGTATTTTTGAAATTCCAAACTCTACTCTAGATTTTTAATTTTTTCTTTTTGGTATTTGTTATCAATTTTGTACCTATATTTTTTTTATAATTTTTGTGACTTTGTTTTTTTTTTCTTTTTCTCTTTCTTCTTCTTCTTCTTTTCTTTAACATTGTATTTTCAAAATTCCAAACTCTACTCTAGATTTTTAATTTTTGCTTTTTGGTATTTGTTATCAATTTTGTACCTTTAAGAACCCAATCTTCAGTATCCATTTTTACTTGGGAGCGAGATTACTGGCTTGACTGCTCTCTCCCCCTTTGGACTCTCCTTTTTCTCCACCGGTCGCCTGTGTCTCCTCCCTAACCCCTCTCTGCTCTACCCAACTTTGTGAATTTCTGTGTGTTCCAGATGGTGGAGAACACTTAGGGAACTGATTACTGGCTGGATCTGTCTCTCTCCTTTTCATTCCCCTCTTTTATCCTCCTGGCCACCTCTGTATCCTTCCTCCCTCTTCTCTTCTCTGTATAACTCCGTGAACATCTCTGAGCGGTCCAGTTGTGGAGTGCACGTAAGGAAGTGATTACACGCTAGCCTGCTCTCTCCTCTACTGATTCCACCTCATCTCATTCGGGTCACCTCTAACTCCCTCCTCCCTCTTCTCTTCTCCATGTAATTCTGTGAACCTCTCTGGGTGTCCCTCACTGTGGAGAAACTTTTCATCTTTAACCTAGATGTTTTATCAATGGTGCTGCATAGAAGGAGAAGTTTTGAGACTACTGTAAAAATAAGACTGAAAACCGGAAGCAGGAGGCTTAAGTCCAAACCCTGACTCCAGGGAACTCCTGACTCCAGGGAACATTAATTGACAGGAGCTCATCAAACGCCTCCATACCTACACTGAAACCAAGCACCACCCAAGGGCCAACAAGTTCCAGAGCAAGACATACCATGCAAATTCTCCAGCAACACAGGAACACAGCCCTGAGCTTCAAGATACAGGCTGCCCAAAGTTACTACAAAACCATAGACATCTCATAACTCATTACTGGACACTTCATTGCACTCCAGAGAGAAGAAATCCAGCTCCACCCACCAGAACACCGACACAAGCTTCCCTAACCAAGAAACCTTGACAAGCCACCTGTACAAACCCACCCACAGTGAGGAAACGCCACAATAAAGAGAACTCCACAAACTGCCAGAATACAGAAAGGACACCCCAAACTCAGCAATATAAACAAGATGAAGAGACAGAGGAATACCCAGCAGGTAAAGGAACAGGATAAATGCCCCCCAAACCAAACAAAAGAGGAAGAGATAGGGAATCTACCTGATAAAGAATTCCAAATAATGATAGTGAAAATGATCCAAAATCTTGAAATCAAAATGGAATCACAGATAAATAGCCTGGAGACAAGGATTGAGAAGATGCGAGAAAGGTTTAACAAGGACCTAGAAGAAATAAAAAAGAGTCAATATATAATAAATAATGCAATAAATGAGATCAAAAACACTTTGGAGGCAACAAATGGTAGAATAACAGAGGCAGAAGATAGGATTAGTGAATTAGAAGATAGAATGGTAGAAATAAATGAATCAGAGAGGAAAAATGAAAAACGAATTAAATGAGGACAATCTCAGAGACCTCCAGGACAATATTAAATGCTACAACATTCGAATCATAGGAGTCCCAGAAGAAGACAACAAAAAGAAAGACCATGAGAAAATACTTGAGATAATAGTTGAAAACTTCCCTAAAATGGGGAAGGAAATAATCACCCAAGTCCAAGAAACCCAGAGAGTCCCAAACAGGATACACCCAAGGCGAAACACCCCAAGACACATATTAATCAAATTAACAAAGATCAAACACAAAGAACAAATATTAAAAGCAGCAAGGGAAAAAACAACAAATATCACACAAGGGAATTCCCATAAGGATAACAGCTGATCTTTCAATAGAAACTCTTCAAGCCAGGAGGGAATGGCAAGACATACTTAAAGTGATGAAAGAAAAAAGCCTACAGCCCAGATTACTGTACCCAGCAAGGATCTCATTCATATATGAAGGAGAAATCAAAAGCTTTACAGACAAGCAAAAGCTGAGAGAATTCAGCACCACCAAACTAGCTCTCCAACAAATACTAAAGGATATTCTCTAGACAGGAAACACAAAAAGGGTGTATAAACTCAAACCCAAAACAATAAAGTAAATGGCAACGGGATCATATTTATCAATAATTACTTTAAACGTAAATGGGTTGAATGCCCCAACCAAAAGACAAAGACTGGCTGAATGGATACAAAAACAAGACCCCTATATATGTTGTCTACAAGAGACCCACCTCAAAACAGGGGACACATAAAGACTGAAAGTGAAGGGCTGGAAAAAGATTTTCCATGCAAATAGGGACCAAAAGAAAGCAGGAGTAGCAATACTCATATCAGATAAAATAGACTTTAAAACAAAGGCTGTGAAAAGAGACAAAGAAAGTCACTACATAATGATCAAAGGATCAATCCAAGAAGAAGATATAACAATTTATAAATATATATGCACCCAACATAATAGCACTGCAATATGTAAGACAAATGCTAACAAGTATGAAAGGGGAAATTAACAATAACACAATAATAGTGGGAGACTTTAATACCCCACTCACACCTATGGATAGATCAACTAAACAGAAAATTAACAAGGAAACACAAACGTTAAACGATACAATAGACCAGTTAGACCTAATTGATATCTACAGGACATTTCACCCCAAAACAATGAATTTCACCTTTTTCTCAAGCAGACACGGAACCTTCTCCAGGACAGATCACATCCTGGGCCATAAATCTAGCCTTGGTAAATTCAAAAAAATTGAAATCATTCCAAGCATCTTTTCTGACCACAATGCAGTAAGATTAGATCTCAATTATGGGAGAAAAATTATTAAAAATTCCAACATATGGAGGCTGAACAACACGCTGCTGAATAACCAACAAATCACAGAAGAAATCAAAAAAGAAATCAAAATTTCCATAGAAACAAATGAAAATGAAAACACAACAACCCAAAACCTATGGGACACTGTAAAAGCAGTCCTAAGGGGAAAGTTCGTAGCAATACAGGCATACCTCAAGAAACAAGAAAAAAGTCAAATAAATAACCTAACTCTACACCTAAAGCAACTAGAAAAGAAAGAAATGAAGAACCCCAGGGTTAGTAGAAGGAAAGAAATCTTAAAAATTAGGGCAGAAATAAATGCAAAAGGAACAAAAGAGACCATAGCAAAAGTCAACAAAGCCAAAAGCTGGTTCTTTGAAAGGATAAATAAAATTGACAAACCATTAGCCAGACTCATCAAGAAACAAAGGGAGAAAAATCAAATCAATAAAATTAGAAATGAAAATGGAGAGATCACAACAGACAACACAGAAATACAAAGGATCATAAGAGACTATTATCAGCAATTATATGCCAATAAAATGGACAACGTGGAAGAAATGGACAAATTCTTAGAAAATTACAACTTTCCAAAACTGGACCAGGAAGAAACAGAAAATCTTAACAGACCCATCACAAGCATGGCAAATTGAAACTGTAATCAGAAATCTTCCAGCAAACAAAAGCCCAGGTCCAGATGGCTTCACAGCTGAATTCTACCAAAAATTTAGAGAAGAGCTAACACCTATCCTACTCAAACTCTTCCAAAAATTTCAGAGGAAGGTAAACTTCCAAACTCATTCTACGAGGCCACCATCACCCTAATATCAAAACCTGACAAAGATGCCACAAAAAAAGAAAACTACAGGCCAATATCACTGATGAACATAGATGCAAAAATCCTTAACAAAATTCTAGCAATCAGAATCCAACAACACATTAAAAAGATCATACACCATGACCAAGTGGGTTTATCCCAGGGATGCAAAGATTCTTCAATATCCACAAATCAATCAATGTAATACACCACATTAACAAATTGAAAAATAAAAACCCTATGATTATCTCAATAGATGCAGAGAAAGCCTTTGACAAAATACAACATCCATTTATGATAAAAAAACTCTCCAGAAAGCAGGAATAGAAGGAAAATACCTCAACATAATAAAAGCTATATATGACAAACCCACAGCAAACATTATCCTCAATGGTGAAAAACTGACAGCATTTCCCCTAAAGTCAGGAACAAGACAAGGGTGCCCACTCTCACCACTACTATTCAACATAGTTTTGGAAGTTTTGGCCACAGCAATCAGAGCAGAAAAAGAAATAAAAGGAATCCAAATTGGAAAAGAAGAAGTAAAACTCTCACTGTTTGCAGATGAATGATCCTCTACATAGAAAACCCTAAAGACTCCACCAGAAAATTACTAGAACTAATCAATGAATATAGTAAAGTTACAGGATATAAAATCAACACACAGAAATCCCTTGCATTCCTATATACTAATAATGAGAAAATAGAAAGAGAAATTAAGGAAGCAATTCCATTCACCGTTGCAATGAAAAGAAGAAAATACTTAGGAATATATCTACCTAAAGAAACTAAAGACCTATATATAGAAAATTATAAAACACTGGTGAAATAAATCAAAAAGGATACTAATAGATGGAGGAATATACCATGTTCATGGATTGGAAGAATCAATATAGTGAAAATGAGTATACTACCCAAAGCAATTTATAGATTCAATGCAATTCCTATCAAGCTACCAATGGTATTCTTCACAGAGCTAGAACAAATAATTTCACAATTTGTATGGAAATACAAAAAACCTCAAATAGCCAAAGCGATCTTGAGAAAGAAGAATGGAACTGGAGGAATCAACCTGCCTGACTTTAGGCTCTACTACAAAGCCACACTCATCAAGACAGTGTGGTATGGGCACAAAGACAGAAATATAGATCAATGGAACAAAATAGAAAGCCCAGAGATAAATCCACGCACATATGGACACCTTATCTTTGACAAAGGAGGCAAGAATATACAATGGATTAAAGACAATCTCTTTAACAAGCGGTGCTGGGAAAACTGGTCAACCACGTGTAAAAGAATGAAACTAGAACACTTTCTAACACCATACACAAAAATAAACTCAAAATGGATTAGAGATCTAAACGTAAGACCAGAAACTATAAAACTCCTAGAGGAGAACATAGGCAAAACACTCTCTGACATACATCACAGCAGGATCCTCTATGACCCACCTCCCAGAATATTGGAAATGAAAGCAAAAATAAACAAATGGGACCTAATTAAACTTAAAAGCTTCGGCACATCAAAGGAAACTATAAGCAAGGTGAAAAGACAAACTTCAGAATGGGAGAAAATAATAGCAAATGAAGCAACTGACAAACAACTAATCTCAAAAATATACAAGCAACTCCTGTAGCTCAATTCCAGAAAAATAAATGACCCAATCAAAACATGGGCCAAAGAACTAAATAGACATTTCTCCACAGAAGACATACAGATGGCTAACAAACACATGAAAAGATGCTCAACATCACTCATTATCAGAGAAATGCAAATCAAAACCACTATGAGGTACCATTTCACACCAGTCAGAATGGCTGCGATCCAAGTCTACAAGCAATAAATGCTGGAGAGGGTGTGGAGAAAAGGGAACCCTCTTACACTGTTGGTGGGAATGCAAACTAGTACAGCCACTATGGAGAACAGTGTGGGGATTCCTTAAAAAACTGGAAATAGAACTGCCTTATGACCCAGCAATCCCACTGCTGGGCATACACACCGAGGAAACCAGAAGGGAAAGAGACACGTGTACCCCAATGTTCATTGCAGCACTGTTTATCATAGCCAGGACATGGAAGCAACCTAGATGTCCATCAGCAGATGAATGGATAAGAAAGCTGTGGTACATATACACAATGGAGTATTACTCAGCCATTAAAAAGAATACATTTGAATCAGTTCTAATGAGGTGGATGAAACTGGAGCCTATTATACAGAGTGAAGTGAGCCAGAAAGAAAAACACCAATACAAATAGTATACTAACACATATATATGGAATTTAGAAAGATGGTAACAATAACCCTGTATACGAGGCAGCAAAAGAGACACTGATGTATAGAACAGTTTTTTGGACACTGTGGGAGAGGGAGAGGGTGGGATGATTTGGGAGAATGGCATTGAAACATGTATAATATCATATATGAAATGAGTCGCCAGTCCAGGCTCGATGCACGATACTGGATGCTTGGGGCTGGTGCACTGGGATGACCCAGAGGGATGGTATGGGGAGGGAGGAGGGAGGAGGGTTCACGATGGGGAACACATGTATACCTGTGGCGGATTCATGTTGATATATGGCAAAACCAATACAATATTGTAAAGTTAAAAAATAAAAAAAAAAGTCCATGGACAGCAACGAAGAGTAGCTGCCGCTCTGTGCAGCTAAAGAGAGCCCATGCACAACAATGAACACCCAGCTCAACCAAAGATAAATAAATTTTAAAAACATAAAGTACATATTCTCAGATAAAATTTTAAAAAGATCAAGACACTTCCACTTCTGCTTAGGATGTAGAAAGTCACAAAATACCATCTCTCTTATCCTAAAAATGAGTAAAGACTAGATTCCATAAAACTGTATCTTTTCATGAACCCATTTGAAAACAGGCTTCAAGAAAACCAAGTGATCTGAATTTCAAAGCATGGCAAACCTCTGTAAGATGAGAACAGGTACTTCAAAAGTATCAAGGTAATGAAAAACAAGGAAAGACTGTCAAAGCGTCACAGACGGAAACCTAACAACACTGCTGATGAAAGTACAAATTAAGGCACAGTGCCAAGTGGGGAAAAAACCTCAGAGGAAACACTGGGGAGTTACAGTAGAACAGCTAGAGTAGAGATATCCCCTTCGGCCTCTAGACTCTGAAAATGGAGAAGGATTGGTCCTCACCGTCCATGAAGTCTGTAATAGGCCAACTGAAGTGCCAGCTGAATAAATGTATCAGGGTGAAGCTGCTTCTCCTTGGTTAGCTTTTTGCCAAAAGACGTAAAGGCATATACCACAAGCTGGAGATCGGACACCTAACAAACAGAATTAAATGGGAAGAGTGAACATATACCCAAGGAGAATACCCCCAAAGATAACCAAATTATCATTAGCATTAAATGAATAAAACAGAAATAAAGGTATTAAAAGCTATAACTTCTGAATGTTTTATGCCATCATATGTGGATGATAGCCAAATATTCATACACAGTAGTTAAAAGATAAAGTATTAACTATCAAAGAGAAAAGTGAAAAATCTACCTGCTTGAAATACTGGGCCTTAGCTTGGTTGATGTCATTTAATACTTTTTCATCCACAGTGAAAACAAGCTCCTCTGGAACCGGTATATCCCGTACTTTTTCTGAGCCCTGAAAATACGGAAAACTTAAAAATACTGTATCTATAAAAATATGAGGCGAAAAGGGAGGAAATCATTTTTTCTAACATACCTTCCATCTTCCTTCATTCTCAAGAATGTTCTCATCAACATAATAGCAGACTTTTACCAGAACCATTGCATCAAAAGGAGCATGCTAAAATGAAACCATACAAGATTTTGAATACTTTATGTAAGTTAAGACTTGACCCAGTATTTTATTTTCATTTTTGCCCCACTCTTAACACACAAGAGCAGAATTCTCATATGCCTCAACTCATAATGATAACGATAGGGATATTCTACAGTATAGTAAGTAATTGATGTATTTTATTTTCTGAGAAAGAACAAATATTTAAAGTCAGAAGCACCTAATCAGGGCTCTTGAAGTAATGGGAAGGGATGTAAAGTAAATATGAATCATAAAGAGAAAACAATTGCTATTTGTACTGGAAGTTAAAAGAGGTTCAGGGTGAACACATAGGGTTCAGGATGGGGAACACATGTATACCTGTGGCGGATTAACTTTGATATTTGGCAAAACTAATACAATTATGCAAAGTTCAAAAATAAAATAAAATAAAAAAAAGAGGTATACACATATACCTATACAATGGTAAAATGTTAAGGAATGGTGAGAGCACTGTAAAAAAGCAGATGGAGCTGCCAGTGACAGCACAGGTAACAAGACTCACCGGTCATGGACAAACCCTTTTCTAACTGCATCTCACAACTGCACAGTATTCTGTAGCTTTACAACGAATTTTCACAGACATTGCATATATTATTTCACTGAGACAATAGTGTTAAAATGCAGCCAGTAAGAAGAGCAATATTGAAGTGCCAATACTTTGGCTACCTGATGCAAAGAGCTGACTCACTGGAAAATACCCTGATGCTGGGAAAGACTGAGGGCAGGAGGAGAAGGGGGTGACAGAGGATGATATGGTTGGATGGCATCACTGATTCAATGGACATGAGTTTGAGCAAACTCTGGGAGAGAGTGAAGGACAGGGAAGCCTCGCATGCTATAGTCCATGGGGTTGCAAAGAGTTGGACATGACTGAGCAACTGAACAACAACAAACACGATCTCCACAAAACCCTCTAACAAAGAGAAGACAAAACAGTTGAAGCCAGGATTTTAAATCCAGAGAGGGAAATGTGATTATGTAGTCCAAACCACATATTCTAGTACCAACATAAGAGAGCAGCAACATGACTCTAGATTAAGAGCAAGTTAACTTTACAGTATATATGCTTTAGTAATAATGTTTTATATTAGGTTAAATAGTATTTTCAGTAATCATCTTGGGTTGCAAGAGTAACCTACATGGAATTTTGAAAGCCTATTATCTAGTGAAGACCATCAGATCAATTTTATAAATATATGGGGGATAATGCATACACATAAAATGTGTCCACACACTTTACTGAAAGAAAGCATCTCAGTTGTACAAAGACACGTGCTCATTATAAGACCAATATTTTCATCCCAAAATAGAAAATATGATTAAAATTACCTTCTCCTGAATTTGAGCAAACCGCAGGATATTGCTGCCATCAGTAAAAATCAAAGTAGTACAAGGTGGTAATTTTAGGTGGCTGGGAGTGAGGGAGGAAAGCAAGAAGATAAACTCTTGATGACGGGAGTAACTTGACCCTTACATAACAATGTAACACTCGATTTGGACAATTTAACACACAGTGAAACAAAACTCTTAAAATGAAAGTACCAAGTAAACACTAGAAAAATATAAATGCAAACAAACCAGAAGAGAGAGCAGGCAGAGGGGAAAAATGGTTATGAATAATATTAAGCTCAGTTTTAGAATGTGGAGACAGGAAGAGACTGTTAGGAGGATGAAGGCAATGTGAGATGAGCATGAAAAAGAGGGACATCCTCTGCATCCGACAAGTCAAGGAGAGATGGAAGGAAGAAGCCAGAAGGTTGTTAACTACTTTACAAAGCACAGTTTCCAGGGAACAGTGAGGCTATCAACCAGACTGAGGTGGTTAAGAAGAATCAAACAAGGAGCCAAAGAGAAAAAAGCTGAGGCAATTAACAAGAAATCTTTTGTCAACAGGGGACTCTTAAGGAAGAAGAAAGACAACTGTTAACAGACATTCTGTTACCTGCATATCAACCACTCCACCTTCTTTGGCAGTAACAACTACTTTATTTTTCTTTAGGCAACCAGCGCACATCTCTGTGGTGGTTTGAATGAGTGAGTGATTCTACTAGTGGGTCCCAAGGTTTGGCATGTGACCCAGGCCAGGTGGACTCCCTGGAACATGCACAAGATTCACACAGGCTGATACAACCAACGAGCATTATTCTCAGGTCTTTTGCTGGAACCAGAGGGGTTAAAAAAAAAAAAAAAAAGCTGGCTATTTCCATGGAGAACAATAACCTACTAGGAGAGCTGTGAAAACATGAGACTGTAGGTAAAACCATCACGTGGTACCTTCTACATAAAAATAAAGCTGAGGCTAGGAAAGTGATGCCAAAAAATGTAGAATTTTCTAATGAAAGCATTTGGACACTGGAAGTCAGCCTAACCCAAATTTAGCTGTATCCCATGCCATAAATACCTCTGTAAGGTAATAACAGTTTGATTTAGGTTTCTATCACCTAAAACTGAAAAAAATTACTGATTAATACAACTACTGAACCCAGATCAACATTACAGGTCTTTTTAGTATTTTACAGTCACTAAATCTTTGGGAGGAAAGCCCCCAAACACAAACAAACAAAAAAATCTATCTCATACTACTTTATACCAAGTCACATACTTTATGAAAAGTTACATAACAAGATTATAAATATAGATTGCAATCCTGACTTAGGTTGATTTCTTCATTTTCTTGGTTCATAGACTTCCTGAATGTCCATCAGAAAATGGCAGGGTAGAGATGATAAAGACAACCATAGGAGAACAAAAGAGAAAACAAGTTGTGTGTGTGTATATATATATTTTATAAAGAATGTAAAAAAAAAAATGCTATCCAGTACCAGATATTTTAATATCCAGAAGTAAATAATGTTCCAAAGATCCTGTGTCATTTTTTTAACAAGGTTACAAAATTACTAGGTAAATGTACAAATATAGCTACATACATTTCTCTGTGCACAGAACATATACATAATGCTATATCTTTTTAAATGTGTTGTAATTTTCAACAAGTAGCAGATTTTAAAAGAGCTTCTACTACATAAAGATACATGCAAATTCCATTTTACAGGCACACATCAAACTGTTAGCCTAACTACAGACAAAAATAACTTGTCCTATACTGTTTTCACTGAGAATTCATAACTAAAATTTTTACTCTAATGCCATAAAGCTAAAAAATGATTTATTATCCTGCCACAGGACAGCCTAACTATTGTAGATTACTGCCACTCATTTAACTGAAAAGAGTAAAAGGGAAAAGTAACTTCAGTAGTTTACTTACATCACAATTACTGCCAAATACTCCATTAGAAAAGGCAATCAAGTTATAAGATTTGTCACCCCAGCGTACTGTTGGGTCTCCATTAAGAATCTTTGCAGAAACCTAAAATAAATTTATTATTTCAAATTAAAAGAATCTTAATATTGGTTTTTAAGTATTTGTATCTTAAATATACACAAACACACATGATCTCACTTTTCCTCTCTTCAGGTAAACCAAATTTAATAAAATAATAGCTATTCTCAAGAAATAATAATTTAGGTCCTGACTATTTAAATACTCAAAATCTAAGAAATTCTACCAGAAAAGAGGATGGGACAATATTCATGAATGTTTAGAGAATATCAAAGTGAAAGGACAAGGTGTTTGCAACTTTAATAGAATAAGAAGCATGGATAAGGTTAGTCATGAAAATCTAGTTACAAGGAAAACATTTCAAGAATTCATATCCCACTAAGCCAGTTTCTCAAATGGTAGGTTTTGGCCGTAGTGAGTCAGGAAATCACTGTAAACATCTTTACAAAAAGAATAACAATAGAACATAAATATCAGAGTATATCACAGATAGTCAAAGTAATTACTGTTTTGTGAAACTTCTATTATGTACATACTTGTGTGTGTGAGCGTATGTGTGTGTATTTAATGAGCAGCAATCTAAATACGTCTAACTGTAGATTGCAGCAACTGAGCAACATTTAATTAAAATATATTCTTCAAGCTTGTTGATTCTACTTTTAAAAAAGCAGCTAACGAGGGAAAAACTGTTTCCAAGCTACAAGATTTTTCAATCCAATATTATTTATTTCTCTCATTTAATACTGATGGATGCAAAGATTCTGAGATTCCTACAAATACGAATGCTTCTCTTTTATTTTTTTCCCAGGAAATGGTAATGTCCCAGAAAAAAAAAATAAAACCCCAATTATCCTTAAACTCACTAACGTCAGTGTGTTCTACAAAACCAAATGATAAAATAAGTCACAAGAGTTCTGTGATTCTTAGGACAGACCTCACCAGCTAAGGTATCAAGGCCCACTGCTGTGGGCTATAGGTAGATTTTCATGTCACCTTGGGTTTGAAAAGCTCATTTTCCCCCATGCCTTATGCAAATTTTCTGTATATATAATCAATGGAAAGGTTGGGAACCACTGCCATGTGACAAGCATGTGACAAGCAAATAATACTCACACTTCTTTAAACAACATATAAGATCTGTCTAAACAGCCTTGCCGCTCAGATGGTAAAGCATCTACCTACAATGTGGGAGACCCAGGTTCAATCCCTGAGTCAGGAAGATCCTCTGGAGAAGGAAATGGCAACCCATTCCAGTGCTCTTGCCCAGAAAACCCCATGGACAGAGGCTACAGTCCATGGGGTTGCAAAGAGTCGGACATAACTGAGCGACTTCACTTTCTTTCTTTCTAAACAGAGCTGAACAATGTGGCAAGGATTTACAAAGCATTATTTATTTATGTATAATCTTATAATATGTGTGTATGTGTAGCTAAGAAAAGGTTTTAAAAGCTTGCACAAATATTTATATTGTATGACTTAGTATTTGTGCTTTCTTTTCTTAGCTACCCCATTCTAAGATAAAAGATGTTTCCAAAATCTAGGAAACAATTGTTTTCACGATTATGTTTCAAGGTGGTTTTACAGGTGTATACTTCAAACTAAGTTGTATACATTAAATATATACAGTTTTTTGCATGTCAATTATACTTAATAAAGTGATTCTTTAAAAAAAAAAAAAATTCTTCTCATGTTCAATTTACACAAGAGTTCTCCAGAAAACTCTGTGGGAAGAAATAAAACAAGGGACTTTCCTGGTGGTCTCATAGTTAAGAACCCATCTGCCAACACAGGGGACAGAGGTCTGGCCCTTAAGTGGTAGCTACTGAAGCTCGTGCACCTAGAGCCTGTGCTCCACAACAAGAGAAGCCAGTGCAATGAGAAGCCCACACACAGCAACCAGAGTACATCCCGCCTGCCACAACTGGAAAGAAAGCCTGTGCAAAGCAACAAAGACCCAGCACGGCCAAAAATAAATAAATTCTTTAAAAAAAAAAGAAATAACAGAACAAGATAGTTGAATACCTGAGAATAATCTTCTGGTGTAACATGTGGACTGTCATCATCTAAACAAAATACCAGTAAACTGCTCTGAATTTTTTCTAATATAGTCAGGTTCTCTGGATTAAGACTAATCAAATATTCTCGTGCCTAAAGGGCAAGAAGAAAAAATGAAATATTACAAGTTAAATATAAAATAGTCAGAAAAGCTCAACAGGTTTTTGAAAAGTTAGAGAAAAGGTTCATCAAGAAAAGTGTAAATTCAACGACCTCTGTGATGAGTCCTGAACAGGTTTTCTTCTTCAAAAGCATGCCTAGTCCCTACATTTGTGCTACTAAATGTATAAAGGTATAAAATTATGCCTGCTTTCCTGGGTGCTCAGACAGTAAAGAAAATGCCTGCAAGTCAGGAGACCCAGGTTCGATTCCTCAGTTGGGAAGGTCCCCTGGAGAAGAAAATGGCTACCCACTCAAGTATTCTTGCCTGGAGAATCCCATAAACAGAGGAGCCTGGTGGGCTACAGTTCACGGGGTCACAAAAAGTCAATGACTGAGTGACTAACCACACATAAAGTTATGCCACCCCTAGATTTTCTGCTTGTTCAATATTGTACAATGTATTTAAAAACTGCTTAAAGCTTAAAGCCGTCTGTCCATTTGTCTTTATTTCCAAGGGCCAGCACGTCCTTGAGCTGAGTGTTTGAAGTTTAAATGTAAACAAAATAAAAGTATATACTCTCCCCAAGTCTAAATTATAGTTAATAATATTGTACTGCATATTTGAAAGTTGCTAGAGAGTAGATCTTAAAGTTCTCATCACAAGAAAAATATTTTTAAATTTTCTGTATGGCGACGGACATTAACTAGATTTACTGTGATATTTCTCAATAGAAACAAATACTGAATCCTTATGTGTATACCTGAATATAATGTTGTAAGTCAATTGTAAGTCAATTGTACCTCTAAAGAAAAGAAAAATGTAAATTATAACCTTAGCCCATCGAGTTCGCTCCTCAGTAGTTAACGCTGCTACCCCAGGTCCGTCGGGTTCACTGTGGCATTTCTTTTGGATGTATGTCAATTGCCTTTGGAAGATTAAATAAGGAAGATTCAAAAAGAGCAGAGGCAGGAGCACTAGCTACTTTGGCCTTTCATAGGTTACAAAGTTTATTAGTATTTAAGTGTTTTAATTTAAATATTATCCAAAGAATAATACTGTATTCTGTATTATCCAAAGAAAGGGATTATGGTCTCTACAGCAATGGAGTTATCTCCTACACCTTTTTTTTCCCCACAGTGATTATGTGCCTATTAATACCATCAGTATACTTGACAAGAGCTTAAGCAAATAAATTTTGTTTGATATAATTTATACTTTCAAAAGGTACATGCACTTCCAAGATCCAAGTAAATGCCCTGCATAATGGAGAAGTTTAAAAATATTCTGGTACATAATCTCACAAATATCATATACATTTTATCTAACTAAAAACTACGTGAATATATTAACAGAGGACTCATTCTATACCCAATTAATACTTGGGTTTAACCCCCAAAATAGAAATACCATGTAGTTTTAAATATTTTCACATGTGCCACTGTTACTTAAAATCATTAAAAAGACTATTCAGTTCAGTTCAGTTGCTCAGTTGTGTCCAACTTTTTGCGACCCCATGGACTGTAGCTCTCCACTCCTCCCTGTCCATCACCAACTCCTGGAGTTTACTCAAACTCATGTCCATTGAGTGGGTGATGGCATACAACTATCTCATCTTCTATCGTCCCCTTCTCCTCCCACCCTCAATCTTTCCCAGCATCAGGGTCTTTTCAAATGAGTCTGTTCTTTGCATCAGGTGGCCAAAGTATTGGAGTTTCAGCTTCAGCATCAGTCCTTCTAATGAATATTCAGGACTGATTTCCTTTAGGATGGACTGGTTGGATCTCCTTGCAGTCCAAGGGACTCTCAAGAGTCTTCTCTATCACCACAGTTCAAAAGCATTAATTCTTTGGCACTCAGCTTTCTTTATAGCCCAACTCTCACATCCATACATTACCACTGGAAAAACCATAGCCTTGACTAGATGGACCTTTGTTGGCAAAGTAATGTCTCTGCTTTTTAATATGCTGTCTAGGTTGGTCATAATTTTTCTTCCAAGGAGCAAGCGTCTTTTAATTTCATGGCTACAGTCACCACCTGCAGTGATTTTGGAGCCCAAGAACATAAAGTCTGTCACTATTTCCCCATCATTTTGCCATGAAGTAATGGGACCAGATGCCATGATCTTAGTTTTCTGAATGTTGAGTTTTAAGACAACTTTTTCACTCTCCTCTCTCACTTTCATCAAGAGGCTCTTTAGTTCCTCTTCACTTTCTGTCATAAGAATGGTGTCATCTGCATATCTGAGGTTATTGATATTTCTCCCAGCAATCTTGATTCCAGCTTATGCTTCATCCAGCTCAGCATTTCTAATGATGTACTCTGCATATAAGTTAAATAAGCACGGTGACAATATACAGCCTTGACGTATTCCTTTCTCTATTTGGAACCAGTCTGTGTTTCATGTCCAGTTGTAACTGTTGCTTCTTGACCTGCATACAGATTTCTCAGGAGGCAGGTCAGGTGGTCTGGTTTATTGTGATCCACACAGTCAAAGACTTTGGCATAGTCAATAAAGAAGAAATATATGTTTTTCTGGAACTCTCTTGCTTTCTCAATGATCCAACGGATGTTGGCAATTTGATCTCTGGTTCCTCTGCCTTTTCTAAAACTAGCTTGAACATCTGGAAGTTCACGGTTCACGTACTGTTAAAGCCTGGCTTGGAGGATTTTGAGCATTACTTTGCTAGTGTGTAAGATGAGTGCAATTGTGCAGTAGTTTGAGCATTCTTTGGCATTGCCTTTCTTTGGGATTGGAATGAAAACTGACCTTTTCCAGTCCTATGGCCACTGCTGAGTTTTTCAAAAATATACTGGGTTCACCAAAAAGTTCATTAGGGTTTTTCTGTAACATCTTGGCCAATCCAAACAACGCTATGGTAATCAAAACAATATGGCACAAGTGACACTCATACAGGTCAATGGAACTGAACAGAGAGCCTACAAATAAACCCACTTACAGTCAACTGAGGTGCCAAGGAGACCAAGAATATATGGGAAATAGAAAGCCCCTTAAGTAAACAGTGTTGGGAAAATCACCACATAAAAAGAATTGAAACTGGACCCCTATCTTATACCTTACAGAATTGAAACTGGACCCCTATCTTATACCTTACACAGAAATCA
Source organism: Bos taurus (assembly GCF_002263795.3). Lineage (NCBI taxonomy): Eukaryota > Metazoa > Chordata > Mammalia > Artiodactyla > Bovidae > Bos > Bos taurus. The sequence goes on from NC_037331.1 coordinate 33,116,297, forward strand.
ATTCAAAATAGATTTAAGGCTTAAATATTAGACCTGAAACAATAAAACTCCTGGAAGAAAATATGGGAAAAAAGCTTCCAGACATTAACCTTTTGCAATCATTTCTTAGATATGATACCAAAAGCACAGGCAACAAAAGTAAAAATAGACAAATGAGATTACATCGGACCAAAAGCTTTAGCACTGTAAAGGAAACAATGAAGTGAAAGAGCAAACTACAGAATATGAGAAAATATCTGCAAACCATATATCTGGTAAGAGGTCATGGAACCCTCACAATACAATTGCAAAAAAACCCCAAACCACCTGATTTAAAAATGGGCAAAGGAACTGAACAGACATTTCTCCAAAGAAGATATAAAAATGGCCAAGAAATACATGAAAAAGTACTCAACATAACTAATTATCAGGGAAATGTAAATCAAAAGCACAACGAGATATTCTCTCACACCTGTCAGAATGACTACTATCAAAAAGACAAGCAGTAACAAGCACTGATGATGATGGGGAGGAAAGAGAACCCTTCTGCACTGCTGGTGGAACTGTCAATTGGTGCAGCCACTATAGAAAATTATGGAGGTTCCTCATGAAATCAAAAACAGAGATACTATATGATCCAGCTGGAGAAGGCAATGGCGCTCGACTCCAGTACTCTTGCCTGGAAAATCCCATGGACGGAGGAGCCTGGTGGGCTGCAGTCCATGGGGTCGCTAAGAGTTGGACACGACTGAGCAACTTCACTTTCACTTTTCATTTTCATGCACTGGAGAAGGAAATGGCAACCCACTCCAGTGTTCTTGCCTGGAGAATCCCAGAGACGGGGGAGCCTGGTGGGCTGCCGTCTATGGGGTCACACAGAGTCGGACACGACTGAAGCGACTTAGCAGCAGCAGCATATGATCCAGTAATCCCAGTTCTGTGTACATATCCAAAGGAACTGAAACCAGGGTCTCAAAGAGACATCTGCATTCCCATGTTCCTTGCAGTATTATTCACAATAGCCAAGAGGCAAAAGCAACTTAAATATTTAATGATAGATGAATGAATAAACAAGATGTGGTATAAACATACAAATGGAATTTTATTCAGCTTTAAGAAAAAATTCCACTGTTTGCAACAGTGTGAATGAACTTGATGGACACTATCCTAAATGAAATAAGCTAAACACAGAAGAAACACTACATACCATCACTTATATGGGGAATCTAAAATAGATAAAACTCTTAAAAGCAGAAAAGAATAGCGGGTGCCAGGGGTTGGGCTAAGGAGAAAATGAGGAGGCATTAGAATCCACTTGCAATGCAGGAGACCCTGCTTCGATTCCTGGGTAGGGAAGATCTCCTGGAGAAGGGATAGGCTACTCACTCCAGTATTCTTGGGCTTCCCTGGTGGCTCAGTCAGTAAAGAATTTGTCCACCATGCAGGAGACCTGGGTTCAATCCCTGGATTAGGAAGATCCCTGAGAGGAGGGCATGGCAAACATGTATTACATGGCACTCCAGTATTCTTGCCTGGAGAATCCCCAGGAACAGAGGAGTCTGGCGGGCTACAGTCTGTGGGGTCACAAAGAGTCGGACGCGACTGAGTGACCTAGCACAGCACTGCCAAGTGATACAAAGTTTCAGTTATACAACATAAGTCAGTCCTAGAGACCTATTGTACAGCATAGTGCTGTAGTTAATAACACTGTATGACACTCTTAAAAATTTGCTAAGAGGGTAGATCCTAAGGTAAGTGTTCTTACCATTAAAATTTTTTTTACAAACAAAGAGAGAAGGACACCTTTGGGGGTGATGAATATGTTTATGGTATCCATTTTGGTAAGTTTAATCAATGTATACTTATCTCCAAACTCATCCAGTTGTACAGAAAAAATATGCACAGCTTTATATGTCAATCATACTTCAAAGGTGGTTTAAAAATAACTTCTCTATTCATATTGTAAAAAGAGGTATAGATTTGATAACTGTAATTACCCCTCTTCTCTTTCAATTTGACTATCTATGGACTTTTCAGTACACATGCAATTTTTGATATTTAAAAGCACAAAAATTCATATTAACAATATTTTAGAATCATACATATTTTAAAATATTTTATCCTTGATATTTCCTCAAAATCTGCCTTCATTACTTTCCACTCATTCTTTAATTTACTGTAATTGGGTTTTGTCCTCCAGTGATTATCTTGAAAATGTGTTTCTGAATATTAGCAATGGCATCCCATAAGATCTAGCAGCTTTATCTCAGTCTCATGTTTCTCTTTATAAAGTCCTTTACCACCCAGGAGTCAATCTTGAAATTCTGTGTTGGCTTTTGTAGCACTGTTACATTGTGGTCTTTCTAACTCACTGACTAATGGTCTTTTTCACTGACTGTTGTTCTCTGCTGCTGCTGCTAAGTCGCTTCAGTCATGTCCGACTCTGTGCGACCCCAGAGACGGCAGACCACCAGGCTCCCCCGTCCCTGGGATACTCCAGGCAAGAACACTGGAGTGGGTTGCCATTTCCTTCTCCAATGCATGAAAGTGAAAAGTGAAAGTGAAGTCGCTCAGTTGTGTCCGACTCCTAGCGACCCCATGGACTGCAGCCCACCAGGCTCCTCCATCCATGGGATTTTCCAGGCAAGAGTACTGGAGTGGGGTGCCATTTCCTCTATCCACCATCACATGTATGTCTTCCCAAATTTCCCCTCACTGGCCTCCCCCAACCTCTTCTACAAGTTTCTTCTTTGGTAATTTCACCCACTACTTGAATAGCTTCAATTATCACCTTTACCTAAGAGGCAACCAAATCTCTAACTTTAACACTATTTTCTCTCTAAATTTCTAGTACCAAATTTCCAAATGCTTGTTGGATATATCCACCTCAATTTCTGCCAACATTCCAAATTAAATATACATTTAAAAATTATCTCCCTGACCTCTTCCTACAAATTAAGACAAAACTGATCTTAGAAGAAAACATAGGTATCTCTTCATGACTATGAATTAGGGAATGGTTTCTAAGATATGACAGTAAAAGTACAAATAACTAAGGAGTAGATAAACTGAACTCTATCAAAACTAAAATGTTGGCCCTTCACAAGCAACCATGAAAAAAGTGAAGTAAACACTAGAATGGGAGGAAAATATATGTAATTTATGTATATGATAAGGGACTTACATCTAGGATATAGAAAGAAGTTTTATAACTCAATAATAAAAAAGACAAGTAACCCAATTAAGAATTGGTAAAGAATTTGAACAGACATTTCTCCAAGTTGTTGTTCAGTTGCTAAGTCATATCCAACCCTTTGTGACCCCATGGACTGCAGGACACCAGGCTCCCCTGTCCTTCACTACCTCCCAGAGTTTACAGGCATAGGTACATGAAAGTATGTTCAATCTCGTCATCATGGAGACACAACTGTAAACCACAATGAGATCCTACTTCATACTCTCTAGGATGGCTACAATCAAAAAGGCTAACAAGTGCTGGTGAGAATGAAAATAAATTGGAACCCTCAAGTACCACTGATGTGAATGTAAATGGTGCACTCATACTGGAAAACAGTTTGGCAGTTCCTCAAATGGTTAAACATAGAAGTATGATCCAGCAATTCCACTCCAAGGAATACACCCGTGACAAGTGTCCACACGAAAACCTATACACAGATGTCCACAGCAGCATTATTCACAGCAGTCAAAAAGTCAAAACAACCCAAATGTCTATCAACTGATAAATAATTAAATAAAATGTGGTCTAGCCATAGAGTGCATTATTATTCAGTTAAAAAAAAAAAAAAAGGAAGTACTAATAAATGCTACCAGGAGTCTCCAATCCCTGTTAGGAACCAGGCTACACAGCAGGAGGTGAGCAGTTGGGTGAGTGAGCAAAGTTCCACCTGTATTTACAGTCACTTCCCATTGCTCCCATTTACCACCTGAGTTCTGCCTCCCGTCACATCAGCAGGGGCATTCGATTCTCATAGGAGCTGTCAACTGCGCGTGTGAGGGATCTAGACTGTGATTCCCTTATGATGCCTGAGGATCTCAGGTAGAGCTGAGGTGGTGAGGCTAGCTAGCTCTGGGGAGCAGCTGCAGATACAGATTATCACTAGTGAAGAGGTCCAACTGCATAGAGATCATGATAAACCAATTGCTTATGGACTCGTATCAAAACCCTATCAGTGAGTGACAAGTGACAACCGCATAATTATTTCATTATATATTATAATGTGATAGTAATAGAAATAAAATGCACAATAAATGTAATGTTCTTGAATCATCATGAAACCAGTGCACGTCCATAGAAAAACAGTCTTCCAGGAAACCCAGTCTCTGGTGCCAAAAAGATTGAGGACCAGTGACACAGAGGACCGCCACAACATCTATGAATGTTGAAAACGTAAGGTATACTAAGTGAAAGAACCTAGACAGAAAAGGCCATTTAAGAGTCCATTTATGTGAAATGTCCAGAGAAGGAAAACCGTAGAGACAAAAGGTCAAGTGAAACAGACAGAAAGGCTACCTCAGGCTGGTGGGATGGGAGTGTTGGGGAAATATGAGAAATGTCTGCTAATGGATGGGTAAGAGTTGGGGAGCAAATGGGGAATTACTGCTTATGAGTTCAGGGTTACTTTGAGGGGTGACAAAAATATTCTAAAGTTGATTGTGAAGATGACAGCACAATTCTGAACATTCTAAGAAATGCTGAAATATATACTTTAAATGGGTGAACTGTGTAGTATGTGAATTGCCTCAAAGCCAGTATTAAAAACAAGAAAAAACTGAAAATTGAAAGGTTACTTCCTCTTCTGTTATAATACTATCTACTTACTCAGTAATAGCTCCCTTTCTTTCTAAATCCAGTTACCAATTCAAATTAATTTTATCTCCAAAACTTTTTATGCATTTATCTTTTTAAGAAAAATTTAAATTGAAGTATAGTTGATTTACAACATTGTGTTACTTTCTGATATACAACAAAGTGACTCAGTTTTATATATTCTTCTTCAGATTCTTCTCCATTATAGTTCATTATAAGATATTGAATATAGTTCCCTGTATCATACAGTAGAATCTTACTAGTGGTTTTGAACAGTGTTCCATATTCTACAGTCCCAACCTCTAACTTCTTTCCTGGATTACTGCAAATTTTAACACATCTCTTTTGAGGCACCAACTCATAAGATTCAGAATCTGACCGATCTATCTTATACTACTAATACGTATCTTATGTTTCTAAATAAAATTTCCTAATGCATCGCTATTGCTGTTGCTAAGTCGCTTCAGTCGTGTCCGACTCTGTGTGACCCCATAGACGGCAGCCCACCAGGCTCCCCCGTCCCTGGGATTCTCCAGGCAAGAACACTGGAGTGGGTTGCCATTTCCTTCTCCAATGCATGAAAGTGAAAAGTGAAAGTGAAGTTGCTCAGTCGTGTCTGACTCTTAGCGACCCCATGGACTGCAGCCTACCAGGCTCCTCCATCCATGGGATTTTCAGGCAAGAGTACTGGAGCGGGGTGCCATTGCCTTCTCCGTCCTAATGCACAGAGCTGGCCTAATCACTCAGTTCACTCACACATCCACACCCACACCTTTCTGCTTTGTATTAAGCAGAGGGTATTAAAAAAAAAAAAAAAATCTGGTAAGTAATCTCTTTGAGCTCCATCTGAAGGTGAAAATATAGAAATAAATGACTTCAATACAATTTAATAATCAGTATAATAGAGATCAATAAGAGGCTAAGTCCTTGGGCCATGAAGAGAGGAAAGGGAATGGGAAATTATGAAATAAGACATAAAATAGGAAGTAGTAAGCCTGTGGTGACATGTGAACAGAAACAAAGCACGAGGAGCAATTCTTACTTAAAAGGTGGACAAGGCAGGGGACGGCAGTCCAATAGAAAGCATGAGCACATGCAAAGACTACAGATAACCTAACACATCAGAACTGCAAGCAGAGAAACTGGGTAGAACAGGATGCAGAGGGAGGAAGAGCAGGACAAGGCTGAAGGGACAGGCGAAGGTCAAATCGTGACCACAGTTTAAAAAAATTAGACTGTTAGCTAGACCTCAAGGAACTACTCAAGAATTTTAAGGTAAGATACGATCAAATATGAATTTTTAAAGTCACAGGACTGATGACTGTAGAGAATGTAGGGAAGCAAGAAAACCACCTGTGAGGCTGAATCAGAGTTAACAATCTGAACAAGCAAGGCTTTTATTTTAATGGAGAACAGAAATCCAAGTTTTTATATGAATAAAAACAGAAATCCATGTTTATGTGAATTCTCCTGATTTTTAAATAGCAATTCAAATTCTCTGTTATCTAAGCAAAACAGGCTACAGGCTGAATTCAGACCACAAATCACATGTATGCAGTTTCTGAGACAGTGGCTTTCAGTAATCCAAGTAATAAGCCTGATCTAATTCTTTTATGTCAAATTTGGAACAAATTTTAAAATACAGCTGAAGAGACAGAAAGATTATCCAAGAAACAAAAGCAAAAAAAACTAAAAAATGGATCTTTTTTGTCTATATCAAAATTAACAATGCCTGCTGAAGTACAAAAAAAGTTTGCTAACTGGAATGAAATGTTTGCAACCCATATAACTACTAAAGGATGAGTGCCCAGACATATAATTGCTACAAATCAATAAGAATTTAAAAATAGCAAATAGAAAAATAGGCAAAAGCAACTCACTGAAAATATGAGTGACCTATAAACATATAGAAATATATTCAATTTCACTAGTTATGAGGGATATGTCAATTCAGGCAACAATGAAAACCATTTTTCACGGGTCAGTTCACCATATTTTAAGTTTAATTATACCATGTCATCAACCACGTAGAGAAGTAGGTATCCTCCTAAAACACTAGCAGGAAACATAATGCTGCTACGAATGACAATCTGACTTTGTTTAAAAATTTAAAGGTATGTATCCTATGATCCAGAAAGTACATTTCTAATGTCAATACATAGATATTTTCTCACAAATACACAAAGAGGCATGCTGGAAAATGTTGACTGTTTTTTATAGTAACAAACGCAAACTACGTCAATGGGTACTAAAGGAGAATGGTCAAACTATATAGTATGACCATTTGGTGGAATTCTATATGACAGTTTAAAAAAGTAAGGTTGATAATGTCTACTCCAGTATGAATATATTATTGTCTTATTATTCATTGTCTTATTATTCAGTAAAAGAAATGAACTGCAGAAAAATACCTAAAATAAAATTATTTTCTGGACTTCCCCGGTGGTCCAGTGGTTAAGAATCTGCCTCGAAATGAAAGGAACACGGGTTCGATCCCTGGTTTGGGAAGACTCCACCTGCTGTGGAGCGTCTAAGCCCATGCATCACAACTACGGAGGCCTGCACACCCTAGAGCTTCTGTTCCGCAGCAAGAGAGATCACTACAATGAGAAGCCCACACACCGCAATGAAGAGGAGTCTCTACTTGCCGCAACTAGAGAAAGCCTGAGCACAGTGACAAAGACCCAGCACAGCCAAACATAAATTGACTATTTAAAAAAAAACTATTTTTAAATACACAAAACTACCCCTTTCCTCATGACACATGCAAAAATCAATTCTGCTGCTACTGCTAAGTCACTTCAGTCGTGTCCGACTCTGTGTGACCCCATAGACGGCAGCCCACCAGGCTTCCCGGTCCCTGGGATTCTCCAGGCAAGAACACTGGACTGGGTTGCCATCTCCTTCTCCAATGCATGAAAGTGAAAAGTGAAAGTGAAGTCGCTTAGTTGTGTCCGACTCTAGCGACCCCGTGGACTGCAGCCCACCAGGCTCCTCGGTCCATGGGATTTTCTAGGCAAAAGTACTGGAGTGGGGTGCCATTGCCTCCGAAAATCAATTCTAGGCAGACTTTTAACGTAAATGTGAAAGATAAAAGAATGAAAGTTTAGAGCACAATGTAAGAAAATATCTAACAATGTGTTAGTAAAAAAAATTTTTATGTAAGTCCAGACACTACAAAACTCATAGAGGAAAATCTAGGTAGAACTCTAGATGACATAAATTGCATTAATATCCTTTATGACCCACATCCTAGAGCAATGAAAATAAAAACAAAAATAAGCAAATGGAACCTAATTAAACTTAAAAGATTTTGAACAGCAAAGGAAATCATAAATAAGATGAAAAGACAGCCCTCAGAATGGGAGCAAATATTTGCAAATAAAGCAACTGACAAGGGATTAACCCCTAAAAATAAACCCCTAAAAATAATCAGCTCATGCAGCTCAATATTAAAAAAAACAAAAAAACAATCAAAAAATAGGCAGAAGACCTGAACAGACATTCCTCCAAAGAAGACATAAAGATGGCCAACAAATACATGAAAGCATGCTCAGTTCAGTTCAGTCGCTCAGTCGTGTCCGACTCCTTGCGACCCCATGAATTGCAGCACGCCAGGCCTCCCTGTCCATCACCAACTCCCGGAGTTCACCCAAACTCATGTCCATCGAGTCGGTGATGCCATCCAGCCATCTCATCCTCTGTGGTCCCCTTCTCCTCCTCCCAGCATCAGGGTCTCTTCCAATGAGTCAACTCTTCGCAAGAGGTGGCCAAAGTATTGGAGTTTCAGCTTCAGCATCAGTTCTTCCAATGAACACCCAGGACTGATCTCCTTTAAGATGGACTGGTTGGATCTCCTTGCAGTCCAAGGGACTCTCAAGAGTCTTCTCCAACACCACAGTTCAAAAGCATCAATTCTTCAGCGCTCAGCTTTCTTCACAGTCCAACTCTCACATCCATACGTGACCACTGGAAAAACCATAGCCTTGACTAGACGGAGAAAGCACGCTCAACATCCCTAAGAAATGCAAATCCAAACTACAATGAGGTATCACCTCACCAATCAGAATGGCCACCATCAAAAAATCTACAAACAATAGATGCTGAAGAGGGTGTGGAGAAAAGGGAACCCTCTTGCACTGCTGGTAAAAATGCAAACTGATACAACCACTATGGGAAACAGTACGGAGGTTCCTTAAGAAACTAAGAATAAAACTACCATATGACCCAGCAATCCCACTACTGGGCATATACCCTGAGAAAACCATAATTTAAAAAGACACATGTACCCAGTGTTCATTGCAGCACTATTTACAACAGCCAAAACATGGAAAGAATTTAAATGTCCATCAACAGATGAATGGATTAGGAAGATGTGGTGTGTGTGTGTATATACACACACACACACACACAATAGAATATTACTCAGTTATAAAAAGGAATGAAATTGGGTCCTTTGTAGTCATGTGGATGAATCTAGGATCTGTCATACATAGTGAAGCAAGAAAAACACACACTGTTTATTAATGTATATATATGGAATCTAGAAAAATGGTACTCTTGAACCTATCTTCAGGGCAAGAACAGAGACAAAGACATAGAGAACGGACTTATTCACATAGAGGGGGTAAGGAGAAGGTGCGAGGAACTGACAGTAACAGTGACATAGATACACCATGTGTAAAACAGCTAGTGGGAAGCTGCTGCGTAGCACTGAGAGCTCAGCTTTGTGCTCTATGATGATCTAGAAGGGTGGGAGTAGGGAGCGAGGTTCAAGAGGGAAGGGATGTATGTACAAACACAGTAGATTCATGCAACTGTACAGCAAAAACTAACAACGCTGTAAAGCAATTAATACTCCAATTTAAAAAAATTAGAAAAAAATTTCAACAGTACACAAAATGTATAATCCATATGGTAAAATATTGATATACTGGACTACATTCGAATGAAGAATTTCTGATGATCAAAGAGACACTTTGAAATCCATGAAAGCCTCATATCGAGAATGTATAACGAACTCCTACAACACTCCTACACTAGTGGGAAGTGTTTATCAGTACAAATACTTTGGAAAACTGGCATGACCACTGAAGCTGAACATACACATAAACTATGATTCCCCAAGTCCTCTCCTGAGTGTAATGAGACAGAAATGCATGCGTGTATACATCAAAGACTTATACAAGAATTTTTACAGCAGCACTTTTTGTATTAATAAAAATTGCAAGGAAGCTAAGTGATTACACTTGAGAAGGGGGATTTCTGGTATAAGGGGTGTAACGGAAATGTTCTGTATCTTGACCTGGGTGCTAGATGCATGAGTATTTAACTGTGGACTTCTGTGTGTGCTTGTGTACAGGTTTGTAATGCTCAATAAAAATAATTTAAAATATATACACATACATACAATTTTAGAAGACAAACCAGAAAATGTGAACAACTGACTGTATATTAATATATTAAAGAATTCTTGTTAATATTTTAGGAGAAGCAAGTCATTAGGTATGGTAATTTTTTATGTTTATGTTTTTAAGAGTCCTTATATCTTAGAGAAGCTTACTATTTATAGTGAAAGGATATTGCGTTTGAGATTTTTTAAAAATAATCTGTGGGGGAGTTTCGGGAGGGGCACAAGGAGGTATAGCTGAATAAGACAATGAATTTATAATAGTTGAAGCTAGGAGTTACTATAATAGCTGTTCAATCTAGGGGTGACTACATGGAGGAGCTTCATTATATAATTCCCTCTACCTTTGGGAATTTTCCATAATGCTAACTTTAAAAATATAAACATCCAAAATAATACTCTGCTTGCTGTTTAGTTGCTCAGTCATGTTCAACTCTCTGTGACCCCCACAGACTGCAGCCCACCAGGCTGCTCTGCCCATGGGATTTCCCAGGCAAGAATGCTGGAGTGGGCTGCCATTTCCTGATACAGTAGTATATGTACATACTGTATATATATAAAATACATATTGTGGGCTTCCCTGGTAGCTTGGACGGTAAAGAATCTGCCTGCAATGTGGGAGACCTGGGTTCGATCCCTGGGTTGGGAAGATCACCTGGAGAAGGGCACAGCTACCAACTCAGTACTCTGGCCTGGAGAATTCCTTGGACAGAGGAGACTGGCAGGCTACAGTCCATGGGGTCACAAAGAGTTGGATATGACTGAGAAACTTTCACTTTTAGTACATACTATATGTAAAATATACATATATATGTTCTTTTTAAAAAAATCTGTATGTGCATGTAAATTCATTGCAATAGGTTTGAAAGGACAGAATACACCATGCTAGCAATAGTGATTAATTTTGGGGCAGCGAATGCGATGAGTAATGTTTGTAATGTTTATCTTTTCTCCAAGGAGAGTTTATTCATATACAATGAGTAAAATGAAAAGCTAATTTAAATTTAAAATAAAATAAAAATAGGCTTTTAAAAATTAGCATACATAAAATTCTTATTTCTCACTTTACTGTCACTTTTTAAAAGGTAATGTTGAACATTTTTTTTTTTTTAACTCAAGTAAAAGTTTAAAACCTAATGAGACCCAAGAAAGTAGTTTGAAAACCTCTGAATCTCTGGTGCAGTCATCAGATATCCCTCATGCATTACATCAAAGACAAAAACTCGGCCTCGACACAACACTGCAAGGTGACTTGGAGAATGTCCTTCACTCTCTGGGGGAAAAAAAAAAGAAAACACAAGACTCAAATCTCTGAAAGCAAGAGTAAAGCTGCATATTTATATTCAACAGAAGACAATCATTCCTCCAATATTTTATTTATCATATATTCATCAAATATGTCACATGAATAAAAACACTTTAATAAGGTGATAAAATTTCAGTTAATATGTCATAAATACATGTTCTTGAAACCTATGTAAAACATTTAGATTTTCATGTTTCAAATTCTGTATACTTTAAGAATCATATAAATTCCATACTACTACAGGGCTTTCTAGTTTTATTTATGGATAGGCTGGGAGGGGGAAAGGGTTGCAGAGAAGTCCAAGAGGAGAGTTATTTAAGTTTCTTTGGGGGATTCGTTTACTGTTGATTTATCATCAGATTATTAAACTGCAGTAATATCTAGCTAGGATTTCTCAGTAAACTATATTTTTCAGTAGAATAAGGGTACTTTATGCTTGAGTGGCAAGAAGAAAGAATTTTGCCCAATTGTAGTGTTACTAAGGCTCTGATAACACCTGGTAAGCCACTGACAATTGATTGTATGACTCATTTGGCACACATTACCCAGGAACTATTTGTTTTTTTTGTTTGTTTGTTTTCCTTTTTATGAAATATTGGGTATATTGCCTTTGCTGTACAGAACATTCTTGTATCTTATTTACTTTTGTTTTCTTTTGTTTTTTATTTTATTTTTTAACTTTACAATATTGTATTGGTTTTGCCATATATCAAAATGAATCCACCCCAGGTATACATGTGTGCCCCATCCTGAACCCTCCTCCCACCTCCCTCCCCATACCATCCCTCTGGGTCGTCCCAGTGCACCAGCCCCAAGCATCCAGTATCATGCATTGAACCTGGACTGGCGACTCGTTTCATATATGATATTATACATGTTTCAATGCCATTCTCCCAAATCATCCCACCCTCTCCCTCTCCCACAGAGTCCAAAAGACTGTTCTATACATCAGTGTCTTTTTTGCTGTCTCGTATACAAGGTTATTGTTATTGAGATTTGTAAATAACAGACTATTCTGACTTAGTCCCATTTTTCAAGTACTAGGCTCTGACAAGGGTCTTCCTATATGATCTCTGCCTCCTCCCTCTCAAAAAAGGAAGGAAGAAAGTTAGGAAAGACATACACTGCCATTGGAAGTAAACTTATTGGTTGATATGTACAAGGAAATGTGCTAAATGCTTTACACATGTTATCTCATGATATCTACTCATTAGCTATGAGGAAGAACTATTTCCTGAAAGCACTATTATTTTTCCTCTTATATCCTCTTTCCTCAAGTCCTCTTTCCTCGGAGCTGGGGTATGTGTTTTCTGTGTCCCTCATGGCTATTTCCAAACCATTTCTTCCCCTTCATAAACCTCCACATCCTTTTACATTTACCATCACTGCCTTTTATTGTCCTCTACTACTTAAAATTTGGCACTGTATAAAGGAAATAAACCTGAGGCCAAGTTAACACTTGAGGAGACGAGAACAGAGGGTGCTACCTAAGGATGAGCATCAGAGGTTATATCTGAGCAGAGACCAAAGTAAAGTAAAAGAGCTAACACAGAGATATGTGTAGGAAGAGAGCTTCAGGCAAAGGAAACAGCAAGTGCAAAGGCATTAGGGCAAAATGAGCTGGTCTGCTTAAAGGGAGAAAAAGGTCAGTGCAGCTGCAGCAGAGAGAAATGAGTAGAATGGCAGAAAAAATTGCAGCCACATCCTATGGGCCTTAGAAAGGGCTTGCAATTTAAAAAATGATGGAAAAGAAGCCAATGGAAGGTTTTAAGCAGGACAGTAATAATGTCATCTAATTACTACTTTACAAAGGGCATTCCAGCTGCCATATGAAGAAGGGATTATAAGCGGGAAGAGAATATATAGCAGGATCAGAGTTAGGAGGTAACTGAAGTGGTCCAGGTGAGAACAACCAGAGAGGTGATGGTGGCTTTGACTAGGGTGTGACATTGAAAGAAAGCAAGGGGTCAATTTTTTCTTTTTAAGATGGGACATATTACAAATCTGTCCAACCCAGTAAAGAGGGAAAATTGTTAATGCAACACAGAAAGAAGGATAATGCAAAAGCAAGGCCCTTGATTAAACAAGAGGTGGAGCCCAGGACATCATGCAGAAGGGCTATCCTTAGGAATCAGAACAGTTCATCCGTCTTTATAGAGAGAAGACAAAGTATATGAATATGTAATACTGCACTGCAAGGAGGCTGCAAAACGGGCTAACACTTGAATGAATATGTTTCTATGACTGCTGTAATAAATTACCACTAACTTAGTGGTAAATCACCACTAACAAGAAAATTTTATTGTCTTACAGCTCTGGGGACTACAAGTCTGAAATGTGTCTCTCTGGGCTAAAATGAGGGTTGTCCCTGAGTCTGGGTTCCTTCTGGAGACTGTAGAGGAGAATCTGTTTCCTTTGATTTTTCAGCCTCGAAAGGCTGCCCATATTCCTTCTTGACTCAGAGCTCCATTCCTTCATCTTTAAAAGAATTTTTTTTTAAGTTTTTTGGCTGTGCTACACAGTTTTCATGAGAAACACTGGACTGGAAGAAACACAAACTGGAATCAAGATTGCCGGGAGAAACATCAATAACCTCAGATATGCAGATGACACCACCCTTAGGGCAGAAAGTGAAGAGGAACTCAAAAGCCTCTTGATGAAAGTGAAAGGGGAGAGTGGAAAATGTTGGCTTAAAGCTCAACATTCAGAAAACGAAGATCATGGCATCCGGTCCTACCACTTCATGGGAAATAGATGGGGAAACAGTGGAAACAGTGTCAGACTTTATTTTTCGGGGCTCCAAAATCACTGCAGATGGTGACTGCAGTCATGAAATTAAAAGACGCTTACTCCTTGGAAGGAAAGTTATGACCAACCTAGATAGCATGTTCAAAAGCAGAGACATTACTGTGCCAACAAAGGTTCGTCTAGTCAAGGCTATGGTTTTTCCTGTGGTCATGTATGGATGTGAGAGTTGGACTGTGAAGAAGGTTGAGTGCCGAAGAATTGATGCTTTTGAACTGTGGTGTTGGAGAAGACTCTTGAGAGTCCCTTGGACTGCAAGGAGATCCAACCAGTCCATTTTGAAGGAGATCAGCCCTGGGATTTCTTTGGAAGGAATGATGCTAAAGCTGAAACTCCAGTACTTTGGCCATCTCATGCGAAGAGTTGACTTATTGGAAAAGACTCTGATGCTGGGAGGGATTAGGGGCAGGAGCAGAAGGGGACAACAGAGGATGAGATGGCTGGATGGCATCACTGACTCGATGGACGTGAGTCTGAGTGAACTCCGGGAGTTGGTGATGGACAGGGAGGCCTGGCGTGCTGTAATTCATGAGGTCTCAAGGAGTCGGACACGACTGAGTGACTGATCTGAACTGATCTGATCTGACACAGTTTTCAGGGTCCTTAGTTCCCTGACCAGCGATTGGACCCAGACTCTGGCAGTAACAGTGTTGAGTCCTAACCACTGGATCAGCAGGGAATCCCTTCCACTCCTCTGTCTCTGATGCCATCCAGGGAGGATCATAACTTCCTCGTGCTTCCACCCCTTGGCTCTCTCCGCTTTCTCCTTCTTCACTTATACCTAGCGATTACTCTGGGCCCAGGTGAATAATCCAGGATAAGCTCCCTATCTCAAGCTCAACTGATTGTCAAATTTAATTTCATTCTCAATCTAATTTCCGTTTATTATTTAAGGTAACACATTCAATAGGTTCCAAGGATTAGGAAATGGACATTTCTGGAGATCATTTAGTGTACCTGCCACATAGGTTAGCAACTTTGATGATAGAACCATTACATTTGTTGAGAAGTAAAAGAGCTCATTAGCTAGGAATAAAGATGGAGAAAGTCATCAAACAGTCTTCTCTGAAAGTGAGAGAATATCCTGACAAAATACAGCAAGGTAGTGCTTCGGATCCACTCGAGGCTGAGAAAAGTGGTGTTTTGTGGATTCCTCTGGCCAAGTAAACTACTAGGGCAGACGCCTTTAATATGTGGAGTAAAAGCAGAAGACTAACATTTACACAGCGTTGAGGTGGGGATGGAGAAGAGGAGGGAGCGGGTGAGCAAAGGTTTGAATGTATTTAATATATGCTAGGGAGTGGTAAGAGTAAAGAATCACAGAAAGATGTGAAGATTTGGCAGTGGGCAGGGAGAAATGAAAGTGAAGAACTGCAGAGTCACTGGATTTTAAGTCAAGATGTCAAAAAAACGACTGAGGTAGACCTAAAGGAAGTGAGTTGTGAAGAGAAAGTGGAGGTCAGAGTGAGATGCCTACAGCTGCACTGTTAGAGATGAGTTTTTTCTATTATAAGCAAGTCTGGGGCATGGCCATGGTAGTGGTGGCTGCTTGAGAAGGAGTACAGATCCCTAGAGGAAGGAAAGAAAGGAGAAAGGAGCCATGGGTCATCCACACATGGAGGCTGAAGTCAGCAAGGATGCGACTGAGGTAATAAGGGAGAGACAGACAGTGAGACAGGTGCTAAACCGATCAATGAAGGAAGGAAAATGATCAAAAAGGACGTCACTGGGACAATGACGAGCAGGGATGACACAGCCTGCTGGCATTTCTTTTTTCTTCAAAAGCTCAAACTGTAAGGAAAAAGATAAAAACGGAAAGTGCAGTGGGAAATAAAGACACCAACATCTTCTACTTGCTCTTTAGTAACAAAGTATAAGAGAAAAACAAAGTCTCCATTTGAGACGGTCACAGCAAACGTCTAAAAAAAAATAACCAGGTTTCAGAAACAGCAGCTTTCAGAAAGGAAAGGAAAGGGGAGCTTTCAGAGAAAAGGAGGAGGATCCAAAAAATCCAAAAAATGGATTTTGCTGGCCATGAGTTCATGAAGTACAGCAGAAGAGTTTAGGGAAGCAGTGGAAGGTGGGTCACAGCAGTGAGAATCTTGGGTCAAATTAGGTTATGCCCTGCTCTATGAATCCAGATGACAAGAGATGCCATTCAAAGTCTGAACTGCTTGGGCAAAATGAGGTGAACAGGATGAAAAGCAAAACCGAATTAGCCTTAATTGTCACTTAAGGAAAAAAAAAAAAATTGTCACTTAAGGGGTAAGGAACCTGGGTCAGAAGATCCCCTGGAGGAGGGAATGGCAACCCACTCCAATATTCTTGTCTGGAGAATACCACGGACAGAGGAGCTTGGAAGGCTACAGTCCATGGGATCACAGAGAGTCAGACATGACTGAAGCAACTTAGCATGCACACAAAAAAACAAAAAACAGCAAAAACCTCAAACGAGGCCTAATTATTGCTTCGTTACTGAGACTAGCCTCTTAGCTGCAGTGGCTAGCACACTGTTATCCCCATCAACACATAATTTCTTCAATTTTCTCCTTAACCAGAGTAGATTCCATACCCAACATTATAATTTCTCCCTTGCAAAAATCCTTCACTCCCTCTTCCACTGTTGCTGCTTAAGAAAAAATACATGATACCATATAGTCTAACTTTAAACCCATAAACACACATTTCAACACTGTTTAGGTACCCTACCTTTGCACAGAATGTGTGCTTTTCCCATTTTCCAAAACGACCATTTCGAACTATCAAATGATACAATGCAAGCATTAGGTTTGTATCAAACCACGTAAGTCACAGTTTCAAAAAAAAATCCATTCCCATAAATTATTTCCAGCTAAATCACTATGGCTAAAAGATAAGGTTCATAGAAAGCCTAGTCTTTCTATGACTAGGCCAAATCAAAATCCAATAAAACTAGTCAAAATCCAGTAAGAAATATTCTTCGAAATCATACGTTCCATAACATCACGGGATTTCCCTGCCAGCTCAGTGCTTAGGACCTGACACTTCCACTGCTGTGGGCCTGGGTTCTGTCCCTAGTCAAGGAACTGCGATCCCGTAAGGCACATGGCACGGCCAACAAGAGAGTACATTCCACAGCATCACAGAAGAACTGCAGCAAAACCACCCAGATCCTGGGGCTTCCCTGGTGACTCAGCAGTAAAGAATCTATCTGCCAAAGTTGGGGACTCGAGTTCAATCCCTGGTCTGGGAAGATCCCACACGCTGAGGAACAACTACACCCATATGCTGAGACTACTGAAGCCCCCCCTCGCCACAACTAGAGAAAGCCACACGCAGCAACAGAGACCCAGGACAGCCATAAATACAATAAATCTTAAAAAAAAAAAAAAAAACTATCCAAACCCCAATGCTTTTACCAGGAAAAGTACAAATGTTTTCTACTTACCAGTCCTAAAATAATTAATAATTGAATCTCTAGTAATTCCTGGAATCTTGCAGGTGGAAAACAGCATTCGGAATTGATTCATATCTAGAGGAGTATTTCCAACTTTTTCAACAGCTAACTTTTCTCTATTAAAACAAACAAACAAAAGTATATTGGCCAAGAAATCATTACAAAACTTTTAAACCAGTCACACCTATAGTATTCATCCCCAGATGAGTAAATTAAGCTTCTCAACATTTTGCCACCAGAGACTTTGGGTAAATATGTAACTGAATTGACAAAACTATCCTTACTTTCTTAATAGCTGCCAGTAGTTCAAGTTATGCCAAAGACTTATACTTCCTCTTTCCAACTGTGTGCCTTCCTTTGGAGGCCAGTAGTGTTCAATATGGCTTGCAGGACCCCCAAAGTTGACATTCAGTTGTGATGGTATACGAACATCCAGGTAGGCAACATTCAGCCACCACTCTTCCAGCTAAAAAAAATTAAGAACATCAGCCTAATGCTATTGATAGTATTAATACCTGAAGGTGTAACTGCTGAGAAGGAAAAAAAGCTCTATTCTTTTTTCTTTAATTACTTTTCAATACTTAAAAACATGTTTGATTTTAAATCATTACAAATAGTAAAAATGCTATTGTGATCATTTCTTTCTTTTGGAATTATGGGATCTGAATTAAGTACTAGTCAAGTTTAACTACATTATCAAAAACATGAAACAAGAAAGCACTGAAAGAAACACCTTCAGACAGAGCATATTAAAACTACCAATATCCAACAAAGCACTCTAGGTGTGTTTTCTCAGAGTACCTGTTCACAACTGCAACTGAATCTCATGTGTAAGTAAGTGGGTCTCATCAAATTACCTGGAGCTCTTTCTGAAGAATTTGATGTTACAAACTATAGTCAGTCATTCGGAAAAATATAAGTGAAAAGGATACAGGCAGAACAATGACTTTTTAACCTTTACCCTAATTTAAAGTCACTGAAGGCTCAAAATTGAGAAAAAAGGAATCTAGACATATAAACTTGTATTATTCCATTATAGGTATCTAAAGGACAATAAAAAGATCAGCTTGCTTTTTATTTCTGAAACTAAATGATAGTTACAAACATTATTTCTAGACTAAGGCAGTATCTTAAATTACGAAAACTCATCCTACAGGAGTAGTTAAGATGAAAAATCAAAGAAGATTCCTTGTGAAAAATTACTGAGATCTTTATACCAATGTTTCCTCAATCTACCCAGCTGAAACACAGAATACCCATAACCATTCTTCACTCCAGTTTTCTAATGGCCCTTTTCTCCTGTGCACTGTATAAATATTTGCACACTGTAAATGTGATATCTATTTTAGTATTTGGGGCTTTATTTTTAGGCTATGATTATCTGGACAAAATGTTTTTCTCAAACATGGTCTAAAGATGACCTGCATCAGAACTGCATAGAGTAGTTAAATAAGGATATCTGGGCACCCTTTCCAGAGATACTGAATCAGAATCACTGGTCCCAGGAATTCTGCATTTTACCAAGTTCCCCTACATAATAAGAGGAACCCACACACAATACTTAAAACTCCCCAGAGTTAAACAATTCATTCATTCTTTTGGATGATAAAAGATGCTGCTGCTGCTGCTGCTGCTGCTGCTAAGTCGATTCAGTCGTGTCCGACTCTGTGCGACCCCAGAGACGGCAGACCACCAGGCTCCCCCGTCCCTGGGATTCTCCAGGCAAGAACACTGGAGTGGGTTGCCATTTCCTTTTCCAATGCATGAAAGTGAAAAGTGAAGGTGAAGTCGCTCAGTTGTGTCCAACTCCTAGCGACCCCATGGACTGCAGCCCACCAGGCTCCTCCATCCATGGGATTTTCCAGGCAAGAGTGCTTGAGTGGGGTGCCATTGCCTTCTCCGTGATAAAGGATTCTATAGTATATTTCTACAGTAATAGTATTCTACAGTATATTCTACAGTAATAATTTTAAAATGAAAGCTACACATTTACTTTTCATTAAGTATCAATATTCTAATAAATACAATAACATAAATACCCAGTTTCTTCTTCCTTTTGCTCTTTGAAGTAATTTCTGCTGCAATTTTTCTCCAATGCCATTTTGAAATTTCCAGACAATTGCTTCAGTATTCTTATATTCTTCCTCATTTGCAAATGGCTTTACTGTAAAAGGAAAAAATATGCATTAAAGTATTTAGACATCAAGTACCACAAACTCACCTCAATTATTATTACTTACATAAATCTTGACTCAGTTACATAAAACACTTATGTATATACTAGAGCAGTCCACTAAATTAG
The DNA here is from genome assembly GCF_002263795.3 of Bos taurus. Classification (NCBI taxonomy): domain Eukaryota; kingdom Metazoa; phylum Chordata; class Mammalia; order Artiodactyla; family Bovidae; genus Bos; species Bos taurus. The sequence goes on from NC_037331.1 coordinate 33,136,363, forward strand.
AGTTTATAACATGAAAATGGCTGAAAAGCAATAATGCAAAATATGTCAAAAAATAAAACAGTGGATACTATGTAGTCTGATAACTATTTCTCCCAAAATTATTTTAAAATCATTCTAGACAATGATAGTTAAAATGACACACAGGACTATCACCTAGCCATTACTGTGAGAAATCTCGCTAGCCATTACTGTGAGAAATTAAAGCTTCTTTCCATTAATGTTCAAGCAGAGCCTTAAACATTATGAATGTAAATGCAGCATATATGTAGATTTAAGTGTAAAGCCTTCCCAGAGCAGTTTAGGATCGCTTGTGGCCAATAACGACTTTCTTCACGAACACATACACAGAATACAAGGTGCCTAGTCCATGAAAACCAAGTGTTCTGAAAATTAAGCTATAGATGAAAGTAGAAATCCCTTAATTAGAAACCAAGGGACATTAATATCTTCCTTTTGATTTATTTTTGCCTCCTCAAAATTTTAAAGTTAATTTAAATAGCTGCATTCAGAGAGCACAAGTGAATAATCAGAAAGTTTTTTTTAAAAAAAGAAACTAGAATTCCCAGATGAAAGTAGGTGAGAAAAAAAAGAAAAAAAAAGTCAGAGTCTTCCAGTTAAACAAAGGCAACCAAGTTCATAAAGGTATCTTCACTTCTAGTAATTCACTAAAATGAGAATTACTAAAAAGGTGTAAGTTTATAAGGACAAAGCACATGAAAGAAGAGAGGACAGCAGAGAGGTTAACATTTTACAAATTAGAAAACGTGTGGGGAAATGGTGACTGACCACAGAATGGACGAAGTAGCCACAGCCTAGGGAGTAGAAAGAAGTGGGAGGGTAAGGAGGGCTTGGTGCAAACCCAACAAGCAAGCCAAGTCCTGCAGTGGAACTCTAGGAAGGTTCAAGAATTCATGACACACAGACTTCTAAAGATAAGGGACAATATGAGGCTGAAAACAGTGTAACTGCTTCAATGCTTGTAAAAGCAGCTGACAACCACCCCACCCACAGCCGTCCTTGTGAATCTCCTACACTCCAGAAAGCCAGACAACTTCCTCCCTCCCAATAGCGTTAGAAATATGAAGGTTTACCCTTAGGAGAAGTTGTCCCAAACTAGCAAAATACATTGATTCCAGCTCACATTTTAAACAGAGGGTTAACAATGAAGGTGTACACTAGAGCAATGATCCCTCCTGTCTCTTCCTCCACTCAGCTCTCCAAACACTAGCCATCAGGCTTCTGCCTTCCTAACAAAAGATGAGAGAATTCTTCTTCGGGGAAAATATCAGTCCAAGAGAAAGGAGGTTGGGCATTTGCTGCTGCTGCTGCTAAGTCGCTTCAGTCGTGTCTGACTCTGTGAGACCCCATAGACGGCAGCCCACCAGGCTCCCCCGTCCCTGGGATTCTCCAGGCAAGAACACTGGAGTGGGTTGCCATTTCCTTCTCCAATGCAGGAAAGTGAAAAGTGAAAGTGAATTCGCTCAGTCGTGTCCGACTCTTAGCTACCCCATGGACTGTAGCCCGCCAGGCTCCTCCATCCATGGGATTTTCCAGGCAAGAATACTGGAGTGGGGTGCCATTGCCTTCTCCAATGCAGGAAAGTGAAAAGTGAAAGTGAAGTCGCTTAGTTGTGTCCGACTCTAGCGACCCCATGGACTGCAGCCCACCAGGCATCCCCGTCCCTGGGATTCTCCAGGCAAGAGTGCTGGAGTGGGCATTTGGATATGTCCTAATAGAACTTCTAGACCTCTGCCCTATTACCCTCTGTGGCTCATTATAAGGCCCACAGGTCACCAAGGTCTACTCACACACTCAGAGCTCCGCATAAGCTTCTCAGGATCTGACTCAAATGTGAATGACAAAGGATTGCCACATATTAGAGGAAACCCCTTCATGTAGGAGTCAGACCAAAAAAGGACTGATGATACCAAATAGTAAGTGGACCAAAAAGGGACAAGTGGCTCAGAAGGTAAAGAATCTGCCTGCAATGCAGGAGACCTGGGTTTAATCCCTGGGTCAGGAAGATCTGCTGGAGAAAGGAATGGCAACCCACTCCAGTATTCTTGCCTGGAGAACCTCATGGACAGAGAAACCTGGTGGGCTGCAGGCAATGGAGTTGCAAAGAGTCGTATATGACTGAGTGACTAACACTTTCACTAATAAAATGAAAGGAAAATAACTTTTTAATTAAAAGCTTTGCCCAGAAGAACGAGATCCAAGTAATAGGAGCTGCTCTCAGAAAGAGTGAAAAAAAGAGAGGAGAAAACTACAAAACAAGTGATACTTTAAAAATTTCTGGGTGGAATGTGCAGGGGGAGGGAGGCTCAAGAAGGATGGGATATACATATAATTATGACTGATTTGCTTTGTTGTACGGCAGAAACTAACACAACATTATAAAGCAATTTTCCTCTAATTAAAAAAAAAAGAATAACTTCCTAGAACTGAAGAACATAACTTAAACAGAAAGGACCCACTGAATGTTCAACGAAATAATGAAAATACCTATACATCATGGTACATCACTGAGATATTCAGAATAACAGAGATAAAGAAATGGTTTCCAAACACATCTAGGGAGTGAAAAACAATGGGTCACATATAAAGGGTCAAACACCAGAACAGCATCAGGTTTCTCAAGAGAAACAGACAGTCCCTTCAAAACTTAAGAAAAGCCATTTCCAACCCCAAATTCTATACTCAGCCAAACAATCAAGCATGAGTAGCATAAAAACATTCTTTTCCTCCCAGACACCCTTTCTCAAGTAGCCTCTAAAGATGCACTTCAAAATAAGCAAACGAAACGAGGAAACCGAACCCAGGAACCAGGGAATCCAACACAGGAGAGAGAGGTGAAGAGAACCACCAGAATGATGGCTACAGAACCTCCAGCCATCTTGAGAAAAGTAAACACTAATTCCAACAAGAAGGTAGTGGGCTCCAGGAGGGATGTCTCCAAGAAGAAATGAAACTGAGTGACTATCTTGTGTATTTAACTGGATTCAGGGATTTTAGGTGTAGTGAGATATCTGGGGTGAGTGAGTTGTAGATACAAAGCAAAGCAAGCAAATGAAAAATGAGGAAAACCCAAAAAATGCAGCCGAAAGGTAATTCCAGTACTGTCCACTGAATGGTTCACTTGTGAATAACTGCATATCCCCAAACCCTCAATGGTCTGGTAAATTATTTTGGGGAAAGTGAAAGTGAAAGTGAAGTCACTCAGTCATGTCCGACTCTTTTCGACCCCATGGACTGTAGCCCACCATGCTCCTCCGTCCATGTTATTTTCTAGGCAAGAGTACTGGAGTGGGTTGCCATTTCCTTCTCCAGAGGATCTTCCCAACCCAGAGATGGAACCCAGGTCTCCTGCATTGTAAGCAAGACGTTTTACCGTCTGAGCCACCAGGGAAGTCCTACTTCGGGTAAATCCAGATTTAAATCAGGTGAACACTAATTTAATTGCAGGTGGTGATTTGGGGCAACAGTGAGAAAATTAGAGGGAAAATGTGATATGTTAGATTGCATAAATGTTGAGAAATGAAGCTGGAGGTTAGAGGGGTGTAGGAGAACTAAATCTTGATCTTTTTAGGAACTAACATATAATACCTACAACTAAAAAAATCTAAGAAGGAGTTGTATATGCTTGTTAGTTTAAATCTGGAGATAAACAACACAAGAAGTAGATATTTGAAAATGCAGTGCGGGAAACAAGGCAGAGGACTACTTGTTATTGTAAACCTAATAGTACTACCTGGCTTTTTAACTATGGAAAAATTAACATGAGAGAAAGACAGAAATGTTTTGGACATTTTAAGGATACTTTTAATTATCATGAGCCTAGAGGACAAAGACTTCCCTGGTGGCTCAGAGGTTAAAGCGTCTGCCTACAATGTGGGAGACCTGGGTTCAATCCCTGGGTCGGGAAGATCCTCTGGAGAAGGAAATGGCAACCCACTCCAGTACCCTTGCCTGGAAAATCCCATGGACGGAGGAGTGTGATAGACTACAGTCCATGGGGTCACAAAGAGTCGGACATGACTGAGCGACTTCACTTTCACTTTTCACTTAGAGGACAAAACAATTAGACCCTCATCAACTTCTGACAATTTCACAGTTAAGCTGCTAGCAATATTAACATACATTAAAAGATCACAAACATACCTGATTCAAGGTATTTTTTTAATGATTCTTCAAGTGAAGGAACAGGCAGCGATGGAAGGGAATCTTGGTACTGAAATGTCCTTTCTTCAGTTGATTTAGCCAGTTGATTTTCCATGATGCAGTCACAATAGGAACACTATAGAAAAAAGCCCTCATAATTAACTCCCATAAATATTATACTAGTTTCAATCCACTACGTCAATATTTAGGGATCACAGTATATCTAGGACTTGGTTCTAGTCCTTAGGAATTCACAGATTTGCCTGAGAGAGAAAATCAATTAAAAAAAAAAAAACAGTCTCAAATTGCTAGAGATCAAGGAGTGATCCTCAAGATCACTATATTTTTTTGAGCCAAGTATTGCAGTAAGTGTGATAGAAAATGTATCATCTCCTTCATCTTCATTCTATGAAAAATGGCATTCACTGCCATTTACATAAGAAGTCAAATCTTAGAGATTTACTAAATTGCCTAAGATCAAACCAACAGCTCAAATACAGATCTGTTTGACCATAATCTTCCTCCCATACCTGATAGTGGGAGAGGGGACTTACAGTCAGTCTAAATGGGTACGTAGAATGCAGATGTATAGAAAAGGACAATGGACTGAGAGAAAGAAATTTCAAGAGGAAAATATGAAGGTATGGAAGAGTCATTAAATCATAAACTTACAAAATATTACAGAATGCATAAATCAACAGAATGCATAAGTCATACAACAAGCTGCTGTAACCTAATTGTGCAGTGAGGCCTACACAGAATGATCGAGTATCATAAAGCAATCTTGAACATTTTCCAGATGTATTAATTTTCAGAGAAATCAAAGTAACACAAAATGTGAATAGAAAAAGAAATTCCTCAAAGAAGCCTTTAAAATTATATATTAAAATGTGCTCAGTCACTTCAGTCGTGTCCGACTCTCTGCGACCCCACGGACTGTAACCTACCAGGCTCCTCCGTCCGTGGGATTTTCCAGGCAAGAGTACTGGAGTGGGGTGCCATTTCCTTCTCCAATATATTAAAATAGCAGCTGAGAAATCAAGGAACAGTAATATTAAGAATTTCCTGGCCTTTCAAATACTACTTGTTAAAACTAATAGCAAAGTCAAATAGTATATTCCACTCACAGAAAGTTACAGAATAAAACATTACTTAAAAAAAAAAACAAAACAATGGTGTGGCAGAGACTGCTCTAAGCCAATATAATTCTCACCCTTTCTTAACAGAATCCTGAGTCTCAGCTGGGTAGCAGGCCACACAGCTGTATCTCTCCTACTCTCCCTTGGAGCTCAGTATGGCTTTTAGATGTGTATGCTGCCTCCAGCTTATGCCCCTGTAAGGAACTACAGGTGTTCTCTGCTTTCTCTTCTCACTGCCAAGCAGGAAAGCCAACTGGACTAGCACTTTGGACCCATTTATAGGAGACAGGTATTGAGGCTGTTAGCACCTTCCTACTAGACCTGGACTCCTTCCTCTAGATGTATAAGAAAAACAAACAAAAAACCACCACCACCACCACCGAAAAAAAAAAAACCCTTTTACTTATGCCACTGTAGTTTGGCTTTCTTTGTTAAGGAAGAAGAGCTTAGCCTACACCACTAATATAAAGAGATAATCCAAAACTGAGATACAACAAATATCCCAATTCCTCAGCTTTTTCCTATCTAAATGACTAACTGCACTTCACTGTGACCATCCATAAACATGGCTTTAGGACTAAAAGAAATGCAGATCTGGGTCCAAATGCCAACTCATCATTTTCTACTCACATGCCCTGAGACAAATAACTTTATCTGAATTTCTTTATCTGTAGAGAGGATACTCAAATAATCATTGTTAGGGTTAATTTTTTCCTTAATACCTTTGAAACTGAATTATAAAAATAATCTAGTTTTGAGACAATCACATCATGTTAAGCAGGATTTCTGTAAGTGGCCCTCTTGATTCTGCCCCCTCTAATACCCAGAACCTGTGAATATGAGATTATCACTTCTTGGACTGTGATGGTGTTATTGCAAAATTGACCTTAAAGAAGAGGGATTATCCAGGTGGGCCTAATCTAATCCCTTGAGCTCTTAGGAGCAGAAAGCTTTCTCCAAGAGGTGGAAGGGTTGAAGGTGCTGTCTGGCTTTGAAAATGCACTTGCTCCCGTGGAACTGAGAGAGGCCCCAGGTGACAGCCAGTAAGGAAATGAGAACCTCGGTCCTGATGGGAAATTAATTCTGCATGGAAATTAATAACCGCATGGAAATTAATTCTACCAACAACCTCAATGAATCTGAAGATGGATTCTCCCTCAGAAAGGCCGGACCAACAAATTCATTTCAGCTTTGTGAGACACTAAGCAGTGAACCCAGCTAAACCTACCCAAACTTTGCATCTATAGAGATGCAGGTTAATAAATTGCTTAACTGTTAGGTTTGTGATAAATTGTTATGTAGCAATAGGAAACTAATACACCTGTGTAGAAAAACACGCTATTCTCTGTATACATCCGTGCCACTTAGACTCTAGGCATCTGAGACCACGACGATCAATTCCATACTCACTATGGTCTTAACTCAGCCAGAGGTACACAGTAAAAATGTGAATTATCAGATTCTTTCATGGAGGATTGTTTTGAACTCTCAATCACAAAGACTGAATAATACAATTCCAAAAGAACCTATAAATAAATGCTTTAGGAAAGTGATGATGCCAGACTTAATTACAGTGGGCCACCTGGGAGCAGTAAGATGGAAACTGAGTACAAAACAGAATCAGGAAAAAGTAAAAGGAACCACATACCGGTAAACCAAGACGAGTTGTTTAGGACTGCCAAGTGCTTGCTGTAACAATTCTGTTCAGGAACCACAGGGGTGTGAACTGAGCCGGTGAACTGTGGGCAGGACGAAAACAAGCTTAACAATTCCAGGAGTAAAAAATTACCAAAAACTAGTAAAAGAGGGTGGAAGACATACAACTGAAGGGTTGCTGCTGCTGCTGCTGCTGCTGCTAAGTCGCTTCAGTCGTGTCCGACTCTGTGAGACCACAGAGACGTCAGCCCACCAGGCTTCCCGTCCCTGGGATTCTCCAGGCAAGAACACTGGAGTGGGTTGCCATTTCCTTCTCCAATGCATGAAAGTGAAAAGTGAAAGTGAAGTCGCTCAGTCGTGTCCGACTCTTAGCGACCCCATGGACTGGAGCCTACCAGGCTCCTCCGTCCATGGGATTTTCTAGGCAAAAGTACTGGAGTGGGGTGCCATTGCCTTCTCCGAACTGAAGGCTTGGGAGGCGCCAAGTCTCATCCCTTCGGAATTCACAGCAAACACACACAAAAAGTCCATCTGCCAGAAAGCTAGATAAAAATTACTACACGGATTAACTAGGTGAATTACTAGGACAACCGCACTCCTTCCATTAGATAAGCCCAAGATTACCATGTACCTCCCGGTGCCCAGGTACCTGGTGCTGGCGATTTATCGCAGGGCTGCCAAGTTCAAAGCCTGGCACTAGAGACAGGAGGAGAGGGCGACGAGAGCTCGGAGACGCTCCCCACCAAAGCAAAGGTAGCTCCGCACACACTCTAAAAGCCACCAGGTGACAGCAATCTAACGAAGCACCACCACGGACCAGCCCAGCGGCCCAACTTCAGGAGTACTTCTCAGACCTGGGCCAGAGACAAGCACGAAGTTACCTCCGCCGAGTCCTGTCACCTCTGCCGCTCTACACCATTTAACCCTGTCCTTAACTTCTCCCCACCCCCAAAATGTTAGGGTAGAGAGGGAGGGAGCGCAAACTCTGCCAGCCAAGTAGTCCCCACCCCGCTCTGCGCTTCACCAACTCCGCTGCAGCCCCCAGCAGCACCCGCCTGCTTCCCTCACGCCCAGAGGCGCGAGAATTGGACGGAAAGCCGCGAGGGTCCCGCCCCGCGGTTAACGGGAAACGGGGATTTGTTGGGATGCCCTGAGGGTCCCGCCCCGTCCTTGAAGGGACGGAGGGCCGGCTGGGCCTGCGCTTTCTCGCGACTTGGCCACGCCCTTTTCGGGCTTTCCTGGTCCGCTGCCCGCCACTTACAGGCCTGGCGGGCAGGCCGTAAGGGCCACAGTCCGAACCCAGCCTGGCAGCGGTTTACTGCTTGCAGCTGTTGGACCACAGCGCCTCACTCGGGACGTGGCTGGAGCTGAGGGCCGGCTGCACTCCGCTCAGGTGCCTCTCTGGAACCGGTATAAAAACAAATGGCCCATTTTCACGCAAGCTGTGCAAGACTCGCTGCGCTGTTCCTCTTCGAACCCCAGCTCCTACTTAGCAGCCGCTCTTCCCAAAGTGAAGAATTCCTTGTCATTTTTGTAACTCCCAAGTAAGAATTTATACCAGTGCCTTAAGGAGGAATACTGTCGTTCCCTCCGTGTCCTACCAAGAGAACAGTAACCACATAAATCCCCACTTGGTCTCTCTTTTGCTTCATCCACTGGGGCTGAAATTTGCCCAGCTAGACATCCTGCAGCACTGGGCTATCGGAGCTTCCCTACCCTCCCACAGGTCTTCCTGCTGCCCAAGGCCCTTGAAGCGCGCAGGGACTCATACTGCAAGCTTCAGGCTGACCTGATACCTTCTACTGTCGCACCAAGAAATGAAGTTTTTAACCCGAGGGAATTAGGCAAGTGCTAGAGAAAGATCGTAATACAATTAACATAGTTTCACAAGCAAGTCTATTTTACATTTACTCCTGGAAATACACTGTTTCAGTTTTCATTTTAAATACATTTTCATTTTTGTGAAAGAAAAGGCCAATGGTTTACAGTGATTGTGAAATGGATATCAAATATAAATAACTGGATTTCAAATTAACATGTCCGTCCCAGGTCCCAATCTTTTCCTAACTCTGTAAAATCTGACCAGAAGGAAACTGAGGATACAAATGAGTATTTGTAAGTTCGCTACAAAAATAGGAATGAGTTTGGTTGCAGTGCATCTTCTGTGCTTTCTAGTGATGTTACATAATATGTGGCAGACACACTTTTCTGATAAATGTTCTGAATTCTGAAACCTATCAGGCCAAATAAGGTTTCAGATAAGGGATTATAAAGTTGTACTGATTTCTGAAGATGCGGGGGGAAAAAACTTCGCTCATAGTATTTAGATGCTATGTTCTGGATAATGTTACAATTGGCTTACAAGGATGTGGGGAAAGAAACTATCATAGTATTTAGATGCTATGTTCTGGATAATGTTAAAATTGGCTTGCAAGGTATTATTCTTAAACACAATTTTAAAAATAGTCAAAAAAACTTCAAAGTATTTTTTTCTCTTCCCTAGTGAATTTTGGTGCCTCTTACAGTTTTTGCATGTCTAATACCTGAGGGTGCCATAGAATTTAGGGTCACTTAGCTTCAATGCCTCCTAATCTTGTTAATTTAAGGGGAAACACAATATTTCTGTAAAGATTCCTAGATTTTTAGAAAGAAAAAACCCGTGGGATTGAATGCAAAGGAGTGAAACAGAGACTTGGGTATGCAGGGGAGAAAAGGTAATCTTTAAAAATATATGAATAAGCAAGTCTACCAATAATTCCCCAAAGCATATAGTTAAAAGTGACTTGTTTTTCTTCAAAATACACAATATGAGTTTTAATGGCAGGTTCTGAATTCTCTTCAGGTTAAATTTGAATTAGTTTACATCTCTTGCAGTGGGGTGGCTGATAGTGGCTCTTGAGCCATATGTTCAGGTACATGACATATATTGATAACAAGAAGTTGTCCCAAGGTTAAAAATTGATTGTGAGTCAAAATACTTTTGTGAAGAAAACCTTGTAATTACTACAAGTAGTGATAATAACATTTTTTATTTAACCTTATTTATTTTTGGCTGTGTTGGGTCTTCGTTGCTGCGTGGGTTTTTCTCTAGTTGCGGTGCACAGGCTTCTCATTGCTGTGGCTTCTCTTGTTGCAGAAAACAGGCTCTAGGGCACACAGGCTTCAGTAATTGTTGTTGCCATGCTCTGGAGCACAAGTTCAATATTGTAGCGCCTAGGCTTAGTCGCTGCAAGCAGGTGGGATCTTCTGCGATCAGGGATCGAATCTGCGTTTTCTGTATTGTCAGATGGCTTCTCTACTACTGAGCCACCAAGAAAGCCCAAGTAGTGATAGTAAGGTTTTTAAGTTGCCATAAAAGATATTTCATTTTTAGTCCCATGAGACCTTTCATTTCTCATCCTATGTAGCTCTTTCTCAGTGTACAACAAACAGAAATAGCTCCTGTAGACAAATCTGGATAAGTTTCACTGTGAAAAGTGTAAAAACACCAGGAATTTACACTTTAGATATGCACAGCTAGCTGTTAAGACTTGTGACTCTGAGAAGTAATGAGTTATAGTATAAACAGCTGTAACCTATGGAACAGATCTTTAATCTACTTTCATTCCAATATATAAAATGAACATATTAAAGAAATAATTATGTGATCTTTTCTTATTTTTAACGACGGGGTGTGGGCAATAGACAGGTAATCACTTCAGGAAGCAACTCACAGCAAAAATAAAGCATTCTGGATACGAAGAAATCAACCTGAGATTAAAAATTAACTCCTCTACCAACAGCAGATGAACATACAAAGGGTGTTTTCTTAGGACTATTCTTTGGTTTGGATTTGTCTTTAGTGATATTTACTGTATATAAAAATTTACCACCAAAATCCTAGAGAACAGTTAAGATCACCATGATGTCTTTAAATCTCAGAAAAAGTCTGTATTACTAAGCAGAACATAAATTAACAGCTTTGTCAGGATATAATTTACATACCATAAAGTGCCCCCATTTATCTATTTACTTTTGCCACGCCACTCGTGTGATCTTATTTCCTTGACCAGGGATTGAACCTGTGTCCCATGCAGTGGAAGAGTCCTAACCACTGGACAGCCAGGCAGTTCCCTAAGATTTCATTTAAAGTGTATAAATCAGTGGCTTTTACTATATTTACAGGTTTATCCAATCAGATCAGATTGGATCAGTCGCTCAGTCATGTCCGACTCTTTGCGACCCCATGAATCCCAGCACACCAGGCCTCCCTGTCTATCACCAGCTCCCGGAGTTCACCCAGACTCATGTCCATCGAGTCAGTGATGCCATCCAGCCATCTCATCCTCTGTCGTCTCCTTCTCCTCTTGCCCCCAATCCCTCCCAGCATCAGAGTCTTTTCCAATGAGTCAACACTTCGCATGAGGTGGCCAAAGTACTGGAGTTTCAGCTTTAGCATCATTCCTTCCAAAGAAATCCCAGGGCTGATCTCCTTCAGAATGGACTGGTTGGATCTCCTTGCAGTCCAAGGGACTCTCAAGAGTCTTCTCCAACACCACAGTTCAAAAGCATCAATTCTTTGGTGCTCAGCCTTCTTCACAATCCAACTCTCACATCCATACATGACCACAGGAAAAACCATAGCCTTGACTAGACGAACCTTTGTTGGCAAAGTTATGTCTCTGCTTTTGAATATGCTATCTAGGTTGGTCATAACTTTCCTTCCAAGGAGCAAGCGTCTCTTAATTTCATGGCTGCAGTCACCATCTGCAGTGATTTTGGAGCCCCCAAAATAAGTCTGACACTGTTTCCACTGTTTCCCCATCTATTTCCCATGAAGTGCTGGGACCAGATGCCATGATCTTCGTTTTCTGAATGTTGAGCTTTAAGCCAACTTTTTCACTCTCCACTTTCACTTTCATCAAGAGGCTTTTGAGTTCCTCTTCGCTTTCTGCCATAAGGGTGGTGTCATCTGCATATCTGAGCTTATTGATATTTCTCCCAGCAATCTTGATTCCAGCTTGTGTTTCTTCCAGTCCAGCGTTTCTCATGATGTACTCTGAATAGAAGTTAAATAAGCAGGGTGACAGTATATAGCCTTGACAAACTCCTTTTCCTATTTGGAACCAGTCTATTGTTCCATGTCCAGTTCTAACTGTTGCTTCCTGACCTGCATACAAATTTCTCAAGAGGCAGGTCAGGTGGTCTGGTATTCCCATCTCTTTCAGAATTTTCCACAGTTTACTGTGATCCACACAGTCAAAGGCTTTGGCATAGTCAATAAAGCAGAAATAGATGCCTTTCTGGAACTCTCTTGCTTTTTCCATGATCCAGCGGATGTTGGCAATTTGACCTCTGGTTCCTCTGCCTTTTCTAAAACCAGAAAAGTGTATAAATCAGTGGCTTTTACTATGGGGCGTGGGGAGGAGCAACCGCATGCCTGAGGCCAGGGGTGGTGGATGGGAGGACCAACCCCACGTCCAAGGAGCCGTGGCTCCGTGGGCACAGGAGGGCCTAGAGGAGCTACCCACGTTGAAAGTCAGTAAGGGTGGCGGCGAGGAGATACCCCTCACCCAAGGTAAGGAGCAATGGCTGCACTTTGCTGGAGCAGCCATGAAGAGATACCCCACGCCCAAGGTAAGAGAAACCCAAGTAAGACGGTAGGTGTTGCAAGAGGGCATCAGAGGGCAGACACACTGAAACCATACTCACAGAAAACTAGTCAATCTAATCACACTAGGGCCACAGCCTTGTCTAACTCAATGAAACTAAGCCATGCCCGTGGGGCAACCCAAGATGGGCGGGTCATGGTGGAGAGATCTGACAGAATGTGGTCCACTGGAGAAGGGAATGGCAAACCACTTCCGTATTCTTGCCTTGAGAATCCCATAAACAGTATGAAAAGGCAAAATGATAGGATACTGAAAGAGAAACTCCCCAGGTCAGAAGGTGCCCAATATGCTACTGGAGATCAGTGGAGAAATAACTCCAGAAAAAATGAAGGGATGGAGCCAAAGCAAAAAGAATACCCAGCTGTGGATGTGACTGGTGATAGAAGCAAGGTCCGATGCTGTGAAGAGCAATATTGCATAGGAACCTGGAATGTCAGGTCCATGAATCAAGGCAAATTGGAAGTGATCAAACAAGAGATGGCAAGAGTGAATGTCGACATTCTAGGAATCAGCAAACTGAAATGCACTGGAATGGGTGAATTTAACTCAGATGACCATTATATCTACTACTGCGGGCAGGAATCCCTCAGAAGAAATGGAGTGGCCATCATGGTCAACAAAAGAGTCCGAAATGCAGTACTTGGATGCAATCTCAAAAACGACAAAATGATCTCTGTTCGTTTCCAAGGCAAACCATTCAATATCACAGTAATCCAAGTCTATGCCCCAACCAGTAACGCTGAAGAAGCTGAAGTTGAATGGTTCTATGAAGACCTACAAGACCTTTTAGAACTAACACCCAAAAAAGATGTCCTTTTCATTCTAGGGGACTGGAATGCACAAGTAGGAAGTCAAGAAACACCTGGAGTAACAGGCAAATTTGGCCTTGGAATACGGAATGAAGCAGGGCAAAGACTAATAGAGTTTTCCCAAGAGAACGCACTGGTCATAGCAAACACCCTCTTCCAACAACACAAGAGAAGACTCTACACATGGACATCACCAGATGGTCAACACCAAAATCAGATTGATTATATTCTTTGCAGCCAAAGATGGAGAAGCTCTATACAGTCAGCAAAAACAAGACCAGGAGCTGACTGTGGCTCAGTCCATAAACTCCTTATTGCTAAATTCAGACTGAAATTGAAGAAAGTAGGGAAAACCACTAGGCCATTCAGGTATGACCTAAATCAAATCCCTTATGATTATACAGTGGAAGTGAGAAATAGACTTAAGGGCCTAGATCTGATAGATAGAGTGCCTGATGAACTATGGAATGAGGTTTGTGACACTGTAGAGGAGACAGGGATCAAGACCATTCCCATAGAAAAGAAATGCAAAAAAGCAAAATGGCTGTCTGGGGAGGCCTTACACATAGCTGTGAAAAGAAGAGAAGTGAAAAGCAAAGGAGAAAAGGAAAGATATAAACATCTGAATGCAGAGTTCCAAAGCATAGCAAGAAGAGATAAGAAAGCCTTCTTCAGTGATCAATGCAAAGAAATAGAGGAAACCAACAGAATGGGAAAGACTAGGGATCTCTTCAAGAAAATCAGAGATACTAAGGGAACATTTCATGCAAAGATGGGCTCGATAAAAGACAGAAATGGTATGGACCTAACAGAAGCAGAAGATATTAAGAAGAGGTGGCAAGAATACACAGAAGAACTGTACAAAAAGCATCTTCACGACCCAGATAATCACGATGGTGTGATCACTGACCTAGAGCCAGACATCCTGGAATGTGAAGTCAAGTGGGCCTTAGAAAGCATCACTACAAACAAAGCTAGTGGAGGTGATAGAATTCCAGTTGAGCTATTCCAAATCCTGAAAGATGATGCTGTGAAAGTGCTGCACTCAATATGCCAGCAAATTTGGAAAACTCAGCAGTGGCCACAGGACTGGAAAAGGTCAGTTTTCATTCCAATCCCAAAGAAAGGCAATGCCAAAGAATGCTCAAACTACTGCACAATTGCACTCATCTCACATGCTAGTAAAGTAATGCTCAAAATTCTTTAAGCCAGGCTTCAGCAATATGTGAACCGTGAACTTCCTGATGTTCAAGCTGGTTTTAGAAAAGGCAGAGGAACCAGAGGTCAAATTGCCAACATCCGCTGGATCATGGAAAAAGCAAGAGAGTTCCAGAAAGGCATCTATTTCTGCTTTATTGACTATGCCAAAGCCTTTGACTGTGTGGATCACAGTAAACTGTGGAAAATTCTGAAAGAGATGGGAATACCAGACCACCTGATCTGCCTCTTGAGAAATTTGTATGCAGGTCAGGAAGCAACAGTTAGAACTGGACATGGAACAATAGACTGGTTCCAAATAGGAAAAGGAGTTTGTCAAGGCTATATACTGTCACCCTGCTTATTTAACTTCTATTCAGAGTACATCATGAGAAACGCTGGACTGGAAGAAACACAAGCTGGAATCAAGATTGCCGGGAGAAATATCAATAAGCTCAGATATGCAGATGACACCACCCTTATGGCAGAAAGTGAAGAGGAACTCAAAAGCCTCTTGATGAAAGTGAAAGTGGAGAGTGAAAAAGTTGGCTTAAAGCTCAACATTCAGAAAACGAAGATCATGGCATCTGGTCCCAGCACTTCATGGGAAATAGATGGGGAAACAGTGGAAACAGTGTCAGACTTATTTTGGGAGGCTCCAAAATCACTGCAGATGGTGACTGCAGCCATGAAATTAAGAGACGCTTGCTCCTTGGAAGGAAAGTTATGACCAACCTAGATAGCATGTTCAAAAGCAGAGACATTACTTTGCCAACAAAGGTTCGTCTAGTCAAGGCTATGGTTTTTCCTGTGGTCATGTATGGATGTGAGAGTTGGATTGTGAAGAAGGCTGAGCACCAAAGAATTGATGCTTTTGAACTGTGGTGTTGGAGAAGACTCTTGAGAGTCCCTTGGACTGCAAGGAGATCCAACCAGTCCATTCTGAAGGAGATCAGCCCTGGGATTTCTTTGGAAGGAATGATGCTAAAGCTGAAACTCCAGTACTTTGGCCACCTCATGCGAACATTTGACTCATTGGAAAAGACTCTGATGCTGGGAGGGATTGGGGGCATGAGGAGAAGGGGACAACAGAGGATGAGATGGCTGGATGGCATCACTGACTCGATGGACGTGAGTCTGAGTGAACTCCGGGAGTTGGTGATAGACAGGGAGGCCTGGTGTGCTGGGATTCATGGGGTCGCAAAGAGTCAGACACAACTGAGCGACTGATCTGATCTGATCTGATACTCTCTGAGACCCCATGGACTGTATCACACTAGGCTTTTTTTGTCATCCACATCTCCTGGAGTTTGCTCAAATTCATGTCTATATAGTCAGTGATGCTATCTAACCATCTGATCCTCTGCCGTCCCCTTCTCCTTTTGCCTTCAATCTTTGCCAGCATCAGGGTCTTTTCCAGTGAGTTGGCTCTTCACATCAGGTGGCCAAAGTATTGAAACTTCAGCTTCAGCATCAGTCCTTCCAATAAATATGCAGGATTGATTTCCTTTAGGTTTGACTGGTTTGATAAAACTGCCAAACTGCTTCCCAAAGTTGGTGCGTGATTTTACATTCCCACCAGCAAAGTATAAGGGTTCCAATCTC
The DNA here is from genome assembly GCF_002263795.3 of Bos taurus. Classification (NCBI taxonomy): domain Eukaryota; kingdom Metazoa; phylum Chordata; class Mammalia; order Artiodactyla; family Bovidae; genus Bos; species Bos taurus. The sequence goes on from NC_037331.1 coordinate 33,152,581, forward strand.
TCTCTGCCATAACAGTAACAGTAACACTTGTTATTGTCCATCTCTTTGATTATAGCATCCCAATAGATGGGATATATTAGCTCACTGTCTTAATTTGCATTTCTGTGAAGACTAAGTGTTGAACATCTGTTCCTGTGCTTATTGGTTGTTTGTGTCTCTTCTTTGGATAAATGCCTTTGTGTTGTTGAGTTGTAAGAGTTCTTTATATATTCCAGATACAAATCCCTTATCAGATACATGATTTGCAAATATTTTCCTATCTGTGGATGGTCTTCATTTTCTTGATTGTGTTCTTTAATGGACAGTTTTAATTTTAATGATGTTCTGCTAATCAATCTTGTGATTTTGCTGTTGTAGCTAAGAAATTATTGACTAATCTGAGATCATAAAGACTTACTCCTGTGTTTCTTTTAAGAGTTATGTAGTTTTTGCTCTTAGACTTATGCCTGTGATTCACTTTAAGTTACTTTTTCCGTGTGGTGGGGAGTAGGGGTCCAAATTCATTCTTTTGCATGTGGAATCCAGTTGTCCTATTACCACTATTGGTTGAAAAGACTTTTCCCACTAAACTGGTTTGGCCCCTCTGTCAAGTCAGTGCACCATACGTGATACCCTTTACTTCTCACTCTCAATTCTCTTTGATTCACCTGCATGTCTGTCCTATGCTGGTACCACACTGTCTTGATTACTACAGTTATTGAGTTTTGAAATTGATATCTGAGTCCCCCAGCCTTTTTTTTCTTTTTCAAGATCATTTCGGCTATTCTGGATCTCTTGCCTTTCCAGTGTTGTAACACTTTGTGGTATAGTTACAGACGTCAAGTAGTGTTTCATTTGGTACATAAATGTTGACTTTTTTTTATATCACAGGCTTCTAAGAAACCAACCTAGTCTAGTTAGTAAACTGAACTGTCGACGTTCTTGGTTTTTTTCCCACATCATGAGCGTGTGTGCTTAGTCATATCAAGACTCTCTGAGACCCCACGGACTGCAGCCCACCAGGCTCCTCTGTCCATGGGATTTTCCAGGCAAGAGTACTGAAGTCAGTTGCCATTTTCTCCTCCAGGGGATCTTCCTGACCCAGATATCAAACCTGCGTCTCCTGCATCTCTCACATTGGCAGGCATATTCTTTACCACTGAGCCACCTGGGAAGCCCAATTTCTCATATCACAGCAACACCTAATTCGTGTAGATCAGCTATATCTTCATTTATGCAGTTATTATAAGGAAAAAAAGTTATTCACAAAGTTTTTCCCTATAATAGAATCCCTTTTCTATCATGTGAAGTTTATCTAAAAATATTAACAGGTAAGGGACTATGGATACACATGGTATACAAATAAGATCTCAATGTAGTGAAGTTAAACACTGTTAACCTTAAAAATAAAGCAGTCATATTTTAGCAAAAATGGGGTTATTTGGGACTAGCAGAAGAATTGGTTTTTGAATCCAAGAGTCTGTTTCGTAGAGTTTGACGGCACAAGGAATGGTTGCTGCTGCTGCTGCTAAGTTGCTTCAGTCGTGTCGACTCTGTGCGACCCCAGAGACGGCAGCCCACCAGGCTGCCCTATCCCTGGGATTCTCCAGGCAAGAACACTGGAGTGGGTTGCCATTTCCTTCTCCAGTCAAGGAATGGTTAGCAGTACCTAATAGGGGCTTTCCAGCAAGGCTGAAGGAAGTCTTTCTGGAGGCATCTTTTCCAATAGGCAGGCTGCAAAGTGTGATGCTTAGGGTCTTTGCCTCCTGGGAGCACGCTGTGAAAGGATTGCTCTACCAAAGCATGGTATTTTTAACACAAGCAATTAGGCCTTTATGATAATGAAATTTATCTCCTTTTTATCAGCTGTTGATCAAAAGAGGCAGAGGCCAGGTGCATTCGATGTGCTGTGACTAGCTCAAAAGACTGAGAAGTGCCTGAATATCAAGCTTGAGTTTGAGCAAACAGCAGTTTTTAATTGGAGACCCTATGTCCCTTCAAGGCCAACAGTTTTAACATATGAATGTTGTCGTCCTATGAAAAAGCTTGAGAAAGGGAGCAAAGAAGCAAACTACTCACATAGTATAACAAAAGTAGAGCCTGCAGAAAACTTTACACCATCCAAATCAACCTTCATGATTTGTGAAGAGTAAGGTAAACTTCCTGTGAAATGCAGGGGCATTACTGTCCAAATTTATTGCCTTTCCAAGTGAGCGCAAAAGGGTGTTGTTTAGTCTTATCAACTGGAATACTAAAGAATGTACTCCATAAATTAATTACAGTGAAAATGTGCTTTCAGTGGGACTGGATGTCAGTAGTGTGTGGAGGTTGGGAACAACAGGGTGTCAAGGGATGAAAGAGTGGTTTATTGCTTGTAAGTTCTGGTTGAATGTTCATCGGGGCCCTTGAGTTTTCCTACAGGTAAAATGGGTATTACAGGGACCAGAGGGCTTACCCCGTGGCTCAACGGTAAAGAATCCACCTGTAGTACAGGAGACAGAGGTTCGATCCCTGGATCAGGAAGATCCCCTGGAGGAGGGCAAGACAACCCACTCCAGTATTCTTGCCTGGAGAATTCCATGGACAGAGGAGCCTGGCAGGCTACAGTCCATAGAGTAGCAAAGAGTTGGGCACAGTTGAAGCGACTGAACATGCATGAGTGTGCGCACACACACACGCATATGCACAGGGACTAGAACAGAGGGTGATAGGCTCTAAGCCTTGTAATCCTCTATTATGGCTTGATGCCTTGAAGGACTCCTTTATTTATAGGGTGTTAATTCTGAAGAGAGGCTTTGAGGGATCTATTCGAATCTTGACAGGGGGTGCACTGTGGATTCTACAAATATCCCTTGAAGATTTTTCCCATAAAAAGAGTGGTAGCTGATCCAATAGGGATAAATGGCCAGCGTCCCCATATTCAGCTATACTACCAACAAAAATAAAAGCAAATAAAAGATGGTGAAACGTCATTCAGTTCACTTGGTTGGCTATTGCTACTGTCAAATTCTAGCATTGTTTTTGCCTTTTAGGAGATGGAAATTCCAGCATGATACTTTTCTAAGAAGCCTCAGCCTACTAAATGAATAGGAGCAGAGGAACTAAGGAGAAAAAAGGTATGTATCTCTCAGAAGGTTTAGAGATGGGAAGCTGGGGAGGTTTACTAAGGATCCTCACTCTTTGAACTGTCTTAGTGCTCTGAGGCAGGGGCTGCTTTATAGCAGTTGGTTGAGCGCTGAGAGGGTAGCTCTGGGTCCGTAAGGACAGAGAGATACATTCCCAATCTGGAGAGTGGTGTCTCTAAGCTGATTAAGAGAGAGGATTAGGAAGAGCTCCTGTAGCTCCTCGGAGGCCCCATCATTGGGAATCAGGAGGTCTTGGGAATTAGACTGGCTAGAGGGCTGAAAACTCCTGGAGCACCTGAATTTATAATAACCTTTTGTTCAATATTTTGGTTCTTATAGAAACAGCAGTAATAGGTTTTTGATAGTTTTTGTTTTTTTTTCCTGGGCACACAACATATGGGATGTCAGTTCCCTGACCAGGGATCGAACCCATGCTCCTTGCAGGGAAAACAAGGAGTCCTAACCACTGGACAACCAGGAAAGTCCCACTAGGGGCTTTTCAGTTTTGTTTCAGGGCCTTCATTTGCTGGAGTTGAAAATTAAGAATTCTAGTGGTCTCTCATTTAATTGAGTCAGCTAGAGTTCAAATGAGCTGATTTGCTAAATTAACTAAATTCTGAAGTAGACATGGCTTCCCACTCCAACCCTGGGTCTTTTAACCAACAGAGAAAGATCCTAGTTCAGCCCATTAATAAACATAGAGTTAAAGTCTACCTGAGTGGATTCAGCATCTGAAGGAAGACCTGAATTTCATTTGAAAACAATCTGAAGTCTGTTATAATCGTCATGAAGGGGTTCCTCAGATTTCTGTGGGCAAGCCTTCATTTTATTTCGATCAGGCTTAGGAAGAGCTACTGTAATTGCCCAGTGAAAGTTTTCAGGCAGTGTTCTAGCCTTTTGCTAAAAGTTAAGAGTTTGTTTTTCTACATCTGTTCAGGATGTTCTCATCCAGCAAAATTCGTTCACTGTTTGGCTTGACTATCAGCAACAAGCAAGTGGACTAACTGATCAAAATCTGAGACACCAGGTTGGTTACTTTGAACAACAATGTTAAATACTTCAGCAAACCTATGGGGCTCCTCAGTTATTTCAGGGCTCTCAATTTGGCCTTATAGTCCAGGGAACAGAAGACATTTGGGGTTTATTTGGATCCTCAGAAGAGAAACCTTTAAAGGGAAAGGTTCTGATAGCCTCAGAGAAGGGGTAAGTGAGGAGAGGCTCAGGGAAAAGGGGCAGCTTGGTGAAAGAATGAGACTGGGAAACTGAGGGTGCAGCAGAGGAGAAAGATGGCACCAGGGGTGGGGGCTGGGCACAAGGGGCTGCCTTCAAAAAATGAGGTAGTAGGGGAGAAGCTGTCTTGTCTTTCTTTAGTGACTCAGTTAATTTGGAAATTGTATTTGCAGAGAAGCAATTTTAGACCCTGGATAATGCTTGGAACGGAGAAGGCAATGGCACCCCACTCCAGTACTTTTGCCTAGAAAATCCCATGGACGGAGGAGCCTGGTAGGCTGTAGTCCATGGGGTCGCTAGAGTCGGACACGACTGAGCAACTTCACTTTCACTTTTCACTTTCATGCATTGGAGAAGGAAATGGCAACCCACTCCAGTGTTCTTGCCTGGAGAATCCCAGGGACGGGAAGCCTGGTGGGCTGCGGTCTCTGGGGTTGCACAGAGTCGGACACGACTAAAGTGACGCAGCAGCAGAATGCTTGGAAGCCTCAAAATATCATTGAAAATATGTGTCCCATTAGGTTTTGATAGCTTTAGAGACCACAGCTGTCCAATTCAGTTTGAAGAAAAGTGTGAGGAGTTTGGAAGTTCCCCATAATGGCCATTAGTGTTCTAAGTTACTTTTGGTTAGGTCAGTCTATTGAGTTAGAAATGCGGGTGAGGAAAGGGTTTTGGGTTTTTTTTTAAGTTTTTATTTTGTATTGGGTTATAGCTGATTAATGATGTTATGATAGTTTCAAGTAAACAGTGAGTGAAGAGATTCAGTCATACATGTACATGTACCCATTCTCCCCAGAATCCCCCTCCCATCCAGGCTGCCAGATAACATCGAGCAGAGTTCCTTGTGCTGTACAGTAGATCCTTGTTGATTATCCATTTTAATTATAGCAGTGTGTACACGTCCATCCCAAACTACCTAACTATCCCTTTCCCTGTCCTTCCCACAGCAACCCTAAGATTGTTCTCTAAATCTGTGAGTCTCTTTCTGTTTTGTAAGTTCATTTGTATCATTTCTTTTTAGATTCTACAGGGCTATCATAAGATATGTCTCCTTCTCTGTCTGACTTCACCCAGTATGACACTCTCTGGGTCCATCCATGTTGCTGCAAATGGCATTACTTTCTTCTTTTTAAGGAGAGATCCAAGTTTTTAAACATAAAACTGGCCGGGGGCACCCTCAAAGCATTCTGATGACTGGGATCCCATTTCTTTGGGATTTTTTCCTCTAAATCAACAAGAAAAATTCCCAAATGTACAGTTCCAATAGGAAGAGCCCAGTTCCATAAGAAATCAGGCTAAAGATCAGGACAGTTCTGATAGAGTTCTGATATGACAGACTTCCAGTGGGAACAGCTCAGTTCCAAAAGGAATGAGGCTAAAGGTCAACACAGTTCCAATAAACAGAGTTCCAATAGACAGAGTTGCAGTGGGAACAGCCCAGTTCCAAAGGAATTGGGCCAAAGGCCATATGAACACTCTCAGAAAGAACAAAGCCTTCAAACAGATCCCAAATAAAGCCTGAACTCAAAATGCAAAGAGTGTGAGCTTGAAATCCAGGAGATTCTGTTCCTCAAATTCATGATCAGTGAGAAAGCAATGAGCTCTGGGCTCTGTGGGTTGTTCACACACCTTGGGAGTTGTTGGAGGTCTTCTTGGCATCCCAATTTTTATCATCAAGTGATGTTGACCTTAAAAATAAATCAGTCAGTTGTTTTACCAGAATGGGTTTATTAGGAAATACCAGAGGAGCTACACTTCAGGACAAGCAAGCCATAGCAAAAGCCATAGGCAAGTTCAACAAAAGAAAGGAAAGTTATAAGAGAAAAAAGAGGAAGTTAGGAAGTATTGTTTTGAATTAGTCTGTCAGAGAAAAGTGAGAGTCTAGGCTGATGACTGTTTCTCATTGGCTGAGTTGCTGGAGTAGCTGGTTTCCTGTTCAGTCAGTTAGGTGCAGTCGCTCAGTCATGTCCGACTCTTTGCAACCCCATGGACTGCAGCACGCCAGGCCTCCCTGTCCATCACCAACTCCCGAACTTCACTCAGACTCACGTCCATCAAGTCAGTGATGCCATCCAGCCATCTCATCCTCTGTTGTCCCCTCCTCCTCCTGCCCCCAATCCCTCCCAGCATCAGAGTCTTTTCCAATGAGTCAACTCTTCGCATGAGGTGGCCAAAGTACTGGAGTTTCAGCTTTAGCATCACTCCTTCCAAAGAAATACCAGGGCTGATGTCCTTCAGAATGGACTGGTTGGATCTCCTTGCAGTCCAAGGGACTCTCAAGAGTCTTCTCCAACACCACAGTTCAAATGCATCTATTCTTTGGCACTCAGCTTTCTTTATAGTCCAACTCTCACATCCATACATGACTACTGGATAAACCATAGCCTTGGCTAGACGGACCTTTGTTGACAAAGTAATGTCTCTGCTTTTAAATATGCTGCCTAGGTTGGTCATAACTTTCCTTCCAAGGAGCAAGCGTCTTTTTATTTCATGGCTGCAATCACCATCTGCAGTGATTTTGGAGCCCCCCAAAATAAAGTCTGACACTGTTTCCACTGTTTCCCCATCTATTTGCCATGAAGTGATGAGACCGGATGCCATGATCTTTGTTTTCTGAATTTTGAGTTTTAAGCCAACTTTTTCACTGTCCTCTTTCACTTTCATCAAGAGGCTCTTTAGTTCTTCTTCACTTTCTGCCATAAGGGTGGTGTCATCTGCTTATCTGAGGTTATTGATATTTCTCCTGGCAGTCTTGATTCCAGCTTGTGCTTCATCCAGCCCAGCCTTTCTCATGATGTACTCTGCATATAAGTTAAATAAGCATAGTGACAATATACAGCATTGACATATTCCTTTTGCTATTTGGGACTAGTCTGTTGTTCCACGTCCAGTCCTAACTGTTGCTTCCTGACCTGTGTACAGGTTTCTCAAGAGGCAGGTAAGGTGGCCTGGTATTCCCATCTGTTGAAGAATTTTCCACAACTTTTTGTGATCCACACAGTCAAAGGCTTTGGCATAGTCAATAAAGCAGAAATAAATGTTTTCCTGGAACTCTCCTGCTTTTTCAATGATCCAGCGGATGTTGGCAATTTAATCTCTGGTTCCTCTGCCTTTTCTAAAACCAGCTTGAACATCTGGAAGTTCACGGTTCACATATTGCTGAAGCCTGGCTTGGAGAATTTTGAGCATGACTTTGCTAGTGAGTGAGATGAGTGCAATTGTGCGGTAGTTTGAGCATTCTTTGGCATTGCCTTTCTTAGGGATTGGAATGAAAACTGACCTTTTCCAGTCTTGTGGCCACTGCTGAGTTTTCCAAATTTGCTGGCATATTGAGTGCAGCACTTTCACAGCATCATCTTTCAAGATTTGGAATAGCTCAACTGGAATTCTGTCACCTCCACTAGCTTTGACTGAACGACTTCACTTTCACTTTTCACTTTCACACAATGGAGAAGGCAAAGGCAACCCACTCCAGTGTTCTTGCCTGGAGAATCCCAGGGACGGCAGAGCCTGGTGGGCTGCCGTCTATGGGGTCGCACAGAGTCGGACACGACTGAATCGACTTAGCAGCAGCAGCAGCACTAGCTTTGTTCGTTGTGATGCTTCCTAAGGCCCACTTGACTTCACATTCCAGGATATCTGGCTCTAGGTGAGTGATCACACCATCGTCATTATCTGGGTCGTCAAGATCTTTTTTGCACAGTCTTCTGTGTATTCTTGCCACCTCTTCTTAATATCTTCTGCTTCTGTTAGGTCCATACCATTTCTGTCCTTTATTGAGCCCATCTTTGCATGAAATGTTCCCTTAGTATCTCTAATTTTCTTGAAGAGATCTCTAGTCTTTCCCATTCTATTGTTTTCCTCTATTTCTTTGCATTGATCACTGAGGAAGGCTTTCTTATCTCTCCTTGCTATTCTTTGGAACTCTCCATTCAATGCTTATATCTTTCCTTTTCTCCTTTGCTTTTTGCTTCTCTTCTTTTCTCAGCTATTTGTAAGGCCTCCTCAAACAGTCATTTTGCTTTTTTGCATTTCTTTTTCTTGGGAATGGTCTTGTTCCCTGTCTCCTGTACAATGTCACGAACCTCCATCCATAGTTCACCAGGCACTCTGTCTATCAGATCTAGTCCCTTAAATCTATTTCTCACTCCCACTGTATAATTGTTAAGGACTTGATTTAGGTCATACCTGAATGGTCTAGTGGTTTTCCCTACTTTCTTCAATTTCAGTCTGAATTTGTCAATAAGGAGTTCATGATCTGAGCCACAGTCAGCTCCTGGTCTTGTTTTTGCTGACTGTATAGAGCTTCTCCATCTTTGGCTGCAAAGAATATAATCAGTCTGATTTCAATATTGACCATCTGCTGATGTCCATGTGTGGAGTCTTCTCTTGCATTGTTGGAAGAGGGTGTTTGCTATGACCTGTGCATTCTCTTGGCAGAACTGTAGGAGATGCAATGTATATATTTTCCTGTTGGGGCCTGTAATCAATGGTTCTTTCCTTCTGCTGATCTTGACAATTCTTCCCGTCATGGACAATGAGTGATATTGCATGAAAGCTCCCTCCACCCCCCGGTGGCCTCCTGACTCCATTTTAATGAAGTTTCTCTCTTTATTTTCACAACACAAATCCCTTTCCTCATTCTCTTTCCAGTCGTTGGTTTCTTTCCTGCACATATTCATAAGGTAACTAGGCTGCTTTGAAGAAGTAGTTTCATCTTTTATTAGAGCCGGATGGACCCATCTGTTTCTTGTTGAAACTTCTAACAACCTCTGGTCTCCTCTATTCTGGCATTCTCTGCTGAACTTTCTTTTAGCTCTGCACATTGAGTATCTGTCAAAACCCTCATTTCATCGAGTGTATTTGTGGTTTCCTTTCAGCTATCTCTTTCTCTGAGTTAATAGGGGCCCCAAAGCCATCTGAATGTTTTGGTTTTTATTTCTTTGTCTTGTTTATCTCCGAGCACATGAATTCACGTGAGCCCAAAGCTCAGAGAACACACGTGAGGTGTAGCCAGGCTCTCCTAAGGTGGTTCCAAGGCCCTGTGTTGATGCTGAGGGATCTTGAAACAGTCAGAGGACACAGTCAGTTAATATTTGGGTGTACAAATTGGAAGCTCATGAAAACATTTGCGTGAGGCTGCAAAGAAAATACAGATATCCTATGAAATTCCAGGGGGGAAAAGTAGTGAGTTTTTTAAAGGGAAAACTCCAGCACCCACAGGTCCCCCTACACCTCTCTATTCTGTGTGTTGGGTGCTTCCCTGGGATAATTCATTACTGTCCTCCAGGGCTCTGAGTTATCTTCCTAAACTAAGGTGAGGAAAATTCCATTTTCATTTAGTCCAACTGGTACAAACCTAAATTTTCAAAAGGAGTATTTACAGTAATTTTAAGACAAAGTACATAGAAATGAAATACAGGCTACAAATGTATCCTCTGACAACTAGAATCTAGCTGTAAATGGGCTTTACTGAGACTATTGAGTACCTATCACAGCACATTCTAAGCAGTAACTTGACAAAGGAAGTTGTTTGCCCATCATGGGACATTCGGCAATATCTGAAAACATTTTTGATTATCATGACTACAGGTGGGAATATTATTGGCATTTAGTGGGTAGAGACCAGAGATGCTAAATACCCTATACTAGACAGCCGCCTACAAGAAGGAATTATCCATCCCCAATTGTCAACAGGGCTGAGGTTGGGCAATCGTGGTCCAGGTAGATGAGTAAAAAGAATGAGATTCGAGCAAGCTGTTTGGGCTTCCAGCCCAGAGTGACTCGGGTTGGTACTCTGCCATACTGCTGATCCTGGAGAGGCAGCAGTGAGTGGGCCTGAAGAGAGATCTTAATTCTAGGACCCTCTCCAACATGTGGACATGACTTTTTGTTAAGATGGACCCCATCACAGAGGCCTGTGAGGGTAGGTCCACATTTAGTACGGAGTGGTACCCTCTCCCTTTTTGACCCACAGGAGGCCTTCCTGTGCCTGTCCCAACAGGGAAGTTTTCTTTGACTTCAGGAGTGGGCACCTTATCTCTTTCCTTCAGCAGAGCTCAGCTTCTGCCACTGGCTTTGCCCTTGGAGTGTCTGGGTGAGAACAAAGCTTGAATTTTACTCCACCTGACAAACACCAGCTGTCTAGCCCAGAGGCATCTCTATCTCTTACCTCACTGGGAACTCTGCCAAAGGGTAGAATCAATATTAAAATCTGTTCTAATTCAATGTAACCATATCTTTTCAGCCTGACAACCAAATTCTTACTTCCTTTGGGTGGAAAGTCCAACTCATAACTTTCTGTGCAGAGAAAATAAACCATTGATTAAAACTTCACTAACTTAAGGATCTGGCTTTCTTTACCTTCCCTGTTCTCTTTGATTACTTAGATGCCTATAAGAGAAAAACATTGCAGATTTCCATCGCTAGTTTTCAAGTGAAAATAATGTAAAAGTTCCCTTAAAGAGGTCACTAACAAGTATTTATTAGGCACCTACTCAATGCCTAATATTCTGCAAGAAGCCAGAGAGGATTTTTTAAAGTATCATCTTCACTAGATTTATATTAATGTTTTGTCTTCAACCCACATTGGAGGCCCTCTCAAGAAGCAACTACCTGAAATTTGAAAAATGTTGTGCAAATGTTAAGGATGTTGTTCATTACATCACTTACAATATCTCCTACAATGTCTCACATTAAAAACCTTTCTTTTAGGGTTAAATTCACAGAAAGTTTTTGGTATGTTTCCTCTTTTCTGCTAATGAGATTTAAACTTTTCCTTTAAGCTATAGCTGCCAGGAAGCTCAGCAAAATTTGAATCATATGAACAGTGTCTATTTATTGTTCCCTTTTTTGTTACTGAAACTGATTTCAAATCATGTGTAAAATGAGGGAAGGGTGGGGAAGAAGGAGGAATCAAGAGTTAGAAAAAATATTTATACACTTAAAGGTACAGGAATAAATGTACATGCAAAAATAACTGGAGAAGAGGTTGTGCCTTTTGAAAATTGAGTGTCAGGAGATGTCATATATTAATAGTTCATAAATACCAGTGCCATAGTATTTTAAAACCTAAAACATGAGAGAGGTTATTATGAGCTCTAACCCGAGAATATTTGGAATTAAAGGGCCATAGAGGAAACGTGTTTACTGGTAAGGAGGGAGGAAGATGGGCTTTCCTTCTGAAAGTGACAGCCACATTGACAGGTGTGTAAAGGACAGTGAGGAGGCTGGGTGAGATGAGAGATTCATACTGGAGCTGTATACAGAGAGATGGAGAGATGGTAATGATTGATGAAAAGCCAGACCTGGGTTTGGCTCCTGGGTCAGGAAGATTCCCTGGAGCAGGGAAAGCAACCCACTCCAGTATTCTTGCCTGGGAAATCCCATAGACAGAGGAGCCTGGCAGGCTGCACTCCATGGGGTCGGACATGACTGAATGAAGAATATACTTTTCACTTTTTGTGCTTGAAAGCTGTGGAGACACACACATCCACACTTTTAAAGCTGGCCTTACTTGGGGCTCTTTCTGCTATCCCACATTGTCTCTCAAGATTTCTTTTGACAATAGAAAGCTGTTGTAGGTTTATAAGTTAGAAAGTGTTTTAGAAAGTATAGCAGAGTAAAGTAGGTGTGGGTTGAAGGCAACTGTAGGGAGAGTGTGTCTTGGCTGAGCTCTTTGTCTTGGCTTCTTCACTGCCAACATGGAAGAAATTTACATGATTCCCTGGACCCTGAAAGGCTTTTATAATGCCCCTATGGTAGAAAAAAAAAAAAAACCCACCAGATTAGGGCCTGCAGGTTTCCTTATCATCTCATCAAGTGGAGAAAGAATCATCCTGACGTCACAAACACATGGGCTACTTGTCCCTTCAGTGCTCTCCATCAGCTTCCCCAGGCTGAAATCAGTCACCATATATCAAGCTGTGATGACAAAAGGCGTATTGAGCAGGATGTAGTCAGCCAAATCAGGGACCTTGGACAAGAGACTCTGGCCAAGAGCACGTGGCAGTGCCCTCCTTGTGATGAAGACTAGGATAAAGATTTCTGGGGAAAGACCAGCACCCCACCTGTGGAGCATAGCCAACTAGCATGGCAACAGCATCCCTTTAAGCAGCATAGTTAGGGAACATAAGAGTAACCTGTGTGTTCCCATGTCTCTGTTCTGCTATGAAAATCAATGCCAGACCCTAAAAGACTCTTACTGCTTCCTGCCATGAAAGAGGGTATGGCAACTCCAGTATTCTTGCCTGGAGAATCCCATGGACAGAGGAACCTGGCAGGCTGCAGTGCATGGCGTCACAAAGAGTCGGACACGACTAAAGTGACTTAGCGTGCACTTCTGCCCACAATGCGTTCTTCACTTTTTTCCTCCTAATCTAATTAAAGAAAGATAAATTGTCTGTGACTTTCAAAAAAAGAAAGTGTAGCACAGTGGGGATAAGCTGTGAAGAGATAGAACCAAAGAGTCTTTAATGGTCAAGAAAGAATGGAATTCATGACCAAGGAAAAAAAGAACTTGCTGTTTAGGAAGCACTCCCGTGGCTGCCCTATCGTTATAGTTCCTGCATTAAAAAAGGTGAGATTAGTATACAGATTCCCTATTTAGCAGGATTAATAGCTTTCTAGAAAGTCATTATGAACACTGCAGTTAAGTTATGCCTGTGTGCTTTGAGCTGTCTCACCTAACTCAGAGGACAGCTGGTTTCCATTCATGTATTACTTCATATTCAGAAGTCAGGAACATTAGGTATTAATGATATGGGTTTACACTAAGATAAACAAAAGCTTCTCTTAGGAACTAACACTCCAATGTATTTCATGGAGGATTCTCTTAAGAAGTCAACTTTCATGTTACAGAACATGTGATTCCATATCATCACTAGTTTTCAGGAAAATGAAAGGTACTGAAAGATACCCTTTCCCATGTTTTGGAGCATGAGTTTTATGAATGAGTTTAAATACCATGGACTTAACGCTTGTGTATACTCAGTTCAGTTCAGTCGCTCAGTCTTGTCCAACTCTTTGTGACGACGCATTGACTAGAGCGTGCCAGTCTTCCCTGTCCATCACCAACTTGCAGAGCTTATTCAAACTCGTGTCCATTGAGTTGGTGATGCCATCCAACCATCTCATCCTCTGTCATCTGCTTCTCCTCCTGCCTTCAATCTTTCCCAGCATCAGGGTCTTTTCCAATGAGTCGGTTCTTTGCATCAGGTGGCCAAAGGATTGGAGTTTCAGCTTCAGCACCAGTCCTTCCAATGCATATTCAGGACTGATTCCTTTAGGATTGACTGGTTTGATGTCCTTGCAGTCCAAGGGACGCTCAAGAGTCTTCTGCAACACACAGTTCAAAAGCATCAATTCTTCGGACTCAGCTTTCTTTATAGTCCAACTCTCACATCCATACATGATTACTGGAAAAACCATAGATAGCCTTGACTAGATGGACCTTTGTTTGCAAAGTAATGTTTCTGCTTTTCAATATGCTGTCTAGGTTTGTCATAACTTTTCTTCCAAAGAGCAAGTGTCTTTTAATTTCATGGCTGTAGTCACCATCTGAAGTGATTTTGGAGCCCAAGAAAATAAAGTCTCTCACTATTTCCATTGTTTCCCCATCTATTTGACATGAAGTGATGGGACCACATGCCATGATCTTAGTTTTCTGAATGTTGAGTTTTAAGCCAGCTTTTTCACTCTCTTCTTTCACTCTCATCAAGAGGCTCTTTAGTTCCTTTTCACTTTCTGCCATAAGGGTGGTATCATCTGTACATCTGAGGATATTGATATTTCTCCCAACAGTCTTAATTCCAGCTTGTGCTTATCCAGCTCAGCATTTCTCATGATGTACTCTGCATAAAAGTTAAATAAGCAGGGTGACAATAGACAGCCTTGACATACTCCTTTCCCTATTTGGAACCAGTGTGTTGTTCCATGTCCAATTCTGACTGTTGCTTCTTGACCTGCATACAGATTTCTCAAGAGGCAGGTAAGATGGTCTGGTATTCCCATCTCTTGAAGAATTTTCCAGTTTGTTGTTAACCACACAATCAAAGGCTTTAACGTAGTCAATGAAGCTAACATTGACATTTTCTGGAATTCTCTTGGTTTCTCAATGATGCAATGGATGTTGGCAATTTGATCTCTGGTTCCTTTGCCTTTTCTAAATCCACCTTGAACATTAGGAAGTTCTTTGTTCACATACTGTTGAAGCCTGGCTTGGAGAATTTTGAGCATTACTTTGCTAGTGTGTGAGATGAGTGCAATTGTGTGGCTGTTAGAACATTCTTTGACATTGCCCTTCTTTGGTATTAGAATGGAAACTGACCTTTCCAGTCCTGTGGCCACTGCTGAGTTTTCCAAATTTGCTGGCATATTGAGTGCAGCACTTTCACAGCATCATCTTTCAGGATTTGAAATAGCTCAACTGGAATTCCATCACCTCCACTAGCTTTGTTCATAATGATGCTTCCTAAGGCCCACTTGACTTTGCACTCCAGAATGTCTGGCTCTAGGTGAGTGATCACACCATCATGGTTATGTGGGTCATGAAGATCTTTTTTGCATAGTTCTTCTGTGTATTCTTGTCACCTCTTCTTAATATCTTCTGCTTCTGTTATACCCATACTGTTTTTGTCCTTTATTGTGCCCATCTTTGCATGAAATGTTCCCTTGTATCTCTAATTTTCTTGAAGAGATCTCTAGTCTTTCCCATTCTATTGTTTTCCTCTATTTCTTTGCATTGATCACTAAGGAAGTCTTTCTTACCTCTCATTGCTATTCTTTGGAACTCTGCATTCAGGTGGATATATCTTTCCTTTTCTCCTTTGCCTTTCACTTGTCTTCTTTACTCAGCTATTTGTAAAGCCTCCTCAGACAACCATTTTGCCTTTTTGCATTTCTTTTTCTTGGGGATGGTCTTGATCACTGCCTCCTGTACAATGTTATGAACCTCCATCCGTAATTCTTCAGGCACTCTATCAGATCTAATTTCTTGAATCTATTTGTGACTTCCATTGTATAATTGTAAGGGATTTGATTTAGGTCATACCTGAATGGTTTAGTAGTTTTCTGTACTTTCTTCAATTGAAGTCTAAATTTTGGCTAGACAGACCTAGATCTATGCATATTAGTCGATACAAAAAATTTCCAAGGAAACATTGAATTGGATACCAAGAAAAGAAAGTTAAGGCACTTCAGCTCTGTTGGTAAAGAATCCGCCTGCAATGAAGGAAACCTGGGTTGGGAAGATCCCCTGGAGAAGGGAAAGGCTCATTTCAGTTCAGTTCAGTCGCTCAGTTGTGTCCGACTCTTTGAGACCCCATGAATTGCAGCACGCCAGGCCTCCCTGTCCATCACCAACTCCCTGAGTTCACTCAGACTCACGTCCATCGAGTCAGTGATGCCATCCAGCCATCTCATCCTCTGTCGTCCCCTTCTCCTCCTGCCTTCAATCCCTCCCAACATCAGAGTCTTTTCCAATGAGTCAACTCTTCGCATGAGGTGGCCAAAGTACTGGAGTTTCAGCTTTAGCATCAGTCCTTCCAAAGAACACCCAGGGCTGATCTCCTTTAGAATGGACTGGTTGGATCTCCTTGCAGTCCAAGGGACTCTCAAGAGTCTTCTCCAACACCACAGTTCAAAAGCATCAATTCTTCAGCGCTCAGCCTTCTTCACAGTCCAACTCTCACATCCATACATGACCACAGGAAAAACCATAGCCTTGACTAGACAAACCTTTGTTGGCAAAGTAATGTCTCTGCTTTTGAATATGCTATCTAGGTTGGTCATAACTTTCCTTCCAAGGAGTAAGCGTCTTTTTATTTCATGGCTGCAGTCACCATCTGCAGTGATTTTGGAGCCCAGAAAAATAAAGTCTGACACTGTTTCCACTGTTTCCCCATCTATTTCCCATGAAGTGATGGGACCGGATGCCATGATCTTCATTTTCTGAATGTTGAGCTTTAAGCCAACTTTTTCACTCTCCACTTTCACTTTCATCAAGAGGCTTTTGAGTTCCTCTTCTCTTTCTGCCATAAGGGTGGTCTCATCTGCATATCTGAGGTTATTGATATTTCTCCCAGCAATCTTGATTCCAGCTTGTGTTTCTTCCAGTCCAGCGTTTCTCATGATGTACTCTGCATATAAGTTAAATAAGCAGGGTGACAATATACAGCTTTGACGTACTCCTTTTCCTATTTGGAACCAGTCTGTTGTTCCATGTCCAGTTCTAACTGTTGCTTCCTGACCTGCATACAAATTTCTCAAGAGGCAGGTCAGGTGGTCTGGTATTCCCATCTCTTTCAGAATTTTCCACAGTTTATTGTGATCCACACAAAGGCTTTGGCATAGTCAATAAAGCAGAAATAGATGTTTTTCTGGAACTCTCTTGCTTTTTCCATGATCCAGCGGATGTTGGCAATTTGATCTCTGGTTTTCTGTCTTTTCTAAAACCCTCTTGAACATCAGGAAGTTCATGGTTCATATATTGCTGAAGCCTGGCTTGGAGTCTGAGATGAGTGCAATTGTGCGGTAGTTTGAGCATTCTTTGGCATTGCCTTTCTTTGGGATTGGAATGAAAACTGACCTTTTCCAGTCCTGTGGCCACTGCTGAGTTTTCCAAATTTGCTGGCATATTGAGTGCAGCACTTTCACAGCATCATCTTTCAGGATTTGGAATACCTCAACTGGAATTCCATCACCTCCACTAGCTTTGTTTATAGTGATGCTTTCTAAGGCCCACTTGACTTCACATTCCAGGATGTCTGGCTCTAGGTCAGTGATCACACCATTGTGATTATCTGGGTCGTGAAGATCTTTTTTACAGTTCTTCTGTGTATTCTTGCCACCTCTTCTTAATATCTTCTGCTTCTGTTAGGTCCATACCATTTCTGTCTTTTATCGAGCCCATCTTTGCATGAAATGTTCCCTTAGTATCTCTGATTTTCTTGAAGAGATCCCTAGTCTTTCCCATTCTGTTGGTTTCCTCTATTTCTTTGCATTGATCACTGAAGAAGGCTTTCTTATCTCTTCTTGCTATTCTTTGGAACTCTGCATTCAGATGTTTATATCTTTCCTTTTCTCCTTTGCTTTTCACTTCTCTTCTTTTCACAGCTATGTGTAAGGCCTCTGCAGACAGCCATTTTGGTTTTTTGCATTTCTTTTCCATGGGGATGGTCTTGATCCCTGTCTCCTGTACACTGTCACGAACCTCATTCCATAGATCATCAGGCACTCTATCTATCAGATCTAGGCCCTTAAATCTATTTCTCACTTCCACTGTATAATCATAAGGGATTTGATTGAGGTCATACCTGAATGGCCTAGTGGTTTTCCCTACTTTCTTCAATTTCAGTCTGAATTTAGCAATAAGGAGTTCATGGTCTGAGCCACAGTCAGCTCCTGGTCTTGTTTTTGCTGACTGTATAGAGCTTCTCCATCTTTGGCTGCAAAGAATATAATCAATCTGATTTTGGTGTTGACCATCTGGTGATGTCCATGTATAGAGTCTTCTCTTGTGTTGTTGGAAGAGGGTGTTTGTTATGACCAGAGCATTTTCTTGGCAAAACTCTATTAGTCTTTGCCCTGCTTCATTCCGTATTCCAAGGCCAAATTTGCCTGCTACTCTAGGTGTTTCTTGACTTCCTACTTGTGCATTCCAGTCCCCTATAATGAAAAGGACATCTTTTTTGGGTGTTAGTTCTAAAAGATCTTGTAGGTCTTCATAGAACCGTTCAACTTCAGCTTCTTCAGCGTTACTGGCTGGGGCATAGACTTGGATTACTGTGATATTGAATGGTTTGCCTTGGAAATGAACAGAGATCATTTTGTCGTTTTTGAGATTGTATCCAAGTACTGCATTTCGGACTCTTTTGTTGACCATGATGGCCACTCCATTTCTTCTGAGGGACTCCTGTCCGCAGTAGTAGATATAATGGTCATCTGAATTAAATTCACCCATTCCAGTCCATTTCAGTTTGCTGATTCCTAGAATGTCGACATTCACTTTTGCCATCTCTTGTTTGACCACTTCCAATTTGCCTTGATTCATGGACCTGACATTCCAGGTTCCTATGCAATATTGCTCTTCACAGCATCGGACCTTGCTTCTATCACCGGTCACATCCACAGCTGGGTATTCTTTTTGCTTTGGTTCCATCCCTTCATTCTTTTGGAGTTATTTCTCCACTGATCTCCAGTAGCATATTGGGCACCTTCTGACCTGGGGAGTTCCTCTTTCAGTATCCTATCATTTTGCATTTTCATGCTGTTCATGGGGTTCTCAAGGCAAGAATACTGAAGTGGTTTGCCATTCCCTTCTCCAGTGGACCACATTCTGTCAGATCTCTCCACCATGACCTGCCCATCTTGGGTTGCCCCATGGGCATGGCTTAGTTTCATTGAGTTAGACAAGGCTGTGTTCCTAGTATGATTAGATTGATTAGTTTTCTGTGAGTATGGTTTCAGTGTGTCTGCCCTCTGATGCCCTCTCGCAACACCTACCGTCTTACTTGGGTTTCTCTTACCTTGGGCGTGGGGTATCTCTTCATGGCTGCTCCAGCAAAGAGCAGCTGCTGCTCCTTATCTTGGATGAAGGGTATCTCCTCACCGCCGCCCTTCCTGACCTTCAACGTGGGATAGCTCCTCTAGGCCCTCCTGCGCCTGCGCAACCACGGCTCCTTGGACGTGGGGTTGGTCCTCCCTGCCGCAGCCCCTGGCCTCGGGCGTGGGGTTGTTCCTCCCCGCCTCTGCCCCTGGCCTCCGGTGTGGGGGCGTGGGGTAGCTCCTCCCAGCCGCCGCCCCTGACCTCGGACTTGGGTAGCTCCTCTCCATGGTTCCTGCGCCGTCACAGCCTGGCACTCTTGGCTGCCGGCTCTGACCTCGGACGTGGGGTAACTCGTCTTGGCCCCCGCCCTTCGGGCATGGGGTCCTCCCGGCTTCTGCCTCTGACCTTGGACGTGGCGTAGCTCCCCTCGGCCGACCCACTCCAGTATTCTGGCCTGGAGAATTCCATGGAGAGTCCATGGCGTCGCAAAGAGTCGAACACCGGTGAGCGACTTCCACTTCATTAATGATAGCTTCTCTCCTAAAAAAATAGAAACTCGACAACTTGTTTTTATGACAAAGCTTCAAAAGACCTACTTTAAGTCAATAAAAATGAAAGTTTTGAAGCACTAAGATTAAAGATACTTTCATATCTTTTTAAAAGCTTTAAGATACTCTGTCATATTGATGTTTACACAGTAGTGTATCAGCTTTTATTCAACGTTGAATTCTTGCTTCATTGAGACAATATATTGTGTGTAAGGTGTTTCCTATGTCTCTTCTGGGTCCTGGGACTTATTTGGGACACAAAACCATTTAGATTTTAGGGCTGCCATTTTCCCAAATAGAATTTTGCAAATAAGAATATAATATTCTTGAATAAACAATGAACCTTTGTAAAGAGAGTTCAGAAATAGCCTTGGAGAGCCTCAAGATTCTATAGCAGGGCCATGTAATTCCAAAAATGTGATAGGAGGCAGGGTGGTGTAGTCAGGGCACTCCTGAGAAGGTCTAGAAACCTACTTGTGTTGCTAACAGATATGTCTGGAGCTAATCATTGAAACCCCAGGTAGATCATGGCATTCCCTGGGAAATAAAATGGTTGCTCTCAGAGCTCCTTCATCCCTGCCTATGTTTAAGTTCTGAGAAATTCCCAGTGAGCCTTACAAGTTGTCCTAAAACAGGGCTGATTGGGACCATGTCTCTTGATGGGCAGAAATCCTATGGGAAAGTGAAGTGGTCATGGCACACACACACACGTGTGTGTGTGTATAAGTGTGCATGTGCATGTGTGAAAGAGAGAGAGAGATGAGAGATGAGAGAGAGAGATTTGCAGTCTGCCACAGCAAACTTGGAGAATTCCTTAGGAAATAAAATGATGTCCACCATCTCATGGGTCTGCCTTCTGCTCTTTCTTACACACAGACTCCTGTAGGAACCCTTTCTTGGTGTTCCCCTTCCTGTTCTCTTCTCACTTTTTACCAACAACCCAGGCTGACTACACAGCCAGGCTGACTCACACAAATTCTTCATTGCCCATCCTTTTTGTAATCCTTGTGAACCATCCTCACGTATAGTTTCACCCCTGTGCTACTGAAGTTGGCTAACTCAGACAGTTACTGTGACTTGGCAACTTGACGCAGTTGTTCAGACTGATAGCCCCTTTCGGTAGCTTTCCTTTTAGCCTTCTAAATACCTTGGCCTCTGCTTTGGTGTGTGCAAGGTTCACTTTCTTTGTTCCACAGAAGCTGATAATGTGATTAGCTAAAGAGGTGAAAGGCTATACAAATACATGTTTATTAAGCGCTAGTCCTTGCCCAGCATTATGTTAAATACAGATACAAATCAACACATTGATTCTGTTTTCCAGTTTTCTGTCTCATGTGTAGGGCAGCTCATAGAAGGTGGGAGTCGTGAAGCATTCTTTGTTGTATGTTATGGTGAAATACATATATTGTAAGATATAATAGTAGGCTGCCAACTGTGTAGCTTTTACAAAAAACGCATTCGACATTCTGCTTGTATCAATACAAGTGCTATATTTTATGTCTTTTCCTAACTTATACAAATCTGTAGAACTTAATACTATCCCTTGCAGTGATGTTTGCTTCTTCAATAAAAATTGAATGTAGGATACATATCATTTTATTAGACATACTTTGCATCTTTCTAGCACAATGCCAAGCCAAAGTGAATGATGCTTTAATTTTTAGGTGTGGGAAAAAAAATACTAGATAAGAGCTTTTATCTCTGCATTATAATCATAGAGACTATTTTTTATTTCTTTATACTCTTCCTGCATGATGGTAAATGCCATGTGATGGATGAAGCACAAGCTGGAATCAAGATTGCCGGGAGAAATATCAATAACCTCAGATATGCAGATGACACCACCCTTATGGCAGAAAGTGAAGAGGAACTAAAAAGCCTCTTGATGAAAGTGAAAGAGGAGAGTGAAAAAGTTGGCTTAAAGCTCAACATTCAGAAAACTAAGATCATGGCATCTGGTCTCATCACTTCATGGCAGATAGTTGGGGAAACAATGGAAACAGTGGCTGACTTTATATTACTGGGCTCCAAAATCACTGCAGATGGTGACTGCAGCCATTAAAAATTAAAAGACGAATTAAGGTGAAATTAAAAAAGGTGAAATTAAAAGACGCTTGCTCCTTGGAAGGAAAGCTATGACAAACCTACACAGCATGTTAAAAAGCAGAGACATTACTTTGCCAATAAAGGTCTGTCTAGTCAAAGCTATGGTTTTCCCAGTAGTCATGTACAGATGTGAGGGTTGGACCATAAAGAAGACCGAGCACTGAAGAATTGATGCCTTTGAACTGTTGTGCTGGAAAAGACTCTTGAGAGTCCCTTGGACAGCAAAGAGATCAAACCAGTCAATCCTAAAGGAAATCAACCCTGATATTCATTGGAAGGACTGATTCTGAAGCTGAAACTCCCAACAATTTGTCCACCTGATGTGAAGAGCCAACTCATTGGGAAAGACCCTGATGCTGGGAAAGATTGAGGGCAGGAGGAGAAGGGGATGTCAGGGGATGAGATGGTTGGATGGCATCATCAACTCGTTGGACATGAGTTTGAGCAAGCTCTGGGAGTTGGTGATGGATAGGGAAGCCTGTGTGCTGCCATCCATGGGGTTGCAAAGAGTTGGACATGCCTGAGTGATTCAACTGAACTGAGATAGATAGGGTTTCTGGAATTCGACACCTGGGCCTCATGTACTCACAAGAGGGGAACAGGCAGAGACAGAGTCAAGGAAGGAGATGTGAAGATGGATGAAGAGGTGGTGGAGTTATATAACTGCTGGCCTTAAAGTTGGAAGGAGGCTACAGAGCAGTGAATGCAGATGACTTCCAAAAGCTGGAAAAGGCAAGAAATGGATGATCCAGAAGGCATGCAGTTCTGCTGACATCTTGATTTTAGCCCTGATGTTGAGCTTCTGATCTCTAGAATGGAAAGATTAAAGGGATAAAACTCCTGTTACTTTAAGCCACTAGGTTTGTGGTAGTTCATAACAGGAACAATAGGGAATTAATATAAAATACATACACCAATTTCATATCACTAATAAGTGAGGGATCATGAATCAAGCCTAGATCCTCTCTTGACTCCCCAGTTCATACTTAAATCAGTGTAGTACAAGTGTGACTTGTGTACAAATGAAGGAAGAATAATCTATAGTATATTAGATTGAAATTATTATCTGAATTAATTATTGAAATTTATTATTGAAATCTATAGTTTCAATGAGAGATTTATTCAAAAAGTCAGAAATACTTGAAAAAAAAAAAAAGACGTGTCATGGTATGTTGAGCATATGCTTTGAATCAGGCACTGACAATGGCAGGTCGGAGAGTTATAAAGATTAAAACAACAAAAAGTCCCATGACTGATCTAGTTTGTCATCTCCACGATACATCTTCAGCCCTATCTGTGGTTTGTTTGTTTTATGTCATAGCTTTTATCAGATTTTCTGTGAACGCCTTACTGACAAATCCTTCTCGATATTGTAGTATGTATCAGTATTTCATTTCCTTTTGTTGGTGAATAATATTACATTATAGGTATACCTGTATTGTTCATCCATCAGCTTATGAACATTTGGGTTATTCCTGGGTTTTGGCCTTCATGTATGAGATTTTGTGCATCTGTTATTATTTTATGCAGTAAAAATTTGTTTAGATTTATCCATGTATTTTCTAGTTTTGTACTTATTCATTCTGTCTTGGATCTCAGACTTTGAATCTGGCATCACCTTTCTTTCTACTTGAAATAGCTCGTTTTGAGTTTTCTTTAAAGAGGTTCAGCTAATGGCAAAAATCATTGTTTATATTTACCTGAAAATGTCTTTATTTCACTTTGTTTTTTACAAAATTATTTATTTATTTGGCTGTGCCAGGTCTTAGTTTCAGTGCTCGGGATATTTAGTTGCAGCGTGTGAACTCTTAGTTGCAGCACATGGGATCTACTTCCCTGACCAGGAATCGAACACAGGCCCCCTGCTTTGGGAGCTCAGAGTCTTAGCCACTGGATCACCAGGGAAGTCACTCACTTTCATTTTTAAAAGGTATTTTAAGGTATAAAAATCCTAGGTTGACTGTTATCTTCTTTTACATGAAAGATAGTGTCGGGGGAGTGTGTAATTTCCTTGGTTTTGTGTTGCCACAGCAAACATTTGAAATGGTGGGCCAGTGTTACAGCTAGGTTCCAGCTCAGTTTTATTAAGCAAAGGATAGTACACCCTTTGCATGAGGGCGTGAGGGCGGGCCAGTCCCAAAGGAGAGCCCTCAATCCATCTTGGCTTCCTCTTTTTTATACATTTGTCTCCTCCCGCCTCAGCCTGCCCTGTGTAAACTGGGCTAGCCAGGAGGGCTGTTTGTTTCACCTGAGGTTCTTACTGCAGTCCTTGGATTTTCTTTTGTTCCATTTTTATGGGCTTTTTCCTTTCTTTGTCTTTTAGCCAACTGCCATTTTGAACTCCTTTTTCCTATTCTAACTACCTAAAATTAGCATTCCACCAACTTCTAGTTTCCACTTTTGCTGACGATGTCAGTGATTACTCCTTTGAGGTTAATCCATATATGAATTTCTCTTTCTGTCTTCCTTTGTATTTATTCTATGTTTTTGGTGTTCTGTGGTTTTCCCGGTTTGGTATTTTATTTACTTTTTGCTGTACTGGGTCTTTGTTGCTACATGGGCTGTTCTCTAGTTGTGGGAAGCAGGGGTTACTGTCTAGTTGCAGTGGCTTCCCTTGTTGCTGAGCACGCACTCTAGGGTGCAGGGTTCAGTAGTTGTGACTCGTGTGCTCAGTAGCTGTGGCTATAGAGCGCAGGTTCAGTAGTTGTGGTGCATGGACTAGTTGCTCCATGGCATGTGGAATCTTCCCAGATTGGGGATCAAACCTGTATCTCTTGCATTGGCAGATGAATTCTTTACCCCTGAGCCACTAGGAAAGCCCCCCTATTTTGTATTTGAAATCTATTTTTGTGAAGTCCTTGAGATTCATTCTTAAATCAAAAGATCACTGTATTTCTTCATTTTGGGGGAATTATCAGCGATTACCTTGTTGATGTTATTTCTTTTCCATTCTCTCTACTCTTCTGGGACTTCTTACACCTATATGCTACCTTCTTTCTCCATTCTCTCTGTCTCTTAATTTTCCTTCTGTGTTTCCCATTATTTTCTCTCTAAATCTGTTCTGTCTTCCAGTTCATTAAGTCTCTTAGTATCTTTTACACAGTTCATAGCTATAGAATTTTTATTTGAAATTACTGCAATTATTTTAAAAATTTTATTTGTTCTTTTTCACTTACTTTAGTTCACTCTTTATACTTTCTCCTAAAGTTACCTTTAGGCTCCTTTCTGAAATTTTCTGATAACAGTATAAAACATTGCTTTCCTAGTATTAATAGTTCCTGTATCTGAGGTCTTTCTGTTGTTGTGCTTATTTTCTTTCACGGTGACTTATTTTGTTGTTTACTTTGTTTTCATCGTGTGCCATTCATCGTTCTGAGGTTATTTTTAGGGAAAATTTGAGGTCTTGGATGGATGTGACTTCCTCCATCCAGAAATTACTTGCCTTCTTGACAGTTGCCTTTAGACATGTGCTAACTTGGGGTCACTTTAAGCTTAATTTACAGCTTCAGGTGTTTGGGTCACTCCGTGGAAGAAAATTTGGGCTCCAGGTATTTGTAAGTGTTAGTTTGATTATGCAGTTATTTGTAAGGAGCCAGTTTGGTGTGAAGAATGTGTCCTTAGATTTTGTACCTCAGGCAGCATCAGATTTTGCTTCCTGATTCTCTTGCTGTGCAGTGCTTCAGAACCAAAGGTCAGATCCCATGGTTGGGCATTCATCTGTTTTTAAGGAGACTGTTCCCATGTTTAACACAAGAATTTACATTTTCAACAGGGTTGTTGGTCTGAATAATCTAGCCTGTCATTAGAATGACTGTATAATATTTAGTTTTTCATAAAAATAAAACAAAACAGTTCAAGTTGTTAAATCTCAAGTAGGTGATGTTTTGAAACTTGGGTTGATTGCAGACATTCAAAGACTTTTTTTTTTTTTTTTTGCCATACCATGTGGCATGTGGGATCTCAGTTTTCCCAGACCAAGGATCAAACCTTCAATCCCTGCAGTGGAAGTGCAGAAGGTTGGACCTTCAAAGAAGTCCCAATGGTTAATTTTTAATTTGAGACACTACCTGACCAAGTTAGGCATTTTGAAATGGATACTATTCCTTAACAACTCTGCTCACTTTAGTGAACCTGGTCTCCTTTCCCCCAATGGGCCACAAAGCTCAAATAGGTCTGTGTAGGCAATTTGAAGACCCACCCATGTGGAAATTCATTTTAGCTACAGTTGATTTCCCAAATTCAATTTATTTACTTATCTCAAATTATTTTACAAAATCAAAGCATACTTCCTTGGACTTAGTTCCAACTTACATAAGTCACCATTGATATCAGAAGCTGTCAGATGTCAAGGTTCAAATATCCAAAGTCCAGAGGGAAAATTTTGAAACAGAGGGGAAATTTTGGTCATTTTTCAAATCTTTTCCCAAAAAGAAGCAAACTGATGCAGAAGGTCATTAGCATTGAAAAGAATAAATATGCCCCTCGATGTTACCAATACTGTAATGATCTGCAAGTAAATTGGGATATAAATTCCACTACATGAGTACTAGTTTTGTAGGACTGTCATAATAAAATACCACAAACTGGGTGGCTTAAACAACAGAAATTAATTTTCTCACAATTCTGGTGGCTGGTTGTCCAAGATCAAGGCATCAGCAGGTTCGGTTTCTCCTGAGGCCCTTCTCCTT
This sequence comes from Bos taurus, assembly GCF_002263795.3. NCBI lineage: Eukaryota > Metazoa > Chordata > Mammalia > Artiodactyla > Bovidae > Bos > Bos taurus. Next base: position 33,178,802 of record NC_037331.1, read on the forward strand.
GGCTTACAGATGGCCTATTCTTGCTGTGTCTTCAACATGGCCATTTCTCTGTGCATTTGTATCCCTAGTGTCTGTGAGTCCTAATCTTACAGGGACACTAGTCAGACTGAATTAGGGACCACCCTAATACCTCTCATTAACTTAATTATCTCTTTAAAAGTTCTGTCTCTAAATACAGTCACATTCTGAGGTAATGGGGATTAGAGTTTCAACATATAAATTTTAGGGGATAGAATCAGTTCATAACAGTATGTAAATAAAAGACTTGCAGATCCATTAAAGTACTGCCAGTACTTTACTAGTTCATGAGTACTGCTTGTACTAGTGAGGAAGAAGAAAGGATTCTATTGACATTTCACTTTAAAAGACCTTAGTTTGACGCACATTCTTTGAAATGACACCAGAAGCACAAACAACAAAGGGAAAAAAACCCCATAAATTGCACTTCATCAAAATTTTAAAAAATTTTACATATAAAGACACAATCAAGAAAGTGAAAATACAACCTACAGAATATTAGAAAATATTTGAAAATTGTCTATCTGAAGGGTCTAGTATCCTGAATATATAAAGAACTCCTAAAACAAGACAAAATTTTTAAAATATCTGTTCGATTAAAAAAATGAGCAGAAGATTTGAAAAGACATTTGTTCAAAGAAGATATACAAATGGCCAAAAAGTGTATGAAAGGATACTCAATTCATTAACCATTTGGGAAGTACACACCAAAACTACAATAAGAAAGCACTTTGTGCCCACTAGGATGACTATTTTTTCAAAAAAAAAAAAAGCAAAATAAAAGGATTAGAAAAGATGTGGAGAAATTAGAATCCTTGAACATTGCTTGTGGAAATGTAGAATAGGGCAGCTACTTTTTTTTAACTGAAGTATTTTTAATTGATTTACAATGTTGCATTAATTTCTGCTTTACAGCACAGTGATTCAGCTATACACACACACACACACGTATATATATACACACACACACAGTTTTAAAATATTTTATTATGGTTGATCATAGGATATTGAAGATAGTTCTCTGTGCTATACAGTAGAACCTTGTTGTTTATCCATTCCATATATAATAGCTTATATCTGCCAACCGCAACCTCCTATTCCACCCCTCCCTTACTCCACTTTCCCTTGGCAACTACAAGCCTGTTTTCTATGTCCACGAGTCTGTTTCTGTAGATAGGCTCAATTGTGTCATATTTTGTATTTCATATATAAGTGATATCACATGGTATTTGTCTTTCTCTTTCTGATTTCCTTCACTTAGTATGGTAATCTCAACTTGCATCTATGTTGCTACAAATGGCATTATTTTGTTCTTTTTTATGTCTGAGTAGTATAGTGCAGCCACTTTGGAAAGCATTTGGCAATTCCTAAATATGTTAAACATAGAATTACTACGCAGCTCAGCAATTTCTTTTCCAAATATATTCCCCAAAGAATTGAAAATAGGCATGCAAACAAATAGGTACTCAAGCCAAGAACTTCCAGATGTATGCTGGATTTAGAAAAGGCAGAAGAACCAGAGATCAAATTGCCAAAATTTATTGGATCATAGAAAAAGCAAGGTAATTCCACAAAAACATTTATTTCTGCTTCATTGACTGCACTGAGTCTTTGACTGTGTGGATCACAATAAACTGTGGAAAATTCTTCAAAAGATGGGATAGCAGGCCACCTTACCTGTCTTCTGAGAAACCTGTATGTGGGTTAAGAAGCAACAGTAGAACTTTATATGGAACAGCTGACTGGTTCAGAATTGGGAAAGGAGTATGACAAGGCTGTATATTGTCACCCTTCCTTTAACTTATATGCAGAGTACATCATATGAAATGCTGAGCTGAATGAATCACAGGCTGCAATCATGATTACATGGAGAAATATCAACAGCCTTGGATATGCAAATGATACCACCCTAATGGCAGAAAGCAAAGAGGAACTAAAGAGCCTCTTGATGAAGGTGAGAGAAGAGAGTGAAAAAGCTGGCTTAAAACTCAACATTCAAAAAACAAAGATCATAGCATCTGGTCTCATGACTTCATGGCAAGTAGATGGGAAAAAAGTAGAAGCAGTGACAGATTTAATTTTCATGGGCTCCAAAATCACTGTAGATGGTGACTGCAGCCATGAAATTAAAAGACGCTTGCTTCTTGAAAGCTGTGACAAACCTAGACAGTGTATTAAAAAGTGGAGACATCACTTTGCCAGTAAAGGTCCATGTAGTCAAAGCTATGGTTTTCCCAGTAGTCCTGTAAGAATGTGAGAGTTGGACCATAAAGAAGGCTGAGTGCCAAAGAATTTATGCTTTTGAATTGAGCTGGAAGAGACTCTTAAGAGTCCCTTGGATTGCAAGGATATCAAAGCAGTCAATCCTAAGGGAAATCAACCCTGGATATTTATTAGAAGGACTGATGCTGAAGCTGAAGCTCCAATACTTTGGCCACCTGATGTGAAGAGCCAACTCATTAGAAAAGACCCTGATGCTGGGAAAGACTGAAGGCAAAAGAAGAAGAGGGCAGCAGAGGATGAGATGGTTAGATGGCATCACTGACTCAAAGGACATGAATTTGAGCAAACTCTGGAAGATAGTGAAGGACAGGGAAGCCTGGCCTGGTCCATGAGGTCGCAAAAAGTCAAGCACGACTTAGCAGCTAACAGTAACAACAGCTCAAACAAATATGTACATACAAATGTTTATTGCAGCACTGTTCACAATAGTCAAAAGGTAGAAACAACCCTTAAAGTCTAGCAACAGAGAAACGGATAAGGAGACTATTATACAGCCATTATTTAGCCACAGAAAGGTACAAAGTACTGATAAAACATGGATTAACCTTGAAAACATTACAGTAGGTAAAAGAGGGCAAACAAAGATCACTTACCTAAAATAATATTTACATGATTCCATAAATAATATTCCATTCTTAGAATAAGCAAATCCATAGGGACAGAAAGTAAATTTGTAGTTACTAGAAGCTGAGGTGGGAGTGGTGAGTGGAAAGGTGAAAGACTGGTAGTGGATGTGGAATTTCCTTTTGGAGTGATAAAAATGTTCTAGAATTAGATGGTGGTGGTGGTTGCATAACCTTGTGAATATATTTTTTAAACACTGAATTGTATATTATAAATAAGATGGTAAATTTTATAGTGTGTGAATTATTAAGTTGATACAGAAGTAATTGTGGTTTCGGACCATCAATTTTAAATCATTTTAACTAGGCTCAAATACATCTTTATTAATCAAAATAGAAACCATACAATCAACACATTTTTGCCAATGAGAAATAAGTTTGTTTCTTCCCGTAGTATAAAAATCCGTGCTTCAGGATTTGATAGACTCTTGGAAAGCATTTTCTGCTTCCTGCTGATTGTGGAAGCATTCTGCCTTCAAGAAGTTGTATTGCTTGAAGAAGTAGTAGGTGGTTGGCAAGAGGTCAGGTGAATATGGCAGATGAGGCATAACTTGGTAGCCCAATTCATTCAACTTTTAAAGTGTTGGTTGTGTGGCATGCAGTTGGATGTTGTTGTGGAGAAGAGTTGGGTCCTTTCTGTTGACCAATGCCAGCTGTAGTTACTGTAGTTTTCAGTACGTATCATCAGTTTGCTGAGGATACTTCTCAGATACAATAGTTTTGCTGGGATTCAGAAAGCTGTAGTGGATCAGGCAGGCAGCAGACCGCCAAACAGTGATCATAACCTTTTTTTGGTGCAAATTTGGCTTTGGGAAGTGTTTTGAAGCTTCTTCTCGGTTCAGCCACTGAGCTAGTTGTCACCGATTGTCATATAAAATCCACTTTTCTACGTATGACACAATCTGACTGAGAAACGGTTCATTGTTGTTGTGTAGAATAACACTTCAAAACAATGATTTTTTTTTTAATTGCAGTCAGGTCATGAGGAACCCCCTTATCGAGCCTTTTCACTTTTCCAGTTTGCTTCAAATGCTGAATGACTATACAATGGTAGACATTGAGTTCTTTGGCAACTTCTCGTGTGGGATCAGCTCCAATGATTGCTCTCAGTTGGTAGTTGTCAACTTCCGATGGCCGGCCACTATGCTCCTCTTCTTCAAGGTTCTAGTCTCCTTTGCAAAACTTCTTGAACTGCCACTGCACTGTCCATTCATTAGCAGTTCCTGAGCCAAATGCATTATTGACGTTGCAAGTTGTCTCGACTGATGTACGACCCTTTTTGAACTTGAATAAAAAAAAAAAATCACTCGAATTTGCTTTTTGTCTAATATCAGTTCATAGTTTAAAATAAGTGTAAAATAAACAGCAAGTAATAAGTCATTAGCAAAAAAAAAAAAGAAATGTACAAGAAAATGATGTATAACAAAATCACATTTATTTAAGAATCTATCCTAGTGTCAAATGGCAAAGTTCAACAATGTAAAACTGCAATTATTTTTGCACCTAATATATCTTATATATCTGAATTTTTGAAATTAAAAGTGGATTATTAAATATAATCATCTGCAATTTTTTTCTTCTCCTCACAAATTCTTTTTGAGTTTTAGAAATACAAGATAAAAAAGAATGAAATTTAAAACCGGTTATCTATTTAACTCACATTTGTAAGCAGTCTGATTCATAGGAGAATATAATTTCAATAGCAGTTCATCTTTAATAGGGAAGAAAAAAATTTTAGGATAATAAAACAAGGTTCAAAAAAAGGAGAGAAACAGCTTATATCTCTTTAAGGAGAAAAATCAGATAATTTGGAGTCTGAATATGAAAGGAACACTTGAGACCAGAGATAGATATTTAATTAATAGGAATTTCTAGAACATGAAGGGATGCTTCTAAAACTAGTCAAGCTTTCAGTTATGAGATGAACTTGTTCTGGGGATCTCACAGCATGGGGACTATAATTAGTAATATTGTAACATATACCTGAAATTTGCTGAGAGCAGATCTTAAGTACTCTCATTGTAAAGGAAAAAAAAGAAGGAAAAGGAAAAAAGAGATGAATGTAATTATGTGAGGTGATGGTTGTGTTAATTAACTTGATTGTGATAATCATAGTAATCATTCACAGTGTATACTAAATTATCATGCTGTACACTCTAACTGTATACACTTTATTTTTCAATTTTACCTCCATAAAGCTGGAAAAAATGGAGTAAAACAAGTCATTCATGAACAATTTTGCTGAATCTTTAAAATCCACGTTGGAACAAATTTTCATTTCAAAAGGAAGCTTAAAAATAAAAGCAGTCAGATCATTTTTCTAAGGTGCTTCTGAAAGAATATAGATATCCTGTTTCCACGGACACAGAGTGAGTGAGTGAGTGAGTGAGTAAAGTCACTCAGTCGTGTCTGACTCTTTGCGACCCCGTGGACTATAGCCTATCAGACTCCTCCGTCCATGGGATTCTCCAGGCAAGGATACTAGAGTGGGTTGCCATGTCCTTCTCCAGGGGATCTTCCCAACCCTGGAAATCGAACCCAGGTCTCCTACATTACAGGCAGATTCTTTACCATTTGAGCCACCAGGGAAGGCCTGAGAATTAATCCTAAAGACATCTGTGTTACAAAGGGCAGTCATAAGTTACGTTAAAATGATTAACAAGGGCATTTGGTCTAAAGCAAACCTGTTAACAACAGAGCCTTGATGTAAATTTTATTCTAATAGAACAGGGAAGAATGTTCATGTTAGTGGTCTACTCTGAGCAGCCATCGTGGTCAAGTTATAGAGCAGAACATAAAGGAATTACATCTGGTGAAAGCAAACTTGGATCCTACCTTTCCTTCAAAAGGGTAGCTTCAACAATTTCACAACTTTAAGTGAGAAAGCCTAGAAAGAAGAGTCATGCGCTAATCTCTGCAGATGGCATTAATAAAAACACTAGCAGCAGGTAGTGGTGATAGCTTCTGGTGAACATGGTCTCTGAAGAAGATCTAGCTTCAGGACCAAACACCAGCCTTAATCACTCAAGAGCTTTTGTGTAGCAGAGTTTTGTTAAAGTGACAGAGGACAGAAAAAGCTTCTGACATAGAAATCAGAGGGGGATGGAGAGTGCCCCACTTGCTAGTATTAGCAAGGGAGCTATATACTTTTAATTGGTTATTCAGTTCAGTCACTCAGTCGTGTCTGACTCTTTGTGACCCCACGAATCGCAGCACGCCAGGCCTCTCTGTCCATCACCAACTCCTGGAGTTCACTCAGACTCACGTCCATTGAGTCGGTGATGCCATTCAGCCATCTCATCCTCTGTTGTCCCCTTCTCCTCCTGCCTCCAATCCCTCCCAGCATCAGGGTCTTTTCCAATGAGTCAACTCTTCGCATGAGGTGGCCAAAGTATTGGAGTTTCAGCTTCAGGATCAGTTCTTCCAGTGAACACCCAGGACTGATGTCCTTTAGGATAGACTGGTTGGAAGTGGTCAAACAGGAGATGGCAAGAGTGAACATTGACATTCCAGGAATGAGCAATCTAAGATAGACGGGAATGGGTGAATTTAACTCAGATGACCATTATATCTACTACTGTGGGCAGAAATCCCTTAGAAGAAATGGACTAGCCATCATAGTCAACAGAAGAGTCCAAAATGCAGTACTTGGATGCAATCTCAATAATGACAGAATGATCTCTGTTAGTTTCCAAGGCAAACCATTCAATATCACAGTAATCCAAGTCTATGCCCCAACCAGTAACGCTGAAGAAGCTGAAGTTGAATGGTTCTATGAAGACCTATAAGACTTTTTAGAACTAACACCCCAAAAAGATGTCCTTTTCATTATAGGGGACTGGAATGCAAAAGTAGGAAGTCAAGAAACACCTGGAGTAACAGGCAAATTTGGCCTTGGAATACGGAATGAAGCAGGGCAAAGACTAATAGAGTTTTCCCAAGAGAACGCACTGGTCATAGCAAACACCCTCTTCCAACAACACAAGAGAAGACTCTACACATGGACATCACCAGATGGTCAACACCAAAATCAGATTGATTATATTCTTTGCAGCCAAAGATGGAGAAGCTCTATACAGTCAGCAATAACAAGACCAGGAGCTGACTGTGGCTCAGATCATGAATTCCTTATTGCCAAATTCTGACTTAAATTGAAAAAAGTGGGGGAAAACCACTAGACCATTCAGGTATGACCTAAATCAAATCCCTTATGATTATACAGTGGAAGTGAGAAATAGATTTAAGGGACTAGATCTGATAGACAGAGTGCCTGATGAACTATCAGGTTCGTGACATTGTACAGGAGACAGGGATCAAGACCATCCCCATGGAAAAGAAATGCAAAAAACCAAAATGGCTGTCTGAGGAGCCCTTACAAATAGCTGTGAAAAGAAGAGAAGCCAAAAGCAAAGGAGAAAAGAAAAGATATACCCATTTGAATGCAGAGTTCCAAAGAATAGCAAGGAGAGATAAGAAAGCCTTCCTCAGCGATCAGTGCAAAGAAATAGAGGTAAACAATAGAATGGGAAAGACTAGAGATCTCTTCAAGAAAATTAGAGATACCAAGGGAACATTTCATGCAAAGATGGGCTCGATAAAGGACAGGAATGGTATGGACCTAACAGAAGCAGAGGAGGCAAGAGGTGGCAAGAATACACAGAAGAACTGTGCAAAAAAGATCTTTACGACCCAGATAATCACGATGGTGTGATCAATGACCTAGAGCCAGACATTCTGGAATGTGAAGTCAAGTAGGCCTTAGGAAGCATCATGACGAACAAAGCTAGTGGAGGTGATGGAATTCCAGTTGAGCTTTTCAAATCCTAAAAGATGATGCTGTGAAAATGCTGTACTCAACATGCCAGCAAATTTGGAAAACTCAGCAGTGGCCACAGGACTGGAAAAGGTCAGTTTTCATTCCAATCCCTAAGAAAGACAATGCCAAAGAAAGCTCAAACTACCGCACAATTGCACTCATCTCACATGTTAGTAAAGTGATGCTCAAAATTCTCCAAGCCAGGCTTCAGCAAGACATGAACCGTGAACTTCCAGATGTTCAAGCTGGTTTTAGAAAAGGCAGAAGAACCAGAGATCAAATTGCCAACATCCGCCGGATCATGGAAAAAGCAAGAGAGTTCCAGAAAAACATCTATTTCTGCTTTATTGCCTATGCCAAAGCCTTTGACTGTGTGGATCACAATAAACTGGAAAATTCTCAAAGAGATGGGAATACCAGACCACCTGACCTGCCTCTTGAGAAACCTATATGCAGGTCAGGAAGCTGCAATTAGAACTGGACATGGAGCAATAGACTGGTTCCAAATAGGAAAAAGAGTACGTCAAGGCTGTATACTGTCACCCTGTTTATTTAACTTCTATGCAGAGTACATCATGAGAAACACTGGACTGGAAGAAGCACAACCTGGAATTAAGATTGCTGGGAGAAATATCAATAAGCTCAAATATGCAGATGACACCACCCTTATGGCAGAAAGTGAAGAGGAACTCAAAAGCCTCTTGATGAAAGTGGAAGTGGAGAGTGAAAAAGTTGGCTTTAAGCTCAACATTCAGAAAATGAAGATCATGGCATCTGGTCCCAGCACTTCATGGGAAATAGATGGGGAAACATGGGGAAACAGTGGAAACAGTGTCAGACTTTATTTTTTGGGGTTCCAAAATCACTGCAGATGGTGATTGCAGCCATGAAATTAAAAGACGCTTACTCCTTGGAAGAAAAGTTATGACCAACCTAGATAGCATATTCAAAAGCAGAGATGTTACTTTGCCAACAAAGGTTCATCTAGTCAAGGCTATGGTTTTTCCTGTGGTCATGTGTGGATGTGAGAGTTGGACTGTGAAGAAAGCTGAGCAATTGAAAAGCAGAGACATTACTTTGCCAACAAAGGTCCATCTAGTCAAGGCTATGGTTTTTCCAGTGGTCATGTATGGATGTGAGAGTTGGACTAAAAAGAAAGCTGAGCACCGAAGAATTGATGCTTTTGAACTGTGGTGTTGGAGAAGACTCTTGAGAGTCCCTTGGACTGCAAGGAGATTCAACCAGTCCATCCTAAAGGAGATCATCCCTGGGTGTTCTTTGGAAGGACTGATGCTAAAGCTGAAACTCCAGTACTTTGGCCACCTCATGCGAAGAGTTGACTCATTGGAAGACTCTGATGCTGGGAGGGATTGGGGGCAGGAGGAGAAGGGGACGACAGAGGATGAGACGGCTGGATGGTATCACTGACTCGATGGACGTGAGTTTGAGTGAACTCCAGGAGTTGGTGATGGACAGGGAGGCCTGGCGTGCTGCAATTCATGGGGTCGCAAAGAGTCGGACAGGACTGAGCGACTGAGCTGAACTGAAGCATCATAGTCATTAGAGATGATTTACAGTGTACAGAGGATGTGTGTAGGTTATATGCAGACATTCCACCATTTTACATAAGGGACTTAAGCATGCTCGAATTTGGTGTCTGTGGAAGTCGTAGAACCAATCCCTAGGAGATACTGAGGGACAGTAGTAGACCCTTATCATGATCTACCTCATGATCTGCCTCTCAGCAATAAAAAGGAATGAATTGTAAATATATGCAACAATCTGGGGGGTGCTGATTGTGAAGAAGCCCGGCCCCCAAAGTTACGACTGTTTGTTTCCATCTTCATAACATTCCAGAAATGACAAAATGATGAAATCCAAAGAGAGTAGCGACTGTCACAAGTCAAGGAGGGGGTAGGAGTGAGAGGGGACCTGGATGTGGCTGTATAAAATGGTAACAGGAGGTGTCCTGTGGTGATAAAATTGTTCTGTACCTTGACTGTATCACTTTAATACCCTGGGTGTTACATTGTATGATAGTTTTTTATAAGATTTTACTATTAGGAAAAATGGAGGTAATTACACACAGGATCTCTCTGTTTTGTTTCTTACAACTGGGTGTTAATTACAGTATCTCAAAATTAAAAGTTTGATTTTCTAAATCTCATTTTAATTGGAGAGAAAGTCTCTGTGTCAGAATTCATGATTTCAGTCCCATGGATTAAAGTAATCCTAGGAAAATTCTGTAGTCTGTTAAGTGTATCATTCTATATTCCTTAAACTGAATTATTATGTGGATTCTCTCTACAAGTAAGCAGGGTTGATTCAAAGTCTTTTTCAGTTAGTGAGTCATTCCGTGATTTTTCTTGCCTAATATCTTGTGTTCAGTGTATCCCATACAACAAGTAGTGTTAGTCATGCAGTCGTATCTGACTCTTTGCAATCCAACAGACTGTAGGATCACCAGGCTTCTCTGTCCATGGGGTTCTCCAGACCAGAACACTGGGGTGGATTGCCATGCCCTTCTCCAGAGGATCTCCTCAACCCAGGGATTGAATCCAGGTCTCCTGCATGGCAGACAAATTCTTTACTGTTTGAGCTACAGGGAAGACCAATTGCAGCAAATACCAAAGTTCTTAGATGCAACAGGCCTGTCATCTTCCAAAACTACACAGTTCCTTTTCAGTCCAGAAGGTCCAGCTGGAGATGGGCTGTGCAACTGTGCCCAGGTCTGGAAGGATTCAGAAGGTTCTGCCCGTGCCAGTAACCGCTTGGATGAGAGCTGGGCAAGGATTCTTAGGAAAGCCCTGAGGCTTTCCAACAATGCTGAACCTTGATTAGCCTAAGAAATTCCTTAATTTTCTGTCGTCATATCATTATAAAGTTATTTCATCATGAAAAATTTCTCATTAAAAAGTATACAAGATCCTGTATTTTTTAAAATCAGTTCTTTTTCCCCCTGTAGAAATACAGAAACTTGTCAATACTTCCTTTGACATACCTGGAAAAGTTATAAGTTTCTTCTTTTTCTAGAATTTTAAATACTAACTGCAACTATTACAGTTACTCCATGTCATAAGTATATTTTAACTTGCCAAAATGAACCCAGGGGTTTTACAGCCCTATTGGGTACTGTTTAAAATTTAACCTTTCTGCCACTCCACTAAGGGTGGCTTTCTGTGAACACATTTTTATCATATAATTCTATAAAATTTTGTTCAAAAATCTTAGAAGTTTGCAGAATTAAGAAATGTGTCAGATCAGATCAGATCAGATCAGTCACTCAGTCGTGTCCGACTCTTTGCGACCCCATGAATCGCAGCATGCCAGGCCTCCCTGTCCATCACCAACTCCCGGAGTTCACTCAGACTCACGTCCATCGAGTCAGTGATGCCATCCAGCCATCTCATCCTCTGTTGTCCTCTTCTCCTCCTGCCCCCAATCCCTCCCAGCATCAGAGTCTTTTCCAATGAGTCAACTCTTCGCATGAGGTGGCCAAAGTACTGGAGTTTCAGCTTTAGCATCATTCCTTCCAAAGAAATCCCAGGGCTGATCTCCTTCACAATGGACTGCAGTCCATTGGACTTGCACAATGTACTTGCAGTCCAAGGGACTCTCAAGAGTCTTCTCCAACACCACAGTTCAAAAGCATCAATTCTTCGGCGCTCAGCCTTCTTCACAGTCCAACTCTCACATCCATACATGACCACAGGAAAAACCATAGCCTTGACTAGATGAACCTTTGTTGGCAAAGTAATGTCTCTGCTTTTCAACATGCTATCTAGGTTGGTCATAACTTTCCTTCCAAGGAGTAAGCGTCTTTTAATTTCATGACTGCAGTCACCATCTGCAGTGATTTTGGAGCCCCCAAAAATAAAGTCTGACACTGTTTCCACTGTTTCCACATCTATTTCCCATGAAGTGGTGGGACCAGATGCCATGATCTTCGTTTTCTGAATGTTGAGCTTTAAGCCAACTTTTTCACTCTCCACTTTCACTTTCATCAAGAGGCTTTTGAGTTCCTCTTCACTTTCTGCCATAAGGGTGGTGTCATCTGCATATCTGAGGTTATTGGTATTTCTCCCGGTAATCTTGATTCCAGTTTGTGTTTCTTCCAGTCCAGTGTTTCTCATGATGTACTCTGCATATAAGTTAAATAAACGGGGTGACAATATACAGCCTTGACAAGTCAGTACGGTACAAATACCACAGTCATCCACTGGAATCAGTGTTTGTAGGCTCCAGAATGAGAAGCACGTGAATGAAATGTCTCATTATGATGCAGTTGTTCTGTATTTTCTAGTTTGGAAAATAAGGCATTTAGAGGGAGTGTATAAGGCATTTGTTGGAAGACTCAAGAGCAGGTTGCTAACCCCAGCCTCCCACTCTACCCCTCCCCCAAACTCCTCCCCCTTGGCAACACCAGTCTGTTTTCTGTCTCTATGTATTCCTGTGCTTGTTATAGATTTACAGCAGCCAAGATATGGACACAAACTAAGTGTCCTTCAGTGGATGAAATGGATAAAGAAGAGGTGATACACGCTCACAGACACATAATTAAAAAAAGATGAAATCCTGCTGTTTGTGACATGACTGGGCCTGGAAGGTATTATGCTAAGTGACGCAAGTCAGAAGGAGAAGACAAATACCATTTAATTTCACTGATATTTGGAATCTAAAAACAAAACACAAATGAACAGATACAGAGAACAGCTTGGTGGTTGCCGAAGAGGAAAGGGGGTAGGAAGAGGTGAAGATGGGTGTAAAGGGCGAAGTGTATGTTGGACAGAAACTAAACTTTTGGTGGTGTATACCCGTTATTATATACATAAATTGAATTGTGTTGTACACACGAAATATTTTAAACCAATGTTGCCTCCATTAAAAAATGAGGAACAATTAAGCCTGTTTGCAACAACTACTGAAGCCCACTTGCTCTAGAGCCTGGGCTCCACAGCAAGAGAAGCCATGGCAACGAGAAGCCTGCACGCTGCACCTAGAGAGTAACCTTCACTTCCCACAACCAGGAAAAGCCTGTGCAAAAGCAACAAAGACGCAGCGTAGCCAAAATTAATAAATAAAAACCACAGGAAGGAGTAGCCCTTGCTCGCAGTCATGTCAGTACCTTCTTTGTGCTAAACATTTAGTTGCTATGAATGGGGTTGTCCAGTAAAATATTGGACACCCAGTTAAATTTGAGTTTCAGGTAACCAACAGTTTTTTTTTTTTTTTTTAATGTATTTCTCATACAATGTTTGGGACCAATTGTTACACAATCCCTGGAGGAGGGCATGTCACCCCATTCCAGTATTCTTGCCTGGGGAATCCCCATGGACAGAGAAGCCTGGCGGGTAACAGTCCATGGGGTCACAAAGAGTTGGACACGACTGAGCAACTAAACACAGCACACAGCACATACTACACAATTACCACATTCAACTGTGTCCTAGAGACTAAAATAATTTATTGCCTTTTTAAAATTCAGATTGAACTGTCTTCTGCCTTATTTGCTTATCTGGCAATCTCAGTCATGAACCCTGATGGAGGTTAGGTAAAGAATGCCAATTTCATGATTAACAAAACACAATGAAGCTCAGAGAGACAACGTCCCCAAAGTCGGTTCACTGAAAAAAATAATAGCAAGAGATGTGACCTGAGCCCAGATTAGGTTCATAACTTCCCCCTCTGTCTTGGCAGCCCTGGGCAATGACTTGAAAGTGAGAGGGAAGTGACAGAGCATAAAAGCTGCAGACTGGGGCTGCAACCAGCTGCCGCTTCTTGTAAGAACGAGGCCCCCACCGTGGAGGCACCCTCCTGCTGCTGCCCCACTGCCGCCAGCATAGGCACAAGCACACGTCTCCTCTTCATGGAACGTCCTGTCCCAGGCTCCACTCTTTGTTTGGGTCTTTGAACTTGCTGAGCCTTGCATGATATGGCGCTTGTCTTCCAGACATGTCACTGTGACTGTGTCCTCGCCAAGGTCTTACATACAGCCCCTCCTTCTACTGAGTCTCAACCCCTAGCACACCACTTCCATGCAAGTTACCTGACAAAGGTGGGAAAAGGAAGGAAAGTTATAGACTCTAAGACTAGCCTCTAGGTGGCTGCTTGGCTGCTAAGCCATACCCAGCATGGCTTGCTAGTATGAACACTAACATAAACAGTAGCTCCATTCTTTAATACTCCGTAGTATTAATACTAAATCAAACAGCAAATGCCTTGTGCCTGGCTGGGTCTTTTACATACATCATGTTTATAATCTCTCAACTTTCAACTCTCCCAGGCAAAAGATACTATATATTATCCCCATTGCACAGGCTCAGGGAAGTGAGTAACTTGCCGAAAGTCATTCATCAGAGCCAAAATTTCTGTCTAGCTTGATTTGCCCCCCAAATCCCATGGCACAAAGCTCTGTCTGCTGTCCCTGACTGTCAGGAAACTAAACCCAGAGTCAGGCAGTGGGGTAGGCAGTTTCTGCTTGAAGCTAAGCAGAACAGAGAGCTTTAACAGAGAACACTGAAGGTTAGGATTTAAATGAGTAGCTTGCTGCCTAAGCTTGTGCCCTTGCTTCAAAAGAGGTTACCTGAAGAGAGACAGCCCCTACCTTTCTCATTGCCTCCTTTCCTTTCTTTCTTTCCTAGTTGATCAGATGTGCCCTGTTCTGAAAGGTATATCTGTCCCCCAGTTTTCCAAGTGCCCACTCCCTGGGCTGGGCTCTGTGTCTCTTCTGGGATCTTATTATTTGGATTTTTACTCCATGATCAAAGCAATTACCATGTGTTTTTGAGCAAGTTCTGTACCTATTGTAACACTCTGGCAATTAAAACACAAGTTTTTAAACTTGGTTTCTTCTATCATCCCAAGGACTCCATGAAGACCTACCTAACTCCACACCCAGTCAGGAAATAAATTGCAAGCATTGTATTAAGAGTGCTGAAACAGGGTCATGAGAGTCACCCTCTTATCTGAGAAGTTTGAAACTTTAAATCATCAGAGAGCCATGGAGAGAGTCCTGTTTAAGATAATTACTGATAGGAGCATAAAACTTCCTCAGATTTGTAACAGTGTATTTTGAGGAAGGGCTGAGGGATAACTTTTCCAGTTTGTGGACATTTGTTGTTGTTTTTCATTTAAAAAGTTTCAGGGAATCCATGTTAGAGAATGCTGGTCTAGACCTTTTCTGGACACTCAGAGTGTGGTCGAAAAACCAGTAGCACTAATACCCCTCTGGGAGCTGTTAACTGGGAGCTGGGAGACTCTGAGTCAGAATGTACATTTTCACAAGATCCCCAGGTGGTTTGCAGGCAGTAGTCTAGACTGATAGATCATAAGTGCACCCCATCACAAGGGCGTGGGGTTTATTTCCTGACGGAGGGTGGGGAGTTGCAGTGATGGGAGAAGCCTAAGTGATCCTCAGGTGGGAGAGTCCACCCTGGGAGAAGTCCCTGGGCAGGCAAGGCTCACCGTGATCTTTCCCTTAAGCAGACGGTTATGTAATTTTAAAATATAGAAATATACTTCATATATATGTCATTTATATTTGTCATTTAGGTGACATTACAGTTGGGAGAACACTGTCAGTCTGACTTCTTAAAACCAGACTGTTGTCCAGTAAAACAGCAAGACTCTCCCTGAACTATATCAACCCCAGACTTGATACACTTTCAGAAACTAGATCTCTGTCCAAGTTATAGAACTGATATTTAAAAAAACATCTGAATGAGCTTGTGAATGAAAAAGAGTGTAGAATGGTAGAGAACAGGGGCCCTTTGGTTGAAAATCACTGGCCTCTCCTGTGAATAAGGGATGATATTTCCTGGTGGATTGTAGTGACGCTCATGGTATGTTTTCTGAAACGTTAGAATTAGGGTTAGAATCAGCATTCATTTTCATACCAACGTAAACACAGCAGCAGCCTCACCGATATCTCCTTATTTAAGCAGTGAGAATCCTGACTCCTGGCCATCTACATCTGGCTATTGAAAGCAGCAGAGCTTGACTCCAGAAACTGAAGTTTTGGGCTGTACTTACTTGTTGCCTCCTCATTACAGGAGGAGGAGTGTTAAAAGGGAACGACCTTAGAAAAACAAGGAGACCCAATTATAAAAGGCAGGTTGGAAATTCCCATGATCCTCACCACTCATGGGACCCAAGGCCAACCCAGGCCAACAATGACACCAGAGTGTCTTCACATTGTCCTGCCTGTTACAGGATCCAACCCAGGCCCACTTCTCTTAAAACAAGCTCTTATAGGGGCTTCCCTGGTGGCTTAGTGGTAAAGAATCTGCCTGCCAATGCAGGAGACATGGCTTTGATCCCTGGTTCTAGAAGAGCCCATGTGTCACAGAGCAGCTAAGCCCAGGCGCCACAACTACTGAGCTGTGATCTAGAGGCCAGGAATCGCAACTACTGAAGACTGCATGCCCTAGAGCCCATGCTCTGCAACAAGAGAAGCCACTGCAACGAGAAGCCCGCACGCCACAGCTAGAGTAGCTCCCGCACACTGCAACTAGAGAAAAGCCTGTGCAGCAACAAAGACCCAGCACAGCCAAAATAAGTACAATTATTACAAAAAAAAAAAAAAAAAAACAAGCTTCTGTAGCTCAAGAGCCGGCTTGTCATTTCCCTACTCCTGATTTGGTGATTTGGCTGGGCTTTTCAGGCCAGCCCTTCTCCAGGTCAGCGTTTTGGTAACGGAGCTGAGAGGTCATCTCTTTCTAGTGCCTTATTCCTCAGCTGTCCTGAACTTTTGAGGAAAGGATAACATCACCATCCTAAAACTGTTGCTCCTGTAACTGGCTTTGCTGAAGAGCCATGACTAGAGAAATTTCGATGTAAGGGAAAAACTTTAAACTATATGCAAATTATAACTGTGCTCACATCACAGGTCTTAAAAAAAATACACAGTTAAGCCCTTCTGTGGACACAGCCTCTTTCCCTGTCCTGGTGTTCACTCACCTCTTCAGAAAGAGAGAAGATACTTCGGTATCTCACGGTACAAATTGCACCCCATCCTTCATCAGTAAAACCTCTAACACAGCTAAAGTTTGAGTCCCCATCTCGGCCACAACAGCATATTTTTTTTAACATTACAATGTTATTTATTTAGTACAGATCTGTTGAGTGTTTACTCTGAGCAAACAGTGGTGAAAGTGGTAAGCTCTGGGTTGCTGGAACTTTTTTCTCATGTGATGAGGATGATAAGAGAGCTTTGGAAACACTATATACTTTCCCTAGAAAATATCATTTCAATAACTTAAGGAAGGGAGGAATATATTAATATAAGCAAGAATAAGAAAAGCCAATCTGACTCCTAATTGGAATGATGTTGGGCAGTGCATTTCTCCTCTTCAGACTTTACTTGCCTTATCTGCTAAATGCAGTGGTTAAACTAGGTATTTCCCAAGAACAAAACTCTAATAAATCCCAATGGCATCTTGGAGACATGATTGACCATAGGATGAGTCTTCAAATCTTAATATAGAATGATGGGAGGTACTCTAGCAGATTGGTCCCATGTGGACTTGACCCTCCAAGTCTTCTGGTCTCCATGGAGGATTCTCTGCAAGCGTGAAATGGGGGGGCACTTCTTCCATCTTCCAGCAGGTTCCTAATGGACTTCTTCCCCACCCCACATATGCACCTTTCAGGGAAAGCTGTGAGAAAGAGCAGAGTCTAAACCCATATGAAGGATGAGAGCCATTGCTCTGAATGCAGCCTCACTAGAAGACGCCCCTTTGCTCAAGGGAGAGAGCTCTCCACCGTGTCAGTTCCTCTTTGTTCATTTCTCTGCTTCCAGAATTTGCTCAGAAATCTATTAATATTCTCATATTAAAAAACCAGGCCCATTTTAGTCTCTTTCAAACAATAGAGAGTATAATCCTAGTGCGTCCCCTTTAGCCGTACAAAGTCCAAACAGAAGCACTGATTGTCAGTTTGTCTTCACTTTGGACCAGATCTAGTTCTGGGACACAAGTCTCTACAAGCAGAGGATGAGCAGTTTAAAGAATGCTTTCCCCTCAGTTCGGAGTGCTCCCAGAGGGGCTGGGTTGAGAGCCCCAGGGTTCTTTTCCCTGCATAACAGAACCTCTGTGGAGTTTATGAAGGCCATTTACTGTGGCCGTTTTTTCCTCCAGGGAAGAAAATAATCCAAAGCAAAATTGCCACGTACATTGAGAGCAGTCAATTGTGCCTTCGAGCCTGTTTCCTGCCCACTATTGAGAACTATCGCTTTTCCCACATCAGACCCTCTGGCATAGGTGGTGAGACCACGTGGCTTCAGCCTCTGAAATAGTCCACCTAATGCCAAACGCAGGCTTAACTTTCTTAGCATTTTGACAGAATCACTTACTGAGACTATATTTCCTACAATGACTCAATCTCGAATGAAAGCAAAACACACATTGCTGTCCAATTTTGGGAAAGTTTCCAGCATGTAACATATCACTTACGGAGAATCGTCAAATACCTGACTATAAAAGAAAGGAATTTTAAAGGGACTTCAAGAAGTAATCTAAAAACCTGACACATCTCCTCCTGGTAATGACATGGCAAAAATACCTGAAAACAGCCTGGTTACTAATTACTAGGTTGCAGATTTAAAGAAACAGATTCAGTGAGGAGTGGTTCTGATTCTCCTGCAGGGGCCGGCAGTGGTGGAGCGGCACCTACTGGCATGTGTGAGTACTGCATGCCAGCTGGCTCCACACCCCGCCCCAACCTTTGAGGCCTTCCCTCAGGTTCAGTCTCTTGGGGGGACATTGCTCCTTTCTCCTGGCTCCTGGTGTGCACAAGGGAACATTTCATGCAAAGATGAGCACAATAAAGGACATAAACAGTATGGATCTAACAGAAGCAGAAGATATTAAGAAGAGGTGGCAAGAATACACACAACTATGCAAAAAAGATCTTCATGACCCAGATAACCACGATGGTGTCATCATTCACCTAGAGCCACACTTCCTGGAGTGCAAATGGGCCTTAGGGAGCATCACTACAAACAAAGCTAGTGGAAGTGATGAAGTTCCAGTTGAGCTGTTTCAAATCCTAAAAGACGATGCTGTGAAAGTGCTGCACTCAATATACCAGCAAATGTGGAAAACTCAGCAGTGGCCACAGGACTGGAAAAGGACAGTTTTCATTCCAGTCCCAAAGGCAATGCCAAAGAATGTTCAAACTACTGCACAATTGCACTCATCTCACACGCTAGCAATGTAATGCTTAAAATTCTCCAAGCTAGCCTTCAACAGTATGTGACCAAAGAACTTCCATATGTTCAACCTGGATTTAGAAAAGGCAGAGGAACCAGAGATCAAATTGTCAACATCTGTTGGATTATTGAAAAAGCAAGAGAGTTCTAGAAAAACATCTATTTCTGCTTTATTGACTATGCCAAAGCCTTTGACTATGTGGATCACCACAAACTGGAAAATTTTTAAAGAGATGGGAATACCAGACCACCTTACCTACCTCTTGAGAAATCTGTATGCAGGTCAAGAAGCAACAGTTAGAATTGGACATGGAACAACAGACTGATTCCAAATAGGGAAAGGAGTACATCAAGGCTGTATATAGTCACCCTGCTTATTTAACTCATATGCAGAATACATCATGAGAAATGCTGGGCTGGATGAAGCACAAGCTGGAATCAAGATCGCTGGGAGAAATATCGATAACCTCAGATATGCAGATGACACCACCTTTATGGCAGAAAGTGAAGAACTAAAGAGCCTCTTGATGAAAGTGAAAGAGGAGAGTGAAAAAGTTGGCTTAAAGCTCAACATTCAGAAAGCTAAGATCATGGCATTTGGTCCCATCACTTTATGGCAAATAGATGGGGAAACAGTGAAAACAGTGACAGACTTTATTTTTTTGAACTCCAAAGTCACTGCAGATGGTGACTGCAGCCGTTAAATTAAAAGACGATTACCCCTTGGAAGAAAAGCTATAAACAGCCTGGACAGCATATTCAAAAGCAGAGACATTACTTTGCCAACAAAGGTCCATCTAGTCAAGGCGATGGTTTTTCCAGTAATCGTGTATGGATGTGAGAGTTGGACTAAAAAGAAAGCTGAGCACCAAAGAATTGATGCTTTTGAACTGTGGTGTTGGAGAAGACTCTTGAGAGTCCCTTGGACTGCAAGGAGATCAAAACAGTCCATCCTAAAGGAGATCAGTTCTGGATGTTCATTGGAAGGACTGATGTTGAAGCTGAAACTCCAATATTTTGGCCACCTGATGCGAAGAGCTGACTCATTTGAAAAGACCCTGATGTGGGAAAGACTGAAGGCGGGAGGAGAAGGGGATGACAGAGGATGAGATTGTTGGATGGCATCACTGACTCAATGGACATAAGTTTGATTAAACTCCGAGAGTTGGTGATGGACAGGGAGGCCTGGCGTGCTGCAGTCCATGCGGTTGGTTGCAAAGAGTCGGACACGACTGAGTGACTGAACTGAACTGAACTACTCTTAATGTTCCCCTTACAGTTTAAAGTTAGTTACTCAGTTGTGTCCAACTCTTTTGTGACCCCATGGACTGTAGCCCACCAGGCACCTCTGTCCATGGAATTCTCCAGGAAAGAATATTGGAGTAGGTTGCCATTGGCTTTTCCAGGGGATCTTCCTGACCCAGGGATGGAACCCAGGTCTGCAGCTTGTCAGACGGATTCTTTACCACTGAGCTATCTGGTAAGCCCACATAGATTAAAGATTCAAAAGTGAAAAGCAAAACTTTAGGACATGTAGAGTGAAATATAGGAAAGTATCTTTATGACTTTGGGTAGAAAAATGCTTTTATAAACAAGACATAAAGAAAAAATAAAAAATATTAACACATGGATTATGCCAAAATTAAAACTTCTGGGCAACAGAGAAAACCTTTAAAAATGTGAAAAGACAAACCATGGATTGAAAGAGGATATTCACAACACCCATATTTATAGAGAATTGGTAAACAGCATGGACACAAATCAACTGGCAAGGGGCTAAGAAACCAGTCACAAAATAAGCAGAGGATTTGAACAGGCAAGTTAGTAAGGAGAAAACCCATTTTAAACGAGGCTCAGCCTCACTAATATTCAGAAGGATGCAAATTAAGACAATGAGACACAATATCAGACCTATAATATCCCAGGTGGTGCTAATGGTAAAGAACCTACCTGTCAGCACAGGAGACTTTAGTGACTCAGGTTCCATCCTTGGGTCGGGAAGATCCCCTGGAGAAGGAAATGGCAATCCACTCCAGTAATCTTGCCTGGAGAATCCCTTAGACAGAGGAGACAGTCCATAGAGTCGCAGAGAGTCAGATATGACATGAGTGAAGTGACTTCTCACACACAGTATTGGCAAAAATTAAAACAGCTGATAAAACTGATCCTTGTTAGAATGTGGAGCTAAACTAACTCTGATGCAAGATGGGTTGAAGCATAAAATCTTTCTGGAAAGCCATTGGCTAAATCTAACAAGATAGAAGAGACTCCTTGTTTCCTACCCTCCGTTATACCAAAAATCTCCCACGTATGATAGGTATATTGTTCAAAACAATGTCAAAGGAAGAACAAATTGAAGAAGAGTTAGACAAGCCTGGGGAGTATGACAAACCTCTGGGGCGGGAAGGACAGAAATGAAATGGCTCAGAGGTATAAGTGAGGATTCAAAGTTATCTATTAAATATGCTTTAGCTTTTTACAAAAATTATTCAGCAAACATGATTGAGTGTTGGCAAAACTGAGGATGGTAAATACAGAGCATGTTAAGTATTACCTTTAAAAGGAAAAAGAAAATGCCTTATTATCTGACAAATCTGATTTCAGACTGTGGCTAGAAACACCAGCTCTGTCACTGCCCAGTTCTCTCCTCGGGGGGATTACTTCGCCGCTTGACACACTTTGTCCTGGTACTTGTCTGATCATCCCGTATCGCCTTTGTGGTTCTGATTCTGGAGCCTGTCTTTTCCTGTGAGCTCTCATCCAACACTCCTTATGAGTGTTGTGGTTATTGACCATGAGTTCAGATTTCTTGGAGTCTTCTCAGTGGGACTTCTTGGAGGCCTGAACTTAAGTGTTATTCTCAGAGCCTGAAGGCTCTGCCAAGCCAGAACCACTTTACATTCTTGCCCTGAGGGGTTTTCTTTCTCCGTGGTGCACTGAGAGTGCTTTTTAGGGACTGAATACCTACTGTGAGGCCATTTTGTGGTTATAAATTCTGCCCCACCCCACCCCTCCCCCATTCCCCACTGACAAGGTTTGAGACAATCCATCTTCTTGCTGCTCTGTGAAGAAACTGATGATTTCTCCTTTATGTTTACAGCAAGGAGGTAGCCCCATAGCACCCCAGCATCAGTGGTGGCTGAGTGGTGAAAGAATGTGCCTGCCAATGCAGGAGATGCAGGAGATGTGGGTTCAATCCCTGGGCTGGAAGATTCCCTGAAGGTAGATATGGCAACCCACTCCAGTATTCTTGCCCGGGAAATCCCGTGGACAGAGGAGCCTGGCCGGCCACAGTCTGTGGGGTTGCAGAGTCAGACATGACTGAGTGACTGACACAGCTTGTGTGGACACTGGGCTTGGGGCGCTTTTAGAAACCTGTGAGAATGAAAACTCATGCTTAGCTGGGTGAAGTTAATCCTCAAAGTGAAAACTAGTTTTAGTTCTTTGCATACTTTTCTGATTTTTATTTTTAGTTTTTTGACTCTGAGAATTCTTTTATTTCTTGCTAACTCTTCAGTGCATTTTAGTTTCTTTGCCCATATTTAATTCAGCACTGGGGAAAAAAATATCGGTGGAGTATTTCTTAAAGATCCATGATTATTACAAGCTCATCCATGATACTACTGGGAATTGATTTTCATGCTCCTTTAAAAAGATTACAAGAAGTCATATCAAGAAAATTAGAGATACCAAGGGAACATTTCTTGTAAAGATGGTCACAATAAAGGACAGAAATGGTATGGACCTAACAGAAGCAGAAGATACTAAGAAGAGGTGGCAAGAATACACAGAAGAACTGTACAAAAAAGATCTTCATGACCCAGATAACCACAATGGTGTGATCACTCACCTAGAGCCAGACATCCTGGAATGCGAAGTCAAGTGGGCCTTAGGAAGCATCACTATGAACAAAGCAAGTAGAGGTGATAGAATTCCAGTTGAGCTCTTTCAAATCCTAAAAAATGATGCTGTGAAAGTGCTGCACTCAGTATGCCAGCAAGTTTGGAAAACTCAGCAGTGGCCACAGGACTGGAAAAGATAAGTTTTCATTCCAATCCCAAAGCAGGACAATGCCAAAGAATGTTCAAACTACTACACAAATGCTCTCATCTCACACACAAACAAAATAATGCTGAAAATTCTTCAGGCCAGGGTTCAACAGTACGTGAGCTGTGAACTTCCAGATGTTCAAGCTGGATTTAGAAAGGGCGGAGAAACCAGAGATCAAATTGCCAACATCCGTTGAATCATAGCAAAAGCAAGAAAATTCCAGAAAAGTGTCTACTTCTGCTTTATTGATTACTCCAAAGTCTTTGACTGTGTAGATCACAACAAACTGGAAAATTCCTCAAAAGATGGGAATACCAGACCACCTGACCTGCCTCCTGAGAAACCTGTATGCAGATCAAGAAGCAACAGTTAGAACCGGACATGAAACAATGGCTGGTGCCAAATTGGGAAAGGAGTACATCAAGGCTGTATATTGTCACCCTGCTTATTTAACTTCTATGCAGAGTACATCATGGTAAATGCCAGACTGGATGAAGCACAAGCTGGAATCAAGATTGCCTGGAGAAATATCAATAACCTCAGATACTCAGATGATACCACCCTTATAGCAGAAATTGAAAAGGAACTAAAGAGCCTCTTGATGAAAGTGAAAGAGAAGAGTGAAAAAGCTGGCTTAAAACTCAACATTCAAAAAGGGAAGATCATGGCATCTGGTCCCATCCCATCTCTTCATGGCAAATAGAAGGAGAAGCAATGGAAATAGGGAGAGACTATTTTCTTGGGCTCCAGAATCACTGTAGATGGTGACTGCAGCCATGAAATTAAAAGGCACTTGCTCCTTGGGAAAAAAAGCTGTGACCAACCTAGACAGCATGTTAAAAAGCAGAGACATTACTTTGCCAACAAAGGTCCATCTAGTCAAAGCTATGGTTTTTCTAGTAGTCACGTATGGATGTGAGAGTTGGACACTAAAGAAAGCTGAGTGCCGAAGAATTGATGCTTTTGAACTGTGGTGTTGGAGAAGACTCTTGAGAGTCCCTTGGACTGCAAGGAGATCAAAACAGTCCATCCTAAAGGAAATCAGTCCTGAATATTCATTGGAAGGACTGATGCTGAAGCTGAAACTGCAATAATTTGGCCACCTGATGCGAAGAACTGACTCACTGGAAAAGACCCTGATGCTGGGAAAGATTGAAGGTGGGAGGAGAGGGGGATGACAGAGGATGAGATGGTTGGACAGCATCACCGACACAATGGACAGGAGTTTGAGCAAGCTCCAGGAGTTGATGATGGACAGGGAAGCCTGGCGTGCTGTAGTCCCTGGGGTCGCGAAGTGTTGGACACGACTGAGTGACTGAACTGAACTGATTGATATGTGAGATTTGCTTTAACATAATTTCATCCAAAAAATAACAACACAGGTTAGCAAAATGTTGAGCTTGGGTGTTAGGTACAAAGAGGGTCATGATACAATTCTTTCTACTTTTGTGTTTGAAAATTTCTTTACCTTTTTTTTTTTTTTTACCTTTTGTTTTTTGAAGTACTGTTGATTTACAATATTATGTTAAATTTCAAGTGTAGAGAATAATAATTTGTGGTTTGTTTGTTTTTTGCAGATTATATTCCAAAGGTTATTACAAGATATTGGGTATAGTTCCCTGTGCTATAGAGTACGTCCTTGTTGCTTCTCTCTTGTGTGTATAGTAGTTTTATATGTTAATCCCATACTCCTACTTCAGCCCTCTTCTCATCCCTCTCCCCTTTGGTAACCACAAGTTTGTTTTCCTTGTCTGTGAGTCGGTTTCTGTTTTGTATACAGATTCATTTTGTATACAGATTTATTAGTATCTGAAAACTTCTTTAATAAAACTTTTGAATGAGACAGAGAGAAAAAAGGAGAATCCAGATGCTTGATCACAAAACATCCCCATTTCCTTTTCCCTCACGAGTTGTTTAACTTTCATAACTTTTTTTGCCTCCAGTCACAATGCCAAACCCCTTCTGTTCTTGTCTCAGAGCGAGTTGGGTTTATTGCCCAGATATCAATACTGAGGGAACAGTCTTTGCAGAGAGAAGGGCTTTACTGCAGGGCAGCCAAGTAAGGAGGCAGGAGGCAAAGCTTAGATCTCTCTCCCCATCAGTGATTCTCTCACCCATTTCTGAATTAGGTGAGGAGTTTGTTATGAGGATGTGCTGGCAGGCAGGTTTTGGAAAGTGGCCCTTTGCGGTCAGGTGTGGGAATGGGGTTTCAGCACCAGATCTTCCTGGACAGCAGACCTTACGCTTCCGAAAGGGTTCCAGTGCTCTGGTTCAGGGGCACGTCCGGTACTTTGGTTCAGTGAGGGGAGAGACTTGGGTTTCAGGTCTTATTTGAGGTCAACATTTTCTCCTCTGCGTATGCTTTGGCTGCATGACTTAGAGTTTTGTTCTGTTGTCTCCAAAGACCAGCTCAGTACCTTGTTAAAAACAGGATAGGGCTAGTTTGGACTAGTCCTGTGGTTATATATTAAAATAGAAATACATGAAAATAATAATTATAGTTTTACCGATAGCAATTATTTATTATCTTTGTTCTGTTACAGGTCAATATCCTCAAAAGGGGCCTAGTCAGAAGGTATCATTCAGTTCAGTTCAGTTCAGTCACTCAGTCATATCCGACTTTTTGCGATCCCATGAATCACAGCACGCCAGGCCTCCCTGTCCATCACCAACTCCCGGAGTTTACTCAAACTCATGTCCATTGAGTTGGTGATGCCATCCAGCCATCTCATCCTCTGTCGTCCCCTTCTCCTCCTGCCCCCAATCCCTCCCAGCATCAGAGTCTTTTCCAATGAGTCAACTCTTCACATGAGGTGGCCAAAGTATTGGAGTTTTAGCTTTAGTATCAGTTCTTCCAATGAACACCCAGGACTGATTTCCTTTAAAATGGACTGGTTGGATCTCCTTGCAGTCCAAGGGGCTCTCAAGAGTTTTCTCCAACACCACAGTTCAAAAGCATCAATTCCTTGGTGCTCAGCTTTCTTCACAGTCCAACTCTCACATCCATACATGACCACTGGAAAAACCATAGCCTTGACTAGACGGACCTTTGTTGGCAAAGTAATGTCTCTGCTTTTCAACATGCTACCTAGGTTGGTCGTAACTTTCCTTCCAAGGAGTAAGTGTCTTTTAATTTCATGGCTGCAGCCACCATCTGCAGTGATTTTGGAGCCCAAAAAAATAAAGTCTGACACTGTTTCCACTGTTTCCCCATCTATTTCCCATGAAGTGATGGGACCAGATGCCATGATCTTAGTTTTCTGAATGTTGAGCTTTAGGCCCACTTTTTCACTCTCCTCTTTCACTTTCATCAAGAGGCTCTTTAGTTCCTCTTCACTTTCTGCCATAAGGGTGGTCTCATCTGCATATCTGAGGTTATTGATATTTCTCCCAGCAATCTTGATTCCAGCTTGTGCTTCTCATGATGTACTCTGCATATAAGTTAAATAAGCAGGGTGACAATATGCAGCCTTGACATACTCCTTTTCCTATTTGGAACCAGTCTGTTGTTCCATGTCCAGTTCTAACTGTTGCTTCCTGACCTGCATACACATTTCTCAAGAGGCAGGTCAGGTAGTCTGGTATTCCCATGTCTTTCAGAATTTTCCACAGTTTATTGTGATCCACACAGTCAAAGGCTTTGGCATAGTCAATAAAGCAGAAATAGATGTTTTTCTGGAACTCTCTTGCTTTTTCCATGATCCAGCAGATATTGGCAATTTGATCTCTGGTTCCTCTGCCTTTTCTAAAACCAGCTTGAACATCTGGAAGTTCATGGTTCACGTATTGCTGAAGCCTGGCTTGGAGAATTTTGAGCATTACTTTACTAGTGTGTGAGATGAGTGCAATTGTGCAGTAGTTTGAGCATTCTTTGGCATTGCTTTTCTTTGGGATTGGAATGAAAACTGACCTTTTCTAGTCCTGTGGCCACTGCTCTGTTTTCCAAGTTTGCTGGCATATTGAGTTCAGCACTTTCACAGCATGATCTTTTAGGATTTGAAATAGCTCAACTGGAATTCCATCACCTCCACTAGCTTTGTTCGTAGTGATGCTTTCTAAGGCCCACTTGACTTCACATTCCAGGATGTCTGGCTCTAGGTCAGTGATCACACCATCATGATTATCTGGGTCATGAAGATCTTTTTTGTACAGTTCTTCTATGTATTCTTGCCACCTCTTCTTAATATCTTCTGCTTCTGTTAGGTCCATACCATTTCTGTCCTTTATCGAGCCCATCTTTGCATGAAATGTTCCCTTGGTAACTCTGATTTTCTTGAAGAGATTTCTAGTCTTTCCCATTCTGTTGGTTTCCTCTATTTCTTTGCATTGATCGCTGAGGAAGGCTTTCTTATCTCTCCTTGCTATTCTTTGGAACTCTGCATTCAGATGCTTATATTTTTCCTTTTCTCCTTTGCTTTTCACTTCTCTTCTTTTCACAGCTATTTGTAAGGCCTCCTCAGACAGCCATCTTGCATTTTTGCATTTCTTTTTCTTGGGGATGGTCTTGATCCCTGTCTCCTGTATAATATCATGAACCTCTGTCCATAGTTCATCAGGCACTCTGTCTATCAGATCTAGTCCCTTAAATCTATTTCTCACTTCCACTGTATAACATAAGGGATTTGATTTAGGTCATACCTGAATGGTCTAGTGGTTTTCCCTGCTTTCTTCAATTTAAGTCTAAATTTGGCAATAAGGAGTTCATGATCTGAGCCACAGTCAGCTCCTGGTCTTGTTATTGCTCACTGTATAGAGCTTCTCCATCTTCGGCTGCAAAGAATATAATCAATCTGATTTCAGTGTTGACCATCTGGTGATGTCCATGTGTAGAGTCTTCTCTTGTGTTGTTGGAAGAGGGTGTTTGCTATGAACAGTGCATTCTCTTGGGAAAACTGTTAGCCTTCGCCCTGCTTCATTCTGTACTCCAAGGCCAAATTTGCCTGTTACTCCAGGTGTTTCTTGACTTCCTACTTTTGCATTCCAGTCCCCTATAATGAAAAGGACATCTTTTTGGGGTGTTAGTTCTAAAAGGTCTTATAGGTCTTCATAGAACCATTCACCTTCAGCTTCTTCAGCGTTACTGGTTGGGGCATAGGCTTGGATTACTGTGATATTGAATGGTTTGCCTTGGAAACAGAGATCATTCTGTTGTTTTTGAGATTGCATCCAAGTACTGCATTTTGGACTCTTTTGTTGACCATGATGGCCACTCCATTTCTTCTAAGGGATTCCTGCCCACAGTAGTAGATACAATGGTCATTTTAGTTAAATTCACCCATTCCAGTCCATTTTAGTTCGCTGATTCCTAGAATGTCGATGTATTATTAACATCTCCATTTACAAATGAGGAAGCAGAATCTTAACTAGATTAAAATAATCTTATGGATCATCATCCCTTCTGTCCGTGGTGGAAAGTGAAAGTGAAAGTCGCTCAGTCCTGTTCGACTCTTTTCAACCCCACGGTCTATATACATATACAGTCCATGGAATTCACCAGAATTCACCAGGCCAGAATACTGGAGTTGGTAGCCTTTCCCTTCTCCATGGGATCTTCCCAACCCAGGGATCGAAGCCAGGGCTCCTGCATAGCGGGTGGATTCTTTACCAGCTGAGCCACAAGGGAAGCCCGTCATTGGTGAAGCCACTAACTAAAAATCATTCTATGTCTGTCTGGCTGCAAAACTCCCTCCCCAAACTACTCAGGAGACCTCCTCCCACTGCACCATACTTTACTGAAAAAAAAAAGAAAAAAACAGAGGTGTGAACTCTTTCTCCTCCATTTGGAAATTTTCTTCTCCAGCTCAGAGAAGCAAGCGTTTCTCCTCCTTTGTGCTCCGAGGCTCTATGATTCCACCGTCTGCCCTTCACTGGAGCCTTTCTCACCTCCATCTTCAGTCTGCATCACCAACTTCCTGTGGGGAATTTTCTATCAGCAATTCCTCAGAAGCTCTTGTAGCCATAACTACTTCTTCCTGTTCACTGCCAGAACCCAGAGTTAGGCCCAAGGGCATGAATTCTTCAAGTTTCCTAACTGGCCTCCCTTCTCCAGTCTCTTGAGTTCTCCAGCCTCCTCTATATTTCCCCCAGGTCAGTTGCCCTAGAACACTGCTCTTTGTTGACTCTGTTCAAAAAACCTTCACATCTTCCCACGACTCACAGCTGGACTGACCGTGCCCCGTGGAGCCATCTTACTCACTCTTTTCTTTAAAAAATGCTTTTATCTATTTATTTTTGGCTGCACTGGGTCTTTGTTGCTGAGCAGGCTTTTCTCTAGGTGGGTTGAGCAGGGGCTACTCTCTAGCTGTGGTGCACGGGCTTCTCACTGCCGTGGCCGCTCTTGTTGCAGAGCGTGAGTTTCAGTATTTGCAGCGTGGAGGCTCAGTAGTTGTGGTGCCCAGGCTCTGGAGCACAGGCTTAATAGTTATGGTGCACAAACGTTGCTGGTCAGCAGCATGTGGGATCTTCCTGCGTCAGGGGTTGAACCCGCGTCTCCTGCATTGCAGGTGGATTCCTTACCACTGAGCCACCAGGGAAGCTCCTCCCCCCATCACTCTTACCCACACACATGCATCAACAGACCCTTGCATGCTCCTCTCTCATCTTGGTGCTCCTAGAAATCCTGAGACACCCCTCCTGCCTCTGGCCTGAAACCCTGTGGGTGAACTCCTGTGCCAGGTCAAGGCCCTTCCCCACTCCTCTTTCATTTTCCCAGTGAAATCTCAGTGGATGCTTGCGTGAGCCCTGTGTTGCAGCCAAACTGCTCATTCGCCTTCCGTGGAGATGTCTGGCACTTTCTTACCTTAGCTTTTCTTCTTTGCTGCTGCTCTTCCCCCAATTTTGTTTCTCACGCCCTCTGCTCTATCCACCAGGTTAGCTGAGATGTAACCTTTACACAGATCCCCCTCGATTGCCTCACCCAGACATGCCATCTCCCTGCTTTAAACCTTTCTCCCTTGCCTGGCCCGTCTCTCACTGCCTGACAGCAACCACTTCTGAGTCTTATGTGTTTGTCTCATCCCATCCCTTTATTTCTTATGCTGTATAGCTCACAGGGGGTTGTTAGAAACAGTCTCATTGCTTTTAGTTTTCCAGGTAAAGAAACTGAAGTGCAGGGAGGTTAAGGGACTTGCCTGAGTTGACAAAGTAAGTTTGAGCTGCTTGGGAACAGAATGCCAGTTTCTGGATACTCTTCAGCATCGTTCTATCCATACCATGCTGCTTCCTTCACCAACTAAAGGCTAATCTTCGAAGGGAAGTGCTTGTGTTTTGAACGTTGTACACATACCCACCCTTGCCCTTGCACACATGAGCATGCACACACACACACACACACACACTCCTTTCCCATACCTAGCACACAGTAATTGCCTTATACTCATTTGTAGATGATGGAAAGGCTGTCCCATTTGAAACTATAGCCTTTGCATAGTGTCAATACAAAAACAGTTCTCTTTTTTGAGAAGAGGAACATTTTGACAAATAACCTCCACAGAGAAACTAATTAAAAATATATGTAAATGCTCTTATTAATCACCAATACTTTGGCCACCTGATGTGAAGAGCTTACTCATTAGAAATGGCCCTGTTGCTGGAAAAGATTGAGGGCAGAAGGAGAAGGGGGCAAAAGAGGATAAGATGGTTGGATGGCATCACTGACTCAATGGACATGAGTTTGAGCAAGCTCCAGGAGATGGTGAAGGACAGGGAAGCCTGGTGTGCTGCAGTCCATGGGGTCGCAGAGTCAGACATGACTGAGCAACTGAACAACATGTAGTCACCCAATTCTCAGACGCACAAAGGAAGGCCACTGGCTCCCTTTGTCCAAGGCTATTTGTAAGACAGTGCAGTGTAGATCAGTCTGATGTCTTTCTTTTTCTAAGTACTAGACTCAGAAATTCATTGCAGGAATCAGATGTGGTAGCCGTGATACTTAATTCAGCTAAGCTGTATTGGAACCAGTTGCATACAGGACTTGTGCTCACCTGGTGTGAAAGATCTGAATGTGAGGGTTTTACAGGTTAATGGGGATGTAATCTCAAGTAAAACCAACTCAGCATCAAGACACATTCTCAAGATGCTTTGCTGGAGTGTCAACATAAATGGCCAGTAAGCACTTGAAAAATTATTCTACTGTGCTAGTAAGCAAAGATAAGCAAACTGATATAATGATAAGTATCATATTTCCTGATCAGATTAGCAGCGTTTATTGTTTTAAATCATAACTCCTAGCGTTGACTACAGTTTCTGGGAAACACACTCTCAAACACTGGTAGAAGAAAGGCCTTGCAGGTAGATAATTTAGCAAAATTTTTTAAAGCTTTAATTAAAAATGTATCTGAAAAATAAAAAATAAAAATAAAAATGTATCTGTTTCACCTAGCAATCTATTTCCCTATGGTGACTTAAGTCTGTTTTCCATAGATGTTGCTACAGAAGTATTCACTGAATCAATATTTTTACTTATAATTGTGAAACACTGGACACAGTCTAAATAATGATAAGAGCTATCATTGAATTGAGTCCTATGTCCTAGACACTCTTCTAAGGAGTTTACATTCAGCCTTCCCAGACAACTCTGTTATTATTATTATGCCCATTTTGCGGATGAAGGACTGGGGGCCACAGAGAGGTTAATTCATGGGGTCACATACCCAGTAGATGAAACAGTCAGGATTTAACCCCAACAGTTAACCTCTAGAATCCCATGCTGTTAACCAGGCCACCCTACCACTGCTCCAATAACAGGAAAACAGTTAAAAATAGTAATGCTGTATGTGTGAGAGAGAGAGAAAGAGAGGAGGAGTAATACTGTGTGTGTGTGAGAGAGAGAGAGAAGGAGGAGTAATGCTGTGTGTGTGAGAGAGAGAGAGAGAAGGAGGAGGAGGAGAATGAAAGGAGAGAGGGGTGAGAGAATGAATACGTGTGTCATACGCAGGACAGTTGTGTCATGAGCACGTATCCAAATCACTTAGGGCCTCTCTTAGTGGTGGGGCTGTTTCATATTCCTTGGGATTAGAGAGGAGATGGAAAAAGGGAGAGGGCCACTAGGTTGCATGAACTATAGCACATCTGTACAAATAGGATGATCATTAAAATTCTGATATATAACTATACTGAGTCCTAGAACAGTGTCTTTCAAGTTCTTTTGATGTGACCGATATCAATAAATAAGCATGTTTATCACATCCATGCCCATCCATAATAGGTTGAGGAGCAGCTGTCTCTCACCAGTTCAACTGTACTAGTTATTTATGATGAATGTTTATTCCTATGTCATGCCAGTTTTCAGAGTTTTTGAATATCACATACATTGTTTTACACACACACACACACACACACATGAAATAAGTTTTCATGAAACAGTACTCAGTCATAGGAAGTGTGATACACTCATTTATCCTGTTCTGTTCTTTTCTGTGCTACACCATTCTGTTTTGTTCCATTCTGTTCAGTTCCAGTCTATTCTGTTCCATTTCCTTCCACTCTATTCCATTCTTAAAATTCTAGTTGTCAGTCTCTAGTTGATTTTATGACCCTAAATTCATGTACCCATAATTTGAAAACAATTTTAGAAGAAAATGATGGTACTTTTAATACCTAAAAGCTTCCCTGGTGGCCCAGATGGTAAAGAATCTGCCTGCAATGTGGGAGAACTGTGGGTTCGATTCCTGGGTCACGAAGATCCCCTGGAGAAGGGAATGGCAATGTACTCCAGTATCCTTGCCTGGAGAATTCCATGGACAAAGGAGCCTGGGGTTGCAGAGTTGGACAAGAATGAGTGAATACTTTCTTTCACTTAATACCTAGAGCTTCCACAAGAGGGCACCACAACTCTAGCCAGACACATTTTCTAGGCAAGAATAAAGGAGGGGCATGGGGGCAGGGGAAGGACACGACCAAGGAGACCAGCAGTGACCACCTGGCTCGAGGACAGCCAGTCTCTTGACCACTGACTCACCTCAAGTCCTGAGACGGAAGTCCTGCCCCTAAGGAGACTGTCAGGGTCTATCAGAATCTGAGTCTTGTGAGCCTGAAATAGAAACTGCCGAGAGATTTAGGTGATTGGCAGAGTGAGGCTAAAGGTGAAACTCCACAAGATAAAGAGATACTAAAAGGGTAATAATGGGTCACAAAAAAGCCAAAGGTTTCAATAAGTTGAAGTCACGAGAAAGAAGAAATTGAAAAAGCAGAAGCTTTAAGGACCTAAAAAAATAATACCTAGGGCAAGAAAGCCTGTCAATACAGAGAAGAGAACGCCCGGATACACAGCGACATGTAATCATTTTAATGGTGGAGCCCTAGAGGGGCTTCTCAAACTCCTGCTGCCTTTCATACGTGCATTTCCTTCTAGGGTCTCGTGGATCCTGTGTTCCTTAGCGCCAGGCATCCTTACAGTAAACTCTGCCTCTTTTCTGTTGACTAAGCAGCCGTTGAATCTCTTCTGTTTATTCCTGCAATGAAATCTTCTCAAAAAAAAAAAAAAATCACACAGCCCTGGTGTGATTCCATCCTGTGCGGCTGCTGGTTCGAATAGTAGTTGTTTAATTCCGTCCGGCTTCTCTCCCATGTTAGTGCGTGCCGCCAACCCATGGAGGAGTCAATGGACATGGACATGAGCCCCTTGAGGCCCCAGAACTATCTTTTCAGTTGTGAACTAAAGGCTGACAAAGATTATCACTTCAAGGTGGATAATGATGAAAATGAGCACCAGTTATATTTAAGAACGGTCAGTTTAGGGGCTGGAGCAAAGGATGAGTTATACATTGTTGAAGCAGAGGCCATGAATTATGAAGGCAGTCCAATTAAAGTAACACTGGCAACTTTGAAAATGTCTGTACAGCCAACAGTTTCTCTTGGGGACTTTGAAATTACAGCACCTGTGGTCTTACGGTTCAAGTGTGGTTCAGGGCCTGTGCATATCAGTGGACAGCACTTAGTAGCTGTGGAGGAAGATGCAGAGTCAGAAGAAGAAGAGGAGGAGGAGGTGAAACTCCTAAGTATATCTGGAAAGGGTTCTGCCCCTGGGAGTGGTAGCAAGTTTCCCCAGAAAAAAGTAAAGCTTGCTGCTGATGAAGATGAAGATGATGACGATGACGATGCTGAGGAGGAAGTTGAAGAAAAAGCTCCAGTAAAGAAATCTGTATGAGATACTCCAGCCAAAAATGCCCCAAAATCGAACCAAAATGGAAAAGACTCAAAACCGTCAACACCAAGATCAAAAGGTCAAGAATCCTTCAAAAAACAGGAAAAAACACCTGAAACACCGAAAGGACCTAGCTCTGTAGAAGACACTAAAGCAAAAATGCAAGCAAGTATAGAAAAAGGTGGTTCCCTTCCCAAAGTGGAAGCCAAGTTTATCAATTATGTGAAGAATTGTTTCCGGATGACTGACCAGGAGGCTATTCAAGATCTCTGGCAGTGGAGGAAGTCTCTTTAAGAAAATAGTTTAAACAGTTTGTTAAAAAATTTCCGTCTTATTTCATTTCTGTAACAGTTGATATCTGGCTGTCCTTTTTATAATGCAGAGTGAGAACTTTCCCTACCGTGTCTGATAAATGTTGTCCATGTTCCATTGCCAAGAATGTGTTGTCCAAAATGCCTGTTTAGTTTTTAACGATGGAACTCCACCCTTTGCTTGGTTTTAAGTATGTATGGAATATTATGATAGGAATAGTAGTATTGGTGGTCAGACAGATGGAAATGGTGGGGAGACAAAAATATACATGTGAAATAAACTCAGTATTTTAATTAAAAAAAAAAGATGTTTCCAGTATATTAAGTTTTAAAAGGATATCATTTAGTAGCACTACTTTATAATGTAATTTTGTTTTTAAATGTATAATAGAATATAAAGTCCTGAAGGACAGACATCAGGATATTAACAGTGGTTATAGGTGAGTGATGATATTGTGAAAATACCGTTTTCTTTTTTTGCACAAGTATCTTTTTTCTAAAGTAAGCATATGTGTGCATGTGTGTGTGCTGAGTTGCTTCAGTCGTGTCCAACTCTTTGCAACCCCATGAACCATAGCCCGCCAGGCTGCTCTGTCCATGGGATTCTCCAGGCAAGAGTACTGGAGTGGGTTGCCATGCCCTCCTCCAGGGGATCTTCCCAACCCAGGGATCAAACCCAGGTCTCCTGCATTGCAGGCAGATTCTTTACCATCTGAGCCACCAGGGAAGCCCAAAGTAAACATATACTAATTGTTAAATATTTTAAGTGCGATGCTCATTCAAAAGGATAGAATTTTTAAAGTTAAGATATGTTTAAAGATAACAGTACAAGGTTGCTGAGAAACTCCAGGAGGATCATGTGATGTGGGCTGGGCCCAGGGCCTCACAGGGTACAGGTGTCTGGGAAAGTCTCCTGAAAGGGGCCACTCAGGCAAAGTCCGAAAGGTCACTACCTCCAGGGAACGCTTGGAAAGTGGGGAAGGGGCAACCTTAGCTGAAACAGTACCGTGAGATCATAAGAGACACAAATTTGAATATATTTGGAGATTACTTTTTCACCTTTAAAAAATTATGCACTATTTGATAGATATTTTAAAAGACAGTTTACATGTAAGTTATAAAGTGTAATAAAACAACAAAAATATATCCATTACCCAACTTAAAAAAACAGAACTTAACTAGCACCTTTGAGACCCCCATATACCCAGCTCTGAACCTATCAAACTCCTTGCTTTGAAAAGTTACAATGCTTCTGAATATTGTGTTTAAAATTTCCCTTATGGTTTTATTGCAAATGCAGTAGTAATAGCTTGGACTCTTAAGACAGTATTCTAAATTTGTTACGTATTTTAAGTCTAGTCCTCACAACAATCATAAAGGTAAATATCGTTACCATCCCCATTCAGCAGATGGGGAAACTGAGGCACAGAAAGGTTTAGAGATTTGCTCAGAGGCACACAGCTAGTAAGTGGCAGATGCTTCAAACCCAGGCAGTCCACTCTAGCTTCTTTACCCTTAACTACATGCTGCACCTCTTCTTAACAACAGATTGTTATTCTACTTATTTTTGAATCACATACAAATAGAGCCCTACTGCCTTGGTTTTGTTTGCCCAGAAGCACTCTCTGAGATATGAATTCTAATACAAGTAGTTTATCTGAGAGGCGAGCCACTGTATTAGTCAGGGTTATCCAGAGAAATAAAACCAATAGGATATGTATAGATGCATATAAGAGGAGATTTGTATTTATTATAGGAGTTGACTCATGTGGTTGTAGAGGCTTAGAAGTATTGCCATCTGCTGTCTCCAGGCTGGACAACCAGGAAAGCAGGTGGTGTTATTCAGCCCCGAGTCTGACGGCCTGAGAATCAGGGCCCGAGAGTGTAAGTCTGGTCTAAGTCTGACAGCCCACAAACCAGGAGCGCCAGTGTCCAAAGGCAGAGAAGACAGGTGTCTCAGCTCAGCAGAGAAAGCAAATTCACCCTTTATCAGCTTTCTTGTTCTGTTCAGGTCCCCAGTGAGTTGGGTGGTGACCACCTGCATTGGTGGGGGCCACCATCTTTAGTCTTCCCATTCAAATGCTAATGTCTTTCCAAGGCGTGCCCCCCCAAAACACACCCAGAGAGGTTTTACCAGCCATCTGGGCATTGCATAGCTCAACCGACATGTAAAAGTAGCCATCACAGTCACAAAGCCCCAGCAAGGGAGTGGGGACCTGAGACAAGGAAGAAAAAGCAGCCAAGAAAGAAGTTACTACCCCTGTGGACATCTATACCTTAATCGCATGGAGGAGACAGAGTAGAAGATACACGGTGGAACTATTCCTCCCAAGGATTTCTACCCAAGCCCTGTGGATCACTGGTTGAGGGCTGGCTCTTGGATGCTGTGAACTTCCTGGCATTCCCGCTTGCCCCGTGTGCAGCCAGAGTGGGCTTTGCAAACAGAGCAACCCCCCGGCAAAGGGTTTAAGTTACTGACAGTTAAGGGTTAGACTGGCCTGTGCTGCGATGATAAGGCCTAAGGGTTTATGAGCAGGGCACTTCCAGTGTTTGCTATGTACTCATGAGCATTCTTGGAGAAGGCAATGGCACCCCACTCCAGTATTCTTGCCTGGAAAATCCCATGGATGGAGGAGCCTGGCGGGCTACAGTCCATGGGGTCGCTAAGAGTCAGACACAACTGAGCGACTTCACTTTCACTTTTCACTTTCCTGCATTGGAGAAGGAAATGGCAGCCCACTCCAGTGTTCTTGCCTGGAGAATCCCAGGGACGGGGGAGCCTGGTGGGCTGCCGTCTATGGGGTCGCACAGAGTCGGACACGACTGAAGCGACTTAGCAGCAGCAGCAGCATCATGAGCATTCTGCAACTTACTTTTTTCGGTTACTGTTCATCCTTACGGTTGTGAGATTCGTCCATGTTGGCATGTTGAAACGTTCACTCACTTTCCTTGTTGTATGCCACCATATAGATCTGGTCCACTGACTTCATCGGTTCTTTTGTTGATGGACATTTGTGCTGCTTCCACTCTTTTGTTATCTCAAGTAATGTTACCTTGAAACTCCCAAGTCTCTTACTGTGTTGGTTTAGAGCTGCCTCTACAATCCTAGGTTTAGAATTACTGGGGTGAGAAGTATTGTCTCCTGCACCTTTATGACCTAACAAGTATAGCAGTTCTTCTGACAGAAATGCCAGCAGTAGAGGTGGAGATATCCTAATATTTTACATCTTTGCTTAAAAGTGCTGTTGTCGGACTTCACTGGAGGTCCAGGGGCTAAGGCTTCACACTTCCACTGCAGGGGGTGCCACCTCCATCCCTGGTCATGGAACTAAGATCCTACAGCCCATGTGGTAAAGTAAAAAAAAAACAAACAAAAAAACTGTAAGTGAAGGTAGCAGTTTGAAGCAGGCGTAGCGTGTAAGGATGACATTGTAGGATGATCCTAAAGTTCTGCGTGTCTGTTCAAAACTCAGGTCCTTATTTGATAGGTAAGTGTCATACTCTACGGGCAATAGGTTTCCTTTTCTGTACATCTACTTAATGGTTCTCTTAGGATCCTCTTCACTGTGGAACAAGTGGTTCTTCTAGGGGACTTACCTCAGGAGAAAACTTGGCCAACCTTATTAACTTCTTGCAACATCTCTAGTGAGAGAGGGAGCAACTCCCAGAAGTGCCCAGTATTCATTTTGCAAGACTGTTTAACAAATAACCACAAACCGAGTGGCTGACGACAACACAAATTTATGCTCTCACAACTCTGGAGCCCAGAAGTCCAAAGTCAGGGCGTCAGCAGGGTTATCTGGAGGCTCTGAGGGCGATCTGTTTCTCACCTCTGTCCTAGCTTCGGGCAGCTGCCAGCAACCCTTGGCGCTGCAGCCTCAGGCTGTCTTGCCCTGGCCTTCGTCTCTTGCAAGGACCCTTGTTATTGCATGTAGGGCCATGCTATTCCAGGCTGATCTCATCTCGAGATTCTTACCTTGATTATGCCTGCAAAGATCCTTTTTTCAAATAAGGTTGCAGTCACAGGTGTTTGGTAAACATCTTTCGGGAATCCACAATGCAACCCGCCACAGTGGGGAATGGAAGGCGCTGTTGGTTAATTATATCAGACATTCAGAGGCTCTGCTCAGATCACTCTTTCAGGGGATGGGGTTGAAAAAATACACTGGGTGTTCTAGATGAGATTTCTTCCTATGTGGATTCTGAGTGTTAATATCTTTTCCCAAAATAGAGGCTCAGTATCAGATGTCTGCTCTCACTGTAGGGAGTGTCAGGGAACCCAGCCAAAGGGGAAGTGGTGCTAATATTCTCACGAGGGAGAATATAAATGACTCTTGAAGAAGGAAAAATGCGTGTGTTGTTGGATGGACAGGTTGCATGAGAATTTCTTTACCTTGGTTGTTATTTATTTAATTATTTTATTCTACATCTTAACATGCTTCTTAAAAAAAAAAAAAAAAAAAAACTTCCCCAAATTCTTCCCTGGAAAAGAAATCTGTTATGTAATGTCCTATTTATTTTATTTAACAAGTCAGAAGTAAGAATGATGAATGCTTAGCTTTTTCATTTTTGGAAACTTTTCTGTATTTTTACACTTAAAAAGTTAATTTGATAAATTCCCCATAATTAGCAAGAGACATCATAGTTTGTTAAGTGATACCATTTACTTCTTTAGATGTTTTTCACTATGAATGTGGATTCCTAAGCAATGAAACAGCTGGATTCCTGTCTTGTCTCCCTTAAAATAATTAAAGTGACATTATTCTAAGAAAAGAAGGGTGATTACCCCGTTGTTAGGTCTATGTAGAGGACAACTGAAGCCACAGGGGAAGGACCCCCTCAGCAAGGCGAGCAGGTTAGGGCTTGAGTGTGTGATGCTGTGGTGATGGCTTTAAAAATATCTGTCATAAAGCAAACACCTTTGTGAGAAAGATCTTAAGCCTGCCCTCCCCGCCCCCCAGAACAAGACCCAAAATATCCAGTGCCATTGCACAAATTGCTAGTACAGCTACACTGCATCTGTAAACTACGTATATATTTAGATTTTCCTTTCTTTCTCCTCTTTAACTTCAGTCTTTCCTCTCTTAGGGCCAAAGAGTCACCTGATGTTAGTGCCACAAATCTTTAAAAGGCAATCTCTCCCATTGTTCTCATTTACAATGAGGAAATGAAGCTCTTAGGGTTACATACATAACTAAACGTGACGCAATTAGTGACAAAGCCAAGACCTAGTACACACTACTCCTAAAGCTAAATGCCTGAATTTTAATTAATTTACTCAAAATCATTTTCAGGGATATTCTAAATCTTGAATGACATGGTAACAAAAGATAACTGCCTACTGTCATTCCCATCATTTGTTTCTAAGCTTTCTTAAGAAATGTATTATAGGGACTTCCCTGGTGGTCCAGTGGCTAAGACTCTGGGCTCCCACTGCAGGGGGCCTGGGTTCAATTCCTGGTCTGGGAACTAGATCTCACATGCTAAAACTAAAGATCTGTGTGCTGCAACTAAGACCCAGCAACCAAATAAATAAATAAAATAAAATAAAATAATGTATTATAGTTCAAAACCTAAAAAAATTCTTTACCTTGTCCATGAAACTAATTTCAGATTTCTAAATTAAGAATTAATTAAAAGCAATACACACACACTTTAAAATTCACAATTTATTGTAAGAACTTCAGTGAATTGTTCCTCAGCTAAAAAATCTATTTGATCCTATTCAAGAGGATTGGCTTAAATTAGCATATTTATTTCATTGCTCTAATTTCTCTGTGCAAATTTTGCACTTTCAAATAGAGAACTATGCTCCAGCCATGGGCAATAGACCACTGTTTCATATTTTATCCACTTTAGTAGCAATGCCAAATCAATTATAAAAACATCTAAAAATGACTCTTTATCATTTGTGATTCATTCCAGTGAACAGCACTTTAGAGTATAAAAATCAGCTTCACCTACCATATCTCATTTCATTTTCACATCCTCTGGGGAAATTTATTTTCCTTTAGCTTTTAATGGATATAAAACTGAGCCTCTGACACGTGCTCAGTACCACAGTTCTCTACTACACATCAGCCTTATTTCAAACTAGGAAACTCCAAAATAAAGTGTGTAATTCGATTAATAGTATCAGAGTGACATTATCAGAGTACCACAGTTCTCTACTACACATCAGCCTTATTTCAAACTAGGAAACTCCAAAATAAAGTGTGTAATTCAATTAATAGTATCAGAGTGACATTATCAGAGTACCACAGTTCTCTACTACACATCAGCCTTATTTCAAACTAGGAAA
The DNA here is from genome assembly GCF_002263795.3 of Bos taurus. Classification (NCBI taxonomy): domain Eukaryota; kingdom Metazoa; phylum Chordata; class Mammalia; order Artiodactyla; family Bovidae; genus Bos; species Bos taurus. Next base: position 33,219,556 of record NC_037331.1, read on the forward strand.
CTCCAAAATAAAGTGTGTAATTCGATTAATAGTATCAGAGTGACATTAATTTCTCAGGTTTGATAAATATGCCATAGTTGTGTAACATGACAACATTGGGGAAAGGTGGGTGGTGAAGGGTATGTACTAGAACTCTCTGTGCTACCCTTAGAAGTTTTCTATAAATCTACACGTATTTCAAAATAGAAAAATATTCAAAAAACAGATCCTCCAGTTATTCTCACAGTTTATTAGCATTTTAGACCTGTCAGGGTAAAAATACTCTTTCCTTTTACAGTTGAGGAAACTGGTGCCCAAGTGAGCTTTCTAAAGCTCAGACCAGACTGGTGATTCCTGATTACTGAGCTAGCTCTTTCACAACACCTGCCTGATTTGCAGGGAGTGTGTAGAAATCTCATTCTTCTGTTGGGTAGGTAGAATAGAGAAAAGGAGTCCAAAATGGTGGTGGCTAAAAGACAAGGAAGGTCAAAGGGAGGTCCAAGGACCAGAGTGAAGACTTCAGGCAGAACAACAGCACTCCTGGCTAAGCCCAATTTGCATAGGGCAGGCCCAGGTGGAGGAAAAAAACATATAAAAGGAGGAGCCAAAGCGCTCTCTCAGGGACTCTCTCTCCCGCGTGTGTGCGCTCTTTTCTCTCTCTCTCACTTTCCTGCTATCTTCTAAATAAAATAGAGCTGTAGCATGGTTTGTCCAAGACCCAAGAGCTGTGACGCGCCGAGGGCTTTAATGTCCGTCGCTTCAAATCTTTGTTGTGACGAGACAAGGAACCGAGGAACATACACTCGCATGACACTTCTATGTAAAAAAAGTGTTAGCAGTAAGGCTACATATCTCATCTGCTCCTGGGAGCATGTTCAGACTGATAGGTGCAATCTGTTTCGATGCCTAAATTCAATATATTTGTGAATCATTTTTCCCATCACATGACTACTCAAACTATATGTTCTTTGTTAAACAACAAAAATTAGACTGACTAAATTTAAGGCTCTGCTGCTACTGCTAAATCACTTCAATCGTGTCCAACTCTGTGCGACCCCATAGACAGCAGCCCATCAGGCTCCACCGTCCCTGGGATTCTCCAGGCAAGAGTACTGGAGTGGGTTGCCATTTTCTTCTCCAATGCATGAAAGTGAAAAGTGAAAGAGAAGTTGCTCAGTCGTGTCCAACTCTGTGCGACCCCATAGACGGCAGCCCACCAGGCTCCCCCATCCCTGGGATTCTCCAGGCAAGAATGCTGGAGTGGGTTGCCATTGCCTTCTCCGATGAGGAGACACATGTGCTGACAAAGCAAGAGATTTTATTGGGAAAGAGTGCGTGGGCGGAGAGCAGTAGGGTAGAACCCAGGAGAACTGCTCTGCCACAGTCTTGGGTTTGGTGACTAATCCCATGGTAGTGAGATTAGTTTGTGTTGTCTTTAGTCAATTTTTCTGACTCAGAGTCCTTCCTGGTGGTGCATGCGTGTTCAGCCAAGACAGATGCCAGCGAGAAGGATTCTGGGAGGTGGTTGGACATGTGGTGTCACTTTCTGATCTTTTCTGAACTCTCCAGGTTGGTGGTGGCTTATTAGTTCTGTGTTCCTTACCAGACCTCCTGTTGTAAAACAGCTCATGCAAATGGTTACTATGGTGCCTAGAGGTGGGCAGTTTCCGTCAGTGTGCTTCTCTAACAGAATAAAGATCCACAGTGAAACTCTAGGCCCAGATTTTGAGCCCAATTCTTTGCCCTTTAACCAGTGATTCTCTACTTAGCTGCATATCAGAATTGTCTGGGGAGTTTTGAAAAAATACTGTTGCTGAGTGTTGTCTCCAGAGATTCTGATATTATTGGCCTGGGGTGTGGCCCCAAGCACCCAGGGTATTCAAAAATCCTAAGTATTTAATGTCCAGTTGGAATGGAGAGGCACTGCTCTCCAGGGAAGCTTTACTGTAGAGACAGCGGAAGGGGAGAAGCATGATTCAATTATATCTGAAATAAAGGAGTTATTTAACTTCACAAGTGACTTTCTTCATAAATTATCTCTCTCCTGGCAAATCGTAGAAGTCCATTTATATAGGTTTGGGAGTCCTTAGCATAGAGATAGAAATTGAAGCCATGGCCCTTGCAAAGCATGTAGTAAGAAGAGAAAAGATGAAGGATGGAGCCCTGGGGAATAATATTTAAGAGACGTGCAGAGGAAGAGCAGAAGACCTATAGTAAAGGTTACTTCCCGCATTTTAAAAGGCAAAGTGCCACGGAAAGGCCAGGTGGGAGGAGACCTGAAAGGGGTCCAGTGGATTCAGCAAAAAAGTTCTCATGAGAACCTTCCTGAGAGAACACCCAGGAAGTAGTGCTGCTAAACCAGATTTCAGTGATTGAGGCAAATGTGGGAAGGGAGGAAGAGGATACGATCTCTGTGGAGCTTTTTACAGAAAGTTTGGCTTTAAAAATGCGTCAATACACTTTCAGCTATGAGCATGGGAATACCCAGATAAAAATGATTCAGACCATAGAGTCACTCCCATTCAATACACACACACACACACACACACAGAGACCCGCACACAACATGTAAGAAACACACAACTTAAGACTCCAGTTGGTTTCTCTGGGATATTCTTAAGTCACCCTACATGGTCATAAGATGGTAGAAGCATCTCCAAAGGCCACATCATCACATGACAATGTCTAGAGGGAAAGCTCTCTTCATGTACTTCCCTCCTTTTATCAGGGACAAAACCCTCCTAAAAGTCCCCAGCAGACTTGCCTTAATGACTCAGTGACCCTAACACTCACTTTCCACTCCCCCAGCTACGAATGTACATCTGGCATTTTTTCCCCTTTATAATGGGAGGTAAGCTCTGCTTTCCGGGGAGAAGAGGGGAGGATTAAGCTGGCTACCAAGGCAACCAAGAGTTCCAGAGAGGGTGTGGAGGAGTGTGGTAGCCAGAGGGAGACACCGGTTTAATGCAAGGTTTTTGCTTGTTTGTTTTAACATGGTTGAAACTGAGCATGTTTAAATGCTTTTCACAGAAAAACTATAATCATAGCTGTGAGATGCCTGTGATCATGGGGTGCAGCGGAACATAAAACATGAGAGACAGACAGGCATCTCTTCCATTTCCACTGGAGGGAAGGAGGAGTAGAAGAGGGTGGGCAGAGGTGGGTGTGTAGATGTGCTGGGAAGTGGAGGGAATTCCCATGGAATGGCTTTGGTTTTTTCCCTGTGAAGCAGGCAGCTGAGTCCTCTGCTGAGGGTCAGGGAGCGGAGACAACACACAGCTCAGTTGTCCAGGCAACACAGGACTTCCACATGGTTTTAAGGGCATACTTGAGGTTGGCTGCCTTAAATCTAAAATTACTCTAATTAGGGACATTTATGATTTTTTCCCCCTCCAGCTGCACTAGACACTTGGCCACAGGTGTTGAGAAAGCAGAAGGGTTAGCATTTTAGGGGACTTTCTGCCCAGGTGTGGGATAAGAGAACTGAAGATACTATCACAAGAGTGACTACAGCGAGAGAACACAGAATCTAAGCTGGAAGAAAGTGAAAATGAGAGACTAGATCCACTGAGAAGGAGTCAAGAGACCAAAAAATCGGAGACACTGAAGGGACCAAGGGACTGATGTACTGACCAGGAGTGAAAGATGTAAAGGGATTGGAGGAGAAGGCTTAATAAATGGCCCATCTGGGGCTATTTCAAACACAGTGCCATTCTGGGTTTTGCCAAAGTCCAGAATGTTGCACTGGAATGAGTGGCTGAAGCACAATGAAGATCAAGAAATGAGAAGTGATGGTTACTGGCTGGGTCATCTGTATGGCCAATTTGTAAAATGGAGGTGTATGAAAAAAGCACCTTTCTCACTTCAATGGGCTTTTGAGTCCCCTGGGGATCTTATTAAAATGCAGATTGTGATTCAGTAGATCTAGGGTGAGGACTGAAGCTCTGCATATCTAAGAAGTTAGCAGGTAATGTCCTGCTTGTGGTCCAGGAACCACACTCTGAGCAGCAAGACACTGGAAAATCCTACCATTGACCCGATACAGACATAGTTTCTTCTTTATTTAAACAATCTTCTACCCTCCTCAATGACAAACTCTGTGACAAACCTAGACAGCATATTAAAAAGCAGAGACATTACTTTGCCGACAAAAGTCTGTCTTCTCAAAGCTATGGTTTTTCCAGTAGTCATGTATGGATGTGAGAGTTGGACTATAAAGAAAGCTGAGTGCCGAAGAATTGATGCTTTTGAACTGTGGTGTTGGAGAAGACTCTTGAGAGTCCCTTGGACTGCAAGGAAATCCAACCAGTCAATTTTAAAGGAAATCAGTCCTGAATATTCATGGGAAGGACTGATGCTGAAGCTGAAGCTCCAATACTTTAGTCAACTGATTTGAAGAACTGACTCACTGGAAAAGACCTGATGCTGGGAAAGATTGGAGGTGGGAGGAGAAGGGGACAACAGAGGATGAGATGGTTGGATAGCATCACCACCTTGAAGGACATGAGTTTGAGCAAGCTCCAGGAGTTGGTGATGGACAGGGAAGCCTGGTGTACTGCAGTCCATGGGGTCACAAAGAGTCAGACACGACTGAGTGACTGAACTGAACTGAACCATCCTCAAGGGGGTGGTCCCTAGAAAATGTGTTCTGTGTGGTCCCACCTGTTGACTCTTGGGGATGGAGGACTTTATGTAACTAGAAATCAGTCTATAATCTAGATTGAGCCCATTGAAATTTCTCATGAGAATCTGAACTTAAAGACGAGAGACTGAGCCCCCCAAGCAGTGGTGGGCACTGGAGCTATAAGATCCATTTTCCCTGAGTTTAGCACCAAAACCAAACTAAAGCCATTGGTTTATTGAAGTTTTGGGTGAGTAGCAGTCATGAGGAAACTGGGTTTTAGGAAAAGGAATGGAAGAGAGACACAGAAAATTGAAGAGACAGGAGAATAAGCAGCTAAAGAGTCAGAGGGTCACTATTCCTGACTCAACCTTCCTCCTCAAATATACCCTACATGAATATCTAGTCTCTCTGGCCTGTCTTCTTGGCTCTGCTCTTCACCTTGGTTAATGTACGCTCTTCTTTGGGGGTTTTGATTTAAATGGCTCCTTGGGGAAGCTTTCCTTGCCACCAGAATAGGGGGAGTGCATCTCCACAGTGTGGGGTTTTCCTGATGGCTCAGTGGTTAAGAATCCAAATGCCAATGCAGGAGATGCCAGAGACACGGGTTTGATCCTTGGGTCAGGAAGATCCCCTGGAAAAGGAAATGGCAACCCACTCCAGTATTCTTGCTGGGATAATCCTATAGACAGAGGAGCATGCTGCTGCTACTGCTGCTGCTGCTGCTGCTAAGTCGCTTCAGTCTTGTCCGACTCTGTGAGCCCCATCAGGCTCCCCCGCCCCTGGGATTCTCCAGGCAAGAACACTGGGGTGGGTTGCCATTTCCTTCTCCAATGCGTGAAACTCAAAAGTGAAAGTGAAGTCGCTCAGTCGTGTCTGACTCTTAGCGACCCCATGGACTGCAGCCTACCAGGCTCCTCCATCCATGGGATTTTCCAGGCCAGAGTACTGGAGTGGGGTGCCATTGCCTTCTCCGAGACAGAGGAACATGGTGGGCTACAATCCATGGGACTGCAAATGTTGCAGGGAGGAAGCCAATTCTGACTCCAGGTTGGAAACTGTTTCTTTAACTTGCCTTTATTATTATAATCGTACTCAATGGCTTGTTTAGAGGAACCTGCCCCTCTGCTTTAATGTAAATTAATGTGTCTTTGTTCAGTTCGAGGAGAGATTGTTTGTCCCTGCCCACCTGTGAATAGAAGAGATTAACACACCCCTTCTTCTGAAGGCTGGACATCCCTTTGGAGATGTTTTGCAAGACTGAAGAACCTTTCACTTTGCTTCCCCACTGCCTCTCCCTCTCTAGTCTGCCTTTTGACTTTAGTTCCTCATTGCTTCTTTCTCTCTGATCTATAAAAGAACCTGGCATCCAGACCCCAATAAGATGGCTATTTTGAGGCGCTATTCTGCCATCTTCTCAGTCTGCCGGCTCCTGACTAAAGTCTCTTCCTTGCCCCAGTACTTCCTCTCTCGGATTCACTGGCCTATCAGGCCGTGAGCAGAGCAAGCTGGGACTCGGTAACGGAGTCAGACATGACTAAGGAAGCATTCAAGCAAGCAACCATTTGGAAACTTACTTGCCAGGTGTCTTAAATATTCTCTATTCAATTATTTTTTTTAAAGGTTGATCTAGTTCCATTTACTATTATCATCTTCACTTTTTACATCGGAAGGAGCTCAAGAGAGGTTAGACATTAGATAACTTTCCCAAGATTACAAAGCTTGTAGATGGTGGCATCAAGGTTTGAGGGCAGATATAATCAACCTCAAAGCTTGTGCTATTAGTCACTCCACTGTGTCACGTGTCTCTCTTTGCCACTCCAGCCTCAACACTATGACCATGACTCTCTTGATGACTGTATTACTCTATTTGGTGGTTGCCTGGTACTGAGCAGGTTCTCAGAAGTATTGTTGAATAAATGTGACTGCCTGTGAGTGAATAAAATTACTTATTGGGTCAAACGTCTAATAGAACTGGGTGCAAGATTGTGTGCATTCCTCTTAAAACAAAAAGTCCTGACAAAGAGAAGATCCATAAAATACAGAGCTGGTAGATCGATATGCTCCATACCTGATTCCACTGAAGCTTTGTGGTTCTTAGTCCATCCCTTATCCCAATCCCTTGTCCTAAACTCTAGAAGGACTACGTGGAAATTTGTCTTGGATTCTAAGTGTTACAGGGTTACAGTGTTCCAACATGCGCTCTCCCTGCGAACAAACCTAAGTCACAGCTCTCTTCAGTGTAGGAGCTGTAGTGTCCGGGTTACCTAGCGTGGTTGCATTTGTTCCCTAATACTTTCAAAGGCTCCCAAATGCAGAGTGACGCTGGGTTGCCTATGGTGCCTGTCCACCTCAGGTTCTCCAGCTTCACAAACCCGAAGAGGTTGACATACGATGCATTTTTCCTCTGTGGATACACATATGCTTCTCAGAATCATCACCAGCAGAATGAGTGGACAAATCGAAGAAATACCTAAGCACGGATTACCTCTTGACCGTCTCTGTCCAAGACATAGGTTCTCTATCACAGAACAAACCAGACAAACACACAAACATGATAAACAACTAATTTATCAACCACTCCCTTTCCATCCTAGTGGTGCAAAGACTGGGGTGGTTAAAGCAGGCTGGTTGTTTTTAAGAAGCTTTCAGCCCAATGCGAGGCTATCTTCCCGAGAGTGCTCTGCCCACGTGGGTCGCGCAAGCGCTAATTACTAGGAGCCAGAGAAAGCGGGGAGCCGGGAGATCGGCTGCCTCGCGGGGAATAAACTGGCACCTCTAGAAATAAAGCTCCGTAGCCAATGCGGCGCCCCGGCGTGCGGGATTGGTGGCCTCGGCCGTGACGCGGCCTGGGCGGGCCGAGTCGGTTTGCGACAGTGGCCGCGGGTCCCGGCCGTGGGAGGGGACCGGGGACCCGCCGCACAGCACACTCTCGCCGCCCGCGCGGAAGGTCTCTCTCTCCCCGACTCCTGGCACCGCATCCCCGCACCGGCGTGGATCGGGACCCGCGCTCTCCAGTGCAGCCAGGGCTCCCGAGCGTGCGTGCGGCTGGAGACGCCGAGGTTTGGCCTGCGGGCGCGGGGCGGCTCCGGGAAGATGGCCCGTCGGTGCGGGGCCGAGGCAGGATCCCCTTCTTACGCCGCAAGCGCGCGCCGGCCCACGGGTGCCGGCAACACCTGAGCGGGGACCCGAGCTGCTCCGCGCGGTCGCGACCTGATCCCGCAACGCCGCGGGAGGGGCGGGCGGACCGCTGGGCTTTGCTCCCGCAGCTTCACTACTTCGGCCGCTGGCCGCGGGGGCGAGAGGGGCGGAGCGGTGCGGAGGGCTGGTAATGCCTTCTCCCGGGAAAACTTTTCCCCGCCTTCGAGCGTGGAGGGATCCGTGCTCACCAGAACATTTAGAAAGCTCGGGAATGGTCGTGTCACGGAGCGGAGCGGCGAGGGCGGGGAAGCGGGGAGCCCCGGCCAAGCCGATTTGCATCCCAAGCTGCGGAGACAGCCGGGCGGCCCGGGGCGCTGAGATTGGGGGAAGCGGGAGCGACCGGGCGGGACGGCCGAGCGGTGTTGTTTCCTTTCACTTCCTGAGGCAGCTGCTCACGATGAGGAGGGGAGCGAGGCTCCGGCAGAGCGGCCTCGTCCCGCGGGTCTGAGCGCCCACCCCCGCCGCCGGGACTCCGGCCTCTCTGGGCTTCGGCAATGAGCGCCCTGTGACCGGCGGCGCCGCGAGTCGTAGACCCGGGACTCCGGGAGGCAATGCTGGCTCGGCTTGGAGTGGCTCGGGGACAGTGAAGAAACCCTAAAATGGAGGACTTTTCCACTAGGACGTACGGCACAAGTGGCCTGGACAACAGACCTCTGTTTGGAGAGACATCTGCCAAGGTGAGTGCGGCCCCGGACGCGGGGCCTGAGTGGCGCGTCTGTCCAACTCCCCGCCCCTGGGACCCGGAGCCCTGCTGGGTCCTTCTGCGGCCCCTGGAGGGAACTTGCAGCGAGATCCCCCTTCATCCTTCTCAGGATACTTGCCTTGCCCCTCGGCTCCCTGTCTGGGACAGGGTTGGCCAAGAGCCTTTGAAGATTGAGGGTGGAGAAAAGTTCAGAAAGTTCTGGGCTGTTAGGGGCCCTAAACGGGAGTGCGGAAGCCCGCTCTCTGCCTCGCCTCCCAGCCGGGTGGTCAGGGTGTTTGCACATCCGCTTGTCCACCTGGCGTGCTGACTTTCAAGAGGCTTCTGAGGCTTCCGTAAGGGCCCAAGAGTGGTGCTTGTGATTTGTGTTTATCTAGAGCCCTTAAGGGTTTACTGCTGAGGCAACCAAGCAGGGAAAAAGAGTGGAGGCATGAAATTAGGGTTCCTTTGATGGGGCTCCATTCCAGGAAGTGATCAAAGAGTCTCAGACCCATACACGTTCTAGTGCCCTATTTCAGGCTTTTAAAAAGTATAATGTTCTCTTACAAGCTAATCCTGTGATGTCCTGGGCCAGTAGAAGAGAGTTCTTTTCCTGTCCCCAGCATTAAATTTCTGAGTTGTTTGGGCAAGATTAGCCTGTTTTTGTTTGTTTTTTTTTTTTTTTAGTTAGAAAGTGACATGGTGATCTTTGACCCCTGACAAAGTACTCTCAGGCTCTCATAGAAAGTAGGGCACATATGGAGTCCAGAGCTTCCTGGGTTTCTCTGCTCAGGCAGGGACCTCTTTAGCAGAAAGGACAGAAAGCTTGTCCAGCCGACAACCTGGGGCATGACCCTGAATTTGGAAGCTTCCAGTCTGCCAGGAGACCACTACTTGGTTTTTTTTTTTTTACCTCCCTGTGGATTTTGCTTTCTCTTCTCAAAGTGTCTTTACGAGAAAATGTTTTAAGCTTGATGTATAGGAAGATGCTTCGTTTATTGTGTGGCTTTTGTATAATCCCAGAATCCAGTAGATATTCCTATTTCTGCTAATATTGTTTTTCTTTTCTTTTTGGCCGAATGGCTTGTGGGATCTTAGTTCCCTGACCAGGCATTGAACTCAGGCTCTCTCTCATCACTGAGGAGTCAACCATTGGACTGCCATGGAATTCCTATCTGCTAACAGTATTGTGATAGGCCTGGGGGGTGGCGGGGTGGGGTCCAAGGAACCCAAGTAGATGGGGGAAATATGTAAGCACACGTGAGGCAGCTGGATCTGTGCTATGACAGGGCATAGAGGGGCATACTGGGGGACAGGGGAGAAAGTGGTCCCTCTGTGAAGCTTGGGAAGATCTTAGAGGATAGATTCTCCATTCTGAGCATTTGGTAGCCTTCAGCTTTCAAATATGAAGGCTCCTACATTGGGAGTTGACCGGAAGAGGATTTGGGGCCTGGAGAGTAGAGGCAGCTGACTGCTTGAAGGGATCAGATTACCCCCCGCTCCTTTTTATAGAAATATTTGTTTATTTGGCTGTGCAGGGTCTTAGTTGAAGCTCACAGGATCCTTAGTTGTGGCATGTAACTCTTAGTTGGGGCATGTGGGATCCAGTTTCCTGACGAGGGATCAAACCTAGGCTTCCTGCATTGGGAGCACAGAGTCTTAGCCACAAAACCTAGGTCTCCTGCATTGGGAGCGGCAGAGTTTTAGCCACTGGACTACCCAGTGGCTGCCCAGCTGGCCTGAGAATGAAGAGGTTCAGTCTCTCTTCCGCGTACCTTGGTGCACAAGGGATTGAGGGGTTCTGGTGATGCAGACCTCTGACCTCCTTTAGCCCCTTAATACTGATATACGTGAATCGATAAGGGACGTATTGATTTGTAGGGACACTTAGAAATAGTGATGTTTTCTGACTCACTTGGGCCTAAGTAGTCAATGACTATGTTTCTCTATTGCCTATGATCCATTTGAAATCCATCCAAGAATTTGACTATTCCAAATATATCTCTGTTTATCACAGATGTATTCAATCCAAGAGTGTATACTCCCAGCATTACTTAGGCAGTTTTAGACCTCATAACAGTAGAATCAGCTTCTCAGAGAAAAAAAAAATTATGAATAATATATATTTCCAGATCTCTCAGAATTCCTCCCTTTAGCTTCTTCTGTAGGGCTGACAGGGTGATTGGACATACAGAAATTACACAGAATGGAGAAAGGAGAGAGACTTTGGTCTTAGGATAGGAAGAAACATCATGTTTCATATAAATTGTCGTATCTGAGGAAGAAGAGGCATCTGTCTTTAATGACGGCAAATGATTTATTGGGGACGTGAGTGAGCAGGGCACAGGATGGCCTCAGTAGTGAAAGGACAGGACATGTTACAGTGGAGCCATTCCCATGGATGGTGGTCACTGCTGGAGCCGGGTGGCTTCCTGAGGACCTTGGGAAACTGCTGATGGCTGCTGTGTGAGTTTGCTCCCAGCGATTCCCTGGAAACTGGACGCAACAGCCAGTTCATTAATGAACTGTTGCCTTTGAGTGAAAAATCCAGAAAGGGGAAAGCCCACTTCCTGTCCTAGTCTGACAGATCTTCTGAGCTTTTAGTCCTCTTCATTGCCTTTTACTGACTGACCACAGACAGGCTCTTACTTTTAAGTCTAGAAAGGCCCAGAGGTTGAGGTCCAGTCTCTAACTCTATGGCCAAGATGACTGAAGCCCACAGAGCAGAGTCAGGAGGGAAGTGGTGTTTCCTCCATGCCAGGCAGCATGCTTTGCATCCAGCGTCACCCTGTTTGATCCCCCAGTTCCTTTGTGTGATGGATGTTGTCACTCCTTTCACAAGCAGGGAAGCTGAACTACAAAGCAGGCTATGAGTTCAGTCACACAACTGGTTCTCCTCTGGCAATGTTTCACGAGTTGACTAGGACAGTAAATGTTGAGTTTCGCAGTCTGGGTCACATGCTCCAGGAACCACTGTGGGCATTCACGTACTTGGCCCTTTCACAGGAAATAGGTGGATTTATATGCCCAAAGTCATGGAGTAAGTGAAAGATACTAGAATCTGCCGTATTACAAGAAATACACGACCCAGCAGGTCTGGAGCAGTGCCCGCATGGGCAGTCCCTAAAGGAACTTCTGTCTTTACGTACTGTTTTCAGTTACCAAACCCCGGATTTATTCAGTTGTTAGCATGATGTTTAGCAATAACTTTATAGATACAGCCTTGGAGTGAATGGCAAAGCAAAATAGTTCTCTGTTGTTACATAAATGTCTAAGGGATAATAGACAAAAGCTGCGATAGTCATGCCTTGACACCTTTGGAACTTTATATTGCTAGGTGGGCTGTCTTACCCACCCTGGTCTGAATATCCAGGTGCATTTCTCATCTGTTTTTATTTCATCCCCAGTTCTGGGATGCAGTACATCTCTTTCAGGGAACAAACAAATGTGGCACAAATGATATGATAATATGATGTGTCTGAGGTTTCAGAGCATGTGCTGTTGCTTAGCATTTTCTGAATTTTGAGCACTACCCCAATAGAAATATAAGGTGAAGCATGTATGAGATTTTAAATATCCTAATAGCCATATATTTAAAAGTGCAAACAGATGCAGTTAATTTCAGTAATATACTTTATTTCCATACATCTGAAAGACTGTCATTTCAGTACGTACTCAATATGTAAAGTGGAGAGATTTTTACATCATTTTTTTTGTACTAAGCCTTCGTAATCCAGTGTGCATTTTCACTTAGAGCCCATCTCAGTTTGGACTAGCTTCGTTTCAGGTGCTCAGTAATCACACAGAGCTGGTACGTCAGACAGTGCAGTTCTAAAGCAAGTGAATTTTTAGTCCTAGCAGTTCCATAGTCACGTTTGTGAAACATTTTTCTTTACTGCGGGACTTGTCAGAACCTTTAATGTGCTCATTTTCACTGGGAGTCTGGTTGGAGAAGGGGGATGGTACGTGGTGCTCTTTTGGTGGCTGACCTCTGACCACTGGCACAATCAATGCCTTACTCTGGAGTCTTACCCTGCGTGCCTCCACCCGCAGCAGATTTGAACGGAGTGTCTACAGAACTCCCTTCAGGAAATGTCACTCTAGAAATCTATTCCTTGCTCCTCCCTTCCTCGCGTGAACTATACCCTGGAGATATTTGTCCCTCTCTTGTCCACAGCTGCCTGTAAAAGTTTCCTTTGGGCCATCTTTCTGTCTGGGTAATGAAATGCTTTGAGTTATCCTCAGGGCTTGTGAGTTGATGTTGATTTCCTGATTTGCTAGCTGGCTGCAGAATCATCCGAAATCCATTTTAGCCAGTGGATTGGTGACCCTAGGGGAAGAAGGAGGGTGGTTCTGTCTGGGGTGGAAGGTAAACCCGCCTCCCACAGCCAGTGCAGTGGGCCGGGGTGGGAGGGTGGCAGGGGTTCCACCTCCTGGTGGCAGGGAGGGGTAAGTGAAAATACACACTGGATTACAAAGGCTTAGTACAAAAAAAAGGTGTAAAAATCTCTCCACTTTTCATACTGAGTACGTACTGAAATGACAGTATTTTAAATGTATGGAAGTAAAGTATATTACTGAAATTAGCTGCATTCCCTCCATGGAATGCAATGAAAGCCAGTTCCTGGACCAGCCTCTTCTGTTGTTTTTCACTAATAATAATTGATTCATCCTCTAAGAAGGGTGGTGACCATTCTGTCCCTTTGTTCCTACGTGGATGTGATGTAAGAAGAGTGAGCGACACTGGAGGAAGGCGCATACACTGGACTTATAATATGGAGGGTCTCTCCATGGAGGGAGCAAGTTAGTGGGTCCCGAGGCTCAGATCTTTGGTACCAAAGGCAAAAAGTTTCATGTTCTATTGCATATTCCTGAATCCTTACCTCCCCTCCTTACAAAAGAAGTCAAAAAAACAAAAAGTGAAAAACAGGTCTTTTGATGACCTTTAGTTGAATTCAGCCAGTTCAGACTTGGAGCATTTGACTTTGCAAATAATTGTGTTAAGGTTAGAGTGCTACTTCTTGCCTTTTGCGGGGTGGGGGTGAGGGTTGCTGCTTCCTTAAGGACAAAGCTGTGGTTAGGAGTGTTGGGTCTGCCTGCCGCCCCTTCCCCTGCCCAGAGCCCCAGGGCCTCTCGACTCTTGCCTTTGACACAGCCTCCCTCCGGGTGATTCTCTGAGATTCTCTGAGCGCACCCTGATTCTCCCTCAAAGTGGAGCTAGTCTCTCCCAGGACGGATCCGTTGTCCCTGTGGCTGTCTCCCAGCCTGCCAAACCACTTTAGTTGCCATTGCTTGTGTTAGAGAGATGGTTTCAGATGATAGATACCAGGACTGGGAAGTTTCTGAGCAATGGGCTCAGGAGATTGTATGTTGAGAAAGCTCTTCCAAGGATGCTGGTGCGCAAGGAGGCTGACAGCCCTGGTCTTAACTGTGCTCTGCGATGCCCAGTCTGGGCTGAGCCCTCTCCTTGGGCCTCTTTCTGTGCACGAGCTGCCTTCTTGCTCCCGGTAAATGCTCTTCTACTTTCTGTTGCACACTCTCGTCTCCAAATACCTGAATCCTGGTTAGTCTGATTTCCCACCTTAGAGCCTTCCTTTCTGCCCAGCCTACATCCTACGAGCCTAGTGGTCAGAGATGCCTCCTGGTATTCACTGCTTGTGCTGTGAGGGGTTCATATATGTCTTGCCTTCCCGGCCAGAGTCTACACTCCTTGAGGGTAGCAGCCGATTGCTTTATTTCTCCAGCCTTTTTAGCACTTGGCACAATGCCTTACCTAGTCCTGGATTTTATGTATTTTTTTGCTGTTGATGAAGTATAGTTGATGTGCAATATTATGTGAGTTGCAGGTATGCAATAGAGAGATTTACAATTTTTATTTGTTTTTTTAAAAAATATTAACTTATTTGGCTGTGCAAGGTCTTAGTTGCAGCATACAGGATCTAGTTCTGTGATCAGGGTTTGAGCTCCGGCCCCGCTGCATTGGGTGTGCGGAGTCTTAGCCACTGGACCACCAGGGAAGTCCCGAAATTTAGTTTTAAAGGTTATATTCTATTAATAGTAATTGTAAAATATTTGCTATATTCCCCATGTTTTACACTGCATCCCTTATTTTATACCTAATAGTTTGTGCCTCTTCATCCCCTACTCCTGTCGAGCCCCTCCTTCCTTCCCTTTCCCCACTGGTAAGCGCTAGTTTGTTCTCTGTATCTATGTCTGCTTCTTGTTATGTTCTTAGGTATGTTAAGTTTTAAGTGAGGTGAGCATCTAGCATCACCAAAAAGTAACCTACTTTCTTGGGACCTCCTGAACATCAGCAGAAGGTGGGGGCTGGTGTTCAGAAACCTGGGGTGCTGGGTACCAACAGGCTGTTGTGCAGTTAAGGGCATCACTCTCTCCTCTCCTTGCTGAGCTTGAGCAAAGAGCCCATAAACATAATACAATACTGTGTAAAAACTTAAACTGAGGCCTGGTCTCTCAGAAGCTGGTGGTTTGCTTGTGTTTTTCCTTCTGTAGACAAGGTTTTCGCAGCTCTGTGGTAACAGACTGGGTCTACTAAATTAGTCTTTTTTTTTTTTTCCTTAGGTTCAGGCCATAGTTTGTGTGTAGGTATAATGACCATGGGGCTTCCCTGGTGGCTAAGTGGTAAAGAACCCACCTGCCAATGCAGGAGACACACAAGATGTGGGTTTGATTCCTGGGCCTGGAAGATCCCTTGCAGCAGGAAATGGCAACCCATTACAGTATTCTTGCCTGGAAAATTCCATAGACAGAGGAGCCTGTCAGGCTATAGTCCACGGGGTCACAAAGAGTTGGACATGACTGAATGACTAAGCACCCATAATGACCATATTTTTGGGGCTGCCATGGAGACACTTGGGTTGACAAACTTAAGTGTCCCGGTGGGGATGATGGAATGCATTTGAAATTGGGCTGCTCTTGAAAGGGGGGCCAGGCTCTGTGGCCTACTCAACGCCCACTCATCTCTGAGAACCTAATCCCATTGGTGAATGACAGCCCATTAGACGTGGTGGAAATAATACTAATAGCATGTGAGCAGCCGTTTACTGATGCTTGTAAATGTAACTCTGTTCTAGGGCTTTACTGTAATATATCTGAATCTTTATGGGATTCCCCGCATGTTAGACTGTTGTATAAATACGGAAACTTTGGCTTCAGTGTTCCATGATGTACCTGCGATCATAGGCAGGCATGAGGCAGGGGAAAACACAGATATTGGGTCTGTCATGATCCTGACGTCCTAGCCCTTGTTCTTGGTCTCCCAGTTCTGAAGGTCAGAGCACATAAAGACCTGGCATTTCTGGGACTTCCTTGGCGGTCCAGTGGTTTGGACTCCATGCTTCCAATTCTTGGTGGGGTGGGTACAGGTTCCATCAGTGATCTGGGAAATAAGATCCCACATGCTGTGTGGTGAGGCTAAAAAACAGAAGAAGAAGAAGAAGAAAAGAATGGATCTAGCACTAGATAGATAGGAAGTGCTAGATCCTTTTTTTTTTTTCTTCTTCTGTTTTTTAGCACCGAGTCGGACTCGACTGAAACGACTTAGCAGCAGCAGCAGCAGCACTTCCTATGGTACCAGTGCTAGGGATCATTTTGTCCCCTAAACATGTGGAGTAGGTTTGTTTTCTATTTTTACTGTGATCTCATTTCCCTAAGTGATGCTTCAATGAAAATAATATATTTCAAGTATGCCTCACTGTGAGGAGAATCTGGCAGGAAGGATATCACAGAAATATTCACAAGTGAAAGATGCTTCAGAATGTGAGTCTGTGAAATAGGGGACGTGTTTCAAGGCATCCATAATGTCTGCCTTCTCTAGAAGGGCCTGAGGCAGAAGTGGGCGTTCAGAGCTATAGGCAGCTGCAGAGGCCCTGGTGTGTTTGAGACTGGGCTCAGAGCATGAGAGTTGGCGAGTGTGGGTGTGTGTGAGTCTCGTAAGCTTTCCTCACGTGGCCCTGCCCCTGTGGTTTTCTCTGAAGCCTGGGGACAGCAGCCCCTGTGATCGGAGCTCCCCGTTTCCCAGAGTTATCTGGGGAGGCCGTCTAGCCCCTGGCTTCACCCCAGGGATGCTGGTTGCCTCTGGCCACAGCTTTGGGGGACTCTCCTGTCTCCTTAGGACCACGCAGCTCTGGGGGCTCCGAGGAGACCCACCGGCAGTGCCTGACTTTTCTTGCTTCCCCCAAACCCAAACCTCCTCCCACATGTCAGGTCTCTCAGTGTCTCTGTCCCTGCATGTTTGCCCCTGGGGCTTCTGACTGGGACACTGCTACAGCTTTCCTGACGAGATGGTTTCCACTGCGACTTGGAAGAAGAAAAGGAAAATCATTTCTGAGAATTGGCCTTTTGTTTCTGGTATCAGGACTCTGAGCTGTGATGAGAAATGTAAACCTTTGCACGCGGAATTGCAGGATGCGGCCCACGGGCCTCATCAGTGGGAGGAAGTCTGGGCTCCTGGTGTGTTTAATGCATGGTGACTGGATTACCTTTCTCCTCTCTCCCTCACAAGGAAAGATGATCGCTTTTCCAGGACCTGAGGGTCTTGTGAGCTAGGAGGACTGACGTGGGGTGGAGCCCTGTAATGACAGGAGGCATAGAGTTCCGCGGAGCACGGAAGAAGGGGATATTTATTATACTGGGGGCATCAGGACAAGGGACTTTTGATTTTTAGGCCCAGGAACGTGAGTCAGATTTGACAGGAGGAGGTGACTGGGAATCCCAAGCAGGAGGTCCAGCCGCGTTGAAGGGGTGGGAGCAGTAAAATGCCAGAAAGGGGAGGGAGCAGAGTGTCCCATTGTGAGCAGACTCTAGAACTTGGAGTAGCTATATGACGCACACTTTCCTTCTGGAGGCTGTCAGTGGTCGAGAGTGTGCTGTAATGTGTGCTTTGATACAATAGTTGTGTGCATGCTGTGTCCCAGGGAGTGTGCTGTGTGCTACAGTGTATCTTTCCTTTTTTTTTATTTTATCTTTTTGCTGCACAGGGTCTTGGCTGTGGCGCATAGGCTTAGTAGCTGTGGGACGTGGCCTTAGTTGCCCTACGGCACGTGGGATCTTAGTTCCCTGACTAGGATTGAATCTGCGTCCTCTGCATTGGCAGGCGGCTTCTTAACCACTGGGCCGCCAGGGAAGTCCCGAGAGTGTATCTTTGCTTATGGAGCATGTGTGCACGACATGGAGGAGAGAAAGGCGCTACACAAGTCCTTGTTCTTCCCTCTCTTCTCAGCTTCAGTCATCCTGGCCTTCTTTTCCAGTTTCCAAGCTCACACCTGCCTCCGGGCCCTTGCAAGTGCTATACTGCCTTGTTTGCAGTACCCGTCTCCTAGATCCTTGGGTGTCTTGTTCCTTTTTCTTAAAAAGGTCCCTGCTCAGACAGGAGGATTCCTTGACCTCCTTTTTTAAAAATAGCCCCCCAGCTCCACCCTGATCACTCTTCCCTTACCCTGTTTTAATTCCTTCCTGACTTCCTCACACTTAGCATGTAAAAAGGGTGGAGAATGGATGCTGAACATCAGAATGGTGAGCAGGATGGACAGAAGATTCTTCCGATGTTGGAGGAGTTGAGATTTGGGGGCTAGAGGTGGACTCCACAAGCGAGAGATTCAGCCCAGAGAGAAGGATAGAGGTAACTAACAAGACCAGGATTGGCAGAGGAGCCAGCTGCCCCCCAGTCCTCTTCAGGCTGGAGGAAAGGGGGGTCCTCTTTCTCTTGGCGTCTTTTATAAGGATCTCTGCTGATGGGCAGGCTTCAAGAGTGAGATTGTAAACCTGAGATGAGGTGGAGCTTCAAACCGCTTCCTAGAGAGAGGGACAATCAACCCAAAATGAAAGGCCGTGAAAATCAGCGAAGGCCCAGCTGTAAACATGTGAACTTGTAGTAAACCAGTTAGTTTGTTCTTTCAGCTAATATTTGAATATCTCATATATGCTAGGAGTATATAAAAGGGAAATGACCTGCATCCCTGCCCATGGGTGCACTTTTGTAGGTAGAAGAATGTTCTCTCCACCCTGGGTGATGGCAGTTCCAACAGCCACATGGCTTGCCTTGGTCCGAGTTAGACAGAGCTACTCCTGCCTCTGGGTGGGCACTGGCCCACGGAGGGGTGCACAGTTTGGAGAGGGCACCATGGAGCTGGAGGTCAGCCATGGGTAGTGGCCCAGAGCCTGGCCGTGAACAAGGGGGAAGTGGCCCTCAGCCTCCTAGGCCTTACAGCGTGGAGGAGAAGACAGACGAGTAAACAGTTACAGGTAGGATTGTTGAAAGGCTCCACGGCAAGGCTTAGCCCCGGAGCCTGGAAGTGACTGGCGGGGTCTGGGGGTGACTCAGGACTGGATTGTCAAAGCATCGAGAGCAGAGGGGCTCTGGATGCTCAAACTGCTGATTGCATGGTCTGGTCAGGGCTTTGGTGACACAGATTGGGAGTGATCTAGTTGGTGGATGCAGATGAAGACTAAGCTTAGGGGCAGTGGAGGAGAGGGTTGGAGAAGAGGGATTTGGCAGAGCAGGTGCTGAAATAATTGTGAAGAGGAAGGGAAGAAGTTGGCATGAGACTGCCAGGGACATGCATCTTAAAAATAGAGGATGCTTTTGTCTATCCTGCTTCCCAGATGGCTCAGTGGTAAAGAATCCGCCTGCCAATGCACAAGACACAGGACACAGGAGTTCGATCCCTGGGTCAGGAAGACCCACTGGAGGAGGAAATGGCAACCCATTCCAGCATTCTTGCCTGGAAATCCCATGGACAGAGAGGAGTCTGGCTGGCTACAGTCCACAGGGTCGCAAAGAGTCACACACGACTGAAGCGACTTAGGACGTATGCAGTACCCCATCCACGAAGGCTCAACCCTCATGACTTACGGACCTCACAGAGGCCCTGCCTCCTCCTGTTGTCACATTAGCCATTAGGATTTCAACCTATGAATTTTAGGGGGACACAAACATTCAGAACATAGTAGAGGATATTACTGAAATTGCCTTCTCTCTCCAGCTTGGGAAGCAGGACGTGCCCTGTCCCGCCTTCTTCCTGGCCCAGCCAACCTGGGAGGAGTATGTGGGTGGCACAGGCTCTGTTGGGTAGAAAGTTGAAGGGCAGAGGCTGCAAGGGAGATCCGGGGCTCATGAGAACTTTCTGTGTCCAGGCTGGCTCACATGGAACAGGTTTCGGTGGGTGTGAGGGGTGAAGATGGAGCTGGAGCGCACCTGGGGAGGGATGGCGTCTGTAGGGCCACCTGTGGTGATGTCTGAGGAGGACTCGGGTGGAGTCGCAAAGGGGGAAGTGACACAGAAGTGGGATTCTTAGCCTCCCCCTTCCTCCACCCCCTCCCTCCAGAGCATGTCAGGGAATGTTCTCCTGGCATTGTCCATCCAGGGTTTTCCTTGCCCTCAAGGGGCTTTCTGTGGCTTCTCCCTGGGAGTGCGAGGGAGCATGGCGTGTGGAGCAGTTCCTGAGCAGCAGTTGCTGTCGTGCCGGTGAAACCAGGGCCATGCTGCTCTGGCAGAAAATGAGTGACCAGGCTTTTATCCTTAGGCTTAGGAAGCCTGGACCTGGAGGTGCCCGAGGCTCACTCCTGGCATTTCCACAGGGTTGCCGACATCTGGCCCGGGAGTCAGCATGAGGGTTAGGCCCCCGTATTTGGGGAGAGCCTCACCTCGTGGGCTGCAGGGCCAGCCTGTGGCTTCTATGGTGCGGCTGTGTGTCTGTCCTACAGCAGCGACTGGAAGCTGGGGTTTCTGATAAGTCAGGCCCTGGCTGAGTGACCTCTCCTGGTGAGAGGCTGTAAGGAAAATGCCATCAGCCACTTCTATTGATGATTCTGTTCTTTAAGCATCATTCACAGGGAATTGGCCGGCAGTGCGCCAGGCTCGAGGCTACCTTCTCCATGGTTAATAAACTGCCAGTCCTAATGGAGGAGGTGACAGGCAATAAATACAGAAGTGTCACATGTGGACCATGTGACCCGGGAGACCTGAGGCAGGGACAGCTCCCATCCTCAGCGGTGCCCAAGGAAGCTGTCTGGATGGGAGTTACAGTGGAGGCGATGTTTGAGTTGAGCTGTGAAGGAAGAGCAGTTAAATTGGGTGTGTGGCATTTCAGCCGTCCCACTTCTTACCCCGCAGCTCACTCTTCTGGGGACGTTATGCCTTCAGCTATTTATACGTGTCAATAAGAGAACTGATTATGTGTGAAGATGTGCTTTCTGCATCTGGGTACCCCTGCAACACTCCCCTTAGATCCCGGAGAAGCTTGCCTCTTCTCATCCTGCAGTGCGCTTACCGTCATCAGGGAGAGCTTTGAAATCCTCTGGACTTCTTTCTGGGCTGCTTGGAATCTTAGAACTAACATTTGAACTTAGAAAAGTTTTCTTCACTCAGATATATATATATATTTTGGCTGTGCCACTTGACTTGTGGAATCTTAGATCCCCGACCAGGAATTGAACCTGGGCCCTTGGCAGTGAGAGCTTGGAGTCCTAACCACCGGACCACCAGGGAAGTCCCATAGTCAGATTTTTTTTCTCGTAAATCCTTTTGCTCCTCCTTTCTACTCCCCAAATCGCTTTAGAAATTTTGCCTTACTTTTTTATTGTTGCTCGAATGGATTATGAAACGTTTTGCTAAGATAGCACAGGCTTCAGGTCCATTTTGGAATGAGGCAAAGCATAAATTCCTGTGGCAATGGAAGCATGATTTTACCGGTCAGCATTCTGAGCAGGATGTTTTGGGTTGCTGAGGACAAAGGCCGGCTTTTGGTTATTTGGGATGTTCCCAGAACCTTACCACCTGAGCACTTGAAGGGAATTTGGGGTTCTCTGTTTTGTGTCAGGATGCTGGCTGATGACTGAGCAAGGAATCTGGGGGCTCCTGTGCTTTTTGACTGCTGAGGGATGCCTTCTCCTCTGGCCCGGGTGCTGTCTAAAGCTGATAACCCAGAACCATAAATGGTTAACACTGGAAAGGATCAGATATCAGCCCAGTCCTCTCACTTGATAGACCCAAAGGGGTTAAAGGGTCCTTTTGAAGCCATCTGGCTAGTCAGTGAGATGAGAACGTTGGTCTCAACTCTCATTTCAGGGCCACCACATACATGTCTAAGCATTCTTAGACCTTTTGAATTGCTTGTTAGCCTTGCATTTTGCAGAGAGCTTTGGGGAGGAGACTTTCACCACTACCTGGCAGTATGACCTTGGGCAAACAGGTGTGACTGAACCCAGTTCCCCACTGGTAAATGGAGAGAGCATATTCCTTACTGCTGCACAGAGCTACCTTGTCTCACCCCAGGTACAGACGCTGCAGCCACAGCAATCTTTCTCTCCTACATTATTTCAAAGGAAGATGAGCCTCTTTTGGACTTGGGCTGCTGTCTCCACCTGTGCATCGCAGCCCAGCTTCTTCCCCGTCATGACGTTTGCTCTCCCCAGGTCTCTGTGGAGTCCCTTCATCCTGAGCTACAACATAGAAGACACTTTTTTCCCAGCTTTATTGAGATAACTGAGATAATGTTTAAGTGAATAAATAAATGACTTAAGAGGGAATATGGGTTTCCCTGGCGGCTCAGTGGTAAAGAATCCACTTGCTAATGCAGGAGATGCAGGAGACGTGGGTTCAATACCTGGGTTGGGAAGATTCCCTGGAGGAGGGCATGGTGACCTACTCCATTTATTTTTGCCTGGAGAATTCCTTCGGCAGAGGAGCCTGGTGGGCTACAGTTCTTGGGTCTGCAAAGAGTCTGACACGACTGAGCACACAAGAGGTAATATATGCAGATACGCAGTTGTTGTTTAGTCACTAAACTTCATCCGACTCTGGAGCGACCCCAGAGACTGTAATCTGCCAGGCTCCTCTGTCCATGGAATTCTCCAGGCAAGAATACTGGAGTGGGTTGCCATTTCCTTCTCCAAGGGATCCTCCTGACCCAGAGATCGAACCTGTCTCCTGCATTACCACTGAGACACCAGGGAAGCCCAATATATGCAGAGTCCCAGTCAAAACTATACTATGTATGTTTGTATATTGTTATGTTTATGTGCTCATAAATTCATACATATGAGTTAAGACAGTCTCTTGGCCTGTTGCTGAGTAGATGTCTGAGGAAGGGCTGTGCTGGGCTGTGCTTGGTCGCTCAGTTGTGTCTGACTCTGCCTCATGGACTGTAGCCCACCAGACTCCTCTATCCATGGGAATTCTCTAGGCAAAATACTGCAGTAGGTTGCCATGCCCTCCTCCAGGGGATCTTCCCAACAAAGGGATTGAACCCAGTTCTCTGGCATTGCAGGCAGATTCTTCACTGTCTGAGCCATGAGGGGAGCCCCTGAGGGAAGGGAAGACAACCTGTCCTGTCATCTCTGTGGGTAAAGATCAGGGCTGATTCTGATCCTGCTCAACTTTCTTGGGGAGTGAAAATAAGTAACGGTATAAAGTGTAAAGATCTGGTAGGGAGAATGGTTTTGTTAGATGGAAATACAGCAATAATAAAACTGAGGAAGAGACAGAGCTAGTTTTTGTGAGAAATAGAGTAGCTGAGTTAATAGAAACTAGCTTTTGATATGGAGATAACCTGAATTTCAATTAATTCCATAAACAGCAAATTTAAATGTAATACTCCCTTTTCTCCATGCACTCTGTTCTGACTTGGAACATATTAGCCCTAACACTGCCCTTTGAAATGCTAATTAAGGGCAATTTAATTATTCTCTATTATTCTATCTTTGGAGACTGGGAGGGGTGGGGGGAGCTGCTTAAGTCCTGAAAAATCATCTCTGGGCCTAGGGAGGGTCTCTACCCGAAGATTTGAACTTAGCAATGTTCAAAATGGTTTAGATTCTAAATTTTACAGCTGTGCACACAGATCATGTGAGGCTCTTGTTAAAATGTAGATTCTGTTTCAGTAGGTCTGGGGCAAGGCCTGAGATTCCACATTTCTTACAGGCTCTCAAGTGAGATCAGTGCTGCAGAGCCAGAGCACTCTGCATAGCAAGAGTTTAGACTGAAGTGGGAGGTCTTCCAAAGCTAACTCTGTTGTTTCTTTGGCCTGCATTCAAGGTTACTTCAATAGCTGAAGGCCTGAGGCCAAGACCTTGGCTTGGAGAAAGGAGACTGTGAGAAATAGTTGTGCCATATTCTAAATACTTTGTCCCATCTTGGGAGTCCTAGTTGTTCAGTCGGTTGTGTCCGACTCTTTGCGACACCATGGACTGCAGCACACCAGGTTTCCCTGTCCTTCCCCATCTCCCAAGTTTGCTCAAACTCATGTCCATTGAGTCCCAGATAGACTGTATTTTAATGATTGAATACCTGATATTCATGAAGATGAGTTGGGATTCTAGACAGATTGTCTAGAAGGCAAATAGGGAAGTAGTCATTAAAGTTTAGATGTATTTTCATGAATGACTGAAACCAGTTAGGCTTCTATGGTTAAGTTCACTAGTCTAAAACAATCACTTATGAGGGAGTCATGCCTGAAAGATAAACACTTTACTGTAGTACTGTTGTACTTTGCTAATAGGCTTGTACTTTGCAACTTGCTATCTTTATCTAGGAATTCCCTGGTGGCTCAGATGTAAAGAATCTGCCTGCCAGTGCAGTAGATGTGGGCTGGATCCCTGGGTTGGGAAGATCCCCTGGAGAAGGGAATGGCAACCTACTCCAATATTCTTGTCTGGACAATCCCATGGATAGAGGAAACTGGCAGGCTATAGTCCACGAGGTCACAAAGAGTTGGATACAACTGAGTGACTAACCAACAACAACCTTTGTCTAGACCAGCAGTTACATGCTACGCTGCTGTTTCTGTGAAAAGTAGAAATGGAATCTCCTCTGTTGCATTGAATCCTGTTTCCATTACTTATTGGTACTGAGATTTGGAGCAATCTCTTAATTTCCCTGAGCTTGTGTTTCCACTTGTAAAATAGTCATGCTAGCCTTTCATCCCGGGATTTTTTAGGAGATACACAAAAGCTTCTGGCATAGTTGCCATCTGTTCACCATTAGACCCCCTCTTCTCCCTGTTTTGATCCTGGTTGCCAAACTTGCTGTACCATTTGGAGAATAGGGATTCTTGGTGGCTGCCTCTCACCTGAACCTCTTCAGTGGCTTCTGTTGGCAAAAGCTCTTGTGACATATGTAGACCTTTAGGAATCCCTGGAGTTTATAAGGAGATGGGAGCAAATATTCTTTACTTCTTAGAATAGACCAGAGTTTAGTTCAAACTTTTTCACAAGGCAGAAACAGTGGGGTTCTCATACATGGGTTGTCTGTAAACACATTTTATGCTAAGTACACATCTGCCTGTGCAGGACTACTAGTGCTCAGCGCTTTATCCCTGGGTCACTTTCCTGACAAGAGGCTCTAGTTTCACTCTTGCGTGTGCAGTGTGGTCTTCTCTAGCTGGTAAGATCTGTTCGAGTCCTCAGGTTGGGTCAGGGTCCGGCTGGAGTTCCGTTTCCTTTGTTCTGTGTGACATGAAATTGCAGTGGCCTTGGTCTGGAGTGTGAGGTCAGATGCCCTGGAGAGGACACTTGGCTTTGTTCCACGCTTCCCTCCCAGCTTTGCCTGCCCTACTCTTCTTTGGGTTCTTATCTTTAGAAGCAGACAACTCTGTGCAAGTTCCTGTGCCCTTCCTATCTCGGAGCTTTTGTTTATTGGCTGCTCATATTCCATATCCTGCTGATCTTAAAGTGCTCAGACGTTACCAACACAGTCTTTAAAGACTTCAGCTTTGACTTTTCCAAACTAAGGTTACTTGATATTCTCATTGGTCATAAGGTAGTATTTCCTAATCAGGTCTTAAACCCTTACCACTTGGTTCTGTAAGGTCTGTGAATAAGTGCTATCAACCTAATATACATATTAGTACATACTATTTTTATATATTACTTGACTTTTCAGTTCCTTTAACTGAAACCATCTAACCAGTGACCCTGATTTCGATATCCTGTTTCATGTTGATTCTAACTTGCTGTCTGACTTTAGGAAAATAGTTTAACTGTACTCACTGAACCAAAATTTACCTTAACCAGTAAAATGAGGATTGGATTAGATCAGTTTTTCAAAGCATTCTTTGGAGTTGGTTGGGGCAGGGATGGGTATAACAAGAGATCTCGATAGGTAGAAACCCCAAGCTCCTCATTCAGGTGATTCTTAAGATTAATGAACAAGGATACCATCTGTATCACGAATAGGTTGAAACTCATGATGGGAAGAGACATCATCTAAGTCTGGTTCCTGACTGTTTTCACCAAGGGTCTGGGCTGGCCACCCCATGTTCCTGTCCCTTTTGCTTCTGCTCATACTGTTCCCAGCAGCAAAAGTAGATTATTTGTAAGCCTCCCTTTCCCATCTTCAAAAAGCCCTAATGTAAAAATGCCATGTCCCTTTAAGAAATTTTCTCTACACAGCTGTCCAGCTTCCCCAAACCCCTTTCTTTACCCTGGTGGCTCAGTACACTCTGCTTTTCTGGCAGCTGTTTGTCTGAAGCTCAGAGGGGCAGGGTGCTTTCTCCATTCTCAGTGTCCTGCATTGTGTCTTTCTAAAATGCCATGAGTTTATCATATGGCTAAAAAATTCTCTCTCTTTTTCAGGATCGAATCATCAATTTAGTTGTTGGCAGCTTAACATCTTTATTGATCCTAGTAAGTATCTTTGTGTGTCAGCCAGGGTCTTAGCCAAAGTTTTGAAAACCTTAATACTGCAGTGCAATCAACTCTCAAAAAAAAAAAAACCTTAAAGGGCCAGTACATGAACATATGGAACATTCCAATTGTAGTTAAATTAATGCTTTCAATCTTATTCACACTTGAATAAAACTGCATTTGGTATAAATGGAGTAGCTAGTTGATTTCCACTCTCATCCCCTAGTTGAAGGTGAAATAGCACAAGTTAAATAAACTTGGTTTTCTGGGTTTGCCTAATAAATTTGTAGTATGTGAGTGGCTACTAGTAACTCCCTTCTGTATGTAACCCACAGCTCTGCTAGTATCTTTACATTTATTTTGTTCCTAAAGTATGTTCATTATCCTTTGGCTTTTTAATTTCTCATTCTGTATACTACAGCTTGGTGCTGTCAAAATAAAACAAAGCTACATTTCCCAGTCTGAGAACGACCTTTCTTTGGCACATTTTTATTAAATCTAAGAGAATTTTAGTTAAGTCTCTTTCTATGACTTCTTCATAAAAGAATGGGTAACATTATATTTAAGGTAGAAAGAGAACTACAGGGTATTAGAAACCTATATTTTAGTATTTTTCATGTTAAGCAAAAACAGTTTTGGGTATTTTTTTTTTTTTGCTGGTATACTCAAAATAACAAAAAGGTTAGAACTTTGCCCAGTATAGTCATTTATCCTGGGGAATGATGTTTAAATGCTTTCTAATCTTTGTTGATGAAGAGGTTTATTTTGAGGTTAGCTAGTTTTATTGCTTCATGGTGGTTTGTCTCCTTTCATAAAGGAGGAGGTTGGGAAGATTAAGTGGGAGTAATAGAAGGAATAACACAATTGAAAAGATTTTATTAAACATTAACATTCCAGAAGACAAATTTCACCATTTGGAGCATGTTATAATGTTACTTTGCCTAGATGGTAGTCTAACCAAGTCTTGGAATTACTCCTGAGGCCTGACATACTTTCTTTCCATACAGGTAACGCTGATCAGTGCTTTTGTTTTCCCTCAACTACCTCCAAAACCGTTGAATATATTTTTTGCTGTCTGCATCTCTTTGAGTAGTATCACTGCCTGCATACTTGTGAGTACTATTGAAAATTTAAATTCAGTATCCTTGAGGACTGATGGTTGCAGTGCCTGGAAATCTGTATGAAAAGATGTCTCTAATTATACACCACTCCTCTCCCCCAAAGGATGTCACAATTCTCATTGTTAAAATCCCAGGGTATTTTTTTTTTTTTTTTTTAATTTGTCTCCTTTTCTCCTAAATCCCAAAGTTGTAACCTGGTAACCCTAAAAGGCAACTCTGTTCCCTTGATACCAAAAAAAAAAAAAAAGACTTGGGTCACCAAAGATATGATG
Source organism: Bos taurus (assembly GCF_002263795.3). NCBI lineage: Eukaryota > Metazoa > Chordata > Mammalia > Artiodactyla > Bovidae > Bos > Bos taurus. The sequence continues at coordinate 33,247,072 of NC_037331.1, forward strand.
TGATTTAATTTAATTCATCTTCCTTCAAGGACTACATACAGAGTCCAACAGTCTTTGGGAAATGTTATTACTCCTCTAATAATTACAGAACTAGTCTATTTTAATCTTTTGAGTATTATCTCCCCAAATGAAAGTAATTAACACCAAAACCTCTTGAGAAACCTAAAGCTACAGTTGTATGTTTTTCACAAGAATGTTCAGTTTTTATAATACTAAGAAGCCTTTCTGTTAGGTAAAGAAACAAAGACAATAGCCAATCCTCAGCTGGGTATTTGCCAAGTCATCATTAATTGGCAGCTGTTTCATTTCCCTTCAAAACCCTTAAACATAATTGTTTTGACTCACATAAGATCTGAGTTAAAATTAAACCTGGGGACATTTCCCAGCTTCAGATTCACTGACTGTTTTGTTCCTTTGGCCTGAGGGAAGGAGTGGCCCCTCAGACTTGGAGAGCCTGGGAACAAAGCTCCCAGAACTGTTCTCCCACTCCCAGCCTAGAGCCGGAAGTGGCTGACAGTGATCTATTAACAGCTTAAACTAGAGGCATGCATGTGCAAAGCTCCGGTTTTGGTGGCGATTTGAATCAGTTAAAGGAATTTAAAAGTTGTCCTCCCTTCCAGTACTTTAAAAAGCTGTACCTTTTACTAACATAATAATTAAAATATCTCTAGAAGATAGATATATATTCTTGAATGACTCGCCAAACAATTGGTGGACTCTTGGTTTAAACATTGATCAAAGTTAACTGAGAAAGCAGGAATAAAGTATGATTTTGGATATAAACTCAGCTGGTACACTTGAATTACAAAGAATAAAATTCTGGCTGCCTTAGCCTCATTTAGGGGGAAAAGTATATATGGATGAACCTGGTCACAGTGGAAAAGAATTAGTTGTATTTAAAATTTTTAATATTCAGCCCAATGCTATTACTTAAACTTCTATTTAATTCTTCTTCTTTTAGATCTACTGGTATCGACAAGGAGATTTAGAACCGAAATTTAGAAACCTTATTTACTATATCTTATTTTCTATCATCATGTTATGTATATGTGCGAATCTGTACTTCCATGATGTGGGAAAGTGAGGCTGCCAAGAGATACACTCACCAGGTCTCTTCAAAGCAATATATTTGGACTCGAATAAGAGCTGGATAAGGTATGCTGAAGAGTCTCCTGCAGAAGTCTGATACATGATTTTCATGTTAATTGTAAATCTAAATTCCCTCTTGCAGGGGAGACATATCCTAAATCACTTTGCTTTTTCTTTAAGGAACCGATGTTGCACATAAACATTACCCCTTAAAGCACAAATCATTTTCACTTTTGAAATTTTTTATATAAAGTAATGGCGTGGTGCAAGGCTATGTAACAAACAATCTTGCATTTTAAGACAAATATTCTTTTATTTCTGTTAAACTGAATATACAATTATTGTTCCCTAGGCAACCAACTTTTGCTTATAACTACAATTTCACGTTAACAAAACACAGACGGTGAAAAGACAACTTTGATTGTGTAGATCTAATTACAATAATAAATAAAATAATTTATACAAGTTTTTTTTTTTTTTTTTTTAACTTTTTCTATAGGGGTCATATTCATTAAAGCCCTAGAGGCTAATTTTGGCTTAACCTTCTCTAGTATAGGAATGACTCTTGGTTTGTTTCAAGAAGCAAATTTTGTGTTTTTAAATTGCCTGAGAGGGAGAAGTTACATCAAACCCCCACCAGTTAATGCACTAAGTGAACGGCAAACTCGGATACTCTGCTATTTCCTGGGTAATTTACATAGCAAAACATGTAATAAAAGGTCATGGTACAGGACAGGCAACTTAGTACTTCCTTTCCCATTTAGTTTTACTTCAAAGTGCTAACTTTGTAAACTGGTGACAGTGGGTTCTGAGGGATGAAAATGCTTAGCTTCTGGTGAATTTTGTTTTACTACTCTCATCCATATTCCCTTTAAAAAGTAATTAACAAAAAAAAAAACCTGTAGTGAATTTTCTAAACCCTTTTAATACTCTTCTCATTACCCAGCCCAAATCAGCTCCCACTGCCAGCAATGGGTAAACCCAAATAACCCCCACACAATCACCTCAAGTCTCAAACTACTTAGACGATGTCTCTGTGCAGAAGGTCACTGGGAAGCTCTAGAGCATGTGACTTCTCTGAAATATAAACAGGCCTACTTGAGACCGGACAGAGTGCCATGTCTGATCTGTAGAGATGAATATTACTGCTTTTAAAACAGTAGTTAAGCTTTGGCGATTTCAAAATTCTCTCTGCTAAAGTGAAATTCCCTGCTGATAAGAAACACTAATAACTGGGATCTCTGCAGTTAAGACCCTAGTGCTCCACTCAACTACATACTGTTGTAAGACTAGACCTCAGATGATATATTTAAAGAGGTAAAAAGTCATAGCAGCAACACTGTATGTGGCTTGAGCACTGTAGCTATTCAAAAGCCAGAGGAATGGTAAATTAAGCCTCTTGGGGGATGCTCCTGTTTCTTTGGAGATATAATGAACAGTGTGGCTTTGCCTGAATGGCTTGTTTCTAAGAATTACCTAATGACAGTGTACCAAATCCTCAACATCTTTTGAGTCTTCTGAGACAGGACTGCCCAGAGATGATCCAATGATGTTTGATTCTTCTCGATGATGCTGGAGTATGGGATCTGTAATGAGATATATCATCTAATCCACATCAAAGAATTTAGAATAAGTGTTCTTCTACCAAAGGGAAAATTTAACAGGACTCACTGCCTGATTACCCCCTTAAGATTTATCAGGCACATGTTGGAGTTACACTACCTGTTAGTGTTGTCAAAGGCAAGACGGATTCAGTATCTATAACATCAGATGTCTGGATAAAGCCATGTGGTGAAGGAACAATAAGTATCGTTTCATCATCAATTGTTGTTTGATGAACTTGCTCTTCTATGGTAGGAGACCCTAAATCCTAAGTAATAACAAACAAACAGAAACAGATTCTGTTTCATATTCCTTGTTTCCCTTAAGTTCCCAAACACATTTAGGCTTGAAAGGACTTTCAAATACTATCCTACTTTAAAGTTAGAATATAAAGAAATCAAAGTTAAGGTCTTAAACAGACAAAAATAATAATAACCTCACACTCGGAAGTTTTACATACTAGCAAAAAAATAATTTAAAAGAACCAATTCAGTGACAGGTCCTGCTCTAGGCTTTTCCCAAACTGCAGGTTTGAGGCTTAAGGCTGTTTAAGTGCAACTTACTTCAGTAACATAAGCCCGGGCTAACGGGGAGGGTTCGTCCTCTTGTTTGAGGTGGGTGACAGAGATTTCTTCTTCTGTTCTGACCATAATACTATTCATCAGTTCTGTGCTATTTTGGTCACTGAATTTGGATATATGAGCATCATTAAATGACGGCTCTACTGTAATCTTAGGCTGATGAATTTCGTCTGGGAAAGTGTCTGCTTCTAGGGCATCTGGAGGCTCAGGAAAATCAGATGAGTGAATATCACTATCCACTGTCAGTTCTGCTTGGGATATGGAAGAGGCGATGTCCTCTGTGGCAACTGTCTGAATGATGACTCTTGGTGCGTGACACTGCACTGTGACGTCACTTGTGTTCAACAAATGTTCTGGCTATAGAACGTTAACAAAAACAATCAGTGGCAAGATGAAAAAGTACGTACCAGCCTAAAGTGACAGACAACAAATGACATTTACACGTGGTACCCTGGTGTCCCCTCCATGCCTCTCACCTCTGGATCTGCAGTGTTCTCACCATGTTCCTCTAGAATTCCTGTTTCTTGACCTACCTGGGCCCCTGTGCTCCTGAGAGCCCCGTTCCCCTAATGTATGTCCATCTCATGTACAGGAATGAGGGAAGTACCCCAGTGAAGGTGTAAAACATGCTCCTGGGACAACAGTGGTAGAAGAATAGTTGAAATCCATGGATTACAGTAGTATTGGCTCTTAGTATTATGTATCAACTAATTCTGGTCCCTAACAGATCCTGAAGTCTCAGAGCTCAAAATTTATCTCCCTCCTCCCCCAAGGTATGAGTTCTATCTCTGGTGACACTTATCAGTTTAGCCAGTCTTTTCTACAGAAATTAGAAAAATCAAGCAATTTATGTAAGATGACATACAGATAAAGCATGAACAATGATCTGTTCGGGAGAAGCAGGAGCAGCAGCTGCCAGGGTGACTGTGGGACTAGCAGTCAGAGTGAGGGGAAGGCCTTGGCTTGAGCTTGTCTGAAGCAGGTAGGTGCCTGGAGTGCCAGTGGGCTGTAAATGGAAAGACTAAAGGAAAAAGAAAAATAAGGTCAACACAGGTGCATCATACCACTCAGTAAGCAGACTTAGTGCTCACTATGTCTAGCTTTACATCCAAAATGGGGACTTTACTAGCCACAAATGTACTTGATACCAATCATGAGGGTACAAATAATAAAAAGCTTAGTATTCTGGACTATTTATGTGTTGTAAGTCATTTCTCAGCCTGCAGGTTTAACAGAGAGGCAAGGCCTTGATTCTCCTCTTCACACCCTGTGTGTCTATGGTCTGGTTTCAGCTCAATTTCAGTCCAAGACACTGCCTCATAAACCACTGTTTCCAGCGCAGTAACCCAGCACACCCTCTTTATCCTTTCTCTGCAGCACATAAAACCTAGCAGTCTCCCCCTTAAAAACATCTTTGAAAAGGCACTATGGCAGTGTTTACTTACTTGAATAGATTTTTTTTCATAGTATAATTTTAGAAAATTTTTATGTTAGGAGAAAATGTACAGAAATAGCAATTAGTCTTCTGCTGAAAGAAAAAATTCCTAATTGAAAACTGCTTAACTGATAGTATATTGAGATGTTTTATGGAAGTGTAACAAAACTACCGAACAGCAACACACGTTTCACAACCATAAGCTTCTCCATGGTAATGTGAGTTTGGTTTACCCTAAAACTCTGAAGGAAGAGGATGTGCAGGTCGAGCTGGAGATGAAGGTCCTAAATCCTGGTCTCTAGTCCGACGCGGTCTTGTGGACTTCCTTCACAGCAGCTCTACTGGCTCCTGACTCACTGAGTCTAGGTTTCTTAAACACGAAAGCAGGGATAATAACTACTTCTCACAGAAAGGTTTGTTGAGGATTAGAAATGATTGTGATGGTGCCTGGCACACACAGGGGATTAACTCACTTCTCTCTCTCCCTCTTCATAAAAGTGAAAGCTGACTTTTTCTAAAGGTTGTATTTATTCATATCATCAGGTGGTATAGTAAATACTTTATATGTACATGTATATCATATATGCATATTTTAATATACTTAAATACATTTAATGCTTATACATTTTCAGAGCTGAGGCACTATTATGCTTTATTAATAAATTAGGATAGAAGTCTCTAAATCTTTGAATGTGACCTCATAAGTTAAAACCTGAACACGTACCCCAAATATATGTGTATACATTATTTATTTGGCCAGGGGGAAGGTGGCAAAAAAAGGTAAAACAAATTTCTGTTTTGTACCTGTGACAAATGACTTTCAGCGGAGACCACTGAATTAGGAAACCGAGGCTTAGGTTACGCAAGCAGCCTAGTAGAAGTTCCAAAAGAGAATCTTTTGCTCTGTGGGCCGTTATGAGATTTGGCTGTGTATAGGATATAAATAAACTCATGCACTAATACTCCTTATATTTTTCACAGCAAAGAAATCTTGACATAATTTAAATAAAATATTTTCTTCACGAAAACTGAGCCAATAATTTTGGGTTTACCTATTTTAGAAATCAGGCAAAGAACTGGGGCTGTTTTTAAATTTAACCCCCGCCACAAAGAAATTACTTTTAAATTAGCACACATATCCCCATCTCTTAGTATAGTTAACATCTAATCTATGTTCTGTCTCTACAGGTTTGCCTACTTTTGACGTATCAAATGGGAGCCCTGAACTATATATTTTGTGTCCCATTTCTTTCACTTTGCATAAGGTTCAAGGTTCATCCTGATGGTAGCATATTTTTTACTGCCAAATAATCATTTGTATGTCTCTAGCACATTTTATTTACCCATTTATCAGTGGATGGACATTTGGATTATTTCTACTTTTTAGTTATGAACATTCACGTACATGGATGTAATGTTTTCATTTCTCTTAGGTATACCTGGGGTTAGAATTGGTGGGTCATATGGTAACTATATGTTTAACCTTTTAAGGGACTGCAAGATTCTTTGCCTAAGAGGCTACATCATTTATGACCAGGACTTTCAAATCCTGTATCCTCAATGGCTAGTGCAGTGTTACTCTGTAAAATAATTCATTCCATAAACTTTTCCTCAACCAATATGAACTTGTTTATAACTCGATAAAAATACGTAGTATGTACCCTACGTGTTAGCCTTGTCATTTTCATCTATATAAGAAAAAGATGTTATTAGTTTATATCAGATTGAAAAAGAAAGACTAAAATTAATTATAAAAAGTAGAAGTCTGATTTATGTTGTCTTCTAACCATCTGGCTTCCAAAATCATGGATATAGTTACACTTACTGACAATCAGGTTAATTTTTATATTTCATTTGCTTATGTAATATTTCTAAAACCGATACCAACTGATCTTATACATCATATGGCTTTTTAAAGTAGTTACTCACTGGAAGAATCTCAAATGTCTGTAGTGTTCCACTGTTTAGTGTTATTGTTTCCGAGTCAACAGTAGCAGCAGCGGAGTCTGCTGAAGCTGTGGTAACAACAAGGACAATAGAACACTTTTTAAATTTCAATTTCCTCAGTATATTCAATTAATTAGGAGGGCAATTTCATATTGAATAATTGGCCTGGAAACCCACAATCATTTAATAAGAGATAAGAAATCTAATGGATCTCTCTGGGATGGCATAGATAAGGGTCAGCAAACCATGACTCACGGCCAGATCCAGCTCACTACCAGTTTTTATAAATGAAGTATTATAGGAGCACAGTCAAGCCTACTTGGTTATGCATTTTCTGTAGTTGCTTTTGCACTACAAGGGCAGTTGAGTAGCTATGACAGAGACAAAATTTGCTAACCCTGGCATAGATCATAAGATATTTCTAATGTTAGTAAGAAAGAGGAATACACTAAGGCTAACCTGCAAAGATACAGGAACTTGATAAAATGCCAAGTGTTCCTGTATCTTTTGGTAAGATGGTATAGATGTCTGAAATATAGAGATGTCCGAGAACACTAGGTTTTAGTTCTAGTGACATCACTTCTGGCAGTGTAAATCCAAGCAAGTAACTTACTTTAATCCAAACTAATGTTCAGAGACTTTACTTGCCCTCTCTATCTCATACAGTAGTTGTAAGAATCAAAAACATGAAATACATACAGTATTGTTTCAGATGACTGTACTGGGCGATTGAACAGCACTTTAGAGATCAGACAGGTGTGTCAACTGAAGCTCAGACTAGATCGTGTCTGCTCAAGGTTATACAGAACTACAGCAAACTAGAAGAAATGTGAGCTCTTTTGGTGCTTTGAGTCCCACTTGTAGGTACATCCATGTGGAAAATGATTTGAAATTGACTTCTAATGTATAACATTTATTGTTTATTACATTCTGACTATAATACTTCTCAGTTTAAGAGAAATGCACTTAGTTTCTGTTTTCTTACTAGTTCATGGATTTTTAAGATCATACTTAGAATAATTTGATTTAAAATAAATAACCTAAATCAAAGGTAAGCAAATTATGGCTGTGGACAAATGTGGCTCAAGGCTAAGAATGGTTTTTACATTTTTAGAGGATTGTGTAAAAACAAAAATAGAAAATTCCATAGAGATCTATCTGGCCTTGGCCTGCAAAGCCTAACATATATGTACTGTTCTGAACCTAAATAGTCTGCATCCCTGACCTCCAATAAAGAAAGAAACAATCATGAGATTTTAGCTCAAATGCCAAGAATAATGGGTGTCTTGTAAAACTCTTACCCGTATTTCTTACTGGATGAAATAAAATTATTCTAATACTTAAAAAAGTATGCTGTGAATGAATATTAAAGCACCATTTATAAAATGTTTGCTATTTTCCCAATAAGTATTATCAACCTAGTAGCCAAGGAAAATTATAACTTTCTCCATGCATAAATAATTTTTAGCCAACAGAATCTCTCATATTTATGGTGGATTAGTAATTTCAGTTGCTTTGCAATTCTCAAGACTATAAAATAAAACAAAACAAGCAGGGTTAAAGAAAACAAATTCTTCATGTTTTAAAGCTAAAGCTAATATGCACATTTAAATTAGAACTTTAATAAGCATAATTAATTTAAACATCTGCCATGGAATTCCCAGAAATACAGTGTTAATAATGCCAATTAAGTGGTCCAGAGATTCTCAAATGGGACCATAGAGTACATATGAAAACATGTAAGTTGCCTGTATCTGTCATACTGACTGGAAAGCACTGTTTGGCATTTTATGGCTGACGTCAGGGGACCCTACACATCTTGCAGTGTGTAGGAGGACATCCTGCCAACAGAGAACTGTCCCACTCAAAATGCCAATAATCCCCGGACTGAGAATAACACCCAGTGATTGAAAAACTCTTAGCAATGGCCTTTCCATAGGCAAATAACATTGTGTAGGGGGAAAAAGTGAGATAAAAATGAAATAATAATATGGTTCTGAGATTTTTATCCTCATTCTTTCCTTTTCTGTCCCTCTATAATAGAAAGAAAGGTAGATCAACTTGGCTTAGATCTTAGAAAATAAACTTCTCTCCCTATAACTCACTCATCTCATTAAGCACAAGATGTCAGAGGCTAAGGAAAAGAGAAAGTTGAAAGTCAGTTGTGTCCTACTCTTTGTGACCCCATGACTGTAGCCTGCCAGGCTCCTCGATTCATCGAATTCTCCAGGCCAGAGTACTGGAGTGGGTAGCCATTCCCTTCTCCAGGGGATCTTCCCAACCCAGGAATCAAACCCAGGTCTCCCGAATCGCAGGCAGATTGTTTACCAACTGAGCCACCAGGGAAGCCTCTCTGTTTACACCAAAGAGGTAAACAAAACAATCCCTGTAGGAAACTGGGTCTTTACTCCCTTAAGAGAATCTCTTTTGACCTCACCAAAACCCATTTCTTCTACATTTCACCGCAAATCCATTCCTCATTTGTATGTCTTCTGGAGAATTACTACAAATGATGTGCCATCGTAGGGACTCTATGTTCTTGCTTCAGTTCAGTTCAGTTCAGTTGCTCAGTCATGTCCGACTGTTTGCGACCCCATGAATCGCAGCACGCCAGGCCTCCCTGTCCATCACCAACTCCTGGAATTCACTCAAACTCATGTCCATTGAATCGGTGATGCCATCCAGCCAGCCATCTCATCCTTTGTTGTCCCCTTCTCTTCCTGCCCCCAATCCCTTCCAGCATCAGGGTCTTTTCCAGTGAGTCAACTCTTTGCATGAGGTGGCCAAAGTATTGGAGTTTCAGCTTTAGCATCAGTCCTTCCAATGAACACCCAGGACTGATCTCCTTTAGGATAGACTGGTTGGACCTCCTTGCAGTTCAAGGGACTCTCAAGAGTCCTCTCCAACACCACAGTTCAAAAGCATCAATTCTTTGGTGCTCAGCTTTCTGCACAGTCCAACTCTCACATCCACACATGACCACTGGAAAAACCATCCCCTTGACTAGATGGACCTTTGTTGGCAAAGTAACGTCTCTGCTTTTGAATATGCTATCTAGATTGGTCATAACTTTCCTTCCAAGGAGTAAGCATCTTTTAATTTCATGGCTGCAGTCACCATCTGCAGTGATTTTGGAGCCTCCCAAAATAAAGTCTGACATTGTTTCCCATTTCCCCATCTATTTCCCATGAAGTGATGGGACCAGATGCCATGATCTTAGTTTTCTGAATGTTGAGCTTTAGGCCAACTTTTTCACTCTCCTCTTTTACTTTCATCAAGAGGCTTTTGAGTTCCTCTTCACTTTCTGCCATAAGGGTGGTGTCATCTGCATATCTGAGGCTATTAATATTTCTCCCAGCAATCTTGATTCCAGCTTGTGCTTCCTCCAGCCCAGCGTTTCTAGTGATGTACTCTGCATACAAGTTAAATAAGCAGCGTGACAATATACAGCCTTGACGTACTCCTTTTCCTATTTGGAACCAGTCTGTTGTTCAATGTCCAGTTCTTTTTTTTTTTTTTTTGCTTTCTAAAAATTTCATTGAATCTTGACACAATGGCCTAGCTTTGGGGTAACACAAAGGATACCAAACTTCAAAGCAAAAATGGAAGACATTTTCTGAAGAGGCAGATGCTCAGTTCTGAACTTCCCGATGCAGTTATCGTTCCAAGTGAACTCAACAGAATGAGGTAAAATGTCTACTGAGTCACCCAGGACACAGCTGTGGTCCACGTCTTCGCCTTCCGTTCTCAGGGTTCTCGCTCTGTCAGGTACTGTTCAGCCAGCGCACAGTGAGATGTGTTTCTCTACTTGAGGGCTTCCTGCACAGAGCACGGCCATCTTGCTCTCTGGGTCACATGGAGTTCTGAAACACGTACCAGGTAATGGAAAGCCAGGTTTCAAGAAGTAAAAGTCCTGAGTGCTTTGAGGGAAGCAAGAGGGCATTCAAACAAAAGATTAATAAAAACAATGTCTATAACATTCATGGAGGGGCTTGAAGATGAAAACTAAAATTTTTCAACCATGGAAGGGGTTGACCAACACCCAGGGATTGGGCTGCTTGCCTGAAGTGGGAGCTGAGACAGAAATTCAATTCTTTTGAGGATCTATACACATGGTAATTGGCAAAATACATGACAGAACAAAACACATCAGTTCCTTTCTTTTGAAAATGGCTCTAAAGGGAGAGTGAGGCTTGAATCCTTCCTTCAATGGTCCTGCCTGTTCAGCCATCCAGAGCTTGAAGGTCCTGTCATAGGAACAAGTGGCTATGAGCTGCCCAGCGGAAGAAATGTCTAGGCCCGTCACTCTGCCTTTGTGGCCAGCCAGAGTCTTCAGAGGGGACCAGCCTGGGTGAGTCCAGATCTTGGCTGTGTTATCATAGGCACCAGTGAGTGAGAAATTCCCATGGATAGGCTCAAACTTGACACCTGTCACTAAGTTCTGATGGGCAGGAATGGTATAGACACAACGTCTCTGTTGAAGGCCCTGCACTTTGCAGGTGTTGTCACCACTGACAGTTGCAATGTGGTAGCCATTGGGGGAGAAACTTATTCCATATATTTCCTTCAGCTGACCTTCTAGGAACATGATACGTCCTGTGCGCAGGTCCCAAACTCGGCCAAATGCATCCAGTCTCCCAGTGCCAGCCAAAGAGCCATTTTGATGGAAGGCAATGTCATACGTGTGACACCCATGCTGTGGCCCTCCTAATGCAGGATTTCCTCTTGAGCTTCCAAATCCCATAAGTGCCATGATCGGTCATAGCAGGTGGTACCTAAGAAACGTCCTGATGGATGCCACATTACATGAGCCACATGCATTGTGTGGCCTTCAATATCTGCCACCTTTCATCACTGTCAAGGCTCCACAGCTTCACAGAACTGTCAGCAGCACAAGAGGCCAGATTGACATCTTTTTGGTCCAAGGAGACCGTGGATTTGGGATGGAATATGATCGCTCCCACGTTTGTGTTATGGCCTCGAAGAGTGTGAAGGAGGTTGCAATCAGGAACAGACCAGAGCTTGCAAAGCCCACTCAAACAAGCTGTGGCCAGCATTTTGGAATTGGGACTAAAGTGACAGTAGGAGATAGGCCAATCATCCCCAATCTGACCACAGAAATTATTCAAAGATCAGAGAGATTTGTGCAGCTCTTGCATCTGGGAGGTTCTAGTTGTCTCAGGAACCTCTTTATGAAGATGGGCCTCTTCTAAGTATTTCATTGCCCTGGGCAGTGAATAATTAGCAATCTGCAGTCTAGCAACCTTCAGGCTGTTTGGTCCTTCATGGTACCAGGTCTGCTGATACTCTTCTTTGAACTTCTTTGATTTTTCATAATCTTTTTTGGTCTTTTTTAAGGCATTGGTACCGACCACTGAGAGGATACGTCTTAACCTTTCTCTTCGTTCAGCAGGACCTTCTCCAAAAAGTGTGATGGGTTCCCCCAAAGCTCTAAGGCAAGCCTTGACCTCTGAGTCATCTGTGGAAATGTTGATTTGCCGGGATCGCTTCCTTCTCTCAAACTCTGCTAACACTTCAGCCTGTCTCTCACTGATGTGCTCTTCAATTTCAAACACTTCTCCAGAGGTTATGTTAATGTTTCCTGCTTTGAGTCCTTCTTTTCCCAAAAGCCCAGATTCTCCTTTGGCCAGATGCTCCCTCTCCTTCTCTTCCAAACTTCCATAATAGATGTGTGGTTTCTTCACAACTGCTACTGCTAAGTCACTTCAGTCGTGTCCGACTCTGCGAGACCCCATAGACAGCACCCACCAGGCTCCCCCATCCCTGGGATTCTCCAGGCAAGAACACTGGAGTGGGTTGCCATTTCCTTCTCCAATGGAGGAGCCACTAAGTCATCTGGTGCCTTAGTTTTGGTTGCCGTGGAGGAGGATCGTGAGGAAGCCATGCTGGGCTCCGGAGCCGTGAAGCCCCAGCGAAAGCTGTGCTCTATGTTTCAGACCGTCCACTGCGTGCCCAGCCCATGTCCAGTTCTAACTGTTGCTTCTTGACCTGCATACAGGTTTCTCAAGAGGCAGGTCAGGTGGTCTGGTATTCCCATCTCTTGAAGAATTTTCCAGAGTTTATTGTGATCCACACAAAGGCTTTGGCATAGTCAATAAAGCAGGAATAGATGTTTTTCTGGAACTCTCTTGCTTTTTCCATGATCCAGCGGAGAATGTTGGCAATTTGATCTCTGGTTCCTCTGCCTTTTCTAAAACCAGCTTGAACATTTGGAAGTTCACAGTTCACGTATTGCTGAAGCCTGGCTTGGAGAATTTTGAGCACTACTTTCCTGACAGTACTTTAAGTAGTTTTCTATTAACCATTAATTCTTTATAACATCTAGAAAGTAAGATGATTTAAAATGGTTTATAATGGCTGGGCTGTTGGTTATCAGTCTTTCGTGTTACACATTCATCCTTTGCAAATATTTATCAAGCTAATAAACATAAAATGCCATAGATCTCCTTTAATTCGTCAACTTGGATAAATTTCTGTCAAAATTCTAGAAGACTGAAAGGTGTCAGAGCCATTCACTAAATCGCACAGGTCAAATAGCAAGGAGTCCTGAGGTTACTTACAGACGTGGGTGATCTGGACGGGAATCTGTAGGGCTGTCATGGGGCTTGGAGAGATGGCACCATTGTCTTCCAAGCGGGCAACTCTGATCTGAACATGCTGTACACTGGAATTGGAATTACTGTTTGGAACTCCAGGTCCTGATTTATTCTCCAAAAGCGTTGGGTTGTTTTTTTGATTTTCATGTAACTGTTTAAGACCTTTTATCAAGACTGAAGGGAGATGGGTAGACAAAAAGAACATTGATTCTCCGACAGACCACCATCTAAGCAGCAAGGGAGGTGGGGGGTAAGGAGGGAAAGTATTTGGAATAAATAATTGTATATAGGATGACATCCTACCAAAATAATAATAAAAATATTTAAAAACCACAACCTGTCTGGAAATTTTTGGAAACGTTATCAAAACAGATTTTTAAAAAAATTCACAACCGAATATTGTTCTGCCATCAAAGCCACATTAATAGCCATTGTAAGGAACATGGAAATACAATATTTTCTATGTCTTAGGCCTTCTTGATAAAATTCTTATTTGGGAAGAAAACTAACTAGCTTATTTTTATTCAGTAATGAATCGTGTACCCACCCCCTGCCCTGACTCAAATGGCACTTGACTGCTTTAGCCACTGCAGGCTGTCATCTAACTTACAACCCCAGAGTGGCAGCTGAGCTTTTCCCAACAGCAGTATGCAAACAACCTGAGCTCCTGTAAAGCCAGCTCCTCTACTAATCACGATAAACTACATCAGTCATCCCAGGTGATGCTGGGTTCCTGTTACATTAGTATTCCTTCACTCTCCTGGTTATACTAATTTTTTAAAATGCAAAATAAATTTGTAACTGGGTATTTAGGGGAAAAAAACCACATTTTCATCAAGCCAAATTCCTCAGCATTTAATTTTCCTTTGCAAAAATGAAGCTGGAGCACTATATCAGTGAGAGTGAATTTGATTACCTAAATCGAAGACAGTACTACCTGGTTCAGTGTCTAAGTACAGAATAGACAGTGAAATGGAAAAGTAAGCTATACTTCACCTTTAAGCAAACCTAAGATCTCTGGATTTATACAATAAATGAAATTAGAAACTTACCAGCCTTTGTTCTACAAAATAAATCTCCATAGAATTTCTCTAAATAATGCAGTTAAGTAATTAGAAATTACTCAGTTCATAAAAGTTGATTTAAACGTAATTTCTTACATCTTTGTATGCAGTGAAAACACATGTGAAATTTATTTCCTCTTCACAGTTTATGTGAGAAGAATGTGTATAAATATGTGTAATTCCACCCTTGGTGCTTTGAGAATTACAAATCATATTAACTCTGCTCAAGGAAAGTTTGTTACCCAAAGAAACAGGACAGAGGTTGAAGTAAAATCTACCATGATTCATCTCTCTTCAGCCGAGGCAAAGAACTTCTAACTGCTAATTCCTTGAGTACTTAAGATAAGGTAAGGACTTAAGGAGCAAATAATACATTACCAGGGAATGAAACATCCTTATGGTTTGCGATTTGCCTTTTGATGGTCCACCATTTACTTCGAAGCCACTGTGGTGAACGGACACTGCTCCATCCCTCAGCTAACAGATCCCAGTTTATGTCATTTTCATCAGCTACATCAAGCTCTGCTATCCTACAAAATAAGGTTACAAAATAAGCATCTGTTAGATGTTTGTTTCTCCACAAGGATCCTCCTCTGACTACAGGTGATGGCACCAGCAATAAAGGGAATGGCAGGGTGTGTCACTGAGATGCTAGGTACGGGAAAGGATGGACTGCGGGTGTGCAGGCCTGCTTCCTGAGCTAAGAGCTAAGACGTAGCACAGTGATAGCCTTTCGTTAATGGTACTACCAATGTGCTGAACCATAACTATGGTCAGAACCAGAACTGTGAAGGAAAGGGAAGAGCTAAAGGTTAGAACAGAATAAGGACAGGTTTAGTTGTATAGTGTTCTATAATGTTTTGTAGTGTGTTATATAATGCTATTTTCTAGATCTGAGCTCTTCCACTTGTAAAATAAAATTACTTAGAAAAGAATGGGGCTTCTCTCATAGCTAAACTGGTAAAGAATCTGCCTGCAATGCAGGAGAACCTGGTTTAATTCCTGGGTCGGGAAGATCTGCTGGAGAAGGGATAGGCTACACATTCCAGGTGGCTTGGGTTTCCCTGATGGCTTAGGCTGAAGTAAAAAATCATCCTGCAATGTGGGAGACCTGTGTTTGATCCCTGGATTGGGAAGATCCCGAAGGGAACGGCTACCCACTCCAGTATTCTGGCCTGCAAAATTCTATGGGGTCACAAAGAGTTGGACACGACTGAGCAACTTTCACTTTCAGAAAAGAACTATTTATAAAGATGACTAGCTGGGGAAAAGCTATATTAAAAATAAAACTCAAAAGAAAATGATAAAAAGTTAAAACAGTGCTTGAGCAGCAACCCCAAACCCCACAATTAACACAAAATAGTACAGCTAAATTTGGGGTTTTAATGGTCTATATGTTTTCTAGTTAACTGTCAGGATTTTGATTTTCAGTTGGGAGTAGCCACAAAAATTCTAGCTGGTATTTTTGGCCACTGAGTCTTAAACCAACTAATTTAAAACAATAAGCTTAGGATTATTACCTAAAAGCCATCTTTGGATATGTATGAAATGGAAGCATCTAATTTGGTCCAATTTGAAGGTGGGAGATAACTAACGTGGGTTATCTTATTCGCACAGTAGCCAAAGATTGAAGGGCATGGAGACTGACAGCCCTCTTACCCTCAACATGGCCCCTCTCAGCCAGGACTGAGGCACGGGGCGGGGCACAGTGGGAAGCTGCACTGCCGCGGCCTGTGCCACACCTGATCTGTGGATAGAGAGAGGACTTCAGTCTCCACGCCTTCAATCTGGTACTGTGCACGAGCACTAAATCCACTAAAAGAGGAACAAACACAAACCAAAGAAGAGCTCGATATGAAATAGTTAGGATTTTAAACAGTGGCTCTCTGTGGAAAAGATGCTTTCCCGACATCAGGCATCTATGGAAACCAAAAGAGGACAGTTAATCTAGACAGCCACAGCAGTTCTGCAGCTTTTGTCATGAGAAGATTTAGGACACAAACCTGAGGATGAGATTGATTTCATCTTCCTTGGTCCACTCAGTACCTCCACTCTGCTTCCAGTTCAGGTAGTTGAGCCATTTAGAACGACACTGCTTTTCTGAGCGAGTACCCACTCGTTCTGCCACAGCTGCCCAAGACACACCCTGTGTGACTATGTCACCTGGCTCAGTGCTTGTCAATTCATGCACCACCTCTGCAAGTCTCTTTTCTTCTTCTTCTGTCCACTTCCCTGAAAGGAGAGCATCCAGATGACCACTGCTACCTTTTTCTTATTTTGCAAATCAGACTCAGCACTGTATTTCAAAGGACTGATCGGAAGTATGCAGTAGTTGTCAGAATTATTTCTGAATGACATATGGAAAACCTGTACGTAACTACTAATACAGTTACTAGCCCAGTAAGGTCCTTAGTGGGCTTCCAGGTGGCTCAGCGGTAAAGAGTCTGCCTGCAACACAGGAGATGCGGGGTTGATCCCTGGGTCGGAAAGATCCCCTAGAGTAGAAAATGGCAACCCACTCCAGTATTCTTGGCTGGGAAATCCCAGGGACAGAGGAGACTGGCAGGCTACAGTTCATGGGGTCACAAAGAGTTGGATACGGCTTGGCGACTAAACAACAAAGGTTCTCAGTACTACAAATGGAAATATAGAATCCTAACAGAAAGCACCAACTGACTCTTTAAGGAAAGAAAAACTATCTAAAACATAGCTAGAAAGAATTATATTCTCTCAAGTTATACTGAGTCCTAATTGGGAAGTGTTCCATTGATGGCCTGATGGACACAGAACCTCATACTTTTTTCTTAGTCCCACCAAAGATTCCCTGCTGTGCAGAAGTGAAGTAGTAAGCTCAACAGAGACCTTTACTTACAGGAATGAATGAGGATGGACAAGTAGAACACCACCTATAGCTTCCCATCCATTTCAATAAAAACAAAAACTTGATTTATACCATTTCCTTTCCCAACTCCAAGCTGCTGTGATAAAATAGAAGTCTGAGACTGGTATTCACACATATTATTTCTATTTCAGTATTTTTGAATCCATAAACCCACTAACAATATCACATGTTCTCTTTGGTCTTTTTCTTTTTAGAAAAAAAAACTTAAGCAGAAAAACAGGGCAAAAAAAAAAAAGAGCAAACCTTTAAAAAATGTCTTCCACTCTGTTTCTATTTTCTTACTACTAGTAGCTGCAAATTTCAAAAAGGCTATGTGCTTGCCTTTCCGGGATTCATTCATTCAACTGCTAAGCACATTACTGGATATCAGAGATTCAAGACAAAGTTCCTGCTCTCCTATTTTAGCATGGCAAAAAAGTAAGGGGAAACTCAGACTGTTGTCTCATGGTGTGATCAAAAGACAAAATTCCTGATCCAAAACAATAAATAGCAACAAGGAAAGGTAACAGGCAGAGCATTCCTTCAGGCTGGCAATCAGGGAATGCCATAATGTTTTTCCATTATGCTCATAAAAAGGCTTCTATGCTCAACATCTTACATGAACCTCTGGGGTCCCACTGTAAACCTAAAGCTCCCATTTCTGCTTCATTCACTACACAATAAGAGCTGGTGAAATTTATGTTTTCACTGCCTTAGAGGTAATAGTGCTGGTGGAGTGGTTAAGCAGGAAACATTCCTGATTCCACTTTAGGGGGCGAGGTCAAAAATATATTCCCTGGAAGCCCAAGCCTAGCTTGAGAACTAATTGAACTTATTTCTAATTGAAAGACTGAGCACAGGCTGCGGATCCTTCAGATAATTTGAGGGCTAAAAAGGGAACTATGAGATCATTTATTCTACCCTCATCATTTTACAGAGGAAACAGGTTCAGAGAGGTAAGTGAGAGTTGGTAGTAGAGCCTAAATACTACTGTTGGTCACAAAGGTTAAGTTTAACAGTATCATCAATCAGTAATTTGTATACATGAACTGGGTATCTGTGGTCTGGCCTGGGGACTGAAACACCAATCACAATTTTTTTCTATGTAAAAAGTTCTTCAAGTTTGAAATAGGCAAAATATGTACAGCCTTCAGAACACAGCTTCTTCCTAAGTTGGGACATGCCTGAACTAAAGGTTTTCATAAATATGAGTTGATAAGCTGTTGCCAACATCAGTTCAAGAGTCAGATGGACTTAAAATTACTTCCTGCACATATGCTTTAAAAGTACCTGTATAGGACAAAAATACTTTCCTACCTGCAGCAGTTTTGAATTGCTACAAAACGGAAACATGCGAGACCTAAATAAAACCTTGGAAGCTGAGATGTGTCCCTATGAAAATATCACCTTACTACACAAAGCTCAAAAATAAAGGATTAGTTGGGTCTAGTTGAAAAGAAAGGGCACTAGAAGAAAAAATCTAAACTTTAATGAGTAGTAAAGCTCTTTCCACAACAGAAGAGAAGGAAGTATGTGAAGGGGCAGGAGGGCTGAATGGTGACAAAGAACAGCGGCGCTCACAGTACCTGTGTTGCAAGTGTCCTTCATCAGTCGGCACCGATCTTTGACGGAAGAGGCACTCCTTCCTAGCGCCGCCCCTATTGTTGCCCAGTCATTGCCATGCTTTATCCGGAGCCTAAAACAAGAGTCTGCCAATCAGCATTTGGTTCAACTGTTTTCTCCCTTTTAATTTCATCATTTATTCTTCATTCTTCTTCTTCCCATTTGACTGGTTTGGAAGTGGTGGGCAGCAATACTTTGAGAGCCAAAGTTTGAAAGTGTGGCCTTTTTTGGGGTCCACAGTTGTCTGTGGGTGAAAAAAAACAGGCAGCAATTGCCTTTTTCCTGGGTCAGAGAAGAAATAAGTAACTTGGATATGTGTTCAAAAAAGACCAAATTTCCCCTCAGGTTACTGACACAATATCCCAGGCAATCCCCAGATTTTTCCCTTTTGAGTACTCCTAACAAGCTCTTCTCAGACACCTAAAAAATTTCACAAGTTCTTATTATCACAAATTGGATCAGCCTTTTTTTTTTCCTTTCATGATCAACACAATCAGTTAACCCATACTTATGGTCCCCAAATTATGTGTCCTACAAAATAAGACTGTATAAAGTAGTCAGTCCAGATAGTCGGTGAAAGATCTGCCAACTCTAAATCATTCTAAACTAAGCCATTAGCACAACCTTGGTGTTGGTCCTGGTTATGTAAGTTCCCCAGATTTAGTCTTCAGGTTACCAAGAATGGCCATCTAATCTCTTTTGTAACCCCTTAGTGGTCTAAGGACACAATCAGTGGTCTAAGGAGAACAAGAGAAGACTGAATTTATGGACATGGCTACTCTATGGATTTGACAAGGTCTTTATATGGTCAACTTTGCTTAATAGCAGGATTAAGTTATACCAGTCTATCAATAATCTCTTGACATTTTCAAAGTAAAATTTTAGAAAACACAAAATATTTAAAAAAGAAAATTAAAACTCAACTATAAGAATTAATGGGAAAAAAAAAGTCAAACTTACTCCTTGAGCTTTTCAATTTCTTCAGGGGTATATCTAGAAATTTAAAGAAATTTTTAAAAGATCAATTAAAGAATGCTAAAAGCCTTAATATAAATCAGAATTTCACTTAGGGAGCCAAATGTTAATCACTTGGCATATTCATAATATTTTTAAAGTAATCAATTTCTAAGTAGATTAATACAAACTCATGCTTTTTTTTCCTTAAAAAAAAAACACACACACACAAATATTTTAAGCTATTAGTAAAAGTTAGCACTGTAACAATTTTCTCTAGGAAAATTTAACATTTAAAACGTATTTTCTCCTATGCTGCCTAACACTTGTGTTATTTCCAGTTAGATTCAGATACTCTAATACCATGGCTATTCTGAAAGATGACGACATGGTAAACTGGAGCTAAAAAGAAAATCTATGGTCAACTCTTACAAGTCACTGAAAAATTCAAGTTCTCTTTCTCTACCCACGCATGGACAACTGATATATTCTTGCTCCAAAGTCAAGACTTTTTTTTAGTAGGAAGTACTCAACATAACCAATGCAATGTTCTTTTTAAAAGCAGTATCTAATACGCCACACTACTACCATCTAAAATTCCCAATGAGAAATTTAAAATATGTCAATAACACCATTATTATCATTGCATTGAAGATATGAAGGCTTCCTCTGGATATTATCTATGACAGAAATCCATGCATTATATCCAGAAATTTAGTTATTTTCTGTTCTGCTTTTATTTAAAAAAAAAAAAAAAAAAAGATCACTGACTGCCCTAGGAAATGTTATACTATAAACATGAATAGGAAAAACATTACCAATGAATTTGAGTTTTACATCTCCTAAATCTTTAACTACTTTTATACTACTTTCTTTAATACTACTTTACTCAAAAGCAGATTTTGATGTCTTAATATTAACTGAGCTAAGTCTCAAATCAAACCTATATAAGGTATTTCAGATTCTAATTTCTACAAGAGAAATTACATTCTTATTGTAATGAGATTTCACCATATTTACAACATGCACTTGAAGAATAAAAATACTAACCCATCGCTCAATAGTAATTTGTAACTGTCTCCAATTAGGCTTTGATCATAATTTTAGTTAAAAAATGATAGTTCCTTAAATATTTCCCATCTAAGTTACATGAAAACATGCAGTATTACAAGTTTTCATACTTTCCCACATGGTTTCTGTCATCGTACATGCGAAGCACTCTTCTATAAACTGCAAACAAAGGCCGGTTCAGACCCCATGCTATAGTCCTGTAGAAATCTTTTCTTTCGTCTTTTGACATCTCAAAGATGATTTCTGTAGCATCTTTTATTCCGCGTGCCTAAGTGGGTACATTTCTTTGATTTAGGGATTTCTGATAGAATACATATGGATATACTATACTTTTTAAAAGATTTTTTAATATTAAAACCAATGGCATTCAGAAAAATAACACTGCTAATTTATTAAGTCAAATAAGAAATAATGATACTTAAATACTCCAAAAATAAGTTGTATATAATTCAATAAAGTCCTGCAAACCACTTTTAAAATTATAAAAAATTATATCTAAATAAAGTAGAAAAGGAAGAAGTCTTAAGAACAAAATTAATATAATCAAAAATAGAAAAGATAAGCAATGCTAAAAACTGTTTCTTTGAAAAGATGCACAAGACTAAATAAAAGACAAAAAAAGATAAACTTAACAACAAACCTTAAAAAAAAGAGCCTAGAGCCTAGAGATTGAACCTCATGAAAATTTTATGGCAATAAATCTGAAAACTTACATAAAATTTATAAATTTCTAGAAAAAGTCAACTTACCAACTGACTCAGGAAGAGAAAGAAAATCTAATAAGCACAGACCATGAAGAAAATTTAACCAGTTATTAATAATTTTCCCACAATGAAAACAGTAGGCCAAGATGACTTCACAAGTAAATCCTACTATACAATTAGGAGAAACATAATTCTGATTTTAAACTATCCTATATATAAAAAGGATAGTTTATTAGACTCATTTTATTAGACTGGCATAATCTTAAAAGCAAAACCAGACAGGGAGAATTTCAGAAAAGATTTTTCAGGCCAAGTTCAATCATCAAAATATATCACCTGAATCCTCAAAATCTTTTAGCACACTGAACCCAGTAATATATAAAAAGGTTAATACTCAATGCAAAAAGTAAGCTTACTCTAGGAATGAGTTTGTATTAATGTCACAAAAAGTAGTAATTAATTACACAAGTAGACTTACAGGGAAAGAAGTAAAATCTCAGCACGTATGGAAAGAGCAATCATAAAATCCAACATTCAAAAAGCATAAAGACTGTAATAATCACAAATGGAGTATAACCCTTAAATATTATAAATCGCTATGTATACCTGAAACTTATATAATATTGTACACCAACTACACCCCACTTTTACAAAAAGCATAAAGATTAGAAAAGAATCATTTACAGATGTTATACACGTAGAAACCCAAAAATCCATGAAAAAATTATTTAAGAATACTTGCAAGAATGCTGGTTACAAAATTAACAAAGTCATTTGTATTTCTAGACAAAGCTGATAAAAATCTTTAAAACTGTTCACTAATAATAGCATCAAAATTAGGACTAAATCTTAGTAAATTATGCAATTCCTTTATGAAGGAAACATAAAACTATTAAGTGAAATTAAAGAGGAACTAACTAAAACAAAGAGCTATAAAATGTTCTTCAGTAGGCAGGCAGAATATTAAAAAGATGTTACTTCCTTTCAAACTGATTCAGATTCAATGTTGTATCTGACTCTTTTTGACCCCATGGACTGAATTCTCCAGGCCAGAATATTGGAGTGCATAGTAGCCTTTCTCTTCTAAAAGGGATCTTCCCAACTCAGGGATCGAACCCAGGTCTCCTGTACTGCAAGCAGATTCTCTACCAGCTGAAGAGCCTATCCCTTCTCCAGTGGATCTTCCCGACCCAGGAATCAAACTGGGGTCTCCTGCATTGCCGGTGGATTCTTTACCAACTGAGCTATCAGGGAAGCCCAACTAATAGAGAGAGCTATAAAATGTTCTTCAATATGAAGTCAGAATATTAAAAAAAAGTGTTAATTCCTATTAAACTGATTCAGATTCAATGTAATCCCAATAAAAATTACAGCAGTTTTTCATTCTTTGCAAGCTGAATCTAAATTTATAATGGGAGAGCAAATGGCCAAGAACAGCCAAGACACTGACGAAGAGACCTGCCTCATCAGATAGATACTAAGGCTTCTGAGACAGTGCTGTACTGGTCTAGGTATCAAACAGAACCTAGGAACAAATTAGAAAAGCTAGAAACACATCTTTGTAAGTTTGAGTTAAGACAGAATGGGTACTGTAGACTGGGAAAGGACAGACATTCCCTAATAATGCTGGAACAAGTGTCATCTATACACAAAGAAAGCAAAAACAACCACAATGCAGTAACACTGAAACTCTATCTCATAACCACAGTAAAAAAAACAACATGAAAGGCAAAACTATATGAGAATATCTTTATGCCCCTGAAACAGAGGAGGATTTCTTTAAAAAGCACACAAAAACACAAAAGTAAAAAGATGATAATTTTGACACTGAAATGAATATTTTTTCATCAAATGATACCTAGAGAGAATGAAAAGACAGGTCACTAACTTGGGACAAGATATCTGTAACACAACCAAAAAAACATTAGTATCCAGCATATGATAAGACATCAAGAAAATTATAAAGATGAACAACCCCATAGAAAAAACTGATAAAAGACACAAATAGGAATTTCAGAGGAAACACAAATGGCCAACAAGCATATAACAATACATAATCAGATAAACACAATTTAAACCCATAATAAATACCTTTTACACCCACCCTATTAAACAAATTAACAGAAAAAAACTAAAAAGAACCCAAATGACCATTAACTGTGGAATGGATAACTTATATATTCACATGATGAAACACAGGTTTCAATTAAAAAAAAAACCCAATAGGGGACGAATCTCAAAAATCACAATACTGAACAAAAGAAGCCAGTTACAGAATACCCAGAGAATAAACCTACTGATGTAAATTTTAAAACAGGTAAAATAACACTGAAATGCATTATGTATACTCTTTTGACTGTATTAAACTTTACAGTAAAAAGTTTCTAAATTTTAGAATCTTTTTCAAAATTATTTTATTCAATTTCAAGTCTGGAAACAAGTAAACCTAAATATTTACAAGTACCTAGATGTAAGGCACTGTGATGCAGGATGATAATACAGAGAGATGAAAAGACTTTTCTTTTTCTCAGTTCCTTGTGACAGTATCTTATCTTTTTACCCAAAATATAGATATATGACATCTAATTAATTGCTTTAAAAACAGCTCCATAATGTTCTTGCAAGAGCACCACATAAAAATCATAGTCAAAAATCAAAATCAAACAAATTATCTCTTCCTAAGATCAGTGTATCTTTTTTAGACATTTCTTACTTCTGAAAATTCTATCATCCTCCTCATAAACATCCTCAATTAAAATAAAAAAAACTCTTAAATTATTCCATCTCCTCACTTGCTTTCTTAGCCAATATTCAGTCACCAGGCTTCCTCAGAAGACTACTTGCTTATCTGTCTTTTCTTTGCCAATTCTATTTCAACTACTGTAGTTTAAAGTTTTTACTACTCACAACCTGGTCAAATGAAACGGTCATCTAAAAGGTCTTAATCATAAAGCTGCCCTTTAACCATCAAGTTGGAAGAGTCCTTGGAAATCATCTACTCTGATTTCTTACATAAGAAATCAGCTTCTTTATTTCCCAAATTCAGTGGTTTTTTTTTTTTTTACCAACTGGTTACTAAACCTGTAGCATTTCCCCAATTTTAACTAAAGTGTGTGTGATCAGTGGACAACTTTTAATACACTTTTGGATATACTTCAATAGTCACTGAAGTTCTGTTTCTCTTAAAACAATTAATTAGCTTGGTGGGAAGGATCTTCCTTTTTCTCTTTATAATTTATAAAGTGTAGTTTGGAAGGAGTGTAGCTTAAAATTAAGCTTAAGAATGTGGATGTACTAGGCAGCAATGTATTTAAAATAGTGAAAAATTACACATAAACTATCAAATAATAGGAGAATAATTAAACTTCAAAGCTCAAGTTCTAGCAGCCAATTGTCTTCGGTTCAGGTTAAAGGGGTTATGTTAATGTACTCTGGGTTTGAACTCTAAATCCTCAACACACATCATTAACTCATAATGTTCCCTCCAGCCCTCAGTTCAGTTCAGTCCCACAGTCGTGTCCGACTCTTTGCGACCCCATGGACTGCAGCACGCCAGACCTCCCTGTCTATCACCAACTCCTGGAGTTTGTACTCAAACTCACGTCCATTGAGTTGGTGATACCATCCAGCCATCTCATCCTCTGTCGTCCCCTTCTCCTGCCCTCAATCCCTCCCAGCATCAGGGTCTTTTCCAATGAATCAGCTCTTCGCATCAGGTGGCCAAAGTATTGGAGTTTCACCTTCAACATCAGTCCTTCCAATGAATACTTAGGACTGATCTCCTTTAGGATGGACTGGTTGGATCTTCTTGCAGTCCAAGGGACTCTCAAAAGTCTTCTCTAACACCACAGTTGAAAAGTATCAATTCTTCAGCACTCAGCTTTCTTTTTAGTTCAACTCTCACATCCATACATGACTACTGGAAAAACCACAGCCTTGACTAAGATGGACCTTTGTTGGCAAAATAATGTCTCTGCTTTTTAATATGCTGTCTAGGTTGGCCATAACTTTCCTTCCAAGGAGCAAGCGTCTTTTAATTTCATGGCTGCAGTCACCATCTGCAGTGATTCTGGAGCCCCCAAAATAAAGTCTGACACTGTTGCCCCATCTATTTGCCATGAAGTGATGGGACCAGATGCCATGATCTTGTTTTCTGAATGTTGAGCTTTAAGCCAACTTTTTCACTTTCCTCTTTCACTTTCATCACTTTTTCACTTTTCTTCACTTTCTGCTCTAAGGGTGGTGTCATCTGTATATCTGAGGTTATTGATATTTCTCCCGGCAGTCCTGATTCCAGCTTGTGCTTCCTCCAGCCCAGCATTTCTCATGATGTACTCTGCCCTACTCTACTCCTAAGTCTTACCCCTTTCTTTGAAACTCAGCTCAAATCCTTACTCTTGTAAATATTTTCTGTACCTGTCCTAACCCTGAGAATAAGCTTCTCCTTCTCTGTTCTCATGCATAATTCACAATATGTTATCCCTCACATGGTACAAACAAAGCCTTGTATCATTCTTCACATGTTTTCAGAATTACCACATGGACTGTTGGCATTTGAAAGGCCAACACTATATATTAAGGCAATTTCTATCTCTAGTGCTTTGAAAGTTGTTTTCATCAGTCTTTTAATGAAGAGGATGACTAAGCCTGAATATGAAACAGGATATAAGACTGAATATGAAAATTAACTAATATTTTTTAAGGGAAAGGACTAGTGCAATGTCATAAATTCAAAGAAAACGCATCTCTTAGGCTTTACACAGCATAAACTTAAACTCTAATTTATAGGCTGCTTGAAAAGATAGAGCTTTAAGATTCTGAGAGGCTATTAAAATTCTGTCTTAACTTTGGGGTGTTACCTAAAGCAATAAAGCTATTTTAAACTGAGAATTCAAAATGTATAAATATACTATAATACAACTGAAATTATTAAGATACAACATGTTAGCCAATTCTCCATTACATAATTACTGAAATGTGCTACTTTGGTATTTTTGCAACTGGCAATCAAAAAATTCGTGAAACAAAAAATATGCCATAAGATACCTTCAAATAGCGTTCAATATTGTTCATCAAAATATCAATTTCTTCCTTGGACCACATCCCCTGCTTCCATTTATGTCCTTTAAAAGAAAACAAGTAATGCTATTGATAATGTTATTCTTGAGAAGAAAAGAATATAGCTAATTTAATGTCTTATTCATCTGAAATCTGAAAAATCCCTATGTAAAGTTGCTTCTGTGACCCCTGGTTTTTAAGAAAGAATACAAATGACCCTAGTAAACATGGGTAGTAAGTGTAAGAGTCATAAAAAATACTTTGTCTTAATTACATCTCTTACCCTTTCAGCAGGATAGGACTTACAGAAAGTGTGAAAGCCAAATCACACGATCCAAAAGTCTACAAATAATAAATGCTGGAGAGGGTGTGGAGAAAAGGGAACCCTCTTACACTGTTGGTGGGAATGCAAACTAGTACAGCCACTATGGAGAACAGTGTGGAGATTCCTTAAAAAACTGGAAATAGAACTGCCTTATGATCCAGCAATCCCACTGCTGGGCATACACACTGAGGAAACCAGAAGGGAAAGAGACACGTGTACCCCAATGTTCATCGCAGCACTGTTTATAATAGCCAGGACATGGAAGCAACCTAGATGTCCATCAGCAGATGAATGGATAAGCAAACTGTGGTACATATACACAGTGGAGTATCACTCAGCCATTAAAAAGAATACATTTGAATCAGTTCTAATGAGGTGGATGAAACTGGAGCCTATTATACAGAGTGAAGTAAGCCAGAAGGAAAAACATAAATACAGTATACTAACGCATATATATGAAATTTAGAAAGATGGTAACGATAACCCTGTATACGAGACAGCAAAAGAGACACTGATGTATAGAGTGTATGGACTCTGTGGGAGAGGGAGAGGGTGGGAAGATTTGGGAGAATGGCATTGAAACATGTGAAATGTCATGTATGAAACGAGATGCCAGTCCAGGTTCAGTGCACGATGCTGGATGCTTGGGGCTGGTGCGCCTGGACGGCCCAGGGGGATGGTATGGGGAGGGGGGAGGGAGGAGGGTTCAGGATGGGGAGCACGTGTATACCTGAAATTTTAAAAAAAAAAAAAAATTAAAAAATTAAAAAAAAAAAAAACTTTCTGAAAAATTTCTGCAGTGAAAAATAAGTTTTATGGGAAAAAAAATACATATAAAAGATTCTAGGACAAGGTAAACATAACATTGGAATACCGAGTGAGTAATTCATTCTTAATGAGTAGTTACTGTACCAGGGTTGAAAACAATCTATTTACTTATTTTTTGTTTCCTTTCCTTACTTCAGAGTGGCATATACACAACCCCCACTTTCTTGAAGTAGCTTCCTAGTAATCCTTACAAGTGCGGTAGCACTATAAACACTTACTTTAAACCTCTAAACAACTTATCAGGTCAAAGTTAGTAGTAGAACTTTGAAAAGGTTTGACTTCCTTCTCCCATAAGCAATAACTGTATTGACTTAAACAGTAACACTGTGCATTTGTTTATAACCTACTTCATATGGGACAAGTGATCAATTATTGTAAAATGAATATTGGTTCCCCAGTCCTATTCAGAGCCAAATTTAATTCAATTAGGTTCAAATTACTGTAACTATTCAACCATAATTATGAAGGCCCAAATTAGGATCCTTATGACTACAAGCTTTTTTTGACACTCACTTTTGCCACTGGCCACTGAAATTCAGTATATCTTACCTTTGTTAGTTAGAGAATCCTTATCTTCTTTAGTTGTAAACCATGCTTGGCTAACTGCTGAAACCTCCTCATTACCCAAGGGAGATATTTCATCTAGTTGCTCATTCTGTAGAATCTTCAAAAGGCAAAAAAAAAAAAAAAAAAAAAAGTGGCAGCTTGATTTAACACCCAACCTGATTCATCTTTGTAATGCTAAGCATTATAAAACTCTGCTGTATCTAAAACAAATGAATTTCTAGTAACATGAAATTCATTTGTTTTAGATATAATAAAACTACA
Organism: Bos taurus; assembly: GCF_002263795.3. Lineage (NCBI taxonomy): Eukaryota > Metazoa > Chordata > Mammalia > Artiodactyla > Bovidae > Bos > Bos taurus. The sequence continues at coordinate 33,275,679 of NC_037331.1, forward strand.
CTGAATTCATAGAAAGACAAACATTTTCTTGCTTTAAAGACAGCATGAAAACAAAATTATCTTCAACAAGAAAAAAAGCCATTTGAATATTTATATGTATAAAACATGGAGAAGGAAATGGCAACCCACTGCAGTATTCTTGCCTGGAGAATCCCACTGACACAGGAACCTGGAGGGCTGTAGCCCATGCAGTTGCAAGAGCTGGACGTGACTTAGCGACTAAACTACTGCTGCCACTAAATAATGGAAACGCTGGGATCGAGTGTCATGATTATTCATGTTCTCACAGATAGTTTGCTGCCCAAATATTAATACATGGTCATCTGTAATGTAACCTGTTGATCAATCTAAAAGATTAACAGGCTAATTCAAAAAATGTTATTGCAAAATTATAGTCTGCGTGTTGTTTACTGACAACTTTTTACATTTAGGAGGGTAGGTATTTAGAGCTGATACCTACCCTCCTAACGGTATCTTCTTTTCAAAGAACCATATGGTACTAATTTTATTATTATTGCAATAAAATAGCCTGTATTGAGAAATATAGTTAAATAAACTTTATTAAGATACAAGTCACATCATAAAATTCACCCTTTAAAGTATACAATTCAGTGGCTTTCAGTGTATTTATGCAGCTATCAGTAATTAAGGACATATCTAATCTAGAAAATTCTGCAGGAACAAAGCTGTTTTTAAAAGACTTGGCTGTGGGCTAGAGAGAGCTATGGTATAAGTGAGGAAGATATAGCAACAGTGCTACCGTATCAGGTAAGGAGAGCCTGTTATATGCAGACCAGGATAAGAGGAGAGTCATAGGCCTAGACCCACTCCAGTGTTCTTGCCTGGAGAATCCCAGGGATGGGGGAGCCTGGTGGGCTGCCGTCTATGGGGTTGCACAGATTCGGACACGACTGAAGCGACTTAGCAGCAGCAGCAGTATAGGCCTAGTGACCACTCAACCCAGCTGGGTCTTTGGCCTGGATCAACTACTAAGCTATGTCACTTTCTGGAGATAGGTCCTAACAAAGATTGACTGTTTCTTGAGTAGGCAGAAACTGGATTTCTATTTTCAAGAGGAAATGAAACATCTCACTTAGAAAAGAGAGAAGCTGTCAATGAAGAATCAAGGCACAGTGAGGAGAAAAGCCATGCCTATTGTTACCTACTATTTGTATACCTGGTGGTAATATTTTGTATTTATTAAAGTGGTTTTCTTTAAAAAAAAAAAAAAAAAAAAACAACCAAAGACAAAAGCTAGATATCACTCGAACAGACAAGAAAAGGTTTATAACCCGGCATTTATGTGTCATATACTTTAGATTTTTCTTTTAAAGGTTAAGAGAACTTTATAAAGCTGAGAAGTTAAACAGACTAGTCAGACAATATCCAAGGCCTCTTATATTCTGAGGATCACAATTCTGTAAGATTTAATATAGGAGTTACTTATCAAGGACAATATGGAGCGCTATCAAAAGATCTTGATATGTACAATACTTTTAAGAAATGTAGAAAAATCTTCTGAGATGATTTTCTCTTACATTAACTAGTTTGTTGAAAGAATAAAATCACCATTTCCCAAAGTGAGTCTAAATATATATAGCAAAGCCCACTCTGTGAATCTCAGGAATAAACATTTCGTGATTAATTACTGTCTTTGGGTAAATACTTAATGCCTTATGGTGCAAAATTTCCTGAAGACTTACACATTACTTAAACCATGTAATGTTAAACATGACAAAAATCATCAAATGAAGTAAATAACTACTAAATTCTAGCAGTAATATTCAACATTGTCAATCAAATTGAGTATATCAGGAGACTTAGGTACCTAAGAGGCTATCTATCTATACTTAGTTTACAGATAGTGATTAAGTTTTTTGGTATTTTACCCGTTTCTCACTACTTTAGAACTTTCCAGGTTGCACTAGTGGTAAAGAACTCACCTGCCAATGCAGGAGACATGAGACTTGGGTTCATTCCCTGGGTTGGGACGATCCCTAGGGGGAGGGCATGGCAACCTACTCCAGTATTCTTGCCTGGAAAATCCCATGGACAGAAGAGCCTGGTTGGCTATAGTGTATAGTGTTGGACATGGCTGAAGCAACTTAGCACCAGCCACTTTCCTACTTTATATATAAATCTTTTCAAGTTACTCAGGCTTTGTTTAACTTGCTGTTGCTTTTTCTAAATGAAGGCTTTGTGAACTGGTTGTTGGGTTTCTTAATTATCATATATACAGGTTTAAAAATCTGAAAATAAATATTTCACTCACTAAATGCCTCTTGCAACCACAATGTACTACATACATGGGAAGTTTATTTTAGTTCCTAATTGTTTTCCAAGCTAGTCCCACCACTGGAATGGGACAAGGGGGCATTAGCTGCTAAACTAGGTCCAATAACTACACCTAGTTTGCCACAAAGGGTACAGCAAAAAAGCACACTATTTCTGAACTTTAAACTGTGCTTTCACTCCCAACCTAATGTTATTTTAAAAAAACATTAGAAATTAATGGTAATAACAAACCAAGAGGTTAGTATTAGATTGTAACTCATTAACTCTTCAGAAATAATCTAAACAAAACAACCCTAAAACTTGTGTACATTGCTACTGATCAGTCTGATAATAACTAGGCTGTAAACCAAATGAGACATATGTATATAGTTATTTTCAACATGCTAAAAATGGAAGTGAGACAACACTACAAATGAATTTGACAAGAACTGTTTTTAAAATTTTTTATTTCTTTTTGGCTCTCCAGTTGCAGTGCACAGGCTTCTTATTGCAGTGGCTTCTCCTGTTGCAGAGCACAGGCTCAGCAGTTGTGGTGCAATGGCTTATCTGTTCCACTGCATGTGGGATCTTCCTTGACCAGTGATGGAACCCATGTTTACAGCACGGGCAGGTGGATTCTTAACCACTGGGCCACCAGGAAGTCCTGCAAGATCCATTTTGAAGAAAGAATGTGCCCTATTGTTTCTGAGGATTTAGAAAAATTTCTGTCCAAATTCCCCAGCTTGCCTCAAAGACGTCTGAAGCATATTAGAGCATGTCTGAAGCATATTACTTCTCTGGAAATCCTGTTATTCTGGAACTGCTCTCAAGCTCCTCACTGCAATTCACAGTACATCCTCCTGAAACATCCTTAGTCCCTGATATGTATCAACTTGTACGTACTTCGTAATGAAGAAGGGTCATTATGATGCTTCACATAAGAAAAATAATGGTACAATGTCTCTACTGTCTGCTAAAAAAGTATTTTATTAAATGAAGAGACAGAGCAAAAGAACAATCAGCCAGAAATAAACTTACAAGTAAAATAGATTTAAGCTGCTGGCCACTGAAGAGAGCTAAGAATGATGACTACTTTTGGCAGAAATAAACGAGACAATTAAAGAAGTTCATATAGGAAAACAGGCTAATTATTTAACCTCAACACACGGTAAAATCTATCTAGTTGTACAGGTTATCAAAAGGAAATATGACTACCACTGTTATAGTTAAAATGTATTTGAGATGACCAGCTTTCATTCACATTAGGGCAAAGAACACATGGAATCTTTCTAAATCAGTCACTACAGATAACTGCTGGGTAAAGCTTATTTTAAAAAGTTTTATATTCCAATCAATATCTCAAATAACTGGTAGGTAAAATTTAAAGTTATTTAACAGCTCAAAAGAGATCACTCTAGGGAGATAAAGAATGCATATGCATTAGTTCAGCAGATGTGAACCACTCTATAAGGAATCAGCTTTAAAATTCTATCGTTGTTTACAATTCTGAGACTCATATATGTGGGGTCTTACTTCCATCCTGTGATTGCTACTTTTTCAGACTCAGGGCTTCCCAGGTGGAGCTAGAGGAAAAGAACTCACCAGACAACGCTGGAGGCATAAGAGACTGGTTCAATCCCTGGGTCGGGAAGATCCCCTGGAGGAGGGCATGGCAACCTACTCCAGTATTCTTGCCTGCAGAATCCCATGGACAGAAAGCCTGGCAGGTTACAGTCTATGGAACTGCAGTCAGATGTGAATGAAGAGACGTAGCACTCATGCATACTGTCAGACAGAATCTATTCTCATCATTTTATCACCTAAGGTTATGTACAAAGGATAATCTTCTTGCAGCTGTACAAAGGCTTACTATACCTGGATCTGTGTCACAGTTCCCTCCGTAATCTCATCATCTGCCACCTCTGTGGTTGCAGTCATGGTCACCTCAAAGCTCTGATCATTTTCTGAAACTTGAAGAAAAAGAACAGTTCATCTCCAGAGTAATAAAAGCAGGTCCTAATTATTAAAAAAAATACCCAAAGAACTAGGATGTGATCATCTAATTTCTTAACATATTCCTCACCAATATAACCACACACCTAAGTATATGTGATACACATACAAATATATTTGCTTAACAAGTATCCATTGTGCACCTACGGAGAAGGCGATGGCACCCCACTCCAGTATTCTTGCCTGGGAAATCCCATGGACGGAGGAGCCTGGTGGGCTGGAGTCCATGGGGTCACAAAGAGTCGGACACAACTGAGTGACTTCACTTTCACTTCACTTTCCTGCACTGGAGAAGGAAATGGCAACCCACTCCAGTGTTCTTGCCCGGAGAATCCCAGGGACAGGGGAGCCTGGTGGGCTGTTGTCTATGGGGTTTCACAGAGTCGGACACGACTGAAGTGACTTAGCAGCAGCAGCAGCAGCGCACCTAATACATGCGTGGTACTGTTCTGGGCAATGGAGACAACAATAAACGAAAAAACCCCAAAATTCTGCCTTCAAGGCACTTGGAGTCTAGGGGGAAGACAAAATTAACACAGTATTATGTTGGAAAAGTGTTAAGGAGAAAAAATGAAGTATGGGAAATGTGTTGGTAGTAGGGCCAAGTGTTTGAAATTTTAAATAGGATGCCAGGAAAAGTAACCAGAATTTGGAACAAAGCAAGGAAAAGGGCTAGTCATGAAGCTATCTTGAGAGATAGCACTTAAGGCAGATGGAAAGCCAAGTGCAAAAAGGTTCTGAGTGCCTGCTGGAACAGCAAAGACAGTGTGGCCAGAGTAGACCAAACAAGATATTGTTTGGGATTCGAAAGTCACTGTAAATGAAGACTTTGGCTTTAATTCTCTTCCACTAAGGCGACCATAGTAAGATTTAGAGCAGAGGAGTGATATAAACTGAGTTTTTCTTTAACAGGATCTCCCTGGCTGCTAAGGGGAAAATAGCCTGAAGGGCAGCCCTAGCTGGAAGGAGATGAGTGAAGAAACTAAGCCAATAATCTATTACTAGGGAAGAGGTGTTGGTGACTTGGACTAGAGTGAAGGCAAGTGAGGGTGATAAGTAGTTCAAATTGCAGATATATTTTGATGGTAGAGCCAAAAGGGCATGCAGATAAACCAAATAAGAAAGAAAATAAAATGTCAAGAATGGAATTTAAAAAAAAGTTTTTTACCTGAGGTACTGGAACAATGTACCTACCAATAATGAAATGGGGGGAAGGGTTTAGAAAGAAGCAAGTTTAAAAATGTAGCTCAGTTTTAAACATACTAGATGTTTAAACCCACTCAACATTTGGAGTTAAGAGAGGTATGGCCTGGAATAACTCGGGGGATTTAAAAGCATGAATTCTAGAGAGTAAAAACAGAAAACAAAAGCAATTAAGACTGAATCCTGGGTACTCCTCATTTAGAGGCTGGGGAGATATGGACATGTCAGCATAAGAGACTAAGAAGAAATGGACAGAGAGAAAACTAGAGAAATGCATTTCCTGGAAGCCAAGTGACAAGAAGTCTCAGACAGGAGTGATAAAAAATGTGGGGAGATCAAGTAAGACAAAGACTAAAAAAAAAAAATCACCACTGGATTTAGCAACAAGAAAGTCTCTGGAAAAAAAACTTAAAAAAAAAAAGAAGAAAAAAGAAAGTCTCTGGAGACAGCATTTATAGTATAGCATTAAAAGCTGAGAGACTGATTGGAGTAGGCTTATGGAACAAAGGAATTAGAAATGGAGGCAAGTATAGGCAATTCTTTCAAGGTACTTCTGTTCTAAAGGGAAGTAGAGAAACTGAATGGGAGCCCAAAGTGAGCTAACAGGACATTTTATTTTCAAGAAGAAACTGTAGTATTTTCGTAATGCTGATGGGAATGATCCAGAAGACAACAAAAAAAAAAACTGTTGATTCAGAAGAGAAAGGAGAGAATTCCTGCAACTATGTCTTTAGGTAGGCAAAAGGGATGGGATTTGGTATATTGAAGGGTTGGCCTTAGCTGGGTGAAAATACAAGACCACATGGACATAGATACAAGTTGGTTTGTAAATACATTAGTAGTAGTGGAAACTTACAGAAACTATTTTCTGGCCACTTAAATTTCTCAGTAAAGTAGGAAGCAAGGGTATCAGTTAAGAGTTAAAAATGTAGAAGAAATATTGGAGGTTTCAGAATGTATGAAACAGTCATCTTAGAGTGGGAAAAAGAATACCAGATAAGTATGGTATGACTGGGATGCAACATAAGGAACCCATGTAATGATCATAAATTTAAAGCGAGAGCAGTCAGCTTACTTGTGCTTTTTTCCTCCAATCCCTTTCAATTAACTATACTGGTATAGTCATAAATAGGCAGACAAATTGAACCAGGGTTGTGGTTTCATCAAAGAAAGGTGAGGTGAGGGAAAGAAAAAAGGATCTCAGGGTAAATGCAAGACAGAGATTATAATGATTTACCATAAAAACTGAAACTAGGTGAAGGAAACAAGAAAACGAGTAAAGAAGAAATAACTGCAAAGTGCTAAGGTTAATGGGTCCCACTGGGGCAAAGGACTGCAGAAGTATTAGAGAAAGTAAACTGCAAAGACAGGAATTAGTGGCAGGAAAACAAAGTCTGAAGTAGGATACAAACAGACTCCAGTTATATGTACAATAGCAAGAGTGGTATGGGAATGACAAGTAACGCAGCGTGAAGAACAAAAGGAATCAGAGGCGTAAGTAACTCCAACGATCATCTAAATGAATAATCACAAGAGTTGTATTTTTATTTTATTTTTTTAACTTTTTGACCAATTTAATATATAAAGAACTCTTACAATTTAATAAGTCAAATAACATGGCTTTCTAAACAGTCAATGAAAGAATCAAACACTTAATAAGAGATACATAAAAATGGTCAATAAGCACTTGAAGTATGGTCAGCATCATTAGTCATTAGAGAAATGCAAATAAAACTACGATGATGTATTATTTTATATTTACTAGCATGAAGTGAAAGTGAAGTCACTCAGTCGTGTCTGACTCTGTGACCCCATGGACTGTAACCCACCAGGCTCCTCTGCCCATGGGATTCTCCAGGCAAGAATACTGGAGTGGGTTGCCATTTCCTTCTCCAAGGAGTTGTATTTTTAAATAGTTTTATTTATTCATGTATGGCTGAGATGGGACTTCATTGCTGCTCAGGGCTTTTCTCTAGTTGTGGTGTGCAGGCTTCTTATTGCAGTGGTTTCTCCTGTTGGGGAGCACAGACTCCAGGGTACACAGGCTTTAGCAGTTGGTGGCATGTGGGTTCAGTAGTTGTGGTGCACAGGCTTAGATGCTCCATAGTATGTGGGATCTTCCTGGACCAGAGATCAAGCCCGTGTCTCCTGCATTGGCAGGCATGTTACCACTGAGCTACCAGAGAAACTCCAAGAGTTTTAACGATGAATAGGTAATGGAGTAAACGTGTGCAAATGAATGCAAAAAGTAGCAGCAAGTGATCTACACTGATTAACATGAGAGTTAAGAGAACTTTCAAGGCTCAGGCAGATAAATGTTAATCAGTTTTATAAAGTATCTAAAGAAAACCTCAATATTAAAATTAAAGTTAAAATTTTAAAATTAATATTCATCTTCATGAAGTCCAGCATAAATGACTTGCCCATTTAACTGGTCCCAGATGGTGATGGATATAGGACTTCATGCTTTTGGGACTTTTTTAAACGTAAAAACTTTCCTAAGTTGATTTTTATCAACAAAGTTCTTACAAGTCCAGGGAACTTAAAGCCACTCCTCATAAATTCAGTCTTACTATAAATTAGGCTCCAGACTGTCCTCTTTACACAGTGATGCTATGACCCAACATCAAACAGTTCATGGCCTTTCATGTCAACACATTCATATTATTTTATCCAGGTAAGTGAACGAGTGTGTGAAGGATTTAGTCTTACTCCATAAAATAGAACAAAATATCAAGTGCAGATCAAACCTACAATCACATTCAAGGCATTCTAACCAAATCAAGTAACAGGTCAAAATTTACATCAAGATAATCATGCAAAAATTCTGACTTAATTAAATTTATTTTATATCTTGGGGATGTAATGTTCAGCATGGTGACTACAATTAATATGATACTTTTCTGCTCAGTTTAATAAGCAATTAATATCTGCTTATGAAGACATGATTTTTGACAATGAAAACCCAGTCTTAGTTCTCTTCCCCTGGAAGTTCTTGGATATGGCAATACCCTCCTCTGTGCAGAGTGCGTCACCAATAGCCCTGGGCCTCATTATCGGGGACTGAGATATCTACTCCAGCCTTGGAGGGCCACCACGGTTCAACAGATTCCATATTCTTTTCTAAACTAATGAGAAATATACTCTAACATTACAGTTGATGTGCTGTAGTCTTTCACTAACAGTATTTCATCCAAAATACTACACCTGCTTAGAATCCAGTGTATTCTAAATGATCTTGGAATATAAACATTTTAAGAACTTTCTTAGAATAAACTTATCAGGCTTCTACTTTCCATTTATCCATATAACTCATAAAAAGAACATAAACTACAAGAACCAGAATGCCTGGGTAAGACCTTAGACAAGTTATTAACCTCTCCGTACCTTAGTTTTCTCATTTATAACATAAGGATAAAAATACCTCCTCTAGAGAAAGCCTTCTCAATGAGGGTGAATATGCTTCTTAGGAGAGGAGATGAAAAAACCTTACTCTCTTTATTAAGAAAGCAAGGACATACATACATACACACAGTACATTAAAAACAAAACAACAATGATACTGAAATTATAATTTCATGTGGGAGAGCATGATTATGAAAAAAATGCCTAAAAAGACTCTTAGATGGGGGGGTCAATTAAAATAAAAGCTTGAGAGATTAAACTTGGCAATATAGCAAAAGTATGTAGAGCCATGCCTGGCACATAAATAAGCACTCATTAAGAGCCGATTAAAGGAGGTTTTTTGATTAAACGAGGAGAAAAATAATGGGTCCAACTGATGGGTTAAACTGAAATGCAGTTTAATCTCTTGCAATGTGAATTCTGATTCAGAAGGGAAGCTCTATGTTAATACAGTGACTTACGTGGAAGTGCAACAACGGATATGCAAGGAGTGGAATCATCAATACTTTGATCATCCTCAGAAGACAGGCAAAGCCTTTTATGTGGAGGTTCAGTACTATCTTCTGAGTCTATTTCATCAGCTTCTAATGAAATAAAACAAGAACAAAAAATCTCAGAAATCTTCAAATCAAAAAGGAGGAAACAAAATCTTCCACAAGTAATGAATGTAAAATACTCTTATTAATTTGCTAAGTCAGAAAAAGACAGCTGTGCAATGAGACTCACTGCCCTTAACACGCCTACCTCAGTTCCACTTCTTATGACAAGGAACCAGGAACCAAGGTGGCACTTTCTAAAACACCACACTTTTGTGCTGTGATTACCTGGCTTTCCAAATTATTTCACACATAAAGATAAAGACTGGTTATTTAATTACTCACAAATATTTACTGAATACCTACCATCAGAAGTTCTGCTTCTCGAACTGCCTCTCAAGTTCAAGAAGCAGAACAATGAGAGACACCCTGACTGTCAAGGAGCTCGTAGTACAGTGGAGATTAATATAATTTCAAAATAGTTTAATAAGAACGATGAAGGTGGAATGAAGAGGCTGTTATATGAGCAGAGAAGCATTTAATTTCTGGAGGTTAAGGACGGTTTCTAGAAAAGGTGTCTTGAATTTCAAAAAGAAACAGAAGCCAGGGGAAAATGATTATCACTGGCAGTAGGATTATATGTGGAGTGATACTGAGGTATGAAAAGCTTACAGGAAGTTAGGAAAATAACAGTTGTGAACTGCTGGAACACAGATATATGAAATGTGGCAGGAAATGAAGCTGGAAAGAAAGCTGAGATGATGGGAGGCCTATGTGCCAAATTAAAGAACCTGAATTATATTCTAAAAATCCCGGGAAGCTTATTTTTTAAAAAAAAGCTTTCATGTACTATTGAATCATGACCACAATCACCAGCAGTTTGAAGGATAAATTAGAGGTTAGAGATAGGCTAAAAGGCTACTCAGGTGAGAAATGAGAACCTGAACAAAGGAAAGGGGACCTGAAACATAAGAGGCATGTGAAATTTAAGGTACCTATGAGAAACAGAATTCAGAATAAAGAGAGGTTTAAATCACTGTAGTAGCTATGCAGAAATTAAAACCACAGATTTGAATGAAATAACCCAGGGATTAAGTACTAAGTGAAAAAGAACACAGAACCTACGCTGAACAAGGATAAACTTAAAAAGCAAAAATAAATATAAATACGGAACAGGTAGAGAAATAACAAAACCACAAGCCTCAAGTCAACTGAATTTTAGTTCATTACAGATGATATTAAGTCCTATTCAGTCATGTAAAATTCTCTAACACAGGCTCTAGACAAAAAAAAAATTCTTCTATGTTCATTGGCAGGATTATTTCTACATTTTCTAATGTACTATATATACTGCTGGTATCAAATGGTGTCAAAGAGGAAGTGTATTATAGTTAATCCATCATTAGAGATTCAACAAATTCTACTTATAAAATAGCTGTAAGATTCATAAAGATCGAAATTTATGGTATATTAAAAAAATATACAAAGTATACTTTAAAAATATAAACATGAATTAAGGTTATCTAAGAAATAACCTCCTTTTCTACTGTTCTAGACTAAACTGTCTGAGTAATAAGGTTTAAAGGTGACATGAAATCCAGAAATCCAAAAAGATTTATGTGTCTGCAGGTTTTCCTACCATTATGAGGGCAATGAAGAATGAGGTTCCCGTCTGTGTCCCGAGTCAAAGTCACAGAGTCCACAGTTTCTACTGTCACTGTGTCAGAATCCTCTTCAACTGTGCTCATACTCAAATCTGTAAAAGAATAGGTTTCAGATTAAGGTTTAAAAAAATTATTTCCATATATGAACATAAAATAGCCCTCTCCAAATATATCTGCCTACAGTACTCTTTGTGTGAAATTGCAATGATGGTTCAAGTTTCAAAATTTGTTTTTAAAAAGTTTATACCAATTACTTAGAATTAGTTATAATAATCTGCAACAATCTAAAATGCAATGATTAATTAAAAACTTAAAGCATTTACTTTTTTTTTTTAAAGAGCTGTTTCTATAACATCCAATGAAAGATAGTCTATTCCAAGCTGACGTATGAGCAAGAACTCTCACCACTTTAATTGGCAGCTCCGTGATATACTCAGATGTTTAATAACTTCTGATTCTTTAGCAGAAGATCCAGCACAATTTTTCTCTTAATCTAAGAATTAGATTAAGAGAAACATTTTTTACAAGTATTTAAGCTTATTATTATCTGAAAAATATGAACACTAAATAATTCTTTTTTAATAATATTGAACAAGTACATATATCTATCATTGACCAAACTGTTTTCCTAATAGACATGGAGCTAGGCCTTCTTTTGAAATAGAGAACTGAGTCTTTACCTATTATTTTATACTTATTTTTTTTGTTTAGACAAACTGAATGATCAGTGCTTTAATTGCAGTATGTCATGGCTGATAGGTGGAAATGCACTGAGTTGTAATCAGTGGCCTAACTGAAGTCTTCGGGCTTACCTGGTAATGTTCAATGAAGTTCTTGTCTCAACACTCAATTTTGGTCTGGTCCACATAGTCTAGTCTAGTAGTCTAGTATTAGTCGCTCAGCTGTATCCGACTCTTTGCGATCCCATGGACTGCAGCCCGCCAGGCTCCTCTGTCCATGGGATTCTCCAGGCAAGAAAATTGGAGTGGGTTGCCATTCCCTTCTCCAGGGGATCTTCCCGACTCAGGGATCGATCCCTGGTCTCCTGCATTGCAGGCAGATTCTTTACCAGCTGAGCCATCTGGGAAGCCTCCAACTAAATAATACAGAGGACATAAGCCTTGATGTGTTTCAAATTAATCATTCAATATTTATTTGGTTCCTATATGTAAGATATTTGTCTATACATATAATTGCCACTTACACAAGTGCATTTTTCCTTGGCAGAAAAACTTAAGAACTATTAACATTTACTTGGTGAAGATCTAGTGATTTATTCAAGTTTTACTATACAAATTACTGTTTTAGAAGGACATCATTCATTTTACAATGTCAAAGATGTCATTTCCAAATTAAAGTTAAATGGAGACCATGATTTAGTTATGACGAAAATTTGCAAATCATGAGGTGAGGTACCCAGAACAAAGGAATGCTTACCTAGAAAACAGATGGATCAGCTATAGCCCTTCCCACAGAATCCAGATGCTTTCCCTTAGCCACCAGCATCACTTTCATGTTATCCAGATTGTTTCTCCCCCATGTTCCTACCTCTGCAACACTCTGAAAAAGTAATAGCATTACACAATAACACTTACTGAGAACAAACAACTGTCTGCTAGCAGTATGCTGATGACAATTTTGCTTCTAGCCTCTGTGATGTCTCAAGTACAAGAAGAAGGACCAACCCAGAATTCTTTAAGTAGAGCTTTTGGAAATCAGCCTCTAAAACTATTCTCCAGTGAAGAACAGAAATGATAGGATCCTATGCCTACTAAGTCGGTTTACATGTGGTTTCTCAACATAAGTTGTCCCTCATTAGGCAGTCAAGCTTTCTTGGAAAAAACAAGTTGAACTATACCAGTGGTTCTATGAACTGTAGACCTGGGTACATGTAACTCGATCCAGGGTGTATACTAACCACCAGTACCACAAGTATTACCAATAACTGTTATTTTTTTCTTTGTAATAGTCAGCACCTCTCTTCATATGTAGTACTATATTTCATCTTAAAGTATTAAAAAACCATACACTATCTGTTAACTCTGCCTAGGGATTTGTGGGAAAAAAAAATCCTAAACAATCAGGCCAGAAGATGTAAATTATAAACAAACTTTTCAATGCAATGTGAAATTTACAAAATTTGAATTGACTGATTTTTAAAGGATTTTTTAATAGGATTCTCATCTTCACCCCAAAGGATCAACCAAAAACTAAAAAACACAGTAAGATTTTAGGTTTAAGGGGATGCAAAACCAGTAATTAAATTTCTCGTTTTTGCAGTATTCTAATTAGAACTGGTATACATAAATGAGTCTGTAGTGCAACAGGTACAGATCCTGCTAGAGAAACATTCAATCAGTTAATATATTTCGTGTTGTTCTCATTTCTGAATCCATTAAAAACTTCTTAAAATCTGGTTTGTACCTACTCCAGAAGATGGAAAAATGAAATGTTAAAAAAAGTTAAAACCATCCATAAACTTTGCAAAATTATAGTTCACTCTCAACACGTTTATGAGACTATACCATAGAAGCACTTTTATATCCTGCATTGAAAACTGTGAAGGAAGCCAAGCTAGGTATTAAACTGAGGTTTTTCTGTACTCTTTAAAAAGTTATTAGATCAAAGAATATGACAAAATAAACTCTTAAATCATACTGCAGTCTATTTTACCGAAAGGATGTGCAAATTTATATTTCAACCATTTAGATGTAAACTCTACTCCTGGTAACCTTGCCAGGTTAAAAAAGAAACAACAAAGTTTCTTTTTTTATTAAAAAAGAAACAACAAAGTAAAAACAAACAAAAAAGCACAATTTTTCATTTGATAAGTGCAAATTTGTTACTGGCTTAGCATTTTAATGAATGTGATCTCAGGACCCAAGTTAATCTAAAACTCTGAGAAAAAGTGACAATGGTACATGGAAAAGGGAGTCTGAAATAGCTAGATAGGAACTTTATCATTCTTGATAATCTGTATTATCAAAATTGAGGTGATCCCAAAGAGTGTACTAGCTTTAAAGCAGGAATCTAGGTTCATTTTTAAAAGTTTGGTAATTCATGTTGGAGATGAGTAAATGGGTCTACACTGCTTTACAAATTAATTAGCTTATCTGTTCAATCAACAAATATATATCACATTCCCAATGTGTGAGATACTCTCTAGGACAGTCGCTACTTTTTTAAAACCCCAAAATATAAGCTCTTGACTCATTTTCCTGGGGTTTCCCCCTTCTTGTAGTTAGAGCTACACGGTCTGCATTTATTAGTATTTAAGAAACTCCTCTAATTTTCTTTTTTAGGTAACAGATTTACATGGTTCAAAATTCAAAGGTAATGGTGAAGCCTCCTTTCCACTCTAGTTCCCCAGTCACCTAGATCCCTTTCATGGAGGTAAAGAAGGCTGTTGATTTCTCATGCCTCCTTCCAGTTACTTTATGTAAGAAAATATATATATCCCTCCCTGGGGCTTCCCTGGTGGTTCAGACAGTAAAAAATCTGCCTGCAATGCATGAGACCTGGGTTTGATTCCTGAGTTGGGAAGATATACTGGAGGAAGAAATGACAACTGACTCTAGTACTCTTGCCTGGAGAATTCCACAGACAGAGGAGCCTGGAGGGCTACAGTCCATGGAGTTACAGAGTTGAACACAACTGAGTGACTAACACACACATCCCTGCCTGTTACATATACTTAACAGAAATACTATCATACTACAGACACTGAACCTTATCTCAGTGGCTACTTTACATTGCCTCAACAGCAAGATGAAGAGATACCATTTCACTATTTCAAGTGCATGACTGCAAGCCAGCCAACAGATTAATAGCCAAGTCTTCAAGGTGGGACCTGACTTGGACGGGTGGGAGTGGAGTACAAAAGAAAGCCACTATGCAGAGGTTTTTGTGCAAGAGGGAGAGTGGCTGAATTTAAGACTGGAAGAAAAGGCAGGGGCACATTTCACAAGGCCTTACATATTCTTGGACTGTTTTAAATTGGGAAACATAATTTACATTTTAAAAAGATCATTCAGATTGCAACATGGAGGACAGATAAGGGAGTAAGTCAGGAGACAAGCAGTTGTCCAAGAAATGAGTCATTCAGAATAGGTGGCAGAAATGAAAGGAAGGAGTCTGGACAGAGGATTTATTTTGAAGGCAGTGTTGACAAGATTTGCTGAAAGGAGATTAAGAAAGGAGATTTGCTGAAAGGAGCTATTTCAAGATGATTCCTAGGCTTCTGGCTTGAATAGCTGAGTTTTGGGGCACTAAAATATCTTTTATTAAGTATTTTATTACTGTTAATACTAACAAATTAAGATATAAGGCACCCAAACAAAGATGTCAAGTTACCAGTTGGAAGCTGTAATTCAACAGGCAAGAATTATATAATGATAAATGAGTTAGTGGCATGCAAACTGTAAAGATAAGATCAACTAGATAAGTTAGAGAGAAGATAGCCCAGTATTACTGGAAAGTCAAGCAATACACAAACAAGAAAAGAAGACTGAGAAGGACCAGCCAGGATATAGGAGGAAAACAGAGAGATTCAAGAAGCACTAAGTAGTCAGTAGACTGTTAAATACTGCTGAGAGGATAAGATGGAGAAGTGACTACTTGACTGGGCAATGCTACTGAGATACAGAGAACTTTAAGTATAGAAGGTAATGCAAAACAGGTCTACAAGGTTTAGCTTTCAAGTTAAGTAGAGGGAGTAGACACTACCAATGGTAGAGTCAAGATAGCTGTTATTTATATGAAGAATACATCCGTATCTTAGTAGGACTATTAGACTAAATGAAAAATACTGGTGAATAAATCAACTTATGAAAGTAAGGTAACAAAAGTAAGTAATTTAGTGCTTTGTAATTCATTATGCATGAAACTATACCTGAATTGAAAACCCATTTTCCACTTGGTTTATCAGGGAAATGTATCAGCAATATATCTAGTATCAAATTTTGTGGGCAAATACACACACACCGTCATCCCATTTAGATCTTCCCTTCTTTCTCTAAAATGGGTTATACTATATGTACTGTTTTACCAACTGTAAGTGAGAACTTGAAAAAAGTTTTAACATCCATTTTTAATTGGTGACATGGCATTTTGGCACACTTCCAGCATTTGGGGGGCATCTGAAACAATACTTCAGTAAAATCAAGAATACCTGAAATGTGGTACAAAACATTTATAATACTTACATGTACTTACGTTAAAATGAGAAATGCATTTGTTTACATTTATAGCTCCCAATGAACATGAACCTACTCAATGTAAAACCAAAAAACCCCACTACTCTTGGATCTGTTATTTAACACACAATTTAAGGAAATGAGTCCTTCATTCTACTCCATTTTTGTATTGATGTCAGGTTTATTCATTGGATTATCTTAAACTAGTATTTCCATCAATTAAACCTACATAATTGTCCTGATTTTCTAGGCAGTTAAGTATCTTATCACTCTCTTGTGGGGACACACTGCTCCCTTCTCCTGGTGCGCACAAGATTTTGTGCCCTCCAACAATCTGTTTCCCCAGTGCTGTGGAAGCTCTGTAATCTAATCCCACTGGCCTCCGAAGTCAAATTCCCTGGGGAGTTCTTGGATCCCCAGGTTGGGAAATATGTTGTGGGTCCTAGAACTTTCTTAAAGAGTGCAAGCATTTCTTTGGTGTAATTGTTCTGCAGCTTGTGGGTCGTCTGCTCAGTGGCTCTATGGTGCAACGGATGGCGACCTCCTGTAAGAGAACTATGCAACAGGCTGTGACTTGCCTGTGAGTGTCCAGGAGTCCGGGTTGACAGTTTGGCCTTAGGCCAAACAACAGGGAGGGAACACAGCCTGCTCATCAACAGAAAACTGGATTAAAGATTTATTGAGCATGGAAAAAGACCCTCATGCTGGGAAAGACTGAAGGCAGGAGGAGACCGGGATGACAGAGGATGAGATAGGTTGGATGGCATCACCAACTCAATGGACGTGAGTTTGAGCAAGCTCCGGCAGTTAGTGATGGACAGGGAAGCCTGGCGTGCTGCAGTTCATGGGATTGCAAAGAGTTGAACACAACTGAGCAACTTAAAACTAAGTATCAAATCTTCTATAAACTAGATCAAACCAAGAAGTGGCATTTCTTCTTAGTTTTGTAGAAAAATGCCATTGATTCCCAAGCACAGTACTCAAGTTTAAGGTGGGAAGGGTATCAAATATTAGTAGAGATGACGAGAAGCAGAGTTAACACTTGGTGACCCTTGAATCTTGAAGTTGTGATTCCACACTGCAAGATGGGATGAGACTACATGGCATGAAAAACATTACAATAGTTTTATAGCAAGAAATCAGGCAAGCTACAGAACATAAAAGCACCAAAATTTTATTGGATGAGGCTGACTGAGAAACATTAGCTGAGACAAAGTTTCTGGCATAATCCAACTAATAAGGCAGTGAGGACACATTCCGTTTTCAAATGTCTTTTTTCCTGTCCCAACATAAGAAAATCACTCATTTTACTCTTCTCTGTGTGATGATCTTCCAAATTTTTGTGTTTATTGTTTTAAATAATACCTGTATCTTTTGTAACTTTTTTGCACTTACTTTCCAATATTACTAGTTAACTCTTTCATAGTGCTTTATTTGTGTGCATAGTACCCAAACTTATTTAAGCATTAACCTATTACTGAACATTTTTTTTTTTCAAGGTCTTGCTCTTATAGACTGTTTTGGCCACTATGAAACCTGGTGATAGATAACTAACACCTTAGGAAATGCTTATATGGGGATTTTCTTAGTAACACATAATAATTTGAAAAATGTTTTAAAATTTTTATTTTGAAAGAATGAAAAATCTGCTAAATAGAAAGTTTTAGTGGAAGAGAATAGGTAACAAATTCCTACATCCTGAACACGGGTACATAGGATGTCGGAAAACAGACACCACCACAGAATAACATCTTAAATAATGATTTTATTAAAAATAGGAATGGGGAACACTTCATGGTTGATGTTGAGTGCTCTGAACTACGGTCCCAGGCCCCTGGGGATTTGTTCTTTATACTTAGCACAAAGTGTGAGAAGCAGAGCTGTACATGAACATAAGGCATATTGAATTATGGTAGCTAACTAATGTTCATTATGGCTTTGTTTTAAGGTAATGACTGTATACCATAAAATGTCAATAAAGATATTACTGGGATTTATTATAATAGGCTTTGTTTAAGATGTTGACTTCAATTACCAACCACTGGAAACAGTGACATTATTAAAGTAAAAGAAAATTACTTGGTAGTAATTACTTGGTGCACCACTTTATACCTCATTTGGGAATATAATCATACCATTTATTAAAAAGCAAAAACGTCTTTCACCCAGTGCATGATTTAAGAGCTAATATAATGTGTATTTGGCAAATTTTAAGATTTCGTCCATTCAAAACTGAGTCCTTTATGTAAAGCATCATGAGAAGCTCTTTAAAGGGAGTACATTAAATTATCACTCTACAGTGTATCTAAATATAAATATCTAACCCTCCAGGTTTCTCTGTCCATGGGGATTCTCCAGGCAAGAATACTAAATATTGTGGCTCAGCTGGTAAAGAATCCACCTGCAATGCAGGAGACCTGGGTTCAATCCCTGGGTTGGGAAGATCTCCTGGAGAAGGCAAAGGTACCCACTCCAGTATTCTGGCCTGGAGAATTCCATGGGGTCGAAAAGAGTTGGACACGACTTGGCAACTTTCAGACTTCCCTGGTGTCTCAGAAGATAAAAGAGTCTGCCTGCAATGAGGGAGACCTGGGTTTAATCCCTGAGTTGGAAAGATCCCCTGGAGGAGGGCATGGCAACCCACTCCAGCATTTTTGCCTGAAGAATCCCCATGAACAGATGAGCCTGGAATATTAGTCCATGGGGTTGCAGAGTCAGTTTTGGGCTTCCCTTGTGGCTCAACTGGTAAAGAATCTGCATGCAATACGGGAGGACCTAGGTTTGATCCCTCGGTTGGGAAGATCTTCTGGAGAAGAAAACGGCAATCCACTCCAGCACTCTTGCCTGGAAAATCCCATGGACTGAGGAGCCTAAAGTCCATGGGGTCGTAAAGAGTCGGACATGACTGAGCAACTTCACTTTGGGAAGATCCCCTGGAGAAGGGAAAGGCTACCCACTGCAGTATTCTGGCCTAGAGAATTCCACAGACTTTCGCTTTCACTTAGATTAAGTATATCAATACACTGAAGCTGATTTTTAAACCACACTTCAACAGATATAAAACAACATGGATAGTAAGTAAGTCTAATAAGCATTTCATTTGCTGCATTAACACCTAATGGTCAAAAAAGATTCTTTTGACAACCAGGTGCTTGAAAGAATGGCACACAACTAAAACAACAGCTTAAAAAAATGGGATAAGGTTAATATCCCTCCCATATACCCACCAAACAAACAAAAACAAGTTAAATTGCTCATAAAGGGCTATCCAGTGTGCTTTCTCATGACAACTTTCTGCTATTCAGTCATGGAATGGGATCTTTACATAAACTTGAAAAAGAAGACATGATAATCAGGCTCCTTCTTTTATTTAAGTTTACCATTTACCTTTCTGAAATCAAAACAAAAACAAAACATATTTTTGACTTCTATTACAAGCATCCTCTTCACAAAAGGCAAAAAAAAAAAAAAAAAAAAAATGAAGGGAGAAAATGATAGGAAAGCAAACAAATACCACATACATTTCATAACTCTGTATGTTATTAATCATACTTTAAGACTCTTGGCAGTAGGTTTTTCATTTTCTCAGGTCATTGCATATCATTTGAGGACAGAAAAGGCTTTGGAACTCAAAGCATTTAGAAGCATACCAATTCCTAAGGAATTCTTTTATATGAGGGGGGGATAAGTGCTAAAAATGATGATGTTAAGAGAAAACTATTAAAAAAGAAAATACCACTTTGAGAAAGCAGGCTAATGCTGCTGCTGCTAAGTCGCTTCAGTTGTGTCCGACTCTGTGCGACCCCATAGACGGCAGCCCACCAGACTCCCCGACCCTGGGATTTTCCAGGCAGGAGTACTGGAGTGGGTTGCCGTTGCCTTCTCCAAACAGATGCTACATATGATATTAAAAAACTGGAACTCTTTCTAATTACTGTTTTAAAGTTTTGATGTTTTTACAAGAAGACACACTTCCCAACCCCCTCAAAATTTTAACAACAATGTACCAGGCACTGGGTTCACATTAACTGATTCACTGTCACAAATGTTAACTTAAGCCAACGTTTTTGATGGAGCATGAAGAAAACAACTTTAAAACAATATTATTTTCAGGAAACACGTTTATTACAACATTAATAAAAATTAGGGTCTACAGTTGTTAAAGTGAGCAGAAAGGTAAACATGCGGGAAAGTAAGGTCTACTTTTGTTGTTTTTACTTCAATATTAACTACTAAGGTCTAGCTAACCTTACAATTATACTTCTCTCTCCTGCTTCGGTGAGGGTGAAACGAAATAACTTTTCTTCATCTTAGAAGCCTGTAAAAAGAAGAAAACTTGGGGTGGGGTGGGGCAAAGACTAGAAAGAGGACAACTACCTTTTTGGGGGAGGGGATAGAACTCTCTACCAGTAACCATTTCCCAGCCATACTCTGCTTTCAAAGCTCAAATTCTAACCCCAATACTCTTTTGTGATTGCTTTCTCTCAAATAATTCTAAAACCTGAACACTCAGAGAAAAATGTTTATATAGCATATATTTATTTATATAATTGCTTAAACTATGGACTTAAAAGTTCTATATAAATATGCAATGCCCAGTACTTACTGATTAACTGTTGATGAAGACAGGGCAATAGCATTTTGGCTCCACCATCTAGCTCAACTGCAATCAATTAAAGAGATTCACGGAGAATATGCTGGTTCTAGATCAGTCCCAAAAAGCATATTTTGGGGTGAGCCTATCAACTAAAATAGTAAAAAAAAAAAAAAAAAAATTAGCTTGTTTGGTGGCACATAAAAGTAACTTAGTATATGGGAGTTAAAATAATAAGATAACAAAACAAGAAATGCATTTTTTCTTCATAACACGTAATTTCAGAAAGGATCAAGATATTTTTTGTCCCTTGTGAATGAAGGGAAAAAAACTTGATTTTCACACCAAATTTTACAGTCTGACAACTTTTGTAACGACAAGGAACGTAAACAATATTTTCCTGAACCTTAACTAGGTCTCTAAATCTTAACCTAATAAATGAATCTTACCACTACAGCAACAGAGAAAAAAGCTAAAAACTGTGGTGATGTTACACCAAAAACTTAAACGTTTAAGTGATGGTAAACTATTCAGTGAGAAACACAAATTTAAGACTACAGCTAAAAGGAAAAAAATCTGAAGTAATGGGAAAAGACGAAAATCCTTCACTAAAACATTTTTGTTTGTAAAACTTTTAACATAATGCCAAGAATGTTTTATACTTCAACTGGAGTTTAAAAGCTATAAATGGTTGTCTTTCGTGAATTCGAAGCAAAGGTAAAATCAGTGAAGATAAAACATTTTCAAATGGTATTATTGTAAGTTTAAAATACTTAATATTAGAAAGCAATCCTACAGAATTCGCATCTTGTCAAAAGTCCCAACGAGTAGCCTCACCTACTGTCAGAAGGTGCACAAAGATGAATAAAGTTACGAGAAAATAGGCATTGGATTCGAATTTCTAAATTCAATCAGGGAAACGGAGTCCTTTTACATTTCATTGACTTACCACCTCTCCTTATTTACACCAAATTATTTTTATTCTAAAAACATATGCTGTATCATTCAACTGCATAGAACAGCATTTCGTCACTTCTACCCTCAAATCTACGCCGCAGATTCACTTAAGACTCTCAAAGTCTATTTCAAAGGACGAAGATTTCAAATTTTAAGAACTTCCTCGAATTTCGGCAAAACACGATTTCCATTTTGCAGGCGCATATTCCTGCTCTCCGTCGGTTTAGGGTTGTCTCCCCGCAGTCCAGGTCCCATCTTTCCCTTTTCTAAAAGACTCAGGCTGACAACCTGAGTTGTACGGCCAGCAACCCCGATTCCCTCCGCCTTGGGCCATCTCCCAAAAGATGGGAGATGTGAAGACACAAAAAGGTACGAGGAAAAAAAGAGGTGCGGTGGGGTGGGGCGAGACCCGCCCCAATCCTCTCAATCTCATCCAAGCCCACCTCTCCTTCACTGGACCAAAAAACCCCGAAAAGATAACAAAAACATAAGAAAGGAACCCCCACTCCCCATCGCCCCCCAGAAAGCTAGGAAAGCTTCTTTACTTTCCGTGTTCCCGGGCCCGATTCTCTAGCCAAGCTCTCGGCCCACCCCACCCCCAGGGGTCCCGGCGCCATTTAGCTCCTCCGAAGCCGCCATTTTCCGCCCCCGCCGGATCGCTAGCTGTGCCTCGGCGGCAACTCGCTACCCTGTTCTGCAGCCCACGCCACCACCGCAAGCCCGGCCCCGAAAAGGAGGCCCTGGCCTGAGCTTGCGGGAACGGCAGCTTCGGCGTCACGAAGGCCCAGCTCCGACCCCGCCCGCGGTGCCAGAGCGCCTGCAGCTGGCGCCGGCCGGCGGGAGCAGGCGGGCAACAAGGGGGCCGGACAGACTCCACTGGGCGGAGCGGCCCTGGCGGCGGTTGGGACCTGAAGGTTCTATCGCACTTACTTCCTGTTTTGGGTCCGGGCACTTTGGAAGAACCAGGATGGAGGCTCCAAAAAATACCAGGATGGAGGAAGCAGCCACGGGCAAGAGTGGCTGCAGCTGGAGTGAGCGAGCGCTACGAGCCACCGGAAACGGAGCTACGGCCGCACCCCGCCCCCAGTCCCCGCACGCTCCCCCGCCCGGCCTCCTCTCCCTGGGGTTGGCCCTGCGCGCCGGCTGTTGCGTCACTTCCGGCCATGTCGGCGCGCCAAAAAGGGTCTCTGGATATTGGAGGTTCGGTCTTTCTCAGAGTAGGGGTTGTTGTTTGCTGTTTTCCTTACCTCACACTAGGAAATTTAAGTACTGACTTCCCCGTTACTGGTATTGTGTAGGAGGACCGTCTTTTTTCGGCGCAGCTGTGATCCTTTTGGCCCGGGGACCGTTGGCCCTCGCGAGCCGTCTTTCGTAATTACCTAGGGCCACAGAACGGAGGGAGCCGCCGTGTGGAACGGCTTGAAAGCGGGGTCTGGATGCAGAGGAAGGCCGGAAATTGTGTGTGTGGCTCTTCTGACTGGGTCCGCCCTGCTGTAGGCGCGTAGACGTGTTACCTGTTGAGCATGTGATGCAATTCTTGGTGAAATGTATGGTCTGTGAGTGTAGGAAGATGGTAGTCTGCAATACACAGTACGCCTTACAAAGCCCGGCCCTGGCACGCTGGTTGCTCGTTACCCGGGGAGCTCTCAGGAAGGGAAATGCTCGACCCCGCTCCCAAAGTCATCAGCCTGCCAGAGAACCGCCCCGGCAGAAATTTTTGTTTTGAAAGCGTTTCGAAGATGAGTGGTCGGAACCCTGTTACAACTCTTGTGATTCTGACCTCATTTTATCTGTTTATAAAACTGGTTTATTGTGCACTGCTTTTCTCTCACTAGGGGGATGAGAGGAGTTCAGAAATGAGATTTGAGAAATTTCTTGAGTCCAATGAGTATGTGTAGACTCACACTACATGGTCACAGAGGGAATGTGGTCAGCATCAGTTGTAAAGGTCAAACGAAGGCTGTCAAGATGGGAATATATACGTCTTGAACTTAACTAATCAAGTCAATAATGCTTTTCCTCTATATTTTGCTTTACAAAAGTTGTTTTATATAACTGGTTTGAATACAAAATATAGTTGAAAGACTTCGTGGAAGTGACACTAATTCTTTGAAGAAAGGGGAAGAAACTATACACAGAAATGAGTTTGGATAGATAAATATTTACTTAGATTTTAAGCCAAAGGTGCAAAAGTTTTACCAGTAGTCCACATTATTTATTCTTTGGGATAACTTTCTCACTCATAAATGTCGCATTTCATAAAAATGGAAAACGAGATACCGTCACACACCGATTAGAAGTGCTAAAGTCCAGAACACCAAGTGCTGATGAGACTTTGAAACACTACGGAACTCTCATTTATTGATTGAATGCAAAAATGGTACAGCCACTATGGAAATCTTTTTGGTGGCTTCTTACAGAACAAAGCATATTCTTACCCTGTGATCATTAATTACTTCTTGATATTTACCCGGGATAGTTGAAACTTTATGTCCACATAATAACCTGCATATGAATATTTATACTAACTTTGTTGTAATTGCCAAACTTAAAAGCAACCAGGGTATGCTTCAGTAAGTAAGTGGATAAACTGGTACATCCTGTACAATAGAGTATTATTTAGTGCTAGAAAGAAATTAGCTATCCATGAAAAGACAGGAATGAAGAGACATGGGGGAATCGTAAATGTATACCACTAAGTGAAAAAAGTCTTATCTGAAAAAGGCTACATATTGAATGAAACCGACTATCTGATGTTCTGGAAAGGGGGAAACTGTGGAGTTAATAAAAGGATCAGTAGTTGCCAGGATTTGAGGCCAGAGGAAGTGAAATAGGCAGAGCACAAGAGAATTTTTTTAAGGCAGCAAAATTATTCTGTTTAATGCTATCAGATCAGATCAGTCACTCAAGTCGTGTCCGACTCTTTGCGACCCCATGAATCGCAGCACGCCAGGCCTCCCTGTCCCTCACCAACTCCCGGAGTTCACTCAGACTCACGTCCATCGAGTCAGTGATGCCATCCAGCCATCTCATCCTCTGTCGTCCCCTTCTCCTCCTGCCCCCAACCCTTCCCAGCATCAGAGTCTTTTCCAATGAGTCAACTCTTCACATGAGGTGGCCAAAGTACTGGAGTTTCAGCTTTAGCATCATTCCTTCCAAAGAAATCCCAGGGCTGATCTCCTTCAGAATGGACTGGTTGGATCTCCTTGCAGTCCAAGGGACTCTCAAGAGTCTTCTCCAACACCACAGTTCAAAAGCATCAATTCTTCGGCGCTCAGCCTTCTTCACAGTCCAACTCTCACATCCATACATGACCACAGGAAAAACCATAGCCTTGACTAGACGAACCTTTGTTGGCAAAGTAATGTCTCTGCTTTTGAATATGCTATCTAGGTTGGTCGTAACTTTCCTTCCAAGGAGTAAGCATCTTTTAATTTCATGGCTGCAGTCACCATCTGTAGTGATTTTGGAGCCCCCAAAAATAAAGTCTGACACTGTTTCCACTGTTTCCCCATCTATTTCCCATGAAGTGGTGGGACCGGATGCCATGATCTTAGTTTTCTGAATGTTGAGCTTTAAGCCAACTTTTTCATTCTCCACTTTCACTTTCATCAAGAGGCTTTTGAGTTCCTCTTCACCTTCTGCCATAAGGGTGGTGTCATCTGCATATCTGAGGTTATTGATATTTCTCCCGTCAGTCTTGATTCCAGTTTGTGTTTCTTCCAGTCCAGCGTTTCTCATGATGTACTCTGCATATAAGTTAAATAAGCAGGGTGACAATATACAGCCTTGACGAACTCCTTTTCCTATTTGGAACCAGTCTGTTGTTCCATGTCCAGGTCTAACTGTTGCTTCCTGACCTACATACAAATTTCTCAAGAGGCAGATCAGGTGGTCTGGTATTCTCATCTCTTGAAGAATTTTCCACAGTTTATTGTGATCCACACAGTCAAAGGCTTTGGCATAGCTATAGCAATAGATATATTGTGTTATGCATCTATCAAAACCCATAAAATGTATAACACTTAGAATGTAGCAGTAGATACATCGTGTTATACATTTATCAAAACCCATAGAACATAACCTGTGGACTTCGGTTGTTAATGATATGTCAGTGTTGGTTCATCCTTTGCAATAAATGTACCACTCCCTTGGGGGATGTTCATAATGGGGGAGACTATTCATGTATAGGGTAAAGACTATATGGAAAGTGTCTGTACCTTCCCCTCAATTTTGCTTTGAATCTTAAATGGTACCCCACAAAAATAAGGTCTAGTTAAAAATACAAACTGAGTTTGGACAAGGTTAGATAACATTTTTTGAGTGCTTATGTATCATTTAAATGATTTCCATATATTAAATGCATTTAACATTCACAAGTGCCAAAGCTTCTGTATAGTTATTGTAAATGATTCCCATTTTGGACAAGGATCAAATAAGTGAAGGAATGTGTCCAAGGACACACAGCAGATAAGTGGCAGAGTCAGAATAGAAGCCTCAGCTCCAAGCCCATGCTCTGAACTACCCTCTTGCAGCTCATAAAGTAGATTTTGAAAGTCTTTTTATAATGAAAAATTATTACAACCAGTTTCCAGATTCTTTACTAAACTGGAAGAAGGATATGTTTGACCATATTTCAAAAATAAGTGTCAGGAGCAGCATTTTATTGCCTCTAACATTATTACCAATTTGTGGTAATCTCTGCATCCCCTGTGGTTATGGCAGGTATCAGTTTTAAATGAGTACATAATTGTAGATAACCACCACCATGAGGCAGGGTCTTGTGGTACAGATGTTGAAGTCAGACCAAAGTGTGAATCTTGACTATATTGCTTAGCAATGGATATCGTACTACACATCTCTAAGCTTCACTTGCTTTTGAAAAGTGGAGATACTAAAATCTACCAGAATGATGTATGTAGAATGCTTTGCACAGAGCCTATGATATGTTTTAAGCACTTAAAAATGGAAAATAATAAACCTCTGAACCAGAAAAGCAATTAAATTACTAAAAGTAGAGTTCTAATAATTATGTGTATAAAATTGTTAACATTATCATTTAGGAATTGGTTCTTAATTGGCTACATTTTCCACAAAGCATGACCATATCGGATTCTTCTTAGCTGAGGCATAAGACAGTGGTATCTAAATTATAATTGCTGCCCATTCTCTCCTGAAAAATGTTAGGTTAGTCTGCATTCGGCTGTTAAGTCCCTAAAAAAGTCAAGTTCATCCTGGTAATTTTTCCTTTCTGGGCGAGTTTCCTTCATAACTACTTTTCCTCAAGGTCAGTTGGTATTTACTCTGGGAAAACAAGTGTATTTTAGTATCAGTTTAACGCATAACTTTAAAAGTAAATCTGTAGTAGTAACATCTCTTTAACTTGCCTAATCAGTGTAAAATTATCCATAACATAATTTTAAACCTGGAGAAACTTTCTGCAATTAGAATTCTAGGTATTTCATACCTCACTATTTAGTAGTACCTGGAGAATGCATGGGAGAAGGAAATGGCAACCCACTCCAGTGTTCTTGCTTGGAGAATCCCAGGGACGGGGGAGCCTGGTGGGCTGCCATCTATGGGGTCGCACAGAGTTGGACACGACTGAAGCGACTTAGCAGCAGCAGAGAATACATGAGAGTTTTACTATTATCCTAGTATTTACCTAATTAGGAATGAAGTGTTTTGTAGAAAAATCTGGAGAAATAGTTTTTTCACAAACAGATGGTATTATAAAAGTATAGGACACTTACGGTATTTACCGCATTTGCTAGTTATGATTAACTCTGTTGGAC
Organism: Bos taurus; assembly: GCF_002263795.3. NCBI lineage: Eukaryota > Metazoa > Chordata > Mammalia > Artiodactyla > Bovidae > Bos > Bos taurus. Next base: position 33,303,315 of record NC_037331.1, read on the forward strand.
CCCAGATTTTTTATAACACTTTCATGAACCTCATCAGCAATAGAATATTGATGAAATGACCTTTCCTTTTTGAAAGGTTGATAGGCTGGTATGTTAATATAAAAGTGGTTCAAATACTGAGAGGCAAATTCTATTGTTTCATGATTATCTTGTGTTCTGGATGTCATGATTCAGGAAAGAGATGTTTGCAATAACTTTTATTTAAAGTAATGAAAAATATTATTACTGAGTAGCCCATCTTCTTTCTACCCAGTCTCTTGAGTTCTGCTAATACAACTGATATGTATACATTGGAAGGCCTTCCAGAATTTCTGGTGAGCTGATGGGAATTCCTATGCTAACAGAGAAATGAGCAAACTGTCACTAGCTAGGCCCACCCATCAGACCCTTCCAAGTCCTCTTGTGTCTCAGATTTTGTCGTCTAGGTCTTTCTGTGGGGCTTAGGGCACTCCGTCTCATAACTCCTTCCTACCCTCCTTGTGTCAGTGTCTCATCTCTATAATTCTTTTAATCTCTCAGCCTGGTTACCACCACTCCATATCCTCTTCACTTCATTTTCTTTTGCAGTAGGTCTTTACTGAGGCCTTTTAATGGAACATTAGCAAAAATTCATTCCTCTTCCACTTAGGAGAATGGAGAACTTCAGATCCTCCCAGGAAATGAGAATAAAAGTTTTCATTCTGTCCTTGAAAATTCTGTGGGCAAAACGAAACAGAAACAGTTAAATTACTTTACTAAAACTAGGAGAGTGTTTGTACCCAGATTCAAATATCTGTTCCTTTATAGTCTGGCTTTGAAGGGAGAGGGACAATATATTGGCAAACCAATCAGCAATTGCCAGTTTGGTAAATTCTAAAAAGGATACAAATGGAGTTCTCTGAAGGTGAACTTCATGTAGGGAGTTCCAGGTTGGCCTTTCTCAGGAGACACTTCAGCAGGGACTGGAAAAGTGAGAAGGGGACAGGAGGGAGGAAGGCATCTGTCCAGTTAGTGTAGGAAAGAATGTATTTGTAAGGAAGCCGCCACCGCCGCCAAGTTGCTTCAGTCATGTCCGACTCTGTGCGACCCCACGGACTGCAGCCTACCAGGCTTCTCCATCCATGGGATTCTCCAATCCCATTTCCTTCCCCAATGCATGAAAGTGGAAAGTGAAAGTGAAGTCACTCAGTCGTGTCTGACTCTTAGGGACCCCATGGACTGCAGCCTACCAGGCTCCTCTGTCCATAGGATTTTCCAGGCAAGAGTACTGGAGTGGGGTGCCATTGCCTTCTCCTGTAAGGAAGCAGCTAGCCTATAATGTATATAATATGGTAAGAGCACAGTGCTGGTAATAGATTCGGTTTCTCACAGATGTTAACTGAGTTTAACCCCCCTTCCTCTGAGGTTCAGACTTCCCTGGTGGCTCAGATGGTAAAGCATCGGTCTACGATGAGGGAGACCCGGGTTCAATCCCTGGGTTGGGAAGATCCTTCGAGAAGGAAATGGCAATCCACTCCAGTACTATTGCCTGGAAAATCCCATGGACAGAGGAGCCTGGTAGGCTACAGTCCATGGACTCACAAAGAGTCGGACGCGACTGAGTGACTTCATGTTCACGTTCACGTTCCTCTGAGGCTGGAACTGGGCATGTGTCCAGAGGTGGCTGGACCATCTGCTGCCTCTGCTTTGTCTTACAGCTTTAGTTTTCCAACACCTGGGACAGTACCTTAACTTAGCAGACACTTAAAATGTTTGATGAGTTCAGAGATATTTCTGTCTTAAACCTGAAGATCAGAAATCAGATCAGAAATCTAGCCATTTCTGTTCTTTGGCACATACTAGCCATGTTATGCTCAAACTTCTTCAAACGAGGCTTCAGTATGTGAACCAAGAACTTCTAGATGTACAAGCTAGATTTAGAAAAGGCAGAGGAATCAGGATCAAATTGCCAACATTTGTTGGTTCATAGGGGCAATGGCAACCCACTCCAGTATTTTTGCCTGGAAAATCCCATGGATGGAGGAACCTAGTAGCCTGTAGTCCATGGGGTCGCTAAGAGTCGGACACAACTGAGCGACTTCACTTTCACTTTTCACTTTCCTGCATTGGAGAAGGAAAGGGCAACCCACTCCCGTGTTCTTGCCTGGAGAATCCCAGGGACGGGGGAGCCTGGTGGGCTGCCGTCTATGGGGTTGCACAGAGTTGGACACGACTAAAGCAACTTAGCAGCAGCAGCAGGGAAAGCAAGGGAAATCCAGAAAAACATTGGGTTCATTGTGCTAAAGCCGTTGACTGTGTGGATCACAACAAACTGGAAAATTCTTAAAGAGATGGGAATACCAGACCATCTCACCTGTATCCTGAGAAACCTGTATGCAGGTCAAGAAGCAATAGTGAGAACCAGGCATAGAACAACAGACTGGTTCCAAATTGGGAAAGAAGTACCATAGGGCTGTATGTTAAGTGAGAGTCACTCAGTTGTATCTGACTCTTTGTGACCCCATGGACTGTACAGTCCACCAAATTCTCCAGGCCACAATACTGGAGTAGATAGCCATTCTCTTCTCCAGGGGATCTTCCCAACCCAGGGTTCAAACCCAGGTCTTCCGCATTGCAGGAAGATTCTTTACCAGCTGAGCCACAAGAGAAACCCAAGAATACTAGAGTGGGTAGCCTATCCCTTCTCCAGCGAATCTTCCCGACCCAGGAATTGAACCAAGGTTTCCTGCATTGCAGACAGATTCTTTACCAACTGAGCTATCAGGGAAGCCTGTCACCCTGCTTATTTAACTTATACGCAGAGTACATCATGTGAAATGGAGGGCTGGATGAATCACAAGCTGGAATCAAGATTGCCTGGAGAAGTAACAACTTCAGTTATGCAGATGATATCACTTTAATGGCAGAAAGTGAAGAACTAAAGAACCTCTTGAGGGTGAAAGGGGAGAGTGAAAAAGCTGGCTTACTCAACATTCAAACAACTAAGATCATGACATCTGGATAGCAAGTAGGTGGGGAAATAGTGGAAGCAGTAACAGATTTTATTTTCTTGGGCTCCAAAATCACTGGCTGGTGACTGCAGCCATGAAGTGAAAAGACACTTTCTCCTTGAAAGGAAAGCTATGATAAACTTAGCACATTAAAAAGCAAAGACATCACTTTGCCAACAAAGGCCTGTATAGTCAAAGCTATGGTTTTTCCAGTAGTCATGTACAGATGTGAGAATTGGACCATGAAGTTCAGTTCAGTTCAGTTGCTCAGTCATGTCCGACTGACTCTTTGCCACCCCGTGGACTACAGCATGCCAGGCTTTCCTGTCCACCACCAACTCCTGGAGTTTACTCAAACTCATGTCCACTGAGTTGGTAATGCTGTCCAGCCATCTCTTCCTCTGTCACCCCCTACTCCTCCTACCTTCAGTCTTTCCCAGCATCAGGGTCTTTTCCAGTGAGTCAGTTCTTCACATCAGGTGGCCAAAGTATTGGAGTTTCAGTTTCAGCATCAATCCTTCCAATGAATATTCAGGACTGATTTCCTTTAGGATGGACTGATTGGATCTCCTTGCTATCCAAGAGACCCTGAAGAGTCTTCTCCAACACCACAGTTCAAAAGCAATAATTCTTCGGCGCTCAGCTTTCTTAATAGTCGAATTCTCAATCCATACATGATGACTAGAAAAACCATAGCTTTGACTAGATGGACTTTTGTTGGCAAAGTAATGTCTCTGCTCTTTAATATTCTGTCTAGGTTGGTCATAACTTTTCTTCCAAGGAGCAAGCGTCTTTTAATTTCATGGCTGTAGTCACCATCTGCAGTGATTTTGGAGCCCAAAAAGATAAAGTCAGTCACTGTTTCCACTGTTTCTCTATTTCCCATAAAGTGATAGGACTGGATGCCATGCTCTTAGCTTTCTGAATGTTGAGCTTTAAGCCAACTTTTTCACTCTCCTCTTTCACTTTCATCAAGAGGCTCTTCAGTTCTTCTTTGCTTTCTGCCTTAAGTGTGGTGTCATCTGCATATCTGAGGTTATTGATATTTCTCCCAGCAATCTTGATTCCAGCTTGTGCTTCCTCCAGCCCAGCGTTTCTAGTGATGTACTCTGCATACAAGTTAAATAAGCAGCGTGACAATATACAGCCTGACATGCTCCTTTCCTGATTTGGAACCAGTCTGTTGTTCCATGTCCAGTTCTAACTGTTGCTTCCTGACCTGCATATAGGTTTCTCAAGAGGCAGGTCAGGTGGTCTGGTATTTCCATCTCTCAGAATTTTCCAGTTTATTGTGATCCACACAGTCAAAGGCTTTGGCGTAGTCAATAAAGCAAAAGTAGATGTTTTTCTGGAATTCTCTTGCTTTTTCAATGATCCATCGGATGTTGGCAATTTGATCTCTGGTTCCTCTGCCTTTTCTAAATCTAGCTTGACCGTGAAGGCTGAGTGCTAAAGAAATGATGCTTTCAAGTTGTGGTGCTGAAGAAGACTCTTGAGAACCCCTTGTACTATAAGGACATCAAACCAGTCAATACTAAAGGAAATCAACCCTGAATATTCACTGAAAGGATTCAGCTGAAGCTGAATCTCCAGTACTTTGGCCATCTGATGCAAAGAGCCCACTTATTGGAAATAAGACCCTAATACTGGGAAAGACTGAAGGCAAAAGAAGGGGGCAGCAGAGGGTGAGATGGTTAGATAGCATCACCATCTCAATGGGCATTAATTTGAGCAAACTCCAGGAGATAGCAAAGGACAGGGAAGCCTGGTGTACTACATTCCAAGGGATCACAGAGTCAGACACTTAGTGACTGAACAACAACAACAATTCTTTGGCGGGAGAGCTCAGTCTTTTTTCACATAGTGTCCCTACTTGGACAACTCTGGAATAAAACAAACAAATGTTACTTTTATAATTACTCTACTTAGAAGGAGGTTATTTGAACAAGATATCACATGTTCGGCATTATTCTAAACTTTATTACCCAAATCTTGTCCATCTAGTTGCAGCATTTCAAGGATAAAGTTCCATTTTAACCAGCAGATGTCCTTATTGTTCAGCAAGATTTTTTTTTCCTTTCCAGACCAGTAGCTACAAGAGTAGATGGGAATTCTGTGGCTTGAATTTGTTAGTGATAAGCTGTGCTAGACAGTTGACAAGCCTCAAGAATATTGAAACCAAAGGGATTATGCTTTGAAATTCAATTGTGAAAGGCCCTCTAGGATTTAATGACTAACTGATTAATTCTTTTCTCTTTTATTCGATGTATATCTAATTCCCTTGCACAGAATGTGCAATGACAGAAAGAAACAGGGAACTTGCGTAACCTTTATAGCTTTCAAGAGTGTGCAGGTTTGTGATACACCCATTCCTTCCTTTCATTGAGCAGACCTTCATGAGCCTGTCCTTTGAGTTGAGCCCTATCCAAGGCATAGGGAACAGGGACGTGGCAGAGATTGAGAGACAAAGTATTAAAGAGCTTACAAAATGCTAGTTTTTTTTTTTTTTTTCAATGTGTCTGTACAAAACAAATTTACTAAATTATTTCAGTTGCTCATGGAACTTGCTCATAATTATCAACTTAATGAAAGATTGAGACAAAATATGAATCAAATCACTTGGTATCCTCAGATTGCTCTCAGTTGCTGCTGCTGCTGCTAAGTCGCTTCAGTCGTGTCCGACTCTGTGCGACCCCATAGATGGCAGCCTGCCAGGCTCCCCCGTCCCTGGGATTCTCCAGGCAAGAACACTGGAGTGGGTTGCCATTTCCTTCTCCAATGCATGAAAGTGAAAAGTGAAAGTGAAGTTGCTCAGTCATGTCCGACTCCTAGTGACCCCATGGACTGCAGCGTACCAGGGTCCTCCGTCCATGGGATTTTCCAGGCAAGAGTACTGGAGTGGGGTGCCATTTGCCTTCTCCTGCTCTAAATGGCAGATATTAGGAAAGATGGACCGTTCTTCATTGGTCTTGCTTAGTCAAAGCACTCTGAAAAATATCTGACCAATAGTAGATTTTCAGAAGTGTCAGATATTATTATTTGTATTTACCCATCATAACAGCCAAGGATAAAAAGCAGGAAAAGAGAACTTTTGCCTTATTTGAATGTTGAGTAGGATTTGTTAGGACAGCAATTCTATTTCAATGAATACCTTTTAAAATTTTGTGTTTCATAATGGCAGTCTATTGCTGAAAGGTATGAAAAGGGATATTTTAAGTTCCATTGTTCTAAGTCTTTTGTTTTTTTAAAATTCCTTGGAAATTGGTCTGTTTTCATGTTTCTGGGCAAAGTGTTTCAAACACTAGAAAAAGTGATATGGCTTCTTACTTAAGGGTTCACTGGATACCCTTAATATACATGTAACAGAAATATATAGATACATGCAAGCTAAAGGTTTTCCTTGACCTGAAATTGTTACAGGCAAAGTCTAAACCCAATAGGAAATACTATTTCTTAAGCCATTTCTTTCCCCAATTACTTGAACTATCAGCCTAGTCTTATAATACATACTTAAAAAAATCTACATTATATATATATTTAAATTTTACTTTATTGAAATACAGTTGATTTACAATGTTGTATTATTTCTGCTGTATTTCTGTTGTGTATTTCAGCAAAATGATTCACACATACTTTTTCATTTTCTTTTCCATTATGGTTTATTGCAAGATGTTGAATATAGTTTCCTGTGTTATATAGTGTCCTACTCTTTGCGACCCTATGGACTGTAGGCTGCCAGGCTCCTCTGTCCATGCTGTACAGTAGAACTTTGTTTATTCATTCAATTAATAATAGTTTGCATTTGCTAATCCCCAAATCTCAATCCTTTCCCCACTTCCCCTGTCCCCTTTGGTGAACTCAAGTCTGTTCTCTATGTCTGTGAATCTGTTTCTGTTTCATAAAGAATGTCTACCTTATATTAAATAAACCATAGTAAATTAAATTCCAGAGCATAATAATGTTTATTATAACAACTGCACCTTAAGAGGACAGACCTGATGAAGACATGTAATATATAATAGTTAATTTAATGAAATTGAGAATAACAGGATTATGTGTTCAGACTTGAGAATATTATTATCATATATAATCATATAGTTGTAGCCTCTACAGCCGTATTATATTTATTTTAGCAAACCTAGGGTAAGAAAGATATGTGGCTGCAGCAGGAGAGTATCACTAAAATCTTTTTCCTGTGTCTATGTTTCTTACCAGAAGTTTACATTTATGCTGAATTTTGGTCTGTGTTGGTTCAACCTGGTGTAGCAAGACATAAGGTTCTTACAGCCATTGTCCAGAGGTAAAAATCCTTTCTCTATTTCCATTGTAATTGGATAAGCTCATTTTTGTTGAACAGGAGCTCATTTTCAGATACTGCAAAAGATACTGCAGTCTTTTTTTTTCCTTTGCCAAAGAGCCATATGCTGTGGAGTCATTCTCTATTGAGAACTCTCTTGATCATGAGTCTGTAATAAATTTTCACATGAGTCTCGGCTGAGAAGGAACCCATGCTGCTTTGCCATTGTAGAACAACTGCAGGAGGAATATATGATATAACAGTGTCTCATATATAATCTTATAAATAGCTATGTTATTTGAAAAGATCATAGTAGCTATAGTATAAGCAGTATGTCTCTTGCAATGGGTAAAAAGGAAAATAAACCTGTAATTTCCTGCTTTTAGACCTTATGTCTCTCCTTACTGCAACTACACTTTTATAAAGTAATAAATCAAATGAAGCATTTAGAAATTTCCCTAGCATAGGAGGCTTATATATGAAGGTAGAATAAAATAAGTGACCAGGGTTTTCCTACCATTTTCATATTCACTTGGTAGGAAAATCTGATATTATATAGATATTTTATTTTTATTAAATTTTAAGTAGAAATCACATAGTTTATTTAACTTCTCTTTATTGTTATTTAAACAAAAAGTTAAATTCAAGTCAATGAACTTTTTTAAAGTCATAGATTATACACTATAGGTTTGCAGTGAGTAAATCTGTCATTTCCTTGGCAACAGGCCTTCAGAGACCTTCTCAGACTCTTAAGAGCTATTCTTTCTACCTCGTCTTCAACAAATGACCTTTTACAAGAGACTTTTAAGCATTAACTTCCTTGATAGCCTGCTGCCCCTACCCTGCCCCTGCTTATGTGCTCATCCAAGCTCATCCTAAACTCCTTTCCTCCAATCCTACAGATGTTCCTTCTCTTATTTAAGGCTAATCCATTCTTTTGTGCTTTATGATCTCATCTCCCTCCTGGGACTATGCTTATTCCTTCTTTTATGTTTTCAATCATTTTAGTCTTGCTTATGCCTCCAACGTGCCCCTGAAAATCATTAACAACCTCCACATTGCTAAATCTCATGAAAATATTCTATCATTTAACTTAATTTTCAGCAGCATTTGCTCCTGAAATGACTGCATTGTTCTTTGAGTACTCCTCTTTTATTGACTTTGACATAAAATACTCTGAAATTCCTGCTACCTCTCCATTTGCTTCTTAGCTGGCCTGGCTCTTAAATTTCAGAGTTCTTCATGGTTACCTCTAAGGCCTACATTTCTTCCTCACACTATCCTCTCTCTAGGTGATATTATCCATTCCCAGTGGCTACAGTTGCTCTCTGTACACTGATGACTCCTAAATTTATGACTCTGCTAATCTGTTATTCAAATGCCTTTTTTTTTGGATATGGTACTTGGCTTAAAATGTGGAAGGCTTACAATGTGGAAAACTGCATTTTCTGAAGATGGCTGTAATAGTATTTCCTATCCAAAGTGTTCTTCATACAATACAACTTGCCACTCCTTTCATTAAGAGATGGAGGTGCGTGACTCCTCCCTTTGACACTGGACAGGTTTTGTGGCTGCTTTTTTGTGTGTGTTAAGACATAGCTTTTATTTCATCATACATTTTATGCTTTGTCCTTAGTCTCTAATTGGCCTCCCACTGTTGTGTGACTACTTTAACCGATAAAGTATGCAGAAAGTGGTGCTATGTTGACTTCTAAAGATAGATTATAAAAGGCCTATCAGCCAACAAGTATTCAGCCATTATATATGCAGTCCAGTTGCTACAGAGTGGTAAAGCCCAAACTAGCCCAGATAAACCACATTAGAGAAGTACTGAGAACATAAAAAATGAAGGATGATTGGAGAGCCCCCAGCTGCTCCAGCTTCCCCTCCTAACTAGTTATCTATTGCTGTGTAACAAATTAATTACCCCAAAATGTAGTGTCTTAAAACAGCAAGCATTTACTCTCTCCCAGTTTCTATGGGTCCGGAATTCAAGAGTGGCTTAGATGGGTGATTTTCTTAGGGATTCTCATGGGGTTGCTATCAAGATGTTGACTGGGGCTTCAGTCCTCTGAAGACTTGACTGAGACTAAAAGATCTAGTTCCAAGCAAAAGACTTCATTCCTGGATGTTGGCTGGAGGCTTCAATTCCTACCATATGGACATTTCCATAGAGCTCCTAAAGTGTCCTCAAGCACAGGCCAACTGGCTTCCTGAAGAGCAAGTGACCCAAGAGTGAGGAAGCTGCAAAGCTTTTAATGACCTAATTTCAGAGGTTACACACTGTCACTTCTATTTTGTTCCACTTATTAGAAGTGAGACACTAAGGTAAACCCACACTTAACGGGATAAGGATTGGGCTCTACCTTTTGAAGGAATTTGTGGGCACCTGCCCACCATTATCTGACTGCAAAGGCATGCAACACCCGCAAGATGGAGCTGCATATCCCAACCTTTCCTAGAATTCTGATCTATAGAAGCTATAAGTAATAATAAAATGATTGCTGTTGTTTGAAGCCTCAAAATCCTTTTTTTTCCCTTCATATTCTTGGCTCTTAAAGATTGAAAATTCTGGATTTCAGTATTGTCTCATGTAAATTTATAAAAATCCATTCAAAAACTTAATTGACTTCTTTGTTCTCACCTGTATGCATATTCTTCCTCTGAATCAGAGCATGGAAAACTATCAAAGCTGCCTTTATGGTAAGGGAAGGATTAACAGGTGCAAGAAAGTACAGGAAGGAACAGCAACCCACTAATAGTGCAAAGATATGATTATACTGAGGGATGATTAACACTGATTTATATATTGATAGTAAGTGGTATTTGATTTTACCTATTAATAAAAGTTTGCACAAAGTATGTGTATATGTTATAGTTAATTGTCTTTTTATCTATTTATTTGTGATAGATTTTGAAGTTTGGGGGATGTGGAATGGATACCCAGGACTGGAATTCCAATTTACACAGTTGTACCATAGGAAATAGAGACTGAAGGAAAAATGTACCTGGGAATTACCAGTATTTTCAGGAGACAGGCAACTCAACAGAGTGCATTCCAAAGACTACAGAGATGCCTCTGGGTTTTAAAAGGCTGGAAGTAGAGTATCCACCTGACTCCTTTCCAGTGACAGGAAGATAAGATAGTGGCATGAGGGCATGGAAGTGTTGGTAGAGCACAATTCAGAGATATTGAGTCCTTTCACAGCAGATTAAGGATTAAAAAGATTAGGATTTTGAAAATTCTATAGGTTAGAAACTAAAAAAATGTTATATGTTACTTTCAACATATTTTAAAATATAGCCATTGCAAGCCATGGTGGTGTAGATAAGGAATGTTGATGCAATAGATATTCCCATATTTGTTATATTACTAATAATATGAATATTCATAGAACTTACCTGAATTCTACGTGTCATTAATCAATAACAAAGAGGTTACCTGGATCTTAAATCCCACCAGTAGCTCATAGAGGGCAGAGTCATGTTTTGCGTTTCCTGGTTGGCCAGACATTTGAACAGCTGTTCTCCCACAGCTTACATCAGAAGGGCGAGAGTAACTTGTTACAGGAATTTTTTTTCTGAGAGAGCCTTCTTATATTGTACCTGGTTAACATCTGGAAAATGACACGTGGAAGCTCACATAATGCTTCCTGATGACTCTTGCTTTATGTTTATTTGGTTCTAAAGAAACTTTCTCCATGAGAACTTCTGCTGGTGATGAGGCCTATTCAGCAACGAATTATTTTGTAATCAGGCATGTTGCAATCTGTCATAAGTGCAGTTGTCCATCTGCTGTGTCATTTCCACTGACATTATAAACTATAGTCCATTTGGACTCATTTGGAAAGACAGAAATTGGCTAGTTCATCCGGTTTACTGATGTCTCAGTTTCAGTATGCAAAATGCAGCTAAGAAGAAATTTAGGTGAAATTCTTAAAGTCTGTGATGGATACATTTAGCCTACATTTCTCTTAAGAAAGTGATTCATACTTCATATCTATTTCCAGTAGCTAAAACTAACACTATGTTATGCCTAATTAAAAGCTCTCTCAAATTGCTAACTTTATAGTTGCTATAAGTAGCACAATTAGGAAGTCTATACTGATTTTTTTTTTTTTTTTAAAGAAACCATGTTTTTTTAACCATGCTTTATCCTGTTCCTAGCACCCTTGTTTTCTAAAAAGTTACGGACTTTAAAAGGAGCTGTGATACTTGCAGCTTTGTTGTTCTTTCTCAAGATTGCATTGGTTATTCAGGATTTTGTGCAACCATACAAATTTTAGGTTTATTTGTTCTAGCTCTGTGAAAAATGCCATGAGTATTTTGGTAGGAATTGCATTAAATCTGTAGATTGCTCTGTGTAGTATGGAAATTTTAACTATTAACTGTTCGAATCTATGAGCACAGTGTCTTTTCCCATTTGTGTCATCTTTAATTTTATCAATTGCCTTGTAGTTTTCAGAGTGTAAGTCTTTCACCTCGTTGATTAAATTTATTCTTTTTGATGCAACTACAGATGGGTTTTCTTAATTTCTCTATCAGATAGTATTTTTAAAGTTCCTCATCCTTCTTGTTTCTTTTTTTGTCTTCCATCATGGAGATGTTCTTAAAACACCTGGCCTTTTCAATTTTGCTTTCCTTGGGTATATGCCTAGGAGTGGGATTGCTGGGTCACATGGTGGTTTTATCTCCATACCATCTTCCACAGTGGCTGTATCAATTTACATTCCCACCAACAGCTCAGGAGGGTTCCCTTTTCTCCACACCCTCTCCAGCATTTATTGTTCGTTAACTTTTTGATGATGGCCATTCTGACTGGAGTGAGGTGATATCTCATTGTAGTTTTGATTTGGATTTCTCTAATAAGGAGCAATATTGAGCACATTACCATGTGTAAAATAGATAACCAATGGGAATTTGCTGTATGTTTCAGGGAATTCAAACAGGGGCTCTGGTATCACCCTAGAGGGGTGGGATGGGAAGGGAGATGGGAGGGAGGTTCAAGAGGGAGGGGACATATGTATACCTAGCAGATTCATGTTGATATTTGACAGAAAAAAACAAAAGTCTGTGAAGTAATTATCCTTCAATTAAAAAATAAATAAATTTAAAAAGAAAAAAAAAAAAAACAACCTGATCTTCCTTGGTTGTCTGTCTCACGAGAGTGAGACACTGAAAACCTATGTTTAGAAGCTATGGAGAGGAAGTGGAGGGAGAGATTGTTGACTAATAGATTTTACTATAGATCTTAGGGTTAATCTGTCCAGGCTTGGTCAGTTTTTTAAATTTAATTTTTATTGTATATTGGAGTATGGTTGACTTACAATGTTGTATTAGTTTCCAGTGTATAGCAAAGTGAGTCATTTATACATATACAGAGATCAACCCTGGGATTTCTTTGGAAGGAATGATGCTAAAGCTGAAACTCCAGTACTTTGGCCACCTCATGTGAAGAGTTGACTCATTGGAAAAGACTCTGATGCTGGGAGGGATTGGGGGCAGGAGGAGAAGGGGACAACAGAGGATGAGATGGCTGGATGGCATCACTGACTCGATGGACGTGAGTCTGGTTAAACTCCAGGAGCTGGTGGTGGACAGGGAGGCCTGGTGTGGTGCGATTCATGGGGTCGCAAAGAGTCAGACACAACTGAGCGACTGAACTGAACTGAACTGAACTGATGTTTATATATAAGTATATATGCTTTATATATGTAAAATATTACTTAACCATAAAAGAGAATGAAATCTTGCCATCTGTCACAACATGAATGGACCTAGAGGGTATTATGCTAAGTGAAATAAGTCAGACATTGAAAGATAAATAAATACCTTATGACCTTTCATATGCAAAATCTGAAAAACAAACAAGCAAACATAATAAAATAGAAACAGATTTACCGATACAGAGAGAAAACTAGTAGTTGCCAGAATGGAGGAGGTGGGAGGATGGGTGAAATAAGTAAAAGGGGAATAAGAAGTACAAAATTCCAGTTATAAGTGAATCATCATAATGTACAACACAGGAAATATGGTCAATAATAGTGTAATAGCTTTGCATGGTGACAACTTGTAACTAGACTTATAGTGGTGGCCATTTCATAAGGTATAAAAATATTGAATCACTATTTTATACACCTGAAACTAATAAATATTGTAAGGCAATTATACTTTACTAAGGAAAAGAAAAAATGCTGGAATGTATTTTAACTTGCATTGCACATCTCCAAATAAATAGTGTTTCTATATTTCAGAAATAAATAATAAAAAGGAGCTTTGGTAATCCTCACATGTCAGGTAGGGTCTTCTGTTTCCTGTATCACGAAGTCAGTGTTATATTGCCTCAAATGCCCAATTCCAAAATCTGGTTACATTCAAAGCTTTCCCTAGTCTTCTACAGGTTCTCAGTTTTATGCTATCATGGTTCGCTCTTCCTCTAATTCTTGAATTTATTTTACCTTGAAGAATCTAGTCTCTTTACCAGTTGTCACAGGGCTTGTCAATACAAGAATTTAGAGGTTTTAAGAGAGGATTCATAGCCTTCCAACATTTGCCTGGCTTTTTCTCTTCTCCTACTCTCTCTTACCTCAGAACAGAGGCAGCTCTTCTTCTTGCCTCAGACATTAGATACAGCATTTGGCAGGCTAATATTCTTGATCTTACTTGTGATGAAATCTACTACTGATCCCCATATTTGTTCTTCCCTTGTTCAGTAATAGTAAAATATTTGAGTGCCAAGATAATAATTTCTGGTGGTAATTTCCTAACCTGTGCATCCAGGTTTAATTGTATGACTGTCACTCTGGCCAAGTATTATATGTAACTGATGTGTACTGTATCTGGATATTTTCCCTAAAGGAATGAGAGTGCCCTCTTTTTTGCTTTCTTCTTTTACTTCTGCCTGGAATGTGGGTGTAATGGTAATGAGTCATTTTAAACTACATAGATAAAGGCTATAGGAAAAGTGGAGCAACAAGATAGACGGACAGGATTTAATTTCCCACATCTGATTTTTCTCACACCTGTCCTTGAGTGATTATGCCCTGTTACATGAGAGAGAGGTAAACCTCTGTTTTCTTAATCTATGTGTATTTTGAATTCCTGTTTCTGCAGTTGAGTCTATGTACTAATCCATACAATGTCTTCAAGCTCTTACCTTTCACACCAAGATATTTCTTAGACTCAAACAAGAACTCTGATGAACCAAATTTCCTCCCCTCTTAGTATTTCTATCTTAAACTTTCTGTAGAAATGTAAAATGAGTGACATTTCCTTAGACAGAGATGTGAGAGTATCTGTCTAAGGAAATGTCACTCTACTTTAGGTAGAGGGGGATAAGGTTTTACGAGCTAATATTCAGAAAAGTATAAAGAATTTACAAGAAATAAACCCCCAGCAATTTGAGTGGAACATAGAAGAATTCTGGAAAACAAAGTTGGACTGACTTCAGTGAGGTAAGGTAAGTAATGAAGCAGTGTATCAGTGAGCTTTGGTTAATTTGCTGTGTAACAAAACACCAATTTTATAGTGTCAAACAAAAACAATCATTAGTTCACTATGAATGGGTTGGCAGTTGGGGCTGTGGCAGCTGGGGCTGGCAGCAGTTGGCCAGTTTCACCTGGGCTTACTCATGCAGGTGAAGTCAGCTGGAAGATCAACTGGGATTGGGTGGCCTCATCTACATGTCTAGTTTATAGGTTGATGGCTGGTACGGCTTAGTCCTCCTCCATGTCGTCACTTCAGGGATCTATCTGGCTTCAGATTGTCTATATGGCAGCAATATTCCAAGAGTAGCAAAGAAAGCAAACTTCAATGCTCAAACACTTCCTAAGCCTCTAGTTGTTTCATATTAGCAAGTCACCGTCCAAGCCCATGTGTATAGATAATACTTCACCTCTTGGTAGGAAGATTTGCAAATAATCAGAGGACAGTATTTTGTAATCTTCTAGGTCCTTGAATACTAAACTAAGAAATTTGGAATTTTAATTGGTGGACAGAAAGGAAGGGCACAGATTTGGTGACTAGCCTTAAATGTAGCCAGAAAACTGTCTTTTTAGAAGAGTTTTAGATTTATAGAAAAATGGAAAAGATGGTACAGAATCCTCATACACCATACATTTTGTATTCCCTTGTTATTAAGATCTTACATTATGGTATATTTGTTACAAGTAAGGAACCAATGCTGATATAGTATAATTAATATCCATGCTTTATTTAGATTTCTTTAGTGTTTACTAATGTCCTTTTTCTGTTCCAGGATCCCAGAATACCATATTACGTGTAGTTGTAATGTCTTCTCTTGGTTGTGATAGTTTCTAGACTTTCCTTGTTTTTGGCGACCTTGACAGTTTTGAGGATCACTGACCAGATAGTCCGTAGGATGTACCTCTATTGGAATTTGACTATTTTTCTCATAGTTAGATTTGGGTTATGAGGTTTTGGAAGGAAGACCCGGAGGCAGAGTGCCAGTTTCAACATATCAAAGGTACGTGCTGTCCTCATGACTTCCCACTGTTAATGTGAGTCTTGATCACCTGGCTGTGGTAGTTTTCTCAGGTTCCTCCATTGGAAAGCCACCCTCCTGCCAATGCCCCTGCCCCCAGCCATGTGCTCTTTGGAAAGAAGTCACTACGCTCAGCCCACACTTAAGCAGTGGGGTGTCATTCTCCCTTTTCTTAAGGATGGAATATCTACACAAATTATTTGGAATTGCTCTACATGGGAGATTTATTTCTTCTTCTCTGTTTGTTAATTTACTCAGTGATTTATTTATATCAGTATGAACTGGGCACTTAATATGCTTTGGGTTATAACCTGATCCTAATTTTTATTTTATTGCTCAAATTGTTCCATATTTAGGTTGGCTCCTGTGCCCCTTTGACATCCCCTTGTCAATCAGAGGCCAGTGTAGCCTAGAAAGTCAGGCTGTACAAGTATAGGGAGAAGGTGGCATAAGGCATGAAAAGCAGAGAAGGGAAATTGGATGAAGACAACTAAAGGGCAGTGGGAATTGAGAAAAGGATTAACTTTTTTTCCC
Source organism: Bos taurus (assembly GCF_002263795.3). Lineage (NCBI taxonomy): Eukaryota > Metazoa > Chordata > Mammalia > Artiodactyla > Bovidae > Bos > Bos taurus. The sequence continues at coordinate 33,319,618 of NC_037331.1, forward strand.
TATAAATTGGAGAAAAAAAGAATAGCTATCCCACTATAACCGATTTTAAGGTTAAAAATATCATTAGGGAAAAGCCAGATGTTCACTGTGTGAAAGAAAAAATACTTCTGGAAGAATATGAGGGTGCAGAAAGCTTTGACAATTGGACATAGATGCCATAGAATGGAGTGAAAGGAACTAGTAAAGTGCTCAGCTGATGTGGGAGACTGGAAGAGGGAGGGGAAGAGGTGGAGATTTAGCTTCATGAATCAAAAGGGTACTTATAAGATAAGATGTTATAGTATGTCAGTATAAGCCCCAGACTAGGGATTTGGTAGTTAAATACATGAATAAAAATATCTCTGACAAATGGCAAATTAGTGACTGATAATTGTTTGCTCAAATAATTATTTGAGATAAGAATGATTGAAGAGCATATGCTGCTTGTTTGAGCTGTCATTACTTAGATGAACTGTTGAAAAAAATGGAAGAATATTAGAACCACGGTTTCATGGAAACACTGGCACTTTAAATATTCACATGAAAATTTTGTGATGCAAATGACTTTTTACAGCATGTGGAAAAGTAATAGAATGATATATGGACTATGTCATTATACTTTTTTAGATTAGGGAGATGGAAAGATAATGGTTCTTTCTCCCACAATATTCTACATTCCGAAAACATTTTGGTACACAGCCCTCATTTGGGGTTTTCATTTGGGAAGAAATGGAAGGTGGAAAGAATGCTCTGAAAAAGCAGAGATAGAATTAAATTGAAGAAAAAGCATACCTCTCCTTACTTCTTATCTCTTACGTCCCTATCCCCACCCCCAACCTTACCATCACTGGAGAACTGGTGGGATGACCCTAACCCAAAGACATCTCCATGTGCCTGCTTCGAGCAACACAAAGAGAACAGAATCAGAAGCCAGATTTAAACTGAACTTTGAAGACAGAAATATCTGAAATTTTTGATACGAAGAACTGGACAATTTAAAATGACCCAAAATAACATAACAGAATTGTCTCCAGCAGGGAAAAATCTTTTTAAATCTAGGCCAAAAGTTTGTATCTGTTATTTCATCTTATCTTCAGTCATTGACCAGTTACCCGTCCTTGAGCAAGTTAATTCATTCTAGAAAGTTTCTTTATAAACAACAAGGACTTACTGTAGAGCACAGGCAACTATGGTCAGTATCTTATAATAACCTATAGTGAAAAGGAATCTAAAAAAGGATATATATATATATATACACACACACACACACATATGCACATGTGTGTGTAGGATGGCGGTTTAGTTGCTCAGTTGTGTCCAATTCTGCGACCCCACAGACTGTAGCCCAACAGGCTCCTCTGTCCATGGGATTTTACAAGAAAGAATACTGGAGTCAGTTGCCATTCCCTTCTCCAGAGGATCTTCCCAACACAGGAATCAAACCTGGGTCTCCTGCATTGCAGGCAGATTCTGTATGTATGAACTACAGAGAAGTCTTTATGTGTGTATATGTACACATATATAACTGATCACTTTCAGTATACCTGAAACATTGTAAATCAACTGTACCTTAATGAAAAAATCTCCTCCTCCTTTAAAAAAAAGTTTCTTTATTCATAGGATTCTGAACATTTAATCTATTGGTAAAGATATTTCTCCATAGTTTTGTTTTAGTTTCTATTTGAAAGTCAATCTCAAACTTACAGGAAAGTTGCATGTGCAGTATAATTAATTTTTTTTCCTAAGCCATTTGAGAGTAAACTGCTGTCATAATGCACTGTCACCCATGAATACTTTTGTGTGTGTATCCTATAGTGACATTTCCCCCTGAATAATCATAATAAATGTGCTGTGCTACCCTGGAGAAGGAAATGGCAACCCACTCCAGTGTTACTGCCTGGAGAATCCCATGGACAGAGGAACCTGGCAGGCTGCAGTCCATGTGGTCACATGGAGTCAGACAGGACTGAAGTGACTTAGCACAATCATGATAAATAGATTACTACCATCTAATCCTCAAACTTCACCTACTGTCTTAATATATCCCTTATAGAAAAAAGAATCCAGTTCAAACAATGTGTTGCATTTATTGTCTTTGTTCTTTACTCTCCATCAGTATGGAAGAATTCTTTGGTCTTTCCTTCATTTTCTTGACCTTGACATTTATGAAGTTTGCAGACCAGTTTTTAAAAAATATTTTTAAATTTTATTAAAGTATAGTTGACTTGCAGTGTTGTGTTGATTTCTGCTGTAGAGCAAAGTGAGTCAGTTATATGTATATATTCTTTTTTATATTCTTTTCCACTATGGTTTGTCACAGGATATTGAGTGTAGTTCCCTGTGCTGTACAATAGGACATGATCATCTCAATAGATGCAGAAAAAGCATTTGATAAGATTCAGCATTCATTCAGGATAAAATCCCTTGTAAAAGTGAGTATAGAGGGAACATCTCAACATCATAAAAGCGGTTTATGACAAACCTACAGCTCAGATAATATTCAGTGGTGAGAAGCTGAAAGCTGTCCTGCTAAAATCTGGAACAGGACAAGAATGCTCACTCTGGCCACTTCTATTCAATATTGTATTGGAAGTCCTAAACACAGCAATCAGACCAGTTATTTTATAAAATATCTCACCACTTGTATTTTTCTAATGTGTCCTCACCACTAAATTTAGGTTCTGTGCCTTTCTCAGAAGTATCACAGAAGTAATGCCAGGTTCCTCCCATTGCATCCTATCAGGTGGCACAAAACTTTGATTTGTCCCATTGCATTCATTTCCTTTGTTGCTGTATCAACATATTACAGCACAAATTTGGTGGATTGAAACCACACAGATTTATTTTATACTTCTAGAAATCAGAAACCTGAAATGGGTTCACTGGTCTAAAACGGATGTATCAGCAGGGCTGAATTTGTCCTGGAGGCTCTGGGGAAAATTTCCCTTTTTTAGCTTCTAGAGGCTGCCTGCATTCCTTAGCTTGTGGCTCCCTTCCATCTTCAAAGATAATAATCACATCACACTGAACTCTGCTTTCATCATATCTTCTTCTCTGACTTCATCTCCTGCCCTACTTTTCCACTTTTAAGGATCATTTTATTACATTGGATTCACCAGCATAATCTGGAATATTCTTCCCACCTCAATGTCCTTAACCTTAATCTGCAAAGTTCTGTTTGCTATCTAGAGGAATATAATCACAGGTCTGGAAATTAGGATGTGGAGTTTTATGTGGGGGTACATTATTCTACCTACCTGACTTATTTTTGATAATGTTCACTTTTATCACTAGATAAAAGTGGTGACTGCCAGTTTTCTCACTGTTTATTTCCTTCTTCCTCCTTCCCTCTTCTTTCCTCATGGGTTTTTATGGATTATAAACTAAAATTTAAAATTGTAATTTTAAAAATTATAAAGTCAGTAAACAAGCAAACTGACCTCGTTTCCAGACTCATTTTGTACTTCCCATTCCCCGCCTTATGAATTAGCAATTTCTACAAGAGGCTCTAGTTCTCTGTTAGTGGAGGGCAGTATTTAGAAATCAAGAAATGGGCACTAAGTATGGTCATTACTATTCGAACATTGCTGTTCCCAGGCCTTTCAGTGGACAGAAATGTATAAGGTCATCACAAAGAGACTATAAAAATAGCTATGGAGCTTTATTCATAAAAGCTCAAAGCTGGAAGCAGCACAGATACATACCAACAGGGGAGTGCATGAGAATTGTGGTATATTCATACAGTGGAATATTGCTTAGCAAAAATTTTTTAAAAATGAACAAATGATACATGCTATCACATGGATAAATTTCAGAATAATTATGTTGAGTGAAAGAACCCAGACACAGATAAAAACACTCTGGATGAATCTATTTATATGAATTTCAAAAGCAGGCAAAAATAAAGTATGAAAAAATAGACCAGAACCGTGGCTTGCTGTGAGGACCATAGTTATCTTTTGAGTGGAAGATGAGCACCACTCATCTTCCTGAGTAGAAGATGACACAAAGTAATTTACTACTGTTATGAAAATATTTTCTCCTAATTGGGATGCTTGTTATATGGTACATCCATTGAATTGTGCATGTAAGATTTGTGTATTTCACTGTATGTAAAACAAGCGGTGGGCTGACTCAGCTCTGCAGAGAGCCTTTTATACCTTGTCTTGCCCTTTCTTCCTGACAACAATTATGTAACTTTGATGTGGAACTTGACATTAGGTTGGCAGAATAAAAAGATGGAGTGTAAGTTCCTCATAGCTTTGTAGGACCATATAGCATACATTTGTGTGTATATGTGTGTGTGTGACAGAGAGACTGAGAGACAGTGAAACACAGAGACAGAGAAAAGAGAAAGAGATTGAGATCCTAATGAGTTTTAACCATTATAATTGAGCCTCAGTTCTAGCAGCCCAAACCATTTCCCCAGTGGATACACCTCCCATGATCTCTTCTTTCATCTTGTTTGTTCAGGAGTACAGTATTTCTAAACGTAAATGTACTGTAAATATTAAGGGAGAATTAAGCAGTTATCTCACATGTCAGTAATTGCCTGCTCCTAAAGCGTCATCCACAGAATGTTAATGTTACCCAGAAAAAAAGATATTTCATATTCAAATAAACTAGATTGGCCTTTTATGTATGAGTCATTATAAATTATTGAGAGTTGTAAATTCCCATTAGGGAAATACATTCTACTCATTTCTGAAATGTTTCTTGGCTATCGAAGCCTTTTTTCAGTGGTGCATTGAACTGGATCAGAATATATGTTTGGAAAAACCATCCTAGATCCAGGGTGAAACACAGAATAAAATGCTAGCTGTAAACAACATTTCTTGGGATTAGCCGTCTTCCCCACCTCCCCCTCCTCACTTCAATAGGTTACGTAGCTGGCTTTAATTTGCTGTCCTGCTGCTGCTGCTGCTAAGTCGCTTCAGTCGTGTCTGACTCTGTGCAACCCCATAGACGGCAGCCCACCAGGATGCCCCATCCCTGGGATTCTCCAGGCAAGAACACTGGAGTGGGTTGCCATTTCCTTCTCCAATGCATGAAAGTGAAAAGTGAAAGTGAAGTTGCTCAGTCGTGTCTGACTCTGAGTGACCCCATGGACTTCAGCCTACCAGGTTCCTCTGTCCATGGGATTTTCCAGGCAAGAGTACTGAAGTGGGGTACCATTGCCTTCTCCGAATTTGCTGTCATAGATCAGTCATATTTAAAGAATGTGTTTCTTTCCTTAGCAGAACTATAGGAAAGCTCTCCAAGACCGAGAATATTTAAAAATTTTAAATCATCTGAGTGTGACGGACTCATATCTTCTGCCTGTTTTGCCCTTCCCTTTCAGTTCCTTATTCCTGTGGATCTGGACTTCTGATTTTATCCTTATATCCAGGGCCTCTGTAAACAGTGAGCATGCACATGACAAAACTCTAGCAAGCACTGTTCATGTAGATGGTGATGTGAAAGGCACCCCCTGGAATCTGTTCATATAGATGGTGATGTGAAAGGCACCCCCTGGAATCTGTTCATATAGATGGTGATGTGAAAGGCACCCCCTGGAATCTGTTCATATAGATGGTGATGTGAAAGGCACCCCCTGGAATCTGTTCATATAGATGGTGATGTGAAAGGCACCCCCTGGAATCTGTTCATATAGATGGTGATGTGAAAGGCACCCCCTGGAATCTGTTCATGTAGATGGTGATGTGAAAGGCACCCCCTGGAATCTGTTCATATAGATGGTGATGTGAAAGGCACCCCCTGGAATCTGTTCATGTAGATGGTGATGTGAAAGGCACCCCCTGGAATGTCAAGTGGGATAGCCCCAGCCCCTGACTCTTGGTTCCTCTGTGCACTATTTTCTGACTCATTCCATGTTTTAGGTTTCCCTGTTCGTGAGGACCTGTTTGCTTGACTTCTGTTTGCTTTTCTAGTTTCTCACTCGTTTTGGTTTTCTTATCCTTACTTTCATTTTGTATATATTTTTGAGCTTCTGATATATTCATCTGGGAACAGACAATGGCTAAGTTTTATCCCATATCCAGGTACTAACCTTTCTCCATCATTTCCCTTTTTCTTACAAATTCTCTTCTGTTTAAAATGGTATTTTGCCCAGATGACAGTTTAGAGATGTATGCAGGAAGGCTAGAGGAGGAGGAATATTTGAAATTCAAGATTCCTATATGTTGTGAATACTTAGCAGGGAGGTGAGCTCCCTTCCTTCTCCATGAGGCTTTAGATTGTTTGTTGGGAATTAAAGTTTTAAAAGGATCATAGGATAGAATAGCAAACTCTTCTCTAAAAAGGAAGAATGGTTGCCCACCAGGTGACATTGAACTGTGTAACCTAATGGACTATATTTAGCAGCTAAAGGAAAACAGATGACAATCAGATGGTGTGGGGGCTTGGTCAGCCCTGACATTTCAGAAAAAAGGCAGATTGACTGTGTGTAGGGACAGAAGACTTGGCCCAGAGACAGCATAGAACTGACACCACTCATTCCAAGGTTATGGTCACCAAGAAACATTTTGACTATAATTTGACTTTTTGTGTAGTGTTCCTATAGGTAAAGAATGTGTAGGCCATACCAACCAGAGGCAGTAAACATTTTCCTTTGCAAATTAGTAACTTGAAATTGAGTTTATGTGTCAGTCTTTGTGAGCTGGATTAGTGAGATGCTGTGCGGTGTATTGGCAGATCAGTTTTTTTTTTTTTTTTAATTGAAATCTAGTTGATCTATAATGTGTTAATTTCTGCTGTACAGCAAAGCAATTCAGTTGTGTATATATATATGTGTGTGTGTGTGAGTGTGTATATATACATATATATATGTACACATTAGTTTTATATTCTTTTCCACTTTGATCTATCTCAAGTTATTGAATATGGTTCCCTGTGTTATACAGTAAAATCTTGTTGTTTATTCATTCTGTAAGTCATAGTTTTCATGTGGCTAGCTCCAACCTCCCACTCCATCTTTTCTCCAGTCCCATCCCCCTTGGCAATCGCAAGGCTGTTCTGTCTGTCTGTGAATCTGTTTCTGCTTTGTAGATAGGTTCATTTGTGTTGTGTTTTAGATTCCACAGATAAGTGGTATATGGTACTTGTCTTTCTCTTTGTGACTTACTTCACTTCATATGATAATCTCTAGGTCCATCATGTTGATGTCAATAGCATCATTTCATTCTTTTTTATGACTGGGTGGTATTTCTTTGTATATATATGTACCACATTTCCTTATCCATTCATCCATCGATGGACATTTAGGTTGTTTCCATGTCTTGGCAATTGTGAATAGTGCTGGGGTAAACATAGATGTACATGTATCTTTTTGAATTATAGTTTTGTCTGTCAACTTGCCACATTCTTTATAGCTGAGCGGCCAATGACTTTTTGAAGGAAATGGGGTTTGAACAGTATTTTCAGGGTCTGCCACAATCAGGCAGTAGGAACACTGAGTCCAGGGCTCAGATGGCTTCTCTGGGCCAAGGATACAGCTTTGGCCTGCATTGTGACCTGCATTGCTAGGGCTGGCACAGCAGACTGTTATCAAACCACTGTGTGTATGTGAGATTTCCTGGGAAAAAAGTGAGGAGTGAGATGAAGACAGCAACTAAGAGTCATATTGAGGGACTCCAACATTTAATGGCCACGTAGAAGAGAATAAGCCTGCAATGGGGACACAAGAGGGGTGATTGGAAAGGTAGGAGGCTCCTAGGAGAGGACAGATTCAAAAAATCCAAGAGAGGAGAGTGTAATTGGCCCAACTGTTGAAGACTTTGAAAGATCAAGTAACGTAGTCCACGAGCTGAAAAATATCAGTTGAAATGAGTGACATGGAGCCTATTGGTAATGATAATGATGGGGCAGAAGCCAAATTCCAGGGGTTTGGAAAATGTAGGGGGGAGGTGAGAAGGTGGAGATGGGAAGCATAGATAAACTTCTTGAGAAATATATGCTTTAAAGATTTATTTTAATATTTTTTAAAAGTCCAAATATATTTGTAGCTCTAGGCAACCAGTCAAAAATATGAACAGGGATACAAGTTATAATACTACTTTAAAAGGAATTGCATTTCTTTCAAATTCTATCCTATATTATCATGGTTACTTGAAAACTATTTCAGAACTTTTAACTGAATTTTAATTGAAGTATTTACCTGATAGATGAAAATAAGTTGGAAAAATAAATGCATAATGTAAATGATAAAAACAACAAAGAAAAAGCATTCTGTTTCAGCATTTTTTAACATAGCAGTAAATGTAGAATTATCTGTATGTAGCCTTTACCTTTCAGAGCAAAATAACAATTAATTAAATGGGACATTGCTGAAACTATGCATGCGTGCTCAGTCACTTCAGTCGTGTCCGACTCTTTATGACCCTATGGACCATAGCCCTCCAGGATCCTCTGTCCATGGGATTTTCCCAGCAAGAATACTGGAGTGGTTGCCATGCCCTTCTCCAGGGGATCTTCCTGACTCAGGGATCAAACCCATGTCTCCTGCATTGCAGGTGGATTTTTTTCTGCTGACCTACCAAGGAAGCCTCATTCTAGAATTATAGATAAGTCAATTTGTAGCTATTTAATAGTTCAATATCAGTTGAGACAATTAGATTGAAGTTAGAGCATTTAGTACATTAGAAGGGTTCTATCTATTAGAAGGGTAAGACAAATGACCAATCTATGTATCCCATCCTTCTGATCACAGTGATTGTTTCAGGCATGGGTGCATAATCAGATCAAAACAATGATATTTTGTGTGACAATTGCTATCATGTTAAAAGGAAGGTAAATAAAAATTCACATGTGAGAAATGGTAGAGGAGACATCTTTTTGGTACTGGATGTTGGGGTATAACAAATGTAAAGTTGGTTGTATTGTAGCATATTACCACCACCAGCAGGGAAACTGTGAAGCTTCTCAGGAAGGCCAGTCTAAAGATATATTATGTAAGGCAGAATGGAGACGAGTGTGAAACTGAGCCTTTGATGTCATATATTCCTTTATTGTTAAAATCAGTTTGAGTTGATTTTTCTCTCAAACATAATGATTGGCAGTGGATCCCACATTTTATTTATTTTTAATGAACTTTTTCATAAATGAACTTATTTACAAAACAGGATAGTCACAGATATAGAAAACACACTTATGGTTACCAAGGGTAAAAGGGGTGGAGGGGTGAATTGGGAGATTGGGATTGACATATACACATTACTAAATATAAAATAGATAACTAATAAGAACCTACTGTATAGCACAGGGAACTCTACTTAGTACTCTGTAATGACCAATATGGGAAAAGAGTCTAAAAAAGAGTGGATATATGTATATATATATATAACTAATTCACTTTACATCTAAAATTAACACAACATCTGAAACTAATGCAACATTGAAAATCAACTATACTTCAATAAAAATTAATCAAAAAAGAGTGCATGTAATGTAATTTTACTTGATTTCATCTGTATATAAATGTTGATAGTGGAAGGAACCCCACAAAATGATTCCTTAACCTCCATAAGTAGTTCTGCTCTCATTTCTCCCTAACTTGTATCTCTTCCTCCAGTTAGTTTTGAAGGACTTCCTGAGATTATTGTGTCCTTACATGTAATTTATTCTTGTATGAGGCCTACCATACTTCTTTCACATAGGGAACAATGCAAAAATTTGGTTAATAAAATGTTGAATAATGATTATTATTTTAAATAGATCTTATATTTTTACAATTATAGAAAGAGATGACTTCTTGTATTTACTTCTTGAGAATCCATAACTTGGAAATCTGTCATCCCTAGATTCTAACTGTATTAACAGAGAACATGAAAGGTGATTTCTGCTGAGCAGCATGAAAGTCATTAATAGTTTTGGCTTGTCTCCATGTTTCATTCAACACTTCCATAACCTCCCTCATTCTATTTCCAGTATGTTCATGTTTTCCCAGAATAGTTATGAAATCACATAATTAGTCTCCGAATCAGTAATGCTGACACAGCCATTGGCATTAAGTACAAAATAATTGATCAACTTATTTTAAAGAATATATTCCAAAGGAGTCAGGTCTATTTCAAAGACCAGAGAGAGCCTGAACATTACTACAATGTTTCTGTCCTTAGAACATGAAATGGCTCGTGAGAACTGTCCCCACACTGCCTCTAAGAATGCATACTCCTAGATGCAGTAAACACCTGCTTTGGTCCAGATTTCTGCACAAATACCATGGTGTGACTATCTATCATGAGATCAAAGGACCCAGATTCAGGGAGGTCAGGAAAAGTCTATAAAATAACATATTTAAAAGGGAAAATAATCAACAGTAAGGTAGGTGGTATATGGAGGCAACAGTGTGTTGCCACCCAAGAAATTTTAAAATAAGAGAAATGGGATTTTCCTTTGAGATTTAATCTATAAAATAAATATATAGTGGATATATAAGGTATATAAAAATTACTCAGGAAGACAGAAAACTCACAAATAAAAGTAAAAAATAATGATATGTGTGTCTTTGTGTGTACAGAAATAAAGTGAGTTAATCCAATTTTTTTTCATCTAAAAAATGCAGATTAAATTGAAAGTGTTAGTTGCTCAGTCATGTCTGACTCTTTACAACCCCATAGACTGTAGCCTGCTAGGCTCCTCTGTCCATGGCAAGTATCCTGGCAAGAATACTGGAGTGGGTTGCCATGCCTTTCTTCAGGGGATCTTCCCAACCCAGGGATCAAACCTGGGTCTCTTGCATGGCAGGCAGATTCTTTACCATTTGAGCCACCATCCTATTTAACAGTGGCATTGTGCAGATTAAATGGAATAAAGCATGTAAAACATTTAGTACGGTGCCTGCTACATAATAAGAGCTTAGAAGGGGTGGAGGAGGAAGGAGCAGGCACATAGGGCACACAAGAAATGCTATCCATTTGCTTTCTGCACAAAAATCTCCCCAGGAACTACTCCAAGTGCTTTATATGTTTTAACCCTATAAATCCTCACAAATACTTTTAAGTACCTTCAAGGCAAGTGCCATTATGTCCATTTTGCTAATTAAGAAACTGGCACTAAGAAGTTACTGCAATGTAGCTTTGTCAAGGTTTCAGAGTTAGCAAATGTGCTGAAGACAGGCTGGACCTGTCAGTTTGTACCGTTGGCGTCTATGGAGGGTGAGTGTAGCCAGAGCCCAATTTGAGGTTCTGATGATTTCTAGGGGTTCCTACCGTATCCTCTGAAGCTTCCTTATTCAAGATTAGTCTTCTCGTGGCTAAAGTCTTTCTTAGTTTGTGAAACTGCTCATATAGTCAAGTATATTTGCATAATTATAGATTTATCAGATCAGATCAGATCAGATCAGTCGCTCAGTCGTGTCCGACTCTTTGCGACCCCATGAATCACAGCACACCAGGCCTCCCTGTCCATCACCAACTCCCGGAGTTCACTCAGACGCACATCCATCGAGTCAGTGATGCCATCCAGCCATCTCATCCTCTGTCGTCCCCTTCTCCTCCTGCCCCCAATCCTTCCCAGCATTAGAGTCTTTGCCAATGAGTCAACTCTTCGCATGAGGTGGCCAAAGTACTGGAGTTTCAGCTTTAGCATCATTCCTTCCAAAGAAATCCCAGGGCTGATCTTCAGAATGGACTGGTTGGATCTCCTTGCAGTCCAAGGGACTCTCAAGAGTCTTCTCCAACACCACAGTTCAAAAGCATCAATTCTTCGGCGCTCAGCCTTCTTCACAGTCCAACTCTCACATCCATACATGACCACAGGAAAAACCATAGCCTTGACTAGATGAACCTTTGTTGGCAAAGTAATGTCTCTGCTTTTGAATATGCTATCTAGGTTGGTCATAACTTTCCTTCCAAGGAGTAAGCATCTTTTATTTTCATGGCTGCAGTCACCATCTGCAGTGATTTTGGAGCCCCAAAAAATAAAGTCTGACACTGTTTCCACTGTTTCCCCATCTATTTCCCATGAAGTGGTGGGACCGGATGCCATGATCTTTGTTTTCTGAATGTTGAGCTTTAAGCCAACTTTTTCACTCTCCACTTTCACTTTCATCAAGAGGCTTTTGAGTTCCTCTTCACTTTCTGCCATAAGGGTGGTGTCATCTGCATATCTGAGGTTATTGATATTTCTCCCAGCAATCGTGATTCCAGCTTGTGTTTCTTCCAGTCCAGCATTTCTCATGATGTACTCTGCATGTAAGTTAAGTAAACAGGGTGACAATATACAGCCTTGACGAACTCCTTTTCCTATTTGGAACCAGTCTGTTGTTCCATATCCAGTTCTAACTGTTGCTTCCTGACCTGCATACAAATTTCTCAAGAGGCAGATCAGGTGGTCTGGTATTCCCACCTCTTGAAGAATTTTCCACAGTTTACTGTGATCCACACAGTCAAAGGCTTTGGCATAGTCAATGAAGCAGAAATAGATGTTTTTCTGGAACTCTCTTGCTTTTTCTATGATCCAGTGGATGTTGGCAATTTGATCTCTGGTTCCTCTGTCTTTTCTAAAACCAGCTTGAACATAAGGAAGTTCACGGTTCACATATTGCTAAAGCCTGGCTTGGAGAATTTTGAGCATTACTTTACTAGCGTGTGAGATGAGTACAATTGTGCAGTAGTTTGAGCATTCTTTGGCATTGCCTTTCTTTGGGATTGGAATGAAAACTGACCTTTTCCAGTCCTGTGGCCATTGCTGAGTTTTCCAAATTTGCTGGCATATTGAGTTCAGCACTTTCACAGCATCATCTTTCAGGATTTGGAATAGCTCAACTGGAATTCCATCACTGCACTAGCTTTGTTCGTAGTGATGCTTTCTAAGGCCCACTTGACTTCACATTCCAGGATGTCTGGCTCTAGGTCAGTGATCACACCATCGTGATTATCTGGGTCGTGAAGATCTTTTTTGTACAGTTCTTCTGTGTATTCTTGCCATCTCTTCTTAATATCTTCTGCTTCTGTTAGATCCATACCATTTCTATCTTTTATCGAGCTCATCTTTGCATGAAATGTTCCTTTGGTATCTCTGATTTTCTTGAAGAGATCCCTAGTCTTTCCCATTCTGTTGTTTCCCTCTATTTCTTTGCATTGATCACTGAAGAAGGCTTTCTTATCTCTTCTTGCTATTCTTTGGAACTCTGCATTCAGATGCTTATATCTTTCCTTTTCTCCTTTGCTTTTCACTTCTCTTCTTTTCACAGCTATTTGTAAGGCCTCCCCAGACAGCCATTTTGCTTTTTTGCATTTCTTTTCCATGGGGATGGTCTTGATCCCTGTCTCCTGTACAATGTCATGAACCTCATTCCATAGTTCATCAGGCACTCTATCTATCAGATCTAGGCCCTTAAATCTATTTCTCACTTCCACTGTTTAATCATAAGGGATTTGATTTAGGTCATACCTGAATGGCCTAGTGGTTTTCCCTACTTTCTTCAATTTCAGTCTGAATTTGGCAATAAGGAGTTCATGGTCTGAGCCACAGTCAGCTCCTGGTCTTGTTTTTGCTGACTGTATAGAGCTTCTCCATCTTTGGCTGCAAAGAATATAATCAATCTGATTTTGGTGTTGACCATCTGGTGATGTGCATGTATAGAGTCTTCTCTTGTGTTGTTGGAAGAGGGTGTTTGTTATGACCAGTGCATTGTCTTGGCAAAACTCTATTAGTCTTTGCCCTGCTTCATTCCGTATTCCAAGGCCAAATTTGCCTGTTACTCCAGGTGTTTCTTGACTTCCTACTTTTGCATTCCAGTCCCCTATAATGAAAAGGACATCTTTTTTGGGTGTTAGTTCTAAAAGGTCTTGTAGGTCTTCATAGAACCGTTCAACTTCAGCTTCTTCAGTGTTACTGGTTGGGGCATAGACTTGGATTACTGTGATATTGAATGGTTTGCCTTGGAAACGAACAGAGATCATTCTGTCATTTTTGAGATTGCATCCAAGTACTGCATTTCAGACTCTTTTGTTGACCATTATGGCCACTCCATTTCTTCTGAGGGATTCCTGCCCGCAGTAGTAGATATAATGGTCATCTGAGTTAAATTCACCCATTCCAGTCCATTTCAGTTCGCTGATTCCTAGAATGTCGACATTCACTCTTGCCATCTCTTGTTTGACCACTTCCAATTTGCCTTGATTCATGGAGGACCTGACATTCCAGGTTCCTATGCAATATTGCTCTTTATAGCATCGGACCTTGCTTCTATCACCAGTCACATCCACAGCTGGGTATTCTTTTTGCTTTGGCTCCATCCCTTCATTCTTTCTGGAGTTATTTCTCCACTGATCTCCAGTAGCATATTGGGCACCTACTGACCTGGGGAATTTCTCTTTTAGTATCCTATCATTTTGCCTTTTCATACTGTTCATGGGGTTCTCAAGGCAAGAATACGGAAGTGGTTTGCCATTCCCTTCTCCAGCGGACCACATTCTGTCAGATCTCTCCACCATTACCCGCCCATCTTGGGTTGCCCCACGGGCATGGCTTAGTTTCATTGAGTTAGTGAAGGCTGTGGCCCTAGTGTGATTAGATTGACTAGTTTTCTGTGAGTATGGTTTCAGTGTGTTTGCCCTCTGATGCCCTCTTGCAACACCTACCGTCTTACTTGGGTTTCTCTTATCTTGGGCATGGGGTCTCTCTTCATGGCTGCTCCAGCATAGGAGACCTCTATATTCTTTAACATTTCTACCTGCTTCCAGGGATCTGGTGATTGCACTCTCTCTTAAGAGCTGTTTAGATTGTCTTGGTTCTTTGTATGCCTAGTAATGTTGGATTTTATCCTGAACATTTTGAACATTATGCTGTGAACGTCTGGGTTGTGTAAAAATCATCTGGAAATTGTTGATTTTGTTGTTGTTGTTTTAGCAGCAGTCATCCTAGTTAGGTTCAGACTACAAATTCTGACTGTCTTCTGTGGTAAGTGGTTCGGTCTTTAAAGTCTTTCCAGCTTCTGGGATCCCATCTTATGTGTATACCACTAGATGTGAGTCTGAGACCTGGGTGGAGTCTACAGTATAGTTCAGTTCTAAAGCCTTCGTTATGTTGTTTTGGGTCTATTTTGTGCATTCACATCTTGGAGGTGAGCCTAGGACTTGTGTGGGTTCATATGGGGATACCCAGACTGAGAGAGGGATACCCAGGTTGAGAGAGTCTCCTTGAGCTCCTCTCCTATTATTTCCCCAGTGTCTGAGGTTCATTATCCCAGTCCCCTGACTGGAAAATTGCAGTTTCACTCAGAGTTTAGCTTCTTCACACTGTTGGGCATTTCCCATACCTGGGGCATAGAGGACGGAGGAAAAAGAAAGAAATATCCTGGGTTTCCCCCATACATTTTTGAGGGTGGGGAGCAAGCTCTTTCCTGGACCTTCTGACTGAAGGTAAAAGCTTTCTCTCAGAGTTTTAGGAGCCCATCCAACCATAATTGTCACTGCCCTCATACTGCTTTGGGGAAGGCTGG
Organism: Bos taurus; assembly: GCF_002263795.3. Taxonomy (NCBI): domain Eukaryota; kingdom Metazoa; phylum Chordata; class Mammalia; order Artiodactyla; family Bovidae; genus Bos; species Bos taurus. Next base: position 33,335,042 of record NC_037331.1, read on the forward strand.
AATACAGGAAAATAAAACTAAGCAGAGAGATTTCACCAAAGCACACAGGCACGTCACTACCCCATCCTCTGATCAGAAAAAGCATTTCTTGTGGAGATTTTCACGTCCACACTTGCTGCACAGTTCCAGGATTTGGGTTGCCGTTGGTCCAGGCTGGGAAACTGCTATTCAGGTTGTTCTTTGAGTTTTGGTTGCCTTCTTCAATGTGCTTGCTCTTATTTATTTTCAAAATCCTCAGATAGTTGCTTTTTTGTATTCTGTTGCAGGGGTTTTATTTGTAATTACCAGGAGAGTTAGGGTGTATTGGGCTTCAGTTCAGTTCAGTTCAGTCGCTCAGTCGTGTCCAACTCTTTGCGACCCCATAAGTCGCAGCACACCAGGCCTCCCTGTCCATCACCAACTCCCGGAGTTCACTGAGACTCACGTCCATCTAGTCAGTGATGCCATCGAGCCATCTCATCCTCTGTCGTCCCTTTCTCCTCCTGCCCCCAATCCTTCCCAGCATCAAAGTCTTTTCCAATGAGTCAACTCTTCGCATGAGGTGGCCAAAGTACTGGAGTTTCAGCTTTAGCATCATTCCTTCCAAAGAAATCCCAGGGCTGATCTTCAGAATGGACTGGTTGGATCTCCTTGCAGTCTAAGGGACTCTCAAGAGTCTTCTCCAACACCACAGTTCAAAAGCATCAATTCTTCGGCGCTCAGCCTTCTTCACAGTCCAACTCTCACATCTGTACATGACCACAGGAAAAACCATAGCCTTGACTAGACGGACCTTTGTTGGCAAAGTAATGTCTCTGCTTTTGAATATGCTATCTAGGTTGGTCATAACTTTCCTTCCAAGGAGTAAGCGTCTTTTCATTTCATGGCTGCAGTCACCATCTGTAGTGATTTTGGAGCCCCCCAAAATAAAGTCTGACACTGTTTCCACTGTTTCCACTTTTTCCCCATCTATTTCCCATGAAGTGGTGGGACCGGATGCCACGATCTTTGTTTTCTGAATGTTGAGCTTTAAGCCAACTTTTTCACTCTCCACTTTCACTTTCATCAAGAGGCTTTTGAGTTCCTCTTCACTTTCTGCCATAAGGATGGTGTCATCTGCATATCTGAGTTATTGATATTTCTCCCGGCAATCTTGATTCCAGCTTACACCACCTTAAATGGAAACAGAAATTCCTTGGTTAGCTCTTAAACTGAGCTGATATGTATGTGATCTGATACGTTCACTGTGTATTGCGATATAAAGATCTTTAATCCCCTAGAGTTACTTATTTGTTGATCTACTTATTCACTAAATATTTGAATACCTACTGTGTTCTACACCTTAAAAATGTGTTAGAATATATTTATAAATAAGTCCCAGTTTCTACCCAAGTTTATCATTGTCTGGTACAGAAGACAGATATACCAGAAATTGCAGTACAGAATAAGTGCTATCGTGGATCTTGGATTTTCCTTTATGGGAGTGAGTAGAAACCCCAAGAAGTGAACTTTTTCAAAGCTAAGCTCTTTGGAACAGACGTCCCCTTGGTCTTTCTTTTCTTCTGGTAGCTCCCCATTGCTCTCTCTGCTTTTTATTAATAGTCCAGAATAGTTCATTCCAAGGTCCAACTAGATGTTTCTATTTTACAAAGAGATTTAATGACATATATTTTAAGCAAAATTAAAAGTAAATTCTTACCTAACTGGGTTAGTTGAGACGAATTTATTTAGAAACCAGGAATCTTTTCCAATTTCCTCTGCCATCATTACACCTTGGTCTCAGGATCTTATCTCTTGACCAAGAATCAATCCCCTCCATTGCACATTTTGAAAATACATTCTTTTTACCATGGAGCCAGTTCCAAGCTGTAGATATGAGTTGTATTTTAGCTTCTTTGCAGGGCTTCAAACCACCCCTGATTTTAGTTATCTATCACTGCTTAAAAAATTATCCCTAAAACTTAGTAGCTTAAAATAGCAAATATCTATTATCTCACATTTTCTGTGAGCCAGATGTTAGATGCCTCTGGTCCTTAATCCCGCGAGGTTTCAGTTAAGCTATCGGATGAGACCACAGTCTCATGTGAGGCTCAACTGGGGAAACAAGCACTTCTGAGTTTGTTTAGTTCCTCTTAGGGTGTTGGACTGAGGGCGTCTGTTCTTTGCTAGCTGTTAATGAGTTCTGTGCCATGTATATACAGTTCCTTGCTATGTCTCTTCAGAGGGCTGCTCTTCACATGACAGCTGACTTCTCTCAGAACAAATGTGTGAGGGAGTGAGAGAGGACATCAAAGACAGAAGCCATGGTCTTTATGGAATCTAACCTCCGTAATAAGCCATCACTTTTTGTCATATTCTGTTTGTTAAGAGGAAGCCACTAATCCAGCCCGCACTCAAAATTAAAAGATTGCAAACCTTGACTGCTTGGATCAGTGCATTTCTTATTTGCTCTGCCCAGGACTTCTCTATTTTAAGTCATGGGCTAATACAACCTTCAAATGCTGACTCAAAGCATCTCAAATTTCATAGATATTTGTTTCTGTCCTTTCATTTTGTTTATTCATTTTACCTTTGAACTATTTCTTTTCTAGTTTGGATTCAAACAAATTAGATCCCCCTTTAAAATATCCTATAAGAAGTCCTGTGCGGGGAGCCGGCGTGAGGACCTCCAGCCATGGCAAAGGTCATGAGGAAGGAGGCTCGACATACGCAAAGGCGGGATCGAGCCTCAGGAATCCCCCTGGAAATTTTCGAGCATCTACCCCCATAACCAGAGCCTGCCTACTTTACTACTTTGTGCTCTCACCTACACCTCTGACTTTACGGGGGGCTGTCCCCCACCACCTCTTTCGAAGAAGGAGTTAACTTAGAGCTCCAGTTAATAAAAACTCCTGGGCGTGACAAGAGTGTTTTAACCTACAAACTCCTCTGAAGGTTCTCTAGCCTGCCTGACAGGCTTGTCCGGCCACATGTGATTGCTCACAGCCTCCAAACCGTGAGAGAGGCATGAGATGCTTTAAACCTTCTAAAAACAGGTTCCTTAGAAAAGTTAGAAAACCATCAGTATAAGTATAGTGGGCTGATTAGAAATTGTATTGGTGAAGGGTTTTTCACTTGTTGAGCCAATGTTTGTTGCTAAGTCTCCACATCCCCTGCCCTTACACACATTAATGAATATATAGAAGAAATAAGTATTAACCTTTGATATTAATCACGTTAGACCTTAGGCTAAGTAAATTCTTTCCTTAATTAAAACCCACTACACCCTCATCCTATAGGAATGTAACTTTATCTGGTACCTTCAGAAGGTGGAGTCTTTTTTAAGAATAATCACCCCTGGAGAAATAAGTGTCCTGGTTGACTGACTGCTGTCACAAGGAGAGGGTCATAAATTGTCAGCAGGCCCCCTGGCCAGAAGATGATGTAACACCCCTAAGACCTCTGTATACATTTGTATGAAGCACCTGACTTTGATAAAAGTCAGGACTGATGACCCTGCATGACTTTTGCATAACATCTCAGTGTATAAAAGTAGACCATGGAAAATAAAGAGTTGGGATCAGTTTCTCGAAATACTGGTCTCCCCATGTCGCTCTTTCTTTCAAACTCTGGCTGAGTCTCCATCTGGAGTGCGGAACCCACCAAGCTTACTAATTTTGCCTGGGCTTCTAAGATCCTAATGGGGAGGCCTCAGTGTCTCCTCTCCTTCGGGAGAACGGAAGGACGCCTGCGGCCTACGTAAGTGGTGCAAACTTCTTGTCTTGAAGTTTTATTGGTCTCCCGCGTAAACCAAGCTACTCAGCCTCTTTTCTCCACTGAATTTTCCTACTGAGCTATCCTCATTCCATTACTCTTTATATCTCTAATTAATATTTAATTGAAGCTATTGTATCCTGATCCTCGCCGACACCGTCCCCGCTTCAAACTCCCTGGATCAGCGGGGGCTGGACCTCGGCAGTCATGGGCTTCCCAGGTGTTGCTGGTGGTAAAGAACCTGCCTGCCAGTGAAGGAGACATAAGAGACACAGGTTTGATCCCTAATTCAGGAAGATCCCCTGCAGAAGGGCATGGCAACCCACTCCAGTATTCTTGCTGGGAGAATCCCATGGACAAAGGAGCTGGCAGGTTATGGGGTTGCCAAGAGTCAGGACTGAAGTGACTTAGCATGCATGCATAAGTCATGATGCATATTTATATGTTAATTAAAAAAATCATCTTCCTAAAGAAGTCTCTTCTGACTTTCAAAAGGTATGTAAAATATTTAAGACAACATATTTACATTTGGTTTAGACATGCCTTGTCTGCCTTCTGTTCGATTGTTACCGTTCATTCCCCAGTTACTTTGGAGAGAGGGAGGAAATTCTTTCACAGTGGAAAAAATCTATTTTCATTAGGGTCACTTTGAATATAATTTTTTAGGACATGTGATTTTTTTAGAGGAGCTCTATAAATTCAAAATTGTATTATTATTTATGTATTAATGCGTAACTAAAGATGCACTTATCAAAATCACAGAAAGTGCATTACCGCTATGGAAAATATACATATTCTATCATATTGTCTGCTCCAATAGGACTATAACTCATAGAACTAATAATCCTAACATTTTTGCATCATGTGAATTAGAATGGGAATGCCACTTAGTAAATTTGTGTCTACTTCAGATTTTAATATCTCATGTCCTATGAAATATATTATTTTTCTTTTTCTTGTGATTTAAATTTTCCCCAATTCTTAAAAGTTTTTAGTTTAACAAAATTAATTCTGGACTGCCCTCTTTCATCTTCTCCAACAATAATTCACTTGCTGCTAAAGCTAATTGAGCATTAATTACCATATTATTATCACAGTGTTACAGCAGCACATGATATTATGTTGGGAGCCATGTGAAATGAGGTCATGAATATTTTGTGCTGAGGGGTTTATGGGTCCCGAGATAGACTCTAAAGACCAGAAAATTGAAGTATAATCACTGGACATAGGTAATGCAGAAGTGCAAAAGTCAATTTCACTTACACCTTAGAACAAGATGTATATTTCATTATCTTTTGTCAAAAGCTTTATTCATTGGATCCACCTGCAATGCAGGAGACCCCGTTTCAATTCCTGGGTTGGGAAGATCCCCTGGAGAAGGGAGAGGTTACTTACTCCAATATTCTTGGGCCTTCCTGGCAGCTTGGACAGTAAAGAATCTGCTTGCAATGTGGGAGACCTGAGTTTGATCCCTGGGTCAGGAAAATCCCCTGGAGGAATGCATGGCAACCCACTCCAGTATTCTTGTCTGGAGAATCCCATGGACAGAGGAGCCTGGCGGACTATAGTTCATGGGGTCGCAAAGAGTTGGACACGACTGAACAACTAAGCGCAGCAGCAGCAGCGCCCATTTATGTCAGTTCTGAGCTGAAAATAGTCACTTTCTTCAGAGCTTACAGTATGATAGAAAAAAACAGTAGTAAATGTTAAAAATCTCCTTTTTTAAAAACTTAAAAATTAAGAGCTTTTTTTTTTTTTTTTTTAGTTTAAATATTTGCTTGCAGTTTATTTTGGTTTTTCTAAATAGACATTCACATCTGTAAACAATAGGATGTTGGTTTCAGCCCCAACCCCCGATTCCTTACAAGTCTTTGTTCTCACACATTGGCGAGAACTGCCATTTGCTGTTGTTAGTCGCTAAGCCGTGTCCGGCCCTGTTGTACTCCATGGACCGTTGCACACTAGACTCCCCATGGGATTTCCCAAGCAAGGGTACTGGAGTGGGTTGCCATTTGCTTCTCCAAATTAAGAGCTTTTTAAGAAAAAGGTTTTAGTATGAAATATTTTATATGGGGTTTCCCTCGTGGCTCAGACGGGAAAGAATCTGCCTGCAATGCAGGAGACCTAGGTTCGAGACCTGGGTTGGGAAGATTCCTTGGAGCAGCGAATGGCTACCCACTCTAGTATGCTTTCCTGAAGAATTCCATAAACTTTTGTCCAAAAAGCATTCACCATCCTCTAGCTGATGTAGAAAATATTTCTTTTTTTCCTGTTCAAGGAAATTGTTCTTCCGTGACTATAGGACTTCAGAATCCAGCCTCCCCCAGCCTGAGAGACAATGCCTACTAACTGCACAGGTCTGGTGTACTGACACACTGTATAAGGCTCCTTGTGTGTTGTCTCACACAACGAGAGGGCAGGAGCAAAGGGAGTGGATACTCTCGGGGGATTTGCTTTTTGTCTGAAATCTAATCTACTTGGCAACACTCTTAGGTCCAGGCTCTGGGAGAGGTTCTGTGGGCCTGAAATGGTGGAGGACTTCACGGTCCCAGCCCACTGTGGTAAGAAGGGAGTGATTCAGTGCAGACCAAGCAGCCTCTCTCACAAAGTTTCTGTGGGTCTGGCTTCTAAACCTCCGAAAGGTCTAAGTCCAGTACAGCAAGTGAGTAGTTGTGGCTGACAGAGGCCAGGAAGGGAGCACTGTGTGGAGAGAACACCGGCCCAGAGATGCACTAGGACTGCACCACCGAGCTGAGGGCACAGCTTGCACTCTTGGTGTCCACAGGGGGGACAGTCCCATTCTCATCACCAAAGACAAAGACTTCAGTCTGCTGAGGATGCAAAGCCAGGGAGGCAAGAAGGTAGCCAGAGGCACCATGGCCCATCTGTGAGGCTGGCTTGGGACAGCAGATATCCTCCAATACGATTCTATTGTCCTCGCCACATGAAAGAAACACAGGATCCTTGTGGAGAAAGGCAGCAACACAGGTGGCCTGCCCAGAATGAGCTCGGTAGGAATTTTGAACCATCTGCCGAGCAAGGTCTCAAACCTTGATCCAGAAGTCTTTGCTACCAGCTCACAGCTTGTGTGCCAGAGCTCAGGACACTGACTGTAGACACAATGTCATTGTGCTTATATTTGCAGAACTTGTTGTCAATGAGTGTCTCATTCTCATCCAGCTCCCACAATTCAACAGCACCTGGATCAGAAGCCACTACGATACCTCTGTCTCCTATCCAAGTGAGGTTAGCCACTCGCCTCTGTCTGGACTCCAGCGAAGCAGAAACCTTCCTTGGGGGCGGCACAAAGCGGCCTTGAAAAGCCTGAGGGGGCCAGCCCAGCAGTGGTCACTCAGGTTAGAAGCCTGGAGCAGGAACATCCCATCAAACAGGTACAGTGCAGCCTCCAATACCTGCTACATAGGCAGGCGTGTTAGGGGGAGGGTTCCACTTTTGGCCACAGGGTGTGGGCATCTCCACGATTCTAACTCCAGCCTAGACACAAACTGGACGCCCGCCTGAGATTCAGCTCAGTGAGCCCCCATCTGGTTCCTTTCTGGGCCTCTGGTCTTTAAAACAGGCTACAGCTTCTATATCTCCTGAAGAAGAAAATATTGAGTGTTAATGGTTTATCTATGTAGCTGTCCTTTAAAATCCTCTCCCCAAAGAAGGACATTGAGCAATCATTTTAATTCTTTCTAAACAGCATTATCCACAAATCTTAGTGCTCTTAAGCTGTTATTTCTAGATCAAAGACCTTTGATATTTCCTCTTTGTTTACAGGATATACTCCAAACTTTTAAGTTGAAAGTATGACACCCTGTGAGGCTTCCCTGGTGGCTCAGATGGTAAACAATCTGCCTGCTATGTGAGTGACCCAGGTTCAATCCCTGAGTCAAGAAGATCCACTGGAGAAGGGAATGGCTACCCACTCCAGTATTCTTGCCTGGAAAATTCCTTAGACAGAGGAGCCTGACAGGCTACTGTCCATGGGGTCACAAAGAATTGGACTCAACTGAGCGACTAACACTTCCACTTTTCATGAAAACTTGTGGTCCCAGAAGACTTTTCTAGCCCCACCATTCATTACTTTATTACACTCCAGCTTTGACTTTCATAATGAATAGTTTTTACAACACTGTATTTTAACTGAACGATTCTCGTGCTTTGTGTTTTTGTCTCCTTGCCTTTCCAACTGCTGTTCCTTTCACCTAGCTCTTTATCTGGTTCTTAAGCACTCGTGACATTGCTCTTTCCTTCCTCTTATTGCCAGGGATATTTGGCAGTATCTGGAGACTTTCTGGTTGGCCCAACTGGAGGATGCCACTGGTGTCTGGTGGATAGAGGCTAGGGATGCTGTTAAACATTCTACAATGCACAAGACAGACACCATGACAAAGAATGATCTCTTCCAAAACATTCCTAGTGCCAAGGTTGAGAATCTCAAGATAGAAAGTCCTGTCCTTTGCTCTTTGTTCAAATTCTAACTGTTCTTTATAGCTTCTTTTAATGATTACCTCCTGCATGAAAGCTGGTCTTGGTCTTTCCACCCACATAATTACTCTTCTGACTTTCAACCTTCCCAGACAAAGTACTTTTTTTCTATTTAGTATTTTATTTTTTATTTATTTAAGGCAATTTTTAAAGAAGTAGTTTTAGATCCACAGCAAAATTGAGAGGAGGGTATGGGGATTTCCCATATGCTTTCTGCTCCCATATGTGCATAATTTCTACCATATCAACATCCTTCACCAGAGTGGTACATTTGTTACAATTGCTAAACCTCCCTTGGCACATCGTAACCATCCAAAGCCCATAGTTTACACTAGGGTTCACTCTTGATGTTATATGTTATATGAGTTTGGAAAATGCCTAATGACATGTATCCACCATTATATTATCATACAAAGTATTTTCACTGCCCTAAAAATCTCTCTGCTCCATCTCTCAGAGTCCCCATTCCCTGGCATCCACTGATCTTTTTACTGCCTCCAGGGTTTTGCATTTTCCAGAATGTCATATATAGTTGGAGTCATCTATTACAAATAAGTAGACTTTTCAGATTGGTTTCTTTTGCCTATTAATATGCATCTAAATTTCCTCTACTGTACAATTGAATGTTCAAACTACTGTACAATTGTACTCATTTCACATGCTAGCAAGGTTATTCTCAAAATCCTTCAAGCTAGGCTTCACCAGCACGTGAACTGAGAAATTCTGCATGTACAAGCTGGGTTTCAAAGAGTCAGAGGAACAGAGATCAAATTGCCAATATTCAATGGATTATGGAGAAAGCAAGGGAGTTCCAGAAAAGCATTTACTTCTGCTTCATTGACTATGCTGAAGCCTTTGACTGTATGGATCACAACAAACTGTGGAAAATTCTTCAAGAGATGGGAGCACCAAACCACCTTACCTGTCTCCTGAGAGATCTGTATGTGGGTCAAAAAGCAACAGAACTGGACATGGAACAATTCACTGGTTCCAAATTGGGAAAGAAGTACTATAAGGCTGTACATTGTTACCCTATTTATTTAACTAACATGCAGAGTACATTATGTGATATGCTGGGCTGGATGAATCACAGGCTGGAATCAAGATTACAGGGAGAAATATCAACAACCTCAGATATGCAGAAGATACCACTCTAATGACAGAAAGTGAAGAGGAACTAAAGAGCCTCTTGATGAGAGTGAAAGAGGAGAGTGAAAAAAAAAAAAAAACAGCTTGAAATTCAGCATTAAAAAATACTAAAGTCATGGCATCTGGTCCCATCACTTTATGGCAAAAAGAAGGGTAAAAAGTGGAAGCAGTGACAGACTTTGCTTTTTGGGGCTCCAAAATCACTGCAGATGGTGACTGCAGCCACGAAATTAAAAGACACTTGCTCCTTGGAAGGAAAGCCCTGACAAACCTAGACAGCTTATTAAAAAGCAGAGACATCACTTTGTGGACAAAGGTTCATATAGTTAAAGCTATGATTTTTCCAGTAGTCATGTACGGATATGAGAGTTGGACCATAAAGAAGGTTGAGCATTGAAGAATTGATGTCTTTGAATTGTAGTGCTGGAGAAGACTCTTGAAAGTCCCTTGGACTGCAAGGAGGTCAAACCAGTCAACCTTAAAGGAAATCAATCCTGAATATTCATTGGAAGTACGGATGCTGAAGCAGAAACTCTAAGACTTTGGCCACCTGATGCAAAGAGCCGACTTGTTGAAATAAACCTTCATGCTGGGAAAGACTGAAGGCAAAAAGAGAAGGGGGATCAGAGGATGCAATGGTTAGATGGCATCACTGACTCAATGGACATGAATTTGAGCAAACTCTGGGAGATAGTGGAGGACAGAGGAACATGGCATGCTGCAGTCCATGGAGTCACAAAGAGTTGCATGTGACTTAGCGACTGACTGAACAACAAGAGCAGATTTCCTCAATTTTTTTAATGACTTAATAGCTCACTTCTTTTTTTGCACTGAATAACATTCCACTGTGTAGATATACCCACAGTTTATTTATCCATTCATCTACTATAGGACATCTTGGTTGCTTCCAAGATTTTGCAATTCTGGATAAACCTGCTGTAAATATCCATGTGCTACATTTTGTATGCACATAAGTTTTCAACTGCTTTGGGTAAATAACGAAGGGTGCAATTACTGGGTCATTTGGTTGAAAGTGAAAGTGAAGTCGCTCAGTCATGTCCGACTCTTTGTGACCCCATGGACTGTAGCCTACCAGGCTGCTCTGTCCATGGGATTTTCCAGGCAAAAGTATTGGAGTGGGTTGCCATTTCCTTCTCCAGGGTATCTTCCCGACCGAGGAATTGAACCCAGGTCTCCTGCATTGCAGGCAGACACTTTACCATCTGAGCCATCAGGGAAGTCCATTTGGTTAGAGTATGTTTAATTTTTGCCATCTCCTTTTTATACCTACTTTCATTCTCTACATCCTCTAAAGCTCAGCTTAGGGTCTTCAGGAAGACTTTCAGATCATTTCTGCTCACAGAATTTATTCCTGCCTTTAAAACTATTTTGTAGAGGTAGTATGGTCTAAGGCAGTGGTTCTGAAACTTAAGCGGGCATCAAAATCCTGGTGAGGAGAGCTTGTTAAAATGTGGACGTCTTGTCCCTTTCTCAGAGTTTCTGATTCTGTAGGTCTGGGTAGGACCCAAGAATTTCTAAGTTCCCAGGTGGTGCTGATGGCCCACACTTTGAGAACCATTGCTATAGACTATTCTGGGAGCCAGACAGGTCTGATTTTGTATCCCAGTTCTGCTTCCCTGCTATATGACAATGAACTGGTTATTTTACTGGTTATTTTACTTCTCTAAACCTCAGTTTCCTCACCTGTAAAAAGAAAATAAGAATACTAACTACTTCATAGATTAATTTATTAGGATTTAACAAAATGACATATATATGTTAAATATAGGGTATTCTTTGGTATTATTTTTTTGCTTGGTAAATACTAAAATATACCAGCTATTATTTTGTTGTTGGAAAATAAAAGGTTAGAAAGTACAGATTTGTTGACATTCATAGGCTAAACCCCAGAGAATAGCCAGCACTTCCTAAACTGGCATGGACGCAAACTATGTGGAGTAGGGAGCAAACGTTTATCACTCAATGGTATCCTCACCCTTTTCTGTGTACACATTACTTCATCCTTAGCAAGAGGAATGGAGTCTGTTGATTTGTTACCATTTGATACAGGGTATCCCTATTGGGCAGAGTTTTATTCTAAGCTTCTCAAAGGATTAGCTCTTCCTAATGTTCAGGTAACTATATATGCTTTCAGCATAGATAAGAATAACTGGTCCAATCTTCTGTGGTCAAAATGGCAGTCTTGGTTGTATTTGATGTGCATAGTATAAGTCATTGCAGAGATAGCAAGGGCACAATGGGAATGACAAATAGGATCTTGGCATGGACCACCCTGACAGGTATTTTCACCCATATTTCTTGTCTGAACTTGTCTGACTGGCTTTGCTTTAAGGTCTGTCTCTAAGTTGAAGGGGCAGTGGTTATAGAGAAAAAGCTATAGAAAGCTCTTTTCATGGCTATGGGAAAGGTGCAAGAGAACAAACAGGAATATGCAAGGCATATTGAGACCTAGGCTTGAAACTAGCATTCTGTCACTTCTGCCCCTTTCTTTAGGCCAAAGCAAGTTATATGAGGTGGGGTAAGATAGTTGCCTCTACAATGTCACTACTCAGGAGTAGACAAATTGTTCATTCAGACATACAGGGAACATCAAAATTTAACACATGAAGAGAATATTTTAATTCATGGAGAAAACAATTTATTTAACAATTGGTGCTGGTACAACTTGTTGTTCATCTATAAGAAAATAAAATTGGATTCCTACGTTTCACATATACAAAAGTAAATTTCAGTTCAAAGACTTAACTATAAAAATTAAAATGTTAAAATTTTAGAAAAAAAATCTAAGAGACAAGGCATACAGTCTATGGGGAAAGAAAGACCTTAATGGTGATGATAAAATAATAAGCCTAGAATCTATTAAACATTTTTTTATGATAAATTTTTTTCTAGCATCAATTTAAAAATTGATATATCTGAGCACATAAATACTAAAATTTTTATGTAAAATAAAGTATAAGCAATGCTTGTAGACAGTCATTAAATTTGGAACAAACATTTGCAAAGCAGATGATGGATTTAGCAAGGGTTAATAACTATAATACACAGAGAGCTCTTACAATTTGACAAAGAAGACAACTCAACAGAAAAACAAACAAGGGTATGATTATGCAATTCACAAGAGCAAATCCAAACAACCAATAAATATATCACAAGATGCTCCAGTGTGCTAGTAGTCATAAAAATGCAAACTATATTAACATCAACGTACCACTTTACACCTGTCAGACTAGAAAATGCTAAAGGAAAAAAAAAAAGAAAAGATATAAAAGGCAATAATAGCTATTGAAAGCAGGGATGCAGAAGCCAAGGGTATACTCATCATGCTAGTAGAAGTGAATTTTCGTAGTCCATCTCTTTGGTACTCAATATCACATTTTTCTTTGCACTTATATATCCCTTTTTATAGTTATATAAAGTCTTCTTTAAAGTCTATGGTCTCTGAGTGATGTTCATTCCTTTCCATCTGGTCTCCTTGTGTTTCCCCAGTGTCAAATGATGTAAAAACTTAAATATAAGTTATTGGTTTTCAACACAAGCATATGCAGTAATTAAACTTTAGCAGGAAAAATTGCAAAAGAAATTTCCATTTTAAAAGGGACAGAGTGAAAATGTCTGGCTGTCATTGGTGCACAGCATGCCTTCAGACTCTGGTGGATGGGAGTGGCAAGGACTCTGTGCTGTCGTGACAGTTCTGTCAATCTAGTGGACAATGTTTCTGTTTTCTGGGAAATTCCTCTGTCCTCCCATTCATACCTCTGGTTCTTCCTGAGGTGGGAGTAGGGGGTCCTCCTTGTCCATCATATTTTATGAAGAGGAGTGAGGTCAGCTGCCTAGTTTTAACATCTCACTTTTAGTTGCTATGTGTTTGGGGGCCTGATGATGGCCTTTGGGACTGATTCATGGAAGTATCAATTTGATATGGGGATAGAGCTTGGGGAATAGGGGTACAACATGGATAGGAGAGTAGGGAGAGGACCCAGAAGAGCAAGTCTCCTTTATCTGCTGCCTTCTTTTTCTGTCTCATCTCTCAGAAGAAGTAACCTCCTCCATACTCTTGAGTTGCGTTTCTCTGGCCCCTCCACTGGGAGACCCGGAGTTCATGCAGCTCTTCAGAGGTGAGATTGTGGGAAGAGTCAGAGTCTCAGGGTACTTCAGTACCCCCAGGAACTTCAGTGGCTCCAATTATGGTGGGCACAGCTGCAGCCTTGTCAGTGCCTGACCTTTACTTCCAGGGAGGCTGAGTCAGTCAGTGGTGTCTGGAGATATTACCAACAGTGTGGATGAGTCTGAATGCAAATGAATCACTCTCTCATGTTGGGGAGGCTCAGGGGGCTGGAGCAAATCATTACCATCGATTCTCACTCTTTGAGAGGGACAGGTCCCACACTACTCCCACCCATCTCATGCATATGCAAATTCTTTAAAGTGGCCAAAAAAGTGTCTGTAATTGCAGGGCACATAAAACTTAACATTTGCACACAGGACTTGTATTATTTGTGCAGAATAGTACAAAATCACTGCAGACAGTGGCTACAGACATGAAATTAAAAGATGCTTGCTCCCCAGAAGGAAAGCTATGACAAACTTAGACAGTATATTAAAAAGCAGATGTTACTTTGTCAACAAAGGTCCTTCTAGTCAAATCTATGATTTTTCCAGTAGTCATGTACAGATATGAGAGCTGGACCATAAAGGAGGCTAAGAACTGAATAATCGACGCTTTCAAATTGTGCTGGAGAAGATTCATGAGAGTCCCTTGGATTGCAAGATCAAACTAGTCAACCCTAAAGGAAATCAACCCTGAATATTCATTGGAAAGACTGATGCTGAAGCTGAAGCTCCAGTACTTTGGCCACCTGATGCGAAGAGCTGACTCACTGGAAAATACCCTGATGCTGGGAAAGATTGAAGTCAAAGGAGAAGGGGGAGCAGGGGATGAGATGGTTAGATAGCATATCAATTCAATGGACATGAATCTGAGCAAACTCTGGGAGACAGTGAAAGACATGGGAGCTTGGCATGCTGCAGTCCATGGGTTGCAAATAGACACGACGTAACAACTAAACAAGGGTCATACATTTTATCTCTCTTAGTTTTCATTTTGTTAGTTTCACTGAAGAGTTGGTGAGACAGATGATAGAAGGGAAACCAGCTACTCTGTAGTTCAGACAGAAGAAGGAAGAGTGAGGAGCAAACATTTTTTTATTAGGGTTTGCTATGCCAGGAATGACACTAGATTAGGCACATATGTTAACTTGCTGGTTCTCAAGCTTGGGTGCATATCAATCACCTGGAAACTTTGAATAAAATGCAGATATTCAGATCTTATCCTATGGCAGTGATCCTCTGGAACCTGTACTAACTTTCTGGGTAGTACCAATATGCACCTAACTTTAACTAACTTTAACTAACCTAACTTCCTGCATTAACTCATTAAATCTGAGTTAGACATCATTTCTCTCTTTAAAGAAGCCCAAGCTAGGATGTGAAGAATTGGTTTGAACTGGCTAGAAGAGAGGATGAACTTAAAAAGTAATACTTTTTTTTCCTTAATTGGTGGGGAGTTCAGAAGTTTGGAGGTCTTAGTTAATGCAAGTATGACATTGTCCTTGCTCACAGTCTGGTGAAGACTGATGCTTAGAAAAAAGTATTGCACATTAAACCAAAAAACCAGAAAACATTCTCAGCGTTGGTTTGCCACCTTACATTATTAACCCATTTTTTCATTAAACATTTCAAATATTATTTGTACATAGTTAAAAAAACAGTGGAGAAAAAGTTTCTGCCTACATTTTGGATGCCTCTAATGCATCCTAAGGACTGGCATGGGGAGTGCTTATGCATTTTTTAAGGTTTGTAATTCATCTTGGGTCATCTCCCTCATCACTCAAGCCCAGCTCAATCCCAGCTTCCTTGGTTTCCTACTGCATATAGAATAAGATGTAAATTCCTTTAAATGAGCTAGAAGATTCTTCTTGATCTGGCTTTGCCTGCTTCTTCAATTATTTCTACCATCTTCTTTAGCCCTGTTTTACCTCACTGGCTTTGTTCTATCTGAGGGTCTTGCATCAGAAGGTTTTTCTGCCTGAAAGACTCCCCTGATCTATTCTGGCTTTCAGGTGTTACCTCAGCCTATCTTACGCAGTTTGTCATTAGTCAGTTTTATTTCTTCATAGTGTTGGTCACTGTCTAAAAGAATCTGATTTATTTATTTACTTCTTTACTGTTTTTCTGCTCCATTCACAAATAAGCTTCTTAACAATAAGGACTTTGTCTTGTTCTTCTTTGTTTCTGTAATATCTTTAAAAAAAAAAATCCCAGTGCCTGGTCCATAACAGGGCATAATACATATTTTATTGAATGAATGACTCTACCTTTCATACAGAGGAACAGACACAGACACACACATGCACACACTCTAAGAAAGTTACACCAATGGGATCACTCTATCATTAAAGAAAATTATGTGTCTCAGAGATTTTCTCAGGAAAACACACACAAATTTACCTAGTTCCTTCTTATGGCTTAAAGACCTCCAGATATAAATTTCATTAAAAATAAAAAAGCCAATGGCACAATGTACTACTATTTTGTGGATGTACTATGATTCATTTATTTAGATCCCCATCAATAGATATTTTTGTCCATTCCAGGAGTTTGCCATTTCAAAAATTCAACAATGAATATAATTATACTAGTATCTTGATGTACTTTTGTTTATCGCTCACTTTAAAAATTTTAATACTTCAGATTCATACATACTTAAATGATATTTTATCAGAATCAAATGTGACATTATTGTTGGGAGGGAAATATTAAATACAGTTAATACCTAAAGATTTTCAAAGATTGATAGGATGATTAGGGAGAAAAGTTCTTTTTACTTTAGCTTCAGACTTATTGTAAGTGATATTATTATGTGTGAGATGCCAATTTTAAAATGAATTTCTTGGAAATGAAAGAAGTATGTTCCCTATTACTCTGACCTTTGAAATAAAATCAAGAATTGGTTAATTTCTCAAGTGTAAAATTCAGCAGGGCCCATGCCTGCTGACCCAAGAGGAATTTCAAAAGACTGGCTAATGCATTATTGATTGTACTTTTTCTAATTAGTTCTAGGAAGTGGGCAGTCCTTGGGGTGGGGTGAAGGGTGTGAGGCCTGGGGTGGATCAGGCAGTGTGCCCCTTCTCTGCTCCATCTCTTTTGTTAATCAGATGCTATCAAGTCACGAGGAACACCGAGAGCCTTGGTAGGGAAAGTGAAAGTCTTAGTCACTCAGTCGTGTCCGACTCTTTGTGACCCCATGGACTGTAGCCTGCCAGGCTCCTCTGTCCATGGAATTCTCCAGGCAAGAACACTGGAGTGGGTTGCCATTTCCTTCTCCAGGGGATCTTCCTGACCCATGGAGATGGAACCCACACCTCCTGTGTCTCCTGCATTGCAGATGGATTCTTAACCTGCTGAGCCATCACAGGGTGGGGGTTGGGTGGGGGGGGGGAGGGTAGGAAAAGAGTTTTGAAAAGGGCTATGGCCTGCAAAGAAGTGAGGAGAGGAGCTCCTCCTGCTGAGCTTTGTGGGTGCAAGTAAGATGCATTTTTATAGGCTGATTGTTCATATCAGATTAGCCATCAGAACCAACGCCTGCCTCACCTGTGGCTGCTTCCTTGACTTACAGTTCATCTTTCAACAAGAGGAGAGGACAAGGTGAAGGACAGGTTGTCCAGGGTCATTTATTAATACTTGATACACATAGCCTAGGTCAGTGTTTCCCAAAGGGTTACCGTTGTACCTCTGGACACATTCCAATTTATCAGTGTTTAGTTTAAAAGAACATTCATGGAAGCCTAAACAGTGCCTCCCACCTGTTGCTCCCAAACACAATCTATTACCTTGGCATGTCACCACTCTCTGGGAAGCCACAAGTTACCACAGTAAGAAGCAATAACCAGTTCCCTAACAGCTGGAAGGACCTGCTTTTCCTTGGTGGCAATTCTAGGCCTATTTACACACTTAACCCCAAGAATGCTGCTGCTGCTAAGTCGCTTCAGTCGCGTCCGACTCTGTGCGACCCCATAGACAGAAGCCCACCAGGCTCCTCTGTCCCTGGGATTCTCCAGGCAAGAACACTGGAGTGGGTTGCCATTTTCTTCTCTGGGGCATGAAAGTGGAAAGTGAAAAGTGAAAGTGAAGTCGCTCAGTCATGTCTGACTCTTAGCGGCCCCATGGACTGTAGCCTAGCAGGCTCCTCTGTCCATGGGATTTTCCAGGCAAGAGTACTGGAGTGGGGTGCCATTGCCTTCTCCGTAACCCCAAGAATAGAGAAGGCAAAGAGGTCACCTGTATGTACCTTTTGCATTTAAATGCATGGTGAATGCTTATATTTTATGTGTGGCCAGATGAGTATTTTGAGCCTTATCAGTCTGGTTAAGCAATTCCTGTTTCCTTGGGGAGAACACAGGGGTTGGCAGAAGGTGGTCGGAGTGGCAGATGTGTTTTAAGTTTTAAAAGGAATTTTTTCCAAGTAGAAATGCTAGAACTCAGTTTAAGGAATAGAAGTCTGAAGATAGGGAATATTTTGAGCTCACCGTGGTCTACGTTCCTCCCTCTTTTGTCTTTCTGTATTGCTTTTAGTTACTGTTAGTCACTCAACTGTGTCCAGCTCTTTGCAACCCCATGGACTGTAGCCTCTGTCCATGGAATTCTCCAGGCAAGAATACTGGAGAGGGTAGCCATCCCCTGGTTCAGGGGATCTTCCTGACCTAGGAATCAAACCCGAGTCTTTCACTTTGTGGGCAGTTTCTTTATTATCTGAGCCACCAGGGAAGCCCCATTGCTTTTATGTAATTATATACATTATATATAAAATATGTATATATGTTTATAATATAAATATATATGCAATATATGATATAAATATGCAAATAGATGGGTAAAAAGTGGAAACAGTGACAGATTTTCTTTTCTTGGGCTCCAAAATCACTGCAGATAGTGACTGCAGCCACAAAATTAAAATTAAAATTAAGCCACAAAATTAAAAGACTCTTTCCCCTTGGAAGAAAAGCCATGACAAACCTAGACAGCTTTAAAAAGCAGAGACATCACTTTGCTGACAAAGGTCTGTATTGTCAAAGCTATGGATTTTTCCAGTAGTCATATATGGATGTGAGAGTTGGACCATAAAGAAGGCTGAGCACTGAAAAATTGATGCTTTTGAATTGTAATGCTGGAGAAGACTCTTGGAGAGTCCCTTGGATACCAAGGACATCAAACCAGTCAGTCCTAAAGGAAATCAACCCTGAATATTCATTGGAAGGATTGATGCTGAAGCTGAAGCTCCAGTACTTTGGCCACCTGATGTGAAGAGCTGATTCACTGGAAAAAATCCTGATTCTGGGAAAGATTGAGGGCAGGGGGAGAGGTGGTGACAGAGGATGGGATAGTTGGATGGCATCATCGACTGAATGGACATGAATTTAGGCAAACTCTGGGAGACAGTGAAGGTCAGGGGACCTGGCTTTCTGTAGTTCATGGGGGCCACAAAGATTCAGACATGACTTAGCGACTGAACAACAACAGCAATGTATATATATATATATATATATATATATATATATTTTTTTTTTTTTTTCCTTTAACTAGATTTTGGGAAGTCCACATATAGATCTAAGTGATATCCTCCATAATGTCAGGAATATTCTGATCTATCTTGGGGTTTTTTACTCATTAAATGATAATGAAGTGTTTTCTCTTCAAAATAGGAGGAATGAATGTAATTTTTTCTAATGAACTTACGGTTAATATTAATGATTTGTCAGTCAGTTATTGGGCCTCCCAGGTGGCGCTAGTGGTAAAGAGCCTGCCTGCCAATGCAGGACCCATAAGAGACATGGGTTTGATCCCTGATTTAGGAAGATTCCGAGGAGGAGGGCATGGCCACCCACTCCAGTATTCTTGTCTGGAGAATCCCATAAACAGAGGAGGCTGGCAGGCTACAGTCTATAGGGTCGCAAGGAATCAGACATGACTGAAACAACTTAGCGTGCATGCAGATATCGAACTAATAGTCAGATAGTCGTAGTATTTGTAGTCAAAAGGAAGTCAGAGGCTATAGGTCAACCCTGCTCATCGCTGAATGCAGAATGGAAACTCTGAGCTTAACTGTGTTAAGACTTCTAAAGAATACTAGACTAAAGCATATAGAAAATTTACTAAACATGGTGTTACAGGTTGAATTGTGTCCCCTCTCCCAATTCATTTACTGAAGTCCTAAATCTCCAGTATGGAAGAATATGACTTTACATAGCAATAGGGTGATTGTAGACATAACTACTTAAGATAAGATGAGGTCATATTGGAATGGGGTGGGCCCCTAATCCTGTATGACCAGTGTCTTTACAAAAGGGAAAATTTCGAGGCAGACACAGGCACAGGGAGAACACCATGAAAACAAGTATTGGGATCAAGCATCTATAGAGCAAAGATCACCAAAGATTTCCTGAAACCACCAGAGTCTAGGAGAAAGGCATGGAACAGATTCTGTAGCACAGCCCTCAAAGGAACCAAACCTACCAACACCTTGACCTTGGACTTCCAACGTCCAGAATTGTAACACAATCAACTTCATTTAAGCCAGCCAGTTTGTGGTACTTTGTTATGACAGCCCTAGTGAACTAATACACATAGGTGACATTTTCTCCATTTCTCTTAAACAGGTCTGGGACTAGGGCAAAGAAAACAAAGCATTTGCCTCAGGCACAACATTTAAGGGGCACTAAAAATACCCTTCAGTAATGAATATAGATAATATCTTCATTTATTATTTAAGGAATGGAAATTAATGCAAAAAATCAATGCCAAACAAAATATAAAAAATTTAAATAAGGATAGGATAAGTGGTAGCTTCGTGTTGAGCATATTGGAGCATGGGGCAAAAGGAATAAAACATTAGTAATATTGATCTTGTCTTTATTTTGTTCATTGTGGATATTTTCTTTGCATTTGATGTTCGAAAATACTGCATAAAATATTACGTATCTTGATCTGAGATTTTTGGCACCCCTTCAAATTTACATGTCACTTTACCTCAGCTTCCCTGGTGACTCAGATGGTAGTAACTTCCCTGGTGGCTCAGATTGTAAAGCGTCTGCCTACTATGTGGGAGACCCAGGTTCGATCCCTGGGTTGGGAAGATCCTCTGGGGAAGGAAATGGCACCCCACTCCAGTACTCCTGCCTGGAAAATCCCATGGACGGAGGAGCCTGGTAGGCTACATACAGTCCATGGGGTCACAAAGAGTCAGACACGACTGAGCGACTTCACTCTCACTTTACCTCAGCTTAGTCTTTGCTTGCCTCAAAACCATCCACTGAGGATAGAATCCTCATTTCAACACAG
Organism: Bos taurus; assembly: GCF_002263795.3. Lineage (NCBI taxonomy): Eukaryota > Metazoa > Chordata > Mammalia > Artiodactyla > Bovidae > Bos > Bos taurus. Next base: position 33,355,835 of record NC_037331.1, read on the forward strand.
AGTAGGCTGAAAACTGTGTGGTTCCCACATTCATCATTTTGGTCAGAGAAATGAAGAAAGAGTGCTTGCCAGATACTTCTGCTTGTCTTTCATGTCATCTCAGACACAAAGATTAACATGAAACTCAATTTCTCAACTTCAAAGTGATTCCCTTGCTGTCATCCTTTCTTCACTTCCAGTATTATTCTTAGGTTAATTCTGAGTCCAAACTTCAGTGCTATTATTAATTCTCCTATCTCTCTTGTCGCCCAATCCAGTTGTTAAGTCAGGCTAGTTGGTTATCTGTCTCCTAAGTAGAAATGACTTTATTATCCCTTTGTAAAATGAACATTAAAGAGTTCATTGAGATGTAAGATTTCATATATTTTAGCAAGTATAGAGAAGACAGTAAAAGATTATCAGTCCTCTCACCATTTAGAGATACCTTTTCTCAATATTGTAATGTACATTCTTCTAGACACTGTACATTTATGCTTGCCATAAATTTAAAAATCCCATGTATTTTAAAAAATGAGATTATACTATACATATTTTTGGGTTGTCTTCTTAACTTGTTAACTGTCTAGTGAATTGTGTACATCTTTTCTTGTTAATAAAGCTATGTCTACAAAACAGTTTTAATGGTTTCATAACACCCAAATATGGAGAAGAAGATGGCAACCCACTCCAGTGTTCTTGCCTGGAGAATCCCAGGGACGGGGGAGACTGGTGGGCTGTCATCTCTGGGGTTGCACAGAATCGGACACGACTGAAGCAACTTAGCAGCAGCAGCAGCAACATCCAAATAAATGGATATATCTTCATGTATTTAACTGATATCCTCTTATAAAATATTAACCTTATACCTACTCTTCACTACTACATACAACATCACAATGAATATCTCTATTGTTGTTTAGTTGCTAAGCCATGTCCAACTCTTCTGCAACCTCATGGACTATAGCCCGCCAGGCTCCATTCTGTCCACAGAATTTTCCAGGCAAGAATACTGGAGTGTGCTGCCTTTTCCTTCTCCACAGGATCTTCCCTACCCAGGGATTGAACCTGTGTCTTCTGAATTGGCAGGCAGATTCTTTATCATTGAGCCACCTAGGAAACCCAAATATCTCTACACATGTACACATACCTGATGATTTCTTTTTTAAAATAATATTTAAAAATCAATTTATATTATTTTTGGCTATGCTGGTTTCATTGCTTTGTGTGGGCTTTCTCTGGTTGTGATGAGCAGGGGCTACTCTTTCTTGTGGTGAGCAGGCTTCTCATTGCAGTGACTTCTCCTGTTGCCGTGCACAGGCTCTAGGGTGTGTGGGCTTCAGTAGTTGTGGTATACGGGTTTATTTGCTCTGTGGCATGTGGAATCTTCCCAGATCAGGAATCAAATCCATGTCCCCTGCCTTGGCAGGTGGATTCTTATCCACTATGCCACCAGGAAGTCTCTACCTGATTATTTATTTAGGCTAAATTATTAGAAGTAAAGTTATTGGGACAAAAATATACAGATTTTCTTATTTTTCCTTATTGCTAAATTAGCAAAATTTTGCTTTTACCAATGGTTTTTTGAATTGCCACTTCATGGCAAATAGATGTGGAAACAGTGGCTGATTTTACTTTTTTGGGTTCCAAAATCACTGCAGATGGTGACTGCAGCCATGAAATTAAAAGACATTCCTTGGAAGGAAAGTTATGACCAACCTAGACAGCATATTAAAAAACAGAGACATTACTTTGTCAACAAAGATCTGTCTAGTCAAGGCTATGGTTTTTCCAGTAGTCATGTATGGATGTGAGAGTTAGACTATAAAGAAAGCTGAGAGCAGAAGAGTTGAGGCTTTTGAACTATGGTGTTGGAAAAGACTCTTGAGAGTCTCTTGGACTGCAAGGAGATCCAACCAGTCTATCCTAAGGGAAATCAGTCCCGGGTGTTCATTGGAAGGACTGATGTTGAAGCAGAAACTCCAATATTTTGGCCACCTGATACTCATTTGAAAAGACCCTTGATGCTGGGAAAGATTGAGGGCAGGAGGAGAAGGGGACGACAGAGAATGAAATGGTTGGATGGCATCACCAACTCAATGGACATGAGTTTGGGTAAACTTCAGGAGTTGGTGATGGACAGGGAGGCCTGGAGTGCTGCGGTTCATAGGCTCACAAAGAGTTGGACACTACTGAGCGACTGAAATGAATTGAACTGAACTATCGAATTGCCTTTCTTCTAGATTTCATTCAATGTTTTGAATATACCCCTTATTTTGTGAATTACCTATTCATGTACTTTAAATATTCTCTATTTTGGATTGCTCATTTCTTTCAAAGCAGTCTTTTAAACCCTTTATTAAGGATATTATCTGGATATTAAATCCTAGTAATGTTATATACAAATTGCTAATATTTTTCCAGGTTATCAATTGTTTTTTTAACCTATGCTGTTTTATACTACCAAAAATGTTAAGTTTTATGTAATCAAAAATGTCAATATTTTCCTTTATTTCTTACTTTGGAATCATGCTTAGAAAATCTTTCTTCATCTCAAGACTATAAAAGAGGTTACCTAAATTTTCTTCTAGTACAGTCATAGTTTCATTTTTACAAGTACATTTTTGACCCATTTAAAATTCACATAAATGTTCTGATGATTCTTCTTGTCTCTTTCTTTTTAATCCTCCTGCTGCTGACCAATTTGGGCCCTGTATAATTATAGCTGTCTTCTATTTACTGTTCTCGTCTTTTTAATATATATATATATATATATATATATATTATTTATATGATCCCTTGGAAAAAAAATTCTAAAGACTGTCCACTCTTAGGGGAAAAACAAAACCCAAAAAACACCTTCAGAGCCACTGGGCTTTCCCAATGGCTCAGCAGTAAAGAATCTGCCTGCATTGCAGGAGATGCAGGTTTTATCACTGGGTCATCAAGATCCCCTAGAGGAGGACATGGCAACCCACTCCAGTACTCTTGCCTGGAGAATCCTATGGACAGAGGAGCCTGGCAGGCTACAGTCCATGGGGTCACAAAGAGTCAGACATGACTGAAGCGACTGAGCATGCCTGAAACTAATACTATTTTTCTAATCTTGTTGCTCAATCTTACCCCCTATATGTGAGCTTTCTACCCAAGATAGGCTGAAATAATTATTGTCCTCCAAATGCGTCTCCCTACCTCTGTGCTTCTGTATGTGCTGTTTCCTCCTCATCAAATGTCCTGCCCACACCCAAACCATTCTTTAAGGCAGGGGTCCCCAACCTCTGGTATCTAATGCCTGATGATCTGAGGTGGAGCTGATGTAATAACAATAGAAATAAAGTGCACGATAAATGTAATGTGCTTGAATTACCCTGAAACTATCCTTCCATCCTGATCCATGGAAAAATTGTCTTCTATGAAACCAATCCCTGGTGCCAAAAAGTTTGGGGACCACTGCTTTAAGGCACCTCCAGGAGGTCGTTTCTGGGCACCCTGTTACCAGAACCCTTGCCTGTTTGTGAAACTCCTATATCATTCATATGTTTGGGTCCTAGATGTATGCTGGCTTGCTTTGTTATTTAACATTCTACTTGTGTATTTAAAGTCATAGATTTAAGGATTTCAGAGCTGGGAGAGCCTCAAAATATGTCATCTAATGTCTTATCTGATGTCGAAACTCTTCTACAATATTCTCACTAAATAGTCACTAAGCTTCTATGTGATTACCCCCAATAATGGAGAACTCACTATATCCCATGACTGACCATGTCGTTCCCAGGTACACCCTAATGATCAGAAAAATTTTTCTTATTAAAAGCCCTCAAATCTGCCTTCTTGTGTCTTTCACTCTTGGAGGGAGTTATAGAAACACAGTAAATGTAGGGTCTGGAAAAAACTAGTATTGAATCATGACTCCATTCACTAATCATTTTATGGTCCTGGGCAAAACACTCTACTTCTGTTCACTTCACTTGTAAAGGAGGACTGATATCTACTTCTTATTGTGGCAAGAATGGCATTAACTGAGAATTCAAATAATTAAATGAAGACATATGTGAAAGTCCTTGGCATAGACCTTGACACTAAGAGAGTGTTTGGGGGCTTCACTGGTGGCTCAGTGGTAAAGAATCTGCCTGCCCATGCAGAAGACACAGGTTCGATCCCTGATCCAGGAGTATCCCCCATACCTTGGAGCAACTAAGCCTGTTTGCCGCAACTATTGAGCCTGTGCTGGAGCCCAGGAGCCACAACTACTGAAACCTGCACACCACAGAGCCCGTGCTCCACAAGAGAAGCCACCGCAATGAGAAGCCTGCACCGACCACAACTACAGAGTGGCCCCTGCTTACTGAAACTAGAGAAAAGCCCACGCAGCAATGAAGATCCAGCACAGCCATAAGTAAATAAAGAAACGAAAGTGTTTGATAGGTATTTATTGAATCAGAATTTGATTTATCCTCTGGAGCTATGCAAACAAAATCAAGTTCTATAGGCTGATATTACACGCATTTTGCTTAAGTCTTTTCTTCTCCATCTAATTTCCAGTTACTTGAGTTATTTATTGATATCATGATTTCTTATGTTATCGTGTCCACCCCCTACGCTCCTGGTCACTCTCGTCTCAACACACGGCATTTTTTTCAGCATACTCATGAAAGGATGGGATTCTGAACTCTGGCAGGCACTCCCAAAGTCACTTAATCAGTATCCTGTCGTTCTATATGTCAATTACAGTGACTCTCGAATCCGGATGTATATTAGAATCACCTGAGGAGTTTTAAAAAGTACTGATGCTATCCCCAGCACTTCAATTTTAAAACTTGAGTGAACACTGAGCGCTAGCATGATTTAACAGCTGGTCAGGTGATTTGTATGTGCATAGGTCTATAAATTCTTTGGGAACAGATTTGCAGTCCCTATTTGAAATGTTTGTAGTCAGAAATGTTTCGGAACCAGAATCCCACTCCCCCATCTTTTGAAAAGGTAAAATGGTGCATAAATCATTAAGAGGAAATACTCTTGGTGGGTCTGGATCTTTACCCTGAGGTCAAATACATAAATATTTTGTCAGTGATATACCTAAACATTAAAGTTGAGTGGAAACAGTAAAGACCACTTGTATTAGCAGAGATCTAGTTTTGCAGCCAAATGAATTTTGTTAAACAAATTTCAGAAGAAAATTGCAGTTTTGAGAATTTCCCAATTGTAGATAAGGGATTGTGGGCCAGCCTTTAGTGGTATCTTTTCAGCATTTAGCCAGGTGCATTGACCAAACCTGTGAACTTAACAATATTTGGTGAACAAATGAATGAGACAAACTTTTCTATGTGTTAACTTTAGAAGTATTGGTATATTTCCTAAAGTCAGTTCTTCTCCAACAAACATGCCTTTGGACCCTAAAAGGTAACTAATTTGAAAGTCACCGTAGGAGAATAAGAAAGTTTGTCCTGTTTTTTGTCATCTCAGGATTTCCATACTGGAGATATATATATATATATATATATATATATATGTATATATCAAATGACTGAAGATAAATGGAGAGCTTTGCTTATACTGGACTGAAATAAGTGAGCCAATACATGTTTTTTGCCTATTATGTGCAAAGTATTATAACATATTCTGTAACAATTGAGAAAAGGATTTAGAGCACAGCTGGAGAAATCTAAATTGCACTGAGAATCACAATGAAGGAATCTGAAGAATATTTTGATTTTGAATAACCAACATTGTAAGTTTAAAGTTTAATCAACATTAAATAAGGTAGAATGACAGGAGTTTACACATATAAACAGAATTAAATTGTAAGAGTCAGCAAGTATCAATCAATCCTCAATCAGTCAAACCTCCAGTTCGCTTTACTTTCAAAGTAGAAAGTCTCCGAAGAAATGAGATCTATGTAGGCATTTAATGCAGACCAGGGTGCCCTTAGCCATTTAAGAGAATGCACTGGCATGACATTAAGATGGTGGTCTTGCTCAGTGGTTCCCTGAAATCTTTTTATCACAAATAATCTATTTCTGAACTTAGACATTATGTTAATCAGAGTTCTCCAGAGAAACAGGGCCGATAGGATGTGTATATATTCTGTACATGTGTGGACAGAGATTTATTATAAGGATTTGGCTCACATGGTTATGGAGGCTAGCAAGTTAAAAAGCCTGCAATGTGGGCTGGCACATGCAAGACCAGGAGAGCCAGTGGTGCAGATAAAGTCCAAACTCAATCTGCTGGAGGATTCCCTCTTCCTTGGGAGGGCAGTGTTTTTATTCTATTCACGTCTTCAGGTGATTGGATAAGATAAGAAGTAGAAGATATTAAGAAGAGGTGGCAAGAATACATAGAAGAACTATACAAAAAAGATATTCATGACACAGATAACCACGATGGTGCCATCACTCACCTATAGCCAGACATCTTGGAGTGTGAAGTCAAGAGGGCCTTAGGAAGCATCACTATGAACAAAGCTAGTGGAGGTGATGAGTATATTTCAAATCCTAAAAGATGATGCTGTTAACGACTGAGCGACTTCACTTTCACTTTTCACTTTCATGCATTGGAGAAGGAAATGGCAACCCACTCCAGTGTTCTTGCCTAGAGAATCCCAGGAATGGGGGAGCCTTGTGGGCTGCCGTCTATGGGGTTGCATAGAGTCGGACACGACTGAAGCGACTTAGCAATAATATGCCACCAAATTTGGAAAACTCAGCAGTGGCCACAGGACTGGAAAAGGTCAGTTTTCATTCCAATCCCAAAGAAAGGCAATGCCAAAGAATGTTCAAACTACCACACAATTGCACTCATTTCACACACTAGCAAAGTAATGCTCAAAATTCTCCAAGCCAGGCTTCAACAGTACATGAACTGAGAACTTCCAGATGTTCAAGCTGAATTTAGAAAAGGCAGAGGCACCAGAGATTAAATTGCCAACATCCACTAGATCACAGAAAAAGCAAGAGAATTCCAGAAAAACATCTACTTATGCTTCATTAACTACACTAAATCCTTTATATGCAGAGTATATCATGCGAAATGCTGGGCTAGATGAAGCACAAGCTGGAATCCAGATTACTGGGAGAAATATCAATATCCTCAGATGTGCAGATGACACCACCCTTATGGCAGAAAGTAAAGAGGAACTAAAGAGCCTCTTGAATGTGAAAGAGGAGAGTGAAAAAGCTGGGTTAAAACTCAACATTCAGAAAACAAAGATCGTGGCATCCAGTCCCATCACTTCATGGCAAATAGATGGGGAAACAATGGAAATAGTGACAGGTTTTATTTCCTTGGGCTGCAAAATGACCCCAAATGGTGACTGCAGCCATGAAATTAAAAGATGCTTGCTCCTTGGAAGAAAAGCTATGACCAACCTAGACAGCAGAGTCATGACTTTGCCAAGAAAGGTCCATATAGTCAAAGCTATAGTTTTTCCAGTACTCATGTATGGATATGAGAGTTGGATCATAAAGAAGGCTAAGTGTCAAAGAATTGATGCTTTTGAACTGTGGTGTTGGAGAAGACTCTTGAGAGTCCCTTGGACTTCAAGGAGATCAAACCAGTCAATCCTAAAGGAAATCAGTTCTAAATATTCACTGGAAGGACTGATGCTGAAGCTGAAACTCCCATACTTCGGCCACCTGACGTGGACAGCTGATTCATTAGAAAAGACCCTGATTTTGGGAAAGACGGAAGGCAGGAGGAGAAGGGAATGACAGAGAATGCAATGATTTGATGTCACAACTGACCCAATGGACATGAGTTTGAGCAAGCTCCAGGAGATGATGAAGGATAGGGGAGTCTGGCGTGCTGCAGTCCATGGGGTCGAAAAAAGTCGGACACGACTGAGTGACTGAACGACAACAATGACACTATGGAGGACCATCTACTTTACTCAAAGTTCACCGATTTAAATGTGGATCACATTCAAAGATACTCTTCAAGGTGATACATAAAATTAACCATCACAGATATTAATGCAAAACAACCTCCCTTATCTCAATATTTAACTTTAAGTGATCATAGTTAGATTTGACTATACTTAGATTTTCTTCAGAGTCCCAAATGCATATTCTTTTATTTCATAGATTTAATTTTTCTCTAGACCTGTACATGTCTAGCATTTTTTTTTTTTTTTACATTTTCTAGATCTACACACCTCTAATAAGCTCTCAGGAGATGCCAATGCTGCTGGTCTAAGGACCACACTTCAAGGACGCAGGGGCACTATTTTATGCTTTTGCCTTCAGAGGGAAATAGTGTCTAGCAGAGACGAAGGAACCTTTTCCTGTTTTCTGAGTTTCAAAAACTTATATCTATGGGGGGAAAGGGAAGGACCTGGGAAAAAAATGTAAAGATTGGAGAGAAGTCATGTCATAATTGGCTGGATTGCAAAGAAAATCAGTGTCCCTAAGAAGACTTCATCTTCTCCCAACCCTCCCTTGACCCCCACCACTGGGAGAAACAGTACCCCCAAAATGCGGGAAATCTGTGGGAAGTTATAAGAATCATTTGTGCAAGAGAGATGGGGATTTCAAAAGGGAATTAATCAGCCAGTGTAATGCATGTTTGATGTTTTTTACCTTTCCTAATGATTTGTTCTGTGCTTACTGTGTTCCAGACAGGAGCCAGCCAAGTGGATCGTGTATTTTATTATTTATTCATCACAACAACCCCATGAGCCTTGGGGTAGCTACTTCTATTACCCACATTTTCAGCAGAGGTTCAGTGAAGTAAAGAGTTTCCTGCTTATTCCACCATTAGTAAGTAAAGGACTCAGGATTTCTGATGCACTTTTTGTAGGGATTAAATGAATTGATATTTATAATGTACTTACGACTGTGCCTGATCCATGCTGCTGCTGCTGCTGCTAAGTCGCTTCAGTCGTGTCCGATTCTGTGCAACCCCGTAGACAGAAGCCCACCAGGCTCCCCTGTCCCTGGGATTCTCCAGGCAAGAACACTGGAGTGGGTTGCCATTTCCTTCTCCAATGCATGAAAGTGAAAAATGAAAGGGAAGTCACTCAGTCGTGTCTGACTCTTAGCGACTCCATGGACTACAGCCTACCAGGCTCCTCCGTCCATGGGATTTTCCAGGCAAGAGTACTGGAGTGGGGTGCCATTGCCTTCTCCAGTGCCTGGTCCATTATATGTGAAAGTCGCTCAGTCATGTCTGACTCTTTGTGACTCCATGGACTATAGTCGGCCAGACTCCTCTGTCCATGGGGATTCTCTATGCAAGAATACTTCAGAAAAACAGTAATGATGACCCTATATTCGAGATAGCAAAAGAGACACAGATGTAAAGAATAGACATTTGGACTCTGTCAGAGAAAACAAGGGTGGGATGATTTGAGAGAATAGCATTGAAACATGTATATTATCATATGTGAAATAGATCACCAGTCCAGGTTTGATGCATGATACAGGGTGCTCAGGGCTGGTGCACTGGGATGACCCTGAGGGATGGGATGGGGAGGGAGGTGGGAGTTGTATGGTGGAAGGTGGGAGGGATGAAATGAATCATCCACCCATGGCTGTTTCATGTCAATGTATGGCAAAGACCACTACAATATTGTACATTAATTAGCCTCCAATTAAAAAAAAAAAAAAAGAATACTGGAGTGGGTTGCTATGCCCTCCTTCAGGGGATCTTCCCAAACCAGGGATCAAACCCAGGTCTTCCACATTGCAGGCAGATTCTTTACTGTCTGAGCCACTAGGGAAGCCCAAATGTTATATAAATGTTAGCAATTATTGTTATGCTAACATTTGTCGGAAGATCATCTTCCAACTCTTTCTCTTTTACTGATAGAGGTAGAGTTTTCACCTCTTTCTACCCTTACTTCCCACAGACCCACGTTCACTTCTTCTCTAGCAGAACCAATAGATGCTGGTAGAGAAAAGCTTCTATATTCAACATAATTTGTAAGAAGTAAGAAGACAGGGGAAGCAACTTTTCAGAATATGGAGAGAATTGATGACACCAGTAGGTGAAAAGGGGACTGTAGGAATTACTAGAGAGAAGGAAGAGAGCAGGGAAAGTTGAGCCCTGTGCTTGGCTTCCTTCCTCCAGAGGCCCCAGATAGCAAAGAGGCCTCCCCACTCCAAGTACAGCCATCCCTTGGCACCCCCTGGGGATTAGTTCCACGACCCCATGGATACCAAAATCCGCTGATGCTCAGGCCCTTTATATAAAATGGCATTGTATTTGCATATAACCTACACTTATCCTAGCATATATACTTTAAATCATCTCTGTTGCTGCTGCTACTGCTAAGTCGCTTCAGTCGTGTCTGACTCTGTGCGACCCCATAGATGGCAGCCCGCCAGGCTTCCTCGTCCCTGGGATTCTCCAGGCAAGAACACTGGAGTCAGGTGCCATTTCCTTCTCCAATGCATGAGAGTGAAAAGTGAAAGTGAAGTTGCTCAGTCGAGTCCGACTCTTCTCGACCCCATGGACTGCAGCCTACCAGGCTCCTCCGTCCATGGGATATTCCAGGCAAGAGTACTGGAGTGGGGTGCCATCGCCTTCTCCGAAATCATCTCTAGATAACTTATAATGCCTCAGTTCAGTTCAGTTCAGTCGCTCAGTTGTGTCCGACTCTTGGCGACCCCATGAATCGAAGCATGCCAGGCTTCCCTGTCCATCACCAACTCCCGGAGTTCACTCAGACTCATGTCCATTGAGTCGGTGATGCCATCCAGCCATCTCATCCTCTGTCATCCCCTTCTCCTCCTGCCCCCAATCCCTCCCAGCATCAGAGTCTTTTCCAATGAGTCAACTCTTTGCATGAGGTGGCCAACGTACTGGAGTTTCAGCTTTAGCATCATTCCTAATACAATGTAAATACAAAGTAAAAAGTTTTTGGTGCAGCAAATTCAAGTTTTGCTTTTTGGAACTTTCTGGAATGTGTTTTCCCAATTATTTTCAATCCATGGCTGGTTTAATCTGTGCTTGTGAACTCTCAGATATGGAGGGCTGACTATAGTAGAAAGGAGTGAAGTGGTTGGAGGCTCAGTGGTTAATCCTATATCCTTTACTCCCTGGTTCTCTACAATTAGCACTGTTCTGTTGAACCACTGAATAAAGAACTGCTGAAACTGTCCTTAGGGTCTAGTGGTTGTATGCAATTGACCCTTGAACAATATGGGTTTGAACATCATGGATCCTCTTATATGTAGATTTTTTTCAAGAGTAAACGCTATACAGTTCTATTCCATCTGAGGTTGGTTGAATCCTCAAATGTGGAACTGGGGATATGTACAAACTGTGGATAATGGAGTTATGTAAGTTTTACTTGGATAATGCAGTGCGCCTAAACCTTTGTTGTTCAGGGGACAACTGTGTTTTGCTTGAGCGTAGGTAAAAGAAGAGGGACCTGGAACACGGGAGGTGATAGGTCCTTTGTATAGTTGCAGACTATTAAGCAAGAAGAGCAGGCACCTATAGTCAACTCCAGGCCAGAACAATGAGGAGAGCTTTTCGCTCTATATCTCCCACCTGGATAACTGAACTTGGTATACCTGATAAACACATATCGACAGATTTGCATGAGCTAATGAATCCTACTTTTTGCATAAGCCACTTTGTGTTAGGATTCTGTCATTTGTAGCCACAAAGAGTCCTAATTGGTTATGCCACATACTTTGAGAAGTTTTTTTTTTTTTTTTCTGTTAAATACAAGGGAACCTGAAGAATACAATGGCCTGAAGAACTGAAGAAGTAGTAGTTTTCATTTCTGAGTTTAGTAGGCAAAGCCTCAGGTGGTATTCTGGATAAACTAATTAAAATGAGAAGATGAATCAGAATTTTGACACAGGAGTCATGGAGGGTATTAGTATTTACACATATCTAAAGCTCTAAGTGTGAGGCTTTCCCAGCAGCTCAGTGATAAAGAATTCACCTGCAATGCAGGTGCCACAGGAGACGTGGGTTTGATCCCTTGGTCGGGAAGATCCCTGGGAGGAAGGCATGGCAACCCACTCTAGTATTCTTGCCTGGAGAATCCCCATGGATAGAGGAGCCTGGCAGGTTATAGTCCATAGGGTCGCAAAGAGTTGGACACAACTGAAGTGACTTGGCTCACATGCAATGCTCTAAATGTGAAGGTTGAATTGGAACTGACGGTCAAAACTTCTTGTCTTTACCCTCATGAAGTCTGCCTCTAAAGAGAGAGAGAGAATGTGCTGACCTTATTGGCTTTGTGCATTCTAGTCGTATGGCAGTTTAAAAAACTGTATCATATTAAGTGGGCATTTGGTTTTTGATGCTTGAGTTTCCTGAATTGAGATGAGTCTGCCCTTGGGAGATGGCAATGTACCAGTTACTTAGCCATTTTCATTTCACTTTACATTTAACCTATTTTAGTCTACTCTGTAATGTTGGAGCTGGGGCTTTGTAAACTATATTTCCCAGAAAACTTTGCCTGCCAGTTTCCTTGAATAGCAGTGTTTTCAAAGAAATTGGATATTAGGAGGAGGAGAGAAAAGCTTTTCATCCTGTTGGCTTGTTATTCCCATTAGTAAGGCACCTACAAGAGCATTTTGTTCCAGGCTCCATCTTCTTTTGGTATTTTGCTCCTTTGTCTGCTCAGAGGTACCTGGAGCAGCCATGTCTCCCTCCTCTGAGCTTCCAAGCTCTGATAATCTAAACTCTCCTTTGTGTTTCACTGGAATAAGGGGTGATAGCTACATTTATTATTATTATTATTGGCTGTGCCATATGTCATGCAAGATCTTAGTTCCCTGACCAGGGATGGATGACCTCTGCCCCCTGTATTGTGGTGGTGGAATATTAACCACTGGACTACCAGGGAATTCCCTGTGTTCTTATCTCTGGCCTACCCTGGTGTCTCTATTTTGCCCATTCAGCCTACCAACACCTGTGTAACCAATTTCTTATATTTAATTCCCTCTTGAAATACTTACATTGGTGTCTGTTTTCCTGACTAGATCCCAATGTGTAGTAACAGAAAAGGTCCCAGGAAACATCCTAAAAGATGGATTTCTGGATTTGGTTTAGTTATATTCTTGGCCTTGAATTACTGCTTAATGTCTTAGCAATAAAAAATGAGTTGTTACAGTCCATGACATGCACTAGTATCATGATTAATTAAATAATCTCTTGTGGTTGATTGTGATGAAGTATTTGCTGAAGCAAATGTCTTGGAGACCAAGTGGCTGTCATACGTATCTTTTTTTGTTTGTGGTGAAAACTATAAAATCCAAAAGGCAGGGTAACTCCTTGATTGAACTGATGAGCTTACTGAGAGAAAATGACCAGTTCAGACCTTTTAGCTCTCAGCTGAAGGCACTCTTGCAGATTCAGAGAGTTTCTATAGCAGCCCAAAAAGAATCTTTTACTTTCTGTAGCCCCTGGATGGACTTTGCTGAAAAGCAGGTCACAATTTAGTTGTGTAGATTGCAGAATTGAGTTGGATTTATACACTGTCAGTCTCTTACTTGAAAGTTAAGACATTAATTGGGAAGGAGTGGGACTTGGAATGGAGTAACTGCAAATTCAGACAAAGTTGAGAGTCTGGAACCCCTGGGTTTTTTGAGCCTCCTTTGCTTCCTGCTGTCACTGAGGAAACTGGCTTTCCCTTACAGCAAGGTCCTGTAATAACCTCATGCCTAGCCTTGTCAAGACCCGCCAGCACCATCTGTTCTGACCTCTACAACTCAGTCAGAACATGTACAGGTCATGAGTAAAAGTAGCTCAGGTCTGGCTGCTCGCTACTTGACAATCAATACTGATGAGAGAGGCAAATGTTAGTAGTAAGGAAAATTCCCTTTAAGCAGAATGCTGGCAATCTGGAGACATGGTGGACTCCCGTGTTCCCCAAAAACCATCTCCGAAGATTCTGTTCAGCCATGAAAGCTTCAAAAGGGAAATCATATCAGTTAATCATTGAGATAGAGGTTTATTGGTGGATCAGTGGCAAAGAACTTGCCTGCCAATTCAGGAGACATGGGTTTGATCCCTGGCTTGGGAAGATTCCCTGGAGAAGGAAATGGAAATCCATTCCCATGTTCTTGCCTGGGAAATCTCATGGACAGAGGAGCCTGGCAGGCTGCAGTCCATGGGGTCGAGAAAGAGTCAGACATGACTTAGTGACTAAACAACAACAATCACTGAGACAGGGTGTCAGAGTCACTGGCATCCCCCACTGCGTGCGTGCCTGTGTGCAGGCTTGTTGACTTCTTTGATTCTTCTTTCGATGCTATTTTGTTCACACAATTTATTCACCAGATTACTGAAGGGGAAGCTAGAGAAGAGATACGGTTAGCTGTTAATTACTTATTCTTCACTTCTACGTCTTTGATCTATGGAAAGAACAAACAAGTTAGGTGAAGTATTATGTGATCAAAAGATGTGAAAGGTGTGCCAGGGATGGAGATGAGTAGAGCATTGGGGTGCCTGGTTTAAGGTTAACGATGAGACAACAGGGCCTCCTGCAGAGAGCTCTTTCCTGTAAAGGACTCTTACCTGCCAAAAAGTGCTTACATAGCTATGTTCAAAAGAGTTGCAAAATTTGCTATTATATGTTGGCAGAAACTTGGTGAATTTATGTGGGAATGGATTTTCTAGTTGTTAGATTAAGATAGATGGATTATAACATTGGATTAGGCTAAGTTTATTGATATGTGTTCACAGAGTGTTTGGATTTAATATACTGGTTCAAGCAGCTGAAAGTGGCTGTAACCGTTTGCTTGATTAGTTGAATTAAAGTTGGGGTCAGTGGTTGTCTACATTCATTGAGGTTGAGATGCCAGGATTTCCAGGTATAATGTTGAGGAAGGAATTCAAAAATTTAGGGAGGTGGGAATTCAGAGTGGATTAATCATACGCAGGCTCACACTGCCTCACTCCCTCTACTGTAATATTAGAGAAGGCCCAGCGATCATTCCCTTCACTAAGATATTGAGAAATACATTAGTGAGAGGAGCTCCAGCATCCGTAAAAATAACTGTGTGACTGTGATGGCTGTTCTCTGGAGCCTAGGGATGAGGGAATCTGATTGCTTTGACACACTTTACATAGGAAACACTGAGGACCCCCCAAATGTAAGTTTGTTGGGAGTAGATATAGAACAAGAAATCACATCTATTGACTTTTGCTCTGAGACTCCCTGATAAAACTTCATTTAGGCCAAAATTCATCAGATTGTTTTGGTGTATACTTCAAGACTCAAGGCCACTTTGATTTTACACATTTATATTCATGCATACTTGTTTTCTCCCTCACATTTGACTCATGGGTAGAAAATTGTGACAGTCCCATAACATGCAAAAACTAAAATTGCAATCCATTATAGTAACTCTGTTGAGTGCATGTTTATGCTGCTTTTGAGCGACAAAGGCAGAGTTGCACGGTTGCAACAGAAATCTTCTGACCTGAAAAGCCTAAAATGTTTATTCTCTGGCCCTTTATGGAAAATGTTTGTCTATCCCTGCTCCAAAAATGAAAACACTGCAGATAAAGCTTAAGTTGTTTGTTATCACCCCTTTTTGTTAGTATAAATTCAATAATATTGTGTTTTCATGTTTGTAGATTTAAAGAATCTATGAGCTCTGTGTCACTAGCAGATTTCTCAGAAAACAGGGCAGAATGACTGTCTCCTAAAGAGGGTGGGCTACTTTTCACACGCATATTTTAAGGGTATAATTACTCAGAGAACTTTTACAGATCACTGATACAATGCAAAGTTGCCTCCTAATGATTAAGAGATGACTTTACTTTTTTAATTGTTAACATTTCACAACATTAGAAAAAACTTTCCTCATTAATTTTTCAAGGCCTACTAATTAATCAAATTTAAAAGTAATACACATTTATTGTGTAAAATTGGAAAAATATTAAAAAGTAGAAAGAAAAATAGACAACTCTCTAGACTGACCGCCTGGAGAAGGCAATGGCACCCCACTCCAGTACTCTTGCCTGGAAAATCCCGTGGACAGAGGAGCCTTGTGGGCTGAAGTCCATGGGTCGCTAAGAGTCAGACATGACTGAGCGACTTCACTTTCACTTTTCACTTTCATGCATTGGAGAAGGAAATGGCAACCCACTCCAGTGTTCTTGCCTGGAGAATCCCAGGGACGGGGGAGCCTGGTGGGCTGCTGTCTATGGGGTCACATAGATTCGGACACAACTGAAGCGACTTAGCAGCAGCAGCAGCAGACTGACCGCCTACAGACAACCATTGTTAATTTGGTTCCTTTCTTAGCATTAATTTTAATTGAAAAATGCTCAATGAATAGAAAGAAAAAATTGATACATTATTATTTTCGGACTGTTTCTAGCTTAACTTCAAATGTATTTATAGAATATTTAGTCAATAAATAATTAATTGTCACCTGCCTCTTTTATCATTGTGAAATGTAAGATTGCATATATTTTCCTAAAGTCAAGAAACATATTCATATCTAAGACAGGCCATTATTTCCTAAATTACTGAGGTCATCCTAGAAATGAGGTTGTTTTGAGATGATTGATTTTTTTCATTATCCCACCAGCATGAATATGTACTGCTGTGATCCTTTTTCACCATTCACACTAAAAAAATCTTTCGGGAAAAGAGAAACATAAAAAGCCCCTAGGATCCTTCTCCACTGCAGGATCTCTGTCACCCAGTGCTCTAGTCTAGCCTCTTGTTTCCTGTGTAAAAACCCACGGGGGCTGCTCAGTCAGACGTGCTCTCTGAAAAGACGCCATGTAGGATCTTTTCTGATGGAGAAACAAGTGTCTGTGTCTGAAGATGCAGTTCACACACCTCTTCTCAAGTGATTAAACAAACACACTGGCTGAATGATGATTTGATTCTTACATTAGCCTTGCTTTTCTTCCCCAAGATTATGTTTACATTTTAAAAGAAATCTTCAGTGAACACTAGATTGGTTCCCTAGTATAGCTGCTGAAACAAATTACCTCAAATCTAGTGGCATAAAAGGCATCTATTATCTTACAAATCTGGAGGTCAGGAGTCTGAAACAGTTCTCACCAGACTAAAATCAAGATGTTGGCAGGACTGTGTTCTTTTCCGGAGGCCCTGGGGGAGCAACTGATTTCTCGAATTTTCTAGTATCTAGGGGTCTCTTGCATCCCTTTGGATCTTTAAAGCCAGCAAGGCCTGTCCAGTCTTTCTCACAGTGTGCCTCTCTGACACAGACACTCCTGTGTCTCCCATGTTTAAGGTCCCTCATGATTACCTTGGGGCCACCCTTGTTAATTCAGGATACTCTCCCAAGTCAGGGTCCTTGACTTATTCACAGTCACAGAGTCCCATTTGGCATGTAGGGCAAAGTGTTCACAGGTTCTAGGGCTTAGGACATGGACATCTTCCCAGTGGAGTGCATAATCCTATCAACCACAAATACTTTAACTCAGAAGAATGGATAATGTCTGAAGTGGGACAAGGTCATTGGGAAATACTGTTTTCCTTTTCCTGTTTCTCAGTCATACTAGTTTACTACTTCAGCTGTTGTAGTGTAAAATACATTTCAGGAGTAAAATTGCTATTCTTGCCAGCTCTTTTTCAGAGCTGGCCCGAGGCAAAATGGTGATGCGATTTGTGTGACCTGTCAATTTTTTACCCTTCTAGTTCTATTTCTCCTTTCCCAGAACTCTGCTCACTTCTTACTCTCAGCCCTGGGTTAATACAGATAAACTATTTTTTAATATGAGCTAAACAAATGATCCTTCCAAGGATATTTTCACAGTATCAAAAGATTTGGAAAATCCAAAGACTTAAGGACACAAAGTGGAGCAATAGGTTTCAAAATGATTCATAATAGGCTGATAGTAAATTATGTTAAAATGTTTATTCATTATATGCTTTGCTAGCCACTAGGGAGATTCAAAGATACATAAAGCTCAGTTGCCATACTCAAGGAGTTGGTAGTCTGGTCAATTTAAAATTCATATTCTTGCATCAGAGGACTTCCAAACCACCCATGTAGGTTCTAGTACTTTGTACTACGTTATTAACAATCATTAGGATTTGAAAACTAGAATTTTTAAAATGATACTGCTATAGACCTATATTTACCAGTGGTTGCAAATTTGCTCATCCAGTTGGCTCTTGAACAACGCAGGGGTTAGGGGAACCAACCTTCACACTCTCAACAATCTGCTTATAGTCTGCCCTCTGTATCCACAAGTTCTGCATCTGTAGATTCAACCAACCTTGGATTCATGTAGTACTACAGTATTCACTGCTGAAAAAAATCTATGTATAAGTGGACCTATGCATTTCAAACCTGTGTGTTCAAGGGCCAACTGTACAGTGTGCCAATAAAATGAAGGCTTCTCATGTCTAGTGACTTGCCTGGAGAATCCCAGGCACAGGGGAGCCTGGTGGGCTGCCGTCTATGGGGTCGCTCAGAGTCGGACACGACTGAAGTGACTTAGCAGTAGCATGTCTATTGATAGTGGAGTGAGGGAGAAAGAGATGTAAACTTTAAATTTGCCAGTTTACAGTATCTTCTGGTTTAAATATTTTCTTCTGACTGACTCAGATTTTTAGATTTAAAATCTATTTCCCCTCTTCCTCTACCTTTCCAAAATGGTATCTGTGTGTATTTGGGGATGAGGCTATGTGACTACACAATCATAGTAGAGTACAGGGGTGTCTGCTGTGGAGTGGCTCTTGGGTTTTCTTCCTAGACTAGTATTCATTGAAATGTTCTTGAGCCTGGATACTCTGCTGGTTAGAACCAGACATAGAACAATGGACTGGTTCAAGATTGGGAAAAGAGTACGCCAAGGCTATATATTGTCACCCTGCTTATGTAACTTACATACAGAGTACATCATGCAAAATGCCAGGCTGGACGAAGCAAGTTGGAATCCAGATTACTGGGAGAAATATCAATAACCTCAGATATGCAGATGACACCACCCTTATGGCAGAAAGCTAAGAGGAACTAAAAAGCTTCTTGATGAAGGTGAAAGAGGAGAGTGAAAAAACTGGCTTAAAACTCAACATTTAAAAAACTAAGATCATGGCATCCAGTCCCATCACTTCATGGCAAATAGATGAGGAAACAATGGAAACAGTGACAGACTTGATTTTCTTGAGGTCCAAAATCACTGCAGACGGTGACTGCAGCCATGAAATGAAAAGACACTTGCTCCTTGGAAGAAAAGCTATGACCAACCTAGACAGCATGTTAAAAAGCAGAGACATTATTACTTTGCTGACAAAGATCTGTATAGTCAAAACTATGGTTTTTCTAGTAGCCATGTATCAATCCCTGGGTTGATCGCAGAGAATCTCCTGATCCCCTGGAGAAGGGACAGGCTATCCACTACAGTATTCTGGCCTGGAGAATTCCATGGACTGTATAGTCCATGGGGTTGAAAAGAGTCTGACACGACTGAGTAACTTTAACTTCCATGTATGGACAATAAAGAAGGCTGAGCATTTAAGAATTGATGCTTTTGAACTGTGGTGTTGGAGAAGACTTTTGAGAGTCCCTTGGATTGCAAGGAGATCAAGCCAATCAATCCTAAAGGAAATCAGTCCTGAATATTCATTGAAAGGACTGATGCTGAAGCTGAAGCCCCAATACTTTGACCCCCTGATATGAAGAGCTGACTCATTTGAAAAGACTCTGATGCCAGAAAAGTTTGAAGGCAGGAGAAGGGGATGACAGAGGATGAGATGGTTGGATGGCATCACTGACTCAATGGACATGAGTTTGAGCAGACTCCAGGAGACAGTGAAGGACAGGGAAGCCTGGCTTGCTGTAGTCCATGGGGTCACAAAGAGTTGGACACACCTGAGCAACTGAATGGAAAAAAAAAAAACCCAAAAAACACAAACAATAGACCCTTGTCCTAGACATGTATTTCTAGAGTTAAAATCTCCATGCACTGTGACCTCACAATCCAAACTTCTGCTGGTCCTACAGCTCTCAGAATCTTATGGTTCTTAGTGCAGCGCTATGTGTCCCTTGCATCTTTTACGTGGGTCATAGGAGGACATGAATGCTGCTCCAGGCTCATCTCTCCATCACTGCATCACTGCTTCCCATCATGCCAGGTGAGGCTGTATGTGGCACTCCATCTAGGGGCATAAAGTCTCTAAGCTATGCTTATGTGTTGCAGATAAGGTTATCAGGAGACAGGTTGAGATAAGATTTATTGCATGCAGAAGTTTATTGAGAAGGTTCCCCAGAATCTATTCTTGGAGGCAGGGAATGACAACAGTGTGATTGTTGTTGTTCAATCCCTGAGTCGTATCTGATTCTTTGTGACTCCATGGACTGTACCATGCCAAGCTTCCCTGTCCTTCACCATCGCCTGGAGTTTGCTCAAACTCATGTCCATTGAGTCAGTGATACCATCCAACTATCTCACCCTCTGTTGTCCCCTTCTCCTCCTGCCTGCAATCTTTCCCAGCATCAGGGTCAGTAACATCAGCAACGGTATGATGGAATGTAGTAAAGACATAGTTCATCCTATGGAGAATCTCTGAAGCTGAAATGAATGGTAGAGTGGTCTTGAATTAAATAAGGCATGTGTAACTCTGTATTGACCAGTCACTGGAAGAGAGTTGTTTTCCTGCTCTCCAGAGGGCATTCCCTTGGGCAGTGGGACTGTCTTGAGTTGAGAACAGTTCTCTGAGAAATATTTAGCTATGAACTGTCAGCATCAATATGCCCACCAGCCAGGGAAATGAGTGTCTTAGTCTTGAAGAAGGGAAGAACGGGGTGCCATACCAGAGCACTTGTTACCCTGGGTAAGCCTGCCTTAGCCTCTCCTGATTCCTAATGGATGTTCTTGGAATCTCTTTACCAACCTGGATACTTCTAGTGGGTCTCATTTCCCCACTCTGTCTAGGCATTCTACTCTGAGAGGACAGGGAGGCAGCACAGTCATTAGTTGTTACTGCTCTAATTCCTCATTGTTTGCATTTCTTACACTCTCCCTGGACTGTGAGAGTGGAGAGGTTTCTCCATCCTGCTTCTCTTTGGAGTGGACTTATCCTCCTACATCATGTCAAGAATCATAAGGTGTCTGAGATCTTACCCTGGCTAGCAAGTTAGCCTGTCACAGTTTCATGGTTGCTGGCAGAACGCATGAGACTCCTGGGTCAGAGACTAGGGGCTGAATTACTCGTGGCACAGGAGGCAGCATGAGCTTCATGTGAGTGCCCATTCCCCGGTTCCCCTAAGTCCTGGGGAGTAAGGATGATGGCCCTAGATGGGTGCTGTACACACACAAGGTTGATGTCACAGCTGAGGAACTCAAGCTTAGGAAAGCCCAAACCCATCCAAACTTTGAACTAAAGGGAGATATTATTTTCATTTTACTGAACAGCAAAAAAACAAACTTGTACTCCAAAGGGACATGCTATCTCTATCTTCCAAGACTACTCTCTCTGCAGCCATTCTAGAAGAGATAGTCCAGAGTAAAAGGCTATCACCACCTCTGCTTACATGATGTGAAGAAACACAAAAGATGAACGGGGAACTGTCTCTCAACATACACATCCTTAACCAAAAGCATTAAGTTTCCCAGCTCAGCCTTAAAGGTACAAGGGGTATTCTTTAGAAGGGGTAATCTGGAAGAAACTATGCTCAGAGTCTTACAGGCTCGACTATTGTCATAAGAGTTTGGGAACTACCAAAACCCAGGGATTATTATGAATAAAACAATTTGGTTTAATATCTGCCAAATATTTCCCAGATTACCTATTGATTTTACAGTTGCATATCTCTCCTATTTAAAATTGAGGAAGAGCACAACTACATGAGGCTTATAACACAGAGATACAGTCTTAACTAGGACAATCACAATCTAAAGACTGCATTTCCCTGAATTGTCCACATTTCTTTGAGGAATGTTTACAGCTTTGTTTGGTGTTTTATTTTGACATGCACACTGTCAGGTAATAAGGTGGTTCATGCTGTTAGTCAAGGCAGTTAACACTAGCTGCTATAACAAACCACTCCCAAGTTTCAGTGACATAATACAAAAAAAGTTTTATTTCTTATTCATGTCACAGACCAAAGCAGGTCAGATGGCTCTCCCAGGGGTTCTCTCTTCCAGTATTGAGTCAGGGATCCAGGCCCATTTTAGCTGGTGGTTTCAATTCTAGTAGGGGCTCCCAAGTCCTTCAGTGGGTGCTCTCCATTTGGCCAGCTAACTAGCAAAGAGGGTTGAGGGCCTCAGGGGATGTTATAGGGGTCAGGATGTTATATGGGTGGTTATATGACCACCCATATTTCATTGGCCAAAATTACATGACCTGACCTAGATGCAAAGAGTGGGGAAATGTGACCTTCCTATAGTCTCTGTCATATTTTTTAATAAGAAATGGTCAGTCAGCAATATTTATTGTTGTTTAGGTACCATGAAAGTGGAAAGAAGGTCAAAAGTCCCATGCTTGGAATGGATTAAGGCAAGAAGTCTTTATGACTTATTCTGTTTAAGCAAATCAGTAATAGGTTGAGTTCAAAGCTCTATTGTGAGTTCGTTGTTAGAAATAGGGGCACATTTAACCCCTAGAAACTGTATACAAATTATGGTGTATGTATCAGATAACATGGATTCTGGGCTCAAGTTTTAGATGCCCCAGTTGCTGGTAGGATTGCAAACAGTCCTCCGTGTTCAGTAACTGAAGAGGGTGGGCCTAAGTAGTCATAGGAACTTGCATATGTTAGGCTAGTTTTTTTCAGAAGCATAAACATAAGATACTGCACGTGAAACAGTCAGTGGCATCTTAAAGGAGGATAAGGCTGGGACTTGGAATCTGGGTCGAGAAAGCTAGATAAAAGAACAGGAAACAAGTGACAGGACATGATGATTGTCATCAAATTGACAAGGGCTGTTACATAAAATAAGGGGGGAAGAAACGAGCATAATGATTGGTTATGTAATGACATTAATAGCTAAAGAAAACACAAGTTAGAATTACCGTGACCTTCTTTTTGTTGCAACAGACATAAATTTATTTGCAAAAGACTTGGTGACCTTGTAATTATGGAATGAAAGCAAATTAAGCAGTTGCTTGCATCCCGAGGTACAATCTTGCTCATTCTCCACCCCAGCCCCACCTTGCCCCTGTTCACACTTATCCGTGATTCAGTTGCTCAGGTAGCACAGTGATGGTAGTAGGGAATTGACACTGCTTGAATGTCTACTATGTGTTGGTCCATTTAAAAAAAAAATAAGTTTACTGTTTTAATTCTCATGAGGATGCTCTGAGGCAGGCATGATTATCCCTGTTTTACCAGAAGAAAAAACTGAAGCACAGTGAAGTTGCATGACTTGATGAAGGACATGTGACAAACTTTGGAGAACTGGAACTGGAAGCCAAGTCTTTGGACTTTTTTTTTTTTTTTGCCTTGCTTTGTAATAGTGACATATAACTGATTATTATAATCTCTGACCGATATTTTGTGCATTTTATTGAGCCATGTGAAGTAGAGTAAAAGATTGGTCACTGGAATGCCACAGAAAATGTAAAACAAAGAAAGAAGAAAGGTGGAAGATGGATATGTAACACATGTGCACCCACGGCTGATTCATGTCAATGTATGGCAAAAACCACTACAATACTGTAAAGTAATTGGCCTCCAGTTAAAATAGATAAATTAAAAAAAGAAAAAAATACGGATATGTACTGATTTTGATCACAGAAAATATAGGGACCTCTCACTCTACCATTCAACGCTCTCATTCTCTTTTTCTTCCTTTCTGATTTGTATCTCATCAGTTTCTGGAAAAGGACTGATGAACACTTTTTGGTTGACTCCCAGGAAACTAATATATATGAAATTATTTTCACAGTTTAGCAAAATAGATTGCTTGCTTCCGATTGTGAAGAACCAACAATATTGATAAATAAAAAAAAATCTTTGTAGGTAGTACATACTTTTATGGTTTATATGAATGGAATCATATTATAAGCATTTTCCATAGCTTGCTTTTTTATTTAATGTTATGTCATTGGGATTCATCCATACAGTTTTGTTTAGGTGCAATCCTTTAAGTTTTACTGTCATAAGTGAAATTCCATCATGTGTATATACCATAATTTGCTTATATTTTGTGTTTTTGATGGAGTGGCTCAGACGGTAAAGCATCGCCTGCAATGTGGGAGACCTGGGTTTGATCCCTGGGTTGGGAAGATCCCCTGGCAAGGGAAATGGCAACCCACTCTAGTACTCTTGCCTGGAAAATCCCATGGACGGAGGAACCTGGTAGGCTACAGTCCACAGGGTCACAAAGAGTCGGACACGACTGAACGACTTCACTTTCACTTTTCACTTTCATGCATTGGAGAAGGACATGGCAACCCACTCCACTGTTCTTGACTGGAGAATCCCAGGGAGGGGACATCCTGGTGGGCTGCCGTCTATGGGGTCGCACAGATTCGGACATGACTGAAGTGACTCAGCAGCAGCAGCAGGGTTGTTTCTGGGTTTTTGCTGTCGCAAGTAAATGCTGATGTGAACATTCTTTTTGCAAGTATTCTGGAGCATGTGTGCATGTGTTGCTGTAGGGGAGACATATTCTTAGGAGTATATTTGCTGGGTCAACTATATAGGATAATAAAGTTGCATCAACTTTATCAGATAATGTCACAGTGTTTTTCCAGAGTGAGTGTTGTACTGAACACTGCCAAGAGTCATGTTAAAGTTTTAACTGTTCCACAGCTATCTTTTATACTTATTATTGTCACTTTTATTCAACTCCTGCTAATCTGGTAACTCAGTATAGTTTTAATTTGTATACCTCAAGTACTAATGAGATTAAACACTATTTCTTATGTTTTTGGTACTTCTTGTTTCTATTTGGTCTGAAGATCTTTGACTATTTTCCATTGGGTTGTCTTGATCATTGATTTGAACACGTGTTTTTTTTTTTAACATATCTTTTGGATACTAATCATTCGACAGTAGTTTGTGATGCAAATCTTTCAATTTATGATTTATCTTTTTCATTTTTTATAATAATTTTTCTGGGTACACACAAGTATTAAATTCTAATGTAGTTGTGTTTATTACTGTTTCTCGTATAATTTGTACTTACTGTATCAGATAAGAAATCCTTTTTATCCTAAGGTTTTATTGATAGTCTCTTTCATCTTCTTCAAAAATGTTTTATTTTTCAATACATGATTTTCCTGATACATATAGTGTGCTTTAGGAGTATAATTTATTTTTTTCCGAATGGTTAGCCACTTAGAATTCTGACATTCTCTACCAAATTGAGGTGCTAATGCTGTCATATAACAGATTTCTTGACTTGTGTAATAAAAAAGCCACCCCCTATTCTTAGATCAGATTAAACAACATTTTGTTATATGGTTGTGATTAAATATGTTTTCATTGAAAAAATAAAGTGTGGTTTAGGTGGATGAATCTAGATTTGTTGAGCAACAGCCAGGAAAATTGTAAAAGAGAACTTTGAGGCAGGGAGACCAGTTAGGAATTTACCACAAGTCAAGAAAATGAGGTTCTGAATCATGAAGATGACATGGTGGTGGAAAGAACAAAAATGTGAGAAGACTTGCAGAAAAAGAACTGATTGTATTTGATAAATAATTGAATATGGAAAGCAAAGTCAGGTAAATGTTAAGTGTGACTACAAGTTTTGAACTTGGATGACTCAGTTTTAGGAAAAACAAGATTACTTCAATGTTAAATTTACCAAAATTAATATGGCTAGGGGTCACTGAGGTAGAGATTTAGGAAGTTTTTGTAGACAGGTTAAATCTGTTGGAAGGATACTTTTAATAAACTTGTTGGATGCTGCATTCTGTTTCATAGGAATTCTTTATATATTCTAGATATAAATCCTTCTGCCAGGAATATCTTCTTTGTGCCCCTTTGTTTTTAATCTTTTTATGGTATCTCTTGAGAAACAAAATTCTTTATTTTTATGTAAATTCTATCAATCATTTCCTTTATGTTGCACATTTTAAAAAATTTTTCTGTGGTGTGAGGTCATGATTATATTTTCCTATATTGTATTTTAATTATATTTTTAACAGTCACATATTTAATCCAGTAGATACTTAATCCAAACAAAACTGAATATTTATGCTATCAGGTAAGGCTACAATATCATCTTTTCTGCTTATGGATACTCACTTATCCCAGAACTGCCTTGAAAAGTCAATTTCTCCTTCATGAACTTTTAAAACCACCTTGGTCATGTATCAATTGATAAATATATGTCTATTTCTAAGCTTTTCACTCTACTTCTTTTCTCTAATTGTCAATCTGTGTAAATAACACCTGATTTAAATATCTATAACTGTATTGAAAATCTTATTATTCTAGTAAGGCAAGTTTTCTAAACTTTTTTTTTCTCCCTCAGTTGAAACAGTAACTTGACAATTTTTGATCCATGAATCTCACTACAAATTTTGGCCTCAGCATGTTAATTTGTACACACACACATCTGATGGGATTTTTATTGGCATTGCATTGAATTTACATAATTACAGAGCTGTCATCTATATGATTGTTGTTTGTTGTTTAGTCACTCAGTCTGACTCTTTTGTGACCCCATGGACTGTAGCCCGCCAGGCTTCTCTGTGCATGGGATTCTCCAGGCAAGAATACTGGAGTGGGGTGCCATTCCCTTCTTCACATCTATATGATATTACTCTTCTTTTCATGAGCATGATATATCTCTTGATTTATTCAGGTCTTTAATGTTCTTTAGCATAGCTTTATATTTTTGTCCATAATGATTTTGCATAGTTTTATTAAGTCTATTTCTGAGTATTCTATAAATTTTTATTTTGGTTTCAAAAATATTTTTCAGTTATGTATTATTGATGTATAAAATGTAATAGATTTTACCCTGAAAATTTACTAAACTCTTCTTATTCTAGAAATTATCTACAGTTCTGTTGAATTTTCATAACACTCATATCTTGTGAAAGTAATGATATTTTCATTTCTTCCCCTATATCCTGTCTATTGTTTATTTCCTTTTGGTATTGGCTAGAAATTCCAGTAAAAAGCTGAAAAATTGGGCATTCTAGTCATTATCCTGATCAAGAAAGGTAAGTTTTTATCATCGAGTATGACATTTAGTGGTAGTTTTTGTAAATACTCTTTATTAGGTAAGACAATTTGCTAATTAAAAAAAAATCAAGGTTGAATTATTGGGCTGGGCCAAGAGAAAGGGAAATAGAATGGGAAAGGAGAGTCTATTGAGTTTTTTTATTCCACTTTTAATAGCTTTAATTTCTAAGTGTTCTATGTAGTTCCCACCCCTTTTCTTTCTTTCCTTTCATCCTTCTTTCCTTCCTTTTTTCCTCTTTCCTTTCCTCTTTCTCTTCCTCCTTCCTTCCTTCTTTCTTGCTCTCTCAAACCAGTTTTGTCTTTTTAAAACATTCATTATTATTTTTCTCTTATATTTTCATTGTCCTTTTAATTTTTAAAATAGATAAGTTTAATATTTCGTCCCTGTCTTCTAAATCCAATATCTGAAATCTTTACATATCTGACTTTGCTATCTGTTGTTTCTATTTACCACTGACTCTAGGTGTCTTGTTTCCTGATAAGTTGTAAGAGTTTTTAGAAATATATTGTTTTACTTATTTGTTTTTGGCTGTTCTGGGTCGTTGTTGCTGTATGCAAGCTTTCTCTAGTTGTAGCAAGCAGAGGCTCCTCTCTAGTTGTGGTGCAAAGCTTCTCACTGCAGCGGCTTCTCCTGTGCAGCAGAGTCTTGGGTGCTCAGGCTTCAGTATGTGTCTCAGTAGCTGCAGCTTCCAGGCTCCAGAGCACAGCCTCAGAAGTTGTGGCTCACGGACTTAGTTGCCCCGTGGCATGTGGGATCTTCCCAGACCAGGGATCGAACCTGTGTCTCCTGCGTTGGTAGGTGAATTCTTCACCAGTGAACCACCAGCGAAACCCTGTGTGAGTTTTTAAACTCTAAGTTTATATGTGTGGGAATTTTATCTTTTGAATTTTTTAAGCCCTGTATTTGCATTTTATATCTCCAGTGACTACTTGCTTTTGCTCCTGCCAAATTTTGGGGAACTCTACCAACATAGAAACACTTTAAATTTTTTGCCTGAGGATTTTTTGGATGTACCCAGGTGGTATGAGATTGAGCTACCAGTTCAAGTGAGGGCCAGCTTGTGGGTAGGAATTCCAAGGGGCGATTTAGTGTTTGCTTCTACCCAATGACACATTTTATAATAGGCCATTTTCCTTGCTGTCCTCTGGATTTATTTCTAGTTCACATATACTGGGAAAGTTTAGGCCTGTGAGGTACCTGATTTATTAAGGCATCTCCTATCAGATTGCTCATCTTGGTCAGGTAGCTCCCAGGATTTATCTCCTTGTAACCTATGAATACAGAAACCCAAATTCACCTCCATGGGCAAATGTCCTCAAAGTGAAAGCCAGAGTCAAAGTTCAGCTTACTTCTTTGGATTCCTGTATTTACTTAGCTTTTGGTTTCTGAGGGGCCTTATTTTCTTGCTAATATGAGATATAGTTAAAATATTTTTCATTATTTTAATTATTTTCAGTGGCATGGTGTCATGGGTCACATTACTGAAAATGGATTTTTTCCTAGTCCTTGAAAATAATTTATTCCTATAATAAGTTTAGATTGGCATGAAAAAAAATGAGAGGTTGCTTTATGAATAATAGATAGCATAAATATAAGACCAGAGACTAGACATTTATTCATTTATTCACGCTCTTATACATATTTACTGAGAAGTATGTAATGTGAGGTGCTATGTTACACTGCAGAAGCTGCCAGAAAGTATATTGAAAGGTCCTTGGATTTCAAAGATTACTTGATCATTTATAGGTGTAAATAATAAATTCAATAAAGATCATATAAACTAAATGCTCATACACAACTTGGGGGCTAAAACAAATCATTATTTAAAAAGTGATATTTTAGCATACTTTGTAGGATAGACAGGGGGAGATCGATACCTGGACATTCATTTCAGGTAAATGACCAAAGAATGTAAACAAAGGTGTAGAGATAAAAAAATCATGGAGCAGCTGAGATAATTGCATGTTATCTCATAAGCGACTGGATCATAAGCAATTTCAAGGAAATGGTTAATGACAAGGATTGAAAGTTAGGCTGAGGCCAGAATGAGAAGGGCTGTGAATTCTAAGCCCTGTCATTTGAGCTTAAATTAGTGGGGGACTGAGAGTCATTAATAGATGTATTAACTTCTCAATTTTATACAGTTTAAAATGTGTCATTTATGCAGGGCTAATAGTAGAATCAAGACTTAGCTAAATCCAGGACTTCTCTGAGGGTCCAGTGGCTAAGACTCCATGCTCCCAACGCAGGGGAGCTGGGTTCGACCCCTAGGCAGGGAGCTGGATCCCATGCGCCACAACAAAGATTTCACATGCTGCATGAAGATTGAAGATCCCACGTGCCACAACTAGACCTGGCCCTGTCAAATAAATAAAATACCCAAAAACAAAGAGTTAGCTAAACTCTAGCAATTATAAACAGGGGTAAACTAGAGTGAGATGAAGAATGGGGGTGTGAAACAAGTAAAAATGTTGGTTTTATTCAGGGTGTCTGATATGAATAATCTTGATTTCTGACAATGGCTTAAAGTGGTTTATATAATTACTTTCTTCCATTGCTTAGGGAAAAAAAATTATTTTCTGAATAGGTTTGAAACCACATCTTGGTTTTTCTTCCATGAGTAACATTCATCTGAGTTGTAATACTGAGGACACGATATTTAGAAACAAATTTCCCCCCTCATTTTGAAGAGGAAGAACTGAGCTGGTTCCTGCTCTGTTTTGCTTATTTTATCTTACTTTTTAGGTTATGATGTTATTTTAACAGAACATCTCTATCAATTTCTCAGGCCACTCCATTTTATTAATAAGGAAAAGAATCATTAACTGTCAATCAGGATTTGTAGTATCAAAATTCAAGGTCTACTTTATAAATGCTAAGGATCAGAAAATTATCAAAGGAACACTAATAGGCATACTGCAAATGGCTAATGTAATTTTAATTTCTGAACCAAGACGAAAAGTGAAAAGATATGTCTTTCTTTACTGTAGTACCAAAACCTCATTAGGATTTGGTCAGCATGCGGGGAAGTGTAACAGCTGAGGCTTTCTCAGGCAAAATACATTAACATTACAAATGAAACTTGGTCTGAATCTATCTCAAGGAGCATTTCATCTCAGAGGTATAGTAAGAATTACATTAGCAGTGTAGTTATTAAGCTCTGTTGAATAATTCTGTGTTTTAAAAAAAGAAAGTGACCTTTCGTATCTCTCAAAGGGATAATAGCTCTACAGATACATTTAAAATAAAGCTAATTGGGACAGGACAAAAGATTTACAAGATTATGTGAAGAAATTTGGTAATCAGTTGAAAAATGCAAAGTATCTTGGACAAAGCATTTCATTATATTAGACAGATGTCTGACCTTTGTTATTTCCTAATCAAACATCTTCATCTTCTGTTACAGGTTGTAAATGGGGAATGGAGGCCAGGAAAATACTGTTGAAAGTTTTCAGTTTTGCACGACTTTGAAACATGGGCACAATTTGTACCATAGACTCAATAACTAGCATAGCTATTGTTTTTCTTCAATTATCTGACTTACATATTTTTCATGTTTTGACATGTTGAAATCTGGGTATTTTCTGAAAGGCAGTGTCAAAAGAAACATGCTGCAATTCCTATGCTTCTTAGTGGTCATTTGTGAATAACATTACAGTCATATGTGGTAGCATTCAGATGCCTAAATTAACTTAAGTTTAAATCTATAATATTGCTTTAAATGTTTTAAAAAGAGATATCATTGTAATACTGAAAGGAAATGCTATTTTTTTAATGAAAATTTTTTTTGTTTAAAAATTTTCTATTTTGTACTGAGGTATAGGCAATTAACAATGTTGAGATGGATTTGGGTGAACAATGAAGAGACTCAGCCATATATATACAAGGAAACATTATTTTATACAAAGAAGAACTATTAAATGCCAAGCAGTGAAATCAGAGGTAACAGAAAACTGCCAAATCTACTGAATATATTACAGCATTTCAAAGCCAGGAAAGGTTCTATGACAGATTCGTGGTCTTAAAGGATTATTACTCAGGTGCCAAGCCTCTATTTGTCAAAAGCTTCTGGATGACTTTCAGGAGAAGATAATTTACTTACAGTTGATGGGTATTTCAATGATG
The DNA here is from genome assembly GCF_002263795.3 of Bos taurus. Taxonomy (NCBI): domain Eukaryota; kingdom Metazoa; phylum Chordata; class Mammalia; order Artiodactyla; family Bovidae; genus Bos; species Bos taurus. The sequence goes on from NC_037331.1 coordinate 33,386,990, forward strand.
GAAAAAGTAAAACTATCAGCTTAGCAAAATAGGAAATACAAACAAAAGTCTAAAATTATACTGCCAATCTTAAAGATGCCCAAGAGGTCAAGATCACAAGCATGGATTATAAAAATCAAGTCACAAGAGTCAAAAATCAACTCAGAAGACTAAGTGGGAAGGCACTGGAACTCAGATATCATTTTAATGATGGAGAAAGTGCTGTCTCTAATTACATGAATAAAAATATAGCATCATGAGAATGAAAGCAACTGCAAATACATTTAATTTACTGTTTTATTTTGAAAACATAGCCCGGCGTGCTGCAGAGGAACGGCTGTTGGCCTGTGGTTGATTCAAGCTCCTGGCTGGTCGGGGGCTCCAGTGCTCTCCTCCTCACTGAGCTGCTGCCTGGTGCAGAAGAAGCCATGGCGCTCCGGATCACCAGGAACACGAAGATTAATGCTGAAAATAAGGCTAAGATCAGTATGGCAGGGGCCAAGCGCGTGCCTGTGGCCTCTGTTGCAACATCTAAGCCCGGGCTGAGGCCCCGAACAGCTCTTGGAGACATGGGTAACAAAGTCAGTGAACAACCGCAGGCCAAACTGCCTCTGAAAAAGGAAGCAAAAACTTTAGCTGCTGGAAAAGTTACTGCTAAAAAAGTACCAAAACCTCTGGAAAAGGCTCCTGTACCTGTGCCGGAGCCCCAGCCGGAGCCAGAGCCGGAACTCGAGCCTGTTAAGGAAGAGAAACTTTCCCCGGAGCCTATTTTGGTCGATACTCCCCTCTCCAAGCCCCATGGAAACATCTGGCTGTGCCCCTGCAGAAGAGTATCTGTGTCAGGCTTTCTCAGAGGTAATTCTTGCAGTGAGTGATGTGGATGCAGAAGACGGAGCGGATCCAAACCTTTGTAGTGAATATGTAAAAGATATCTATGCTTATCTAAGACAACTTGAGGAAGAGCAAGCAGTCAAAGCAAAATACCTAATGGGTCATGAAGTCACTGGAAACATGAGAGCCATCCTCATTGACTGGCTAGTGCAAGTTCAAATAAAATTCAGATTACTGCAGGAGACCATGTACATGACTGTTTCCATAATTGATCGGTTCATGCAGGATAACTATGTGCCCAAGAAGATGCTGCAGCTGGTTGGAGTCACTGCCATGTTTGCTGCAAGCAAATATGAGGAAATGTACCCTCCAGAAATCGGTGACTTTGCCTTTATGACTGACAACACCTACACCAAGTTTCAAATCAGACAGATGGAAATGAAGATTCTAAGAGCTTTAAGTTTTAGTCTGGGTCACCCTCTACCCCTGCATTTCCTTCGGAGAGCATCTAAGATTGGAGAGGTTGATGTTGAGCTACATACTCTGGCCAAATATTTGATGGAACTACCTATGCTGGACTACGATATGGTGCACTTTCCTCCTTCTCAGATTGCAGTGGGAGCTTTTTGCTTAGCACTGAAAGTTCTTGATAATGGTGAATGGACACCAACTCTACAGCATTACCTGTCATATACTGAAGAATCCCTTCTTGTTGTTATGCAACACCTGGCAAAGAATGTGGTCATGGTGAACCGTGGGCTTACAAAGCACATGACTATCAAGAACAAGTATGCCACATCTAAGCATGCTAAGATCAGCACTCTAGCACAGCTGAATTCTGCACTAGTTCAAGATTTAGCCAAGGCTGTGGCAAAGGTGTAACTTGTGAACTTTGAAATACTATCTGCAAATAAAATTGGCACCATGTGCCATCTGTACATAGTATATGTTACATTTATTTACTTTTAATAAAGTTGAAGTTCTTTTTACTTATCCTTTAAAAAAAAACATAACAAATACTTAGAAACACACAAAGATCACTGAGATCCAAGATAGATTTACTATCTCTAAATTATTTCACACTAATATGATTCTATTTTGATAGGGTTGTTAAGTTTGAGCTGGGATGACAAATCTGTATTTCAGTAAGACACAACAAATTGTGTTCTTGTGGACAAAATGGAGAAATATGGCCCAGACTACATAGTGTATTAAAGGTTGAATGACTGGCTGATACGGTCTGGTGAGTATGTTGATAGCATCTGGAAAGAGGTTCTAGTGGTTTGTGCGTGATTCTTTCCTATGTCTCCTTCCATGCAGTGTAATTTGTTGGTAACTCGAACACATGGAAACTTTCTTTTAAAACTTGCAGTTATAAAAATGGAGCAGAGATAAAAATACTTTGGAACAAATCAGTATTTGTAAAAAAAAATTGACAGAGTAATGGACTGAATCCAGCAAGATTAATTTTATAAGGGGTAATTAAAAATCCCAAATCTGGGTATATAAACTGAACTTGTTCAGATAAGCTAGTTCATTATTTCTAATCATTTTGTTATGTCTCTCTAAGTCTCAGTTTTCCTATGTGTAAAATGGGAATATTAATACTAACTACTTAATGGTTTGAAGTGAGAGCTCAGCACAGTCTTGGCACATACTAAGTATCAATAGGTGCTGCTGCTGCTGCTGCTGCTAAGTCGCTTCAGTCGTGTCTGACTCTGTGTGACCCCATAGATGGCAGCCCCCCTGGGATTCTCCAGGCAAGAATGCCGGAGTGGGTTGCCATTTCCTTCTCCAATGCATGAAAGTGAAAAGTGAAAAGTGAAAGTGAAGTTGCTCAGTCATGTCCGACTCTAAGCGATCCCATGGACTGCAGCCTACCAGGCTCCTCCGTTCATGGGATTTTCCAGGCAAGAGTACTGGAGTGGGTTGCCATTGCCTTCTCCAATAGGTGCTGCTACTTTCCCAGAAGTCCTGGGACAGACCGAATTCTGCCACTTATAGGGTATTTGACCTTAGGTGAGGTACTTTGGGCTTCCCTGGTGGCTCAGACGGTAAAGAATCCACCTGCAATGCGGGAGACCTGGGTTCAATCCCTGGGTTGGGAAGATCTCCTGGAGAAGGGAACGGTTACCTACTCCAGTACTCTAGCCTGGAGAATTTCATGGACTGTATAGTCCATGGGGTCGCAAAGAGTCAGACACAACTGAGCGACTTTCACTCACTCACTCACATTTAAGTCTTTCCCTGGTAGCTCAGTCGGTAAAGAATTTGCCTGTAGTGCAGGAAACCTGGGTTCAATCCCTGGGTCAGGAAGATCCCCTGGAGAAGGAAATGGCACTCCAGTATCCTTGCCTGGAAAACCCTATGGACAGAGGAGTCTGGCGGGCTGCAGTCCATAGGGTCCCAAAGAGTCTGGCACAACTGAGCAACTATCACTTTCACTTTCTTTTCAAGGTACTTATTCTTTCTAAACCTCATTTTCCTCATTTGCAAGTGGCATAAAAATAGTGCCTTTCTCACAGGTGGTTGTCAGGAAAATTAAATGAGATGATGCATATGAGGCCCTCTTCAAGGTACTTCGCACATTGTGAGCTCCTAGTGAATATTAGCCATCAGAGTGAACATTGGTGCAACTTTCAGAAAAATCCACCTGGACATTAAGTTGAAAAAACTACAGTCTCTTTAGAATATATGGAATTATACTTCTACTCTATTGTATACTAAATCTATGCTACTACTTCAGTTTAAATGTATACTTTCAAGAGGAATATTGGAAAATTGAGGTGAATGTAAAGTCAGATCATGTGAAAAATTGTGGAAGAAATTGGGGACACTTATTTTGGAGAAAAGAAGATTATGATAGAAGAAGCTATTAGAAGGGTTGTCACTGAAAGAGGAATGGGGCTGGCCCTGTTTGGGCCCGAGTTAGAACTGTGACTGTGACACAGATATTTTGCTCCCCTGAAGAAAGACTTCCTTACATGACTGTCTGCAAAGGTAGTGACTTCTCAGTCACTGAAATTTTTTTTAAAGTCTGGAAAGTCATTTGAGGGAGACTTGCCAAGAGGATTCAGGGATTTGAGATGGGATTTGGCTCAGTGATCTTTAAAGGCCAATCCTTTCCTGAGGTTCAGTTGTTGACTTCTTTACAGTGCTTAACATTTAAAACCTTAAAAAAAATCTGCATCCACTCACCTAGTCTTTTCTTCCAAATTATTTGACTGAAGTCACTTACATGAAATGAAAATTGCATATCCCTGACCTTTAAGGGGCTAGAATTTATTTCCTTCCCTGCTCTTATCTGGGTAAATGGATTTGCAGAATCTGTGCATGCCAATCATACTTGTGTTTCTTTTGGAATAGGGAAGTGGATAAAATGATAAAGGAATTGTCAGGTCACAGGATTTCTGATGGCTCAGCTTTAGTTGCTAGCAATGTTCCTGTCTCACCTAATATCAATATTAGCTAATAGGCATGCAAATATTGAGTATATGGTTCACAGACAAGCTGGTTATTGCAGAGGGCAGAGGATTCTTGGAACAATGTATGTACAGAAAAAAAATTGTGTTGACATTTATCTAACTCAGCATAATATTTTGCTTCCAAGTGGTTTAACTTTTCTTTGATTTTTTAGTTCATGCCTCCTGGCCTTAGAATTTTGTGCTGAAAAACTCAAGGACCAATCCTCTGCTTTTACATTGATTAACAAATAAATCATGAGTGGCTCTGAAGGACAATGAAGGGAACTCCTCCAGTGGGTACAATCCTTATGGTGAACTTTACCAGGAAGGTGACATGACATCAGCTCTACACCAGCTCACAGGTAATAGCTAAAAGTTTGGCCATTTGGTGAAGGAATCTGGAAAGAATAGGATTGGAGGTTTGCTGATAAGGAGGATTGGGGAAGAATTATGTGCATGTATCTCTTGAAATGGGCCTAGCCTGTGGGAATATTAATATCCCATGTGAATTTTCACCACATGTTCAATAACCAGGTAAACCAGATGACTCACCATTGACGTCAATCAGCTTCTTTCCCTAGTGACCTTACTGTGTCAATGAGCTTATAAACAATAGTGCATCATAGCAGTGATGATGATTGGATATGCCTCCATAAAGAAATTGATTGCCTCTCTCTGAGGTTGACCTGGCTCTCCCACTACTGCTAAATGCCAATCAGCCAGATGTAGAGACCATTAGAAAGCTCTCCATATTGTATAACAATGAGAGGGCAGCCTACCTGCTGGTTGCTTATATTGAGTCCTTTCCATTATAGAGTGAACAGTATTCTGTCCTCACTGGAGTAAACACAATCTGGTTCTGGTTTGTTTTCCTGGGCCATTTTGCTGAGACTGTTGACTTAATGCCTTATTTACATCTTACCTTATTATACCATGTGTTCTCATAGAATATTGTTTTTATCAAGAAACTCATTTCACAGCAAAATAATTAAGGCCAGTGCTCTTGGGTTTCACTAGTAATTCCATAAAACCTTCACTCAAAGGCCCCCCAACTTATAGCATAGCAGAATGATCCAAGGAACCAACTTACTGAATCAGCTGGGAAATAATGCATTTTGACATTAGGATGGTATCCTTCAGTATAAAATATACAATATTATCTGAACTAGTGACTAATATGTGATGCTGTTTCTCCCCAAACCAGGACATATTGGTCCAGAAATCAAGGAGTACAATGTAGCTGGTATTTCTTATTACTATGCTGAATGACCAAAGCACAAAATTTTCCTTCCCAAGTCCAAGTCCTGCTAGCCTGAAGGTCTTATTATTCAGTGGATAAATATTCCATTGGGGGAGACATTTGAACTGAAATTTGGGATGTTAAGACTGCCATTTGGCTTTTTGGGCTCCTCCTGCCAATGGACCAGGAAGAAAAATAAAGTTTACTAGAGTGGTTAACTATGAGTTTCTAAGATGGAGCTCAGGAATTCCTCTGGAGTACCTCCTACTATTGTGATATCCAGTGCCAAAAGTTGATGGCAGACCACTGCTGCTACTGCTGCTAAGTCATGTCAGTAGTGTCTGACTCTGTGCGACCCCATAGATGGTGGCCCACCAGGCTCCGCCGTCCCTGGGATTCTCCAGGCAAGAATACTGGAGTGGGTTGCCATTTCCTTCTCCAATGCATGAAAGTGAAAAGTGAAAGTGAAGTCGCTCAGTCGTGTCCGACTGTTAGCGACCCCATGGACTGCAGCCTACCAGGCTCCTCCGTCCATGGGATTCTCCAGGCAAGAGTACTGGAGTGGGGTGCCATTGCCTTCTCCGATGGCAGACCACAGCAACCCTATATAGCAAGTATCGCCAAGGTTCAGACCTACTCAGGGATTAGGCTTTTGATCAGCCTGTTAGCCAAAGAACCATGACCAGCTGAGGAGCTGTCTGAGCATGAATGAAGGAGGAAGAAAGTGATCAATGCCACAGATAATCTCAGAAGCAATTGCAGAAATGGAAATGATTGTCCCTGCTCACAGTTTCTTCCTTATTATTTTATGTATATAATCATATATTAATTTTTTCTTTATTAATATAAGTCTCGTTTGGGGAGAAACAGCATCACGTATTAGTCACTAGTTCAGATAATACAATATTATATACAATTTTATATATATACAATATACAATTTTACACTGAAGGGTACCACCCTAATGTCAAAAGGCATTATTTCCCAGCTGACTCAGTAAATTGGTTACTTGGATCATTCTGCTATGCTGTAAGTTGGGTGCTTTTGAGTTAAGGTTTTGTGGAATTACTAGTGAAACCCAAGAGCACTGGCCTTAATTATTTTACTGTGAAACGAGTTTCTTCATGACCCAGATAACCACGTTGGTGTGACCACTCACCTAGAACCAGACATCCTGGAATGTGAAGTCAAGTGGGCCTTGGGAAGCATCACTACAAACAAGGCTAGTGGAGGTGATAGAATTCCAGTTGAGCTATTTCAAATCTTAAAAGATGATGCTGTGAAAGTGCTGCACCCAATATGCCAGCAAATTTGGAAAACTCAGCAGTGGCCACAGGACTGGAAAAGCTCTGTTTTTTTCCCAATCCCTAAGAAAGGCAATGCCAAAGAATGCTCAAACTACTGCACAATTGTACTCATCTCACACTCGAACAAAGTAATGCTCAAAATTCTCCAAGCTAGCCTTCAACAGTATGTGAATGGAGAACTTCCAGATGTTCAAGCTGGATTTAGAAAAGTCAAAGAAACCAGAGATCAAATTGCCAACATCTGTTGGATCATCAAAAAAGCAATGGAGTTCCAGAAAGACATCTACTTCTGCTTTATTGACTATGCCAAAGCCTTTGACTGTGTGGATCACAATAAACTGTGGAAAATTCTGAAAGAGATGGGAATACCAGACAACCTGACCTGCCTCTAGAGAAACCTGTATGCAGGTCAAGAAAAAAGTTAGAACTGGACACGGAACAACAAACTGGTTCCAAATCGGGAAAGGAGTACGTCAAGGCTGTATATTGTCATCCTGCTTATTTAACTTTTATGCAGAGTACATCATGAGAAATGCTGGACTGGATGAAGTAGAAGCTGGAATGAAGATTGCCGGGAAAAATATAAATAACCTCAGATATGCAGATGACACCACCCTTACGGCAGAAAGTGAAGAACTAAAGAGCCTCTTGATGAAAATGAAAGAGGAGAGTGAAAAAGTTGGCCTAAGACTCCACTTTCAGGAAACTAAGATCATGGCATCTGGTCCCATCCCTTCATGGCAGATAGATGGGGAAACAGTGACAGACTTTATTTTCTTGGGCTCCAAAATCACTGCAGATGGTGACTGCAGCCATGAAATAAAAAGATGATTGCTCCTTGGAAGACAAGTTATGACCAATCTATACAGCATATTAAAAAACAAAGATATTACTTTGCCAACAAAGGTCCGTCTAGTGAAAGCTATGGTTTTTCCAGTAGTCATGTATGGATGTGAGAGTTGAACTATAAAGAAAGCTGAGTGCCGAAGAATTGATGCTTTTGAACTGTGGTGTTGGAGAAGACTTTTAAGAGTCCCTTGGACTGCAAGAAGATCCAACCAGTCCATCCTAAAGGAAATCAACCTTGAATATTCATCGGAAGGACTGATGTTGAAGCTGAAACTCCAATACTTTTGCCACCTGATGCTAAGAACTGACTCATTAGAAAAGACCCTGTTGCTGGGAAAGATTGAAGGTGGGAGGAGGAGGGGACGACAGAGGATGAGATGGTTGGATGGCATCACTGACTCTATGGACATGAGTCTGAGTAAACTCTGGGAATTGGTGATGGACAGGGAGGCCTGGTGTGCTGCAGTCCATGGAGTTGCAAACAGTTGGATACTATTGAGTGACTGAACTGAACTGATTGATCAGATAATCAATAACCAACTGAATAACCTACAGTTAAATTCTAAAATAAATAAGTACAAAGGAACCACAGAGTTTTCTTAGAATTTTCCTTTCTCTACCAGCCTGCATGCTGGTTTTAATTACTTAAGGTGAACATGTTTTCTCTAGGTGAAAATCCTATGAGAAAATCATTTATTGAAAGTGGCAAATTGTCCCATTTAGGAAAATTTGTAATTGTCATGTAAGCTAAGGTGACTGGGATGACTTTTATTTTTTACAAGGAAAAAACTGTTTTCAATCCATTAACCATGTTGTTAGGTCCCACTTAGGTGACAAAAATAATAATATAATTTGACTCAAATTCTGAATGGATTAAATAATAAAAACATATAAAGAAAGTAATAACAAAATAAGAAAATACAGGCATCTATTTGATCTTGCAAAGGTACAGTACCTCTGAGCATAAAACAAAGGAAGAACTCACAAAAGGAAATGTGGCAATATTTGAGTACATAAAAATGACAGTCTGTTGCAGAGAAGGTCACCAGAAACAAAATTAAAAAGAAGACTACAAACTGAGAGGAGCATTTGTGACATATATGGTAAGCAAAGGTATAATATATAAAACTTACAAAGACTGCTTACAAATCAATAAAAAAGATTGAACTTAAATAGAAAAATGGTCAAAGAGTGTCGGTGAAAAATTCACACACCAACAGGAGAAGGAACAATATAGCTGGTAAATATATGTGAAAAATTATTGCGTTACTGAAAGAAGCTCTTTTGTCCCTTTTCTGCTTGCTCATTCCTGTTCCTCTCTAACCCTAAAAGAATCTAATTATAGGAATGAGATCACTAGACAATTTGACTTTACTCCTGACTTATATTCTACTGAATGCACACCATGCCATGCCTAACCTGTGAATTCTTTCCCTAGATTAAAAGAAGAATGAATAATTAAATAGTTAAGCATGAGCAGCTATGTACCCCCAGCAGCCCCCTTTGCAATCCTGCAGGCAGATGACATGGGCAAGATGACATCTGAAGAAAAGATAAAGAGGAGTCAGCCAGTCTGTGCACAGTGAAGAATGATGCAGAATCTAAGCTTGTACCTTGGTAATTCACTGATATTCTTTCCCCCCTTTCCCTTCAAAAACTCTCATGGCTGAGCAGAATCTGGGGAGTTGGTTCTGGCACATGAGTCCTCCTTCTCTTCAGATTGCTGGCCTTCTGATTAAAGCAAACTTTTCTTTCTACCAACACTTGGCTCTCCATTATTGGCTTTTGAGTGGTGAGCAGCTGAACATGAGTTTGGTAACATTACTAAAAAAAAAAATACTATACATTTAAAAAATATTAACACAGTTGCATTTTTCTCTTTTACAAAAATGGCAAATACATGAAGCATTATAATTTAGAAAGTTATGAAATAAGTACTCATAAACTGCTGATAGCAATTGATAAAAATTTTTTAAGGAATTTGTGCACTATTCACCAAAACCTTTAAAAATGCACATGCTATGTAATCCAATGATTTCAATTTTAGAAAAGCATCATAGAAAATTAAAAGGAGATGCATATTCATTCTAAAATTACTGTTGTTGTTCAGTCACTAAGTTGTGTCTGACTCTTTGTGACACAATGGACTGGAGCATGCCAGGCTTCCCTGTCCTTTACTATCTCATAGAGTTTTGTCAACAGAGAAGGCAATGGCACCCTACTCCAGTACTCTTGCCTGGAAAATCCCACGGACGGAGGAGCCTGGTAAGCTGCAGTCCATGGGGTCTCGAAGAGTTGGACACAACTGAGCGACCTCACTTTCACTTTTCACTTTCATGCATTGGAGAAGGAAATGGCAACCCACTCCAGTGTTCTTGCCTGGAGAATCCCAGGGACGGGGGAGCTTGGTGGGCCGTCTATGGGGTCACACAGAGTCAGACGTGACTGAAGCGACTTAGCAGCAGCAGCAGCAGCAGAGTTTTCTCAAACTCATGTCCACTGAGTTGGTGATGTTATCCAATCATCTCATCCTTTGTCACCCCCTTCTCCTCCTGCCCCCAATCTTTCCCAGCATTAAGGTCTTTTCCAATGAGTTGGCTCTTTGCATCAGGTGGCCAAAGTATTTGAGCTTCAGGTGTAGCATCAGTCCTACTAGTGAATATACAGGGTTGAATGATTAATAACATTGAATACTTGAGAAACAGTGCCTAATATCCAAAAGTAAATAATATATAATCCAAACAGTAGAATATATTATATATTATATGGTTACTTAAGTTGTGCTGTCAGAGACTTTAATGACTTGAAAAAATATTAATACTAAGGAAAAAATAAAAGCAGGTTACAAATTATAATCCCGGTTTTGCAGCACAGACGCAATGAAATGCCAAGAAGGAAATACCTCAACATGAGGAGGGTTCCCTAGTGATTTTATGTTCTTCCTGATAGTCTTCAATATTTTCCAAAATGTTAACAGTAAACATGCTTTATTGTTATAATCAGAACACATGAAACAGGATAGAGGGAGAGAAGGAGAGAGAGAGAAAGGGACTTGCACATTTTACGTGGAAATGTTTATTAAAGGGACATTAGGATAGTGCCACAGGCAATTCAGGTCAACTTACATTGGGTCCGCCTGGTAGATTTCTCTAGGTGCTCAATTAAAATAAATCTGGGTGCTCCTTTTGAAGAACAGGATAACTCATCCATTCACAGAATTTTAGAGGAAGGGATCCCCAACACTGAGGAAGCTGTAATGTTCGTCTTGCTCACCACTTGGTGCCCACCACCCAACTCAACATGTTTTTGAATGAAAGAAAAAGACTACCCCAGTTATCGTACAGATGGAAAACCTGCTTCTTCCAGAACAAAAGGGCTTACTTGTCCAAGGTTGCACAGTTATCCCCGTTAAGTAACAGCAGCAGCATCCATGATCCCTCACTACTGATTTCAACGCGCACCACATCTACTTGTCAGGCATTCTCGGGTGCTTAACAGTGTATCAACTTACTTAACCCGCATAACAACCTATGGGTTAGGAATTGTCATTATTCTCGTCAAGTAAGTTAGAATACTGAGTCATAACCTGGATCTAAATTTCATTCCCCTTTTCTTCCCCGCCATTTGATGCTCATCCAAATCACCCCCAAATTCGATCTGACGCCAGCTAGTTGGATTCTTACGAAAGGATGCTCCTGTGGCTCATCTGGGTGTGTTTGTGCGTGACGCGGGAAGTAGGAAGCATTTAAAGACCGGCCGCCGGAAAACAATGTCCCGAGGTCTTGGATTTTACTCTGGCTCTCCCGGGGCGCCCCTCCTGGTGGGCAGAGGGGACCGGGGACGGGAGACACCCCGGGCCCTCTCCCTCTCTACAGTGTAATGAAGCTCCAGCCCCGGGCGACCACGCGGCACCCCAGGACCGGAGGGGCTGGGCCGCAGACCCCGCCTGCTGCACCTGCTCCCGGGCTCCCGCGTCCCCGCCCCGCGTCCCGCCTCCGCGCCGCGCCCGCGCCCCGCGGTCCCTCCCTCCGGCGTGACGGGAGCACGGGCGCCGGCCGCCGGGGCCGCGAGCACAGCGGAGCTGTCAGCTGTGAGCTGAGCGCGCAGCCCTAGCGGCCCGGTAGCAGAACGCGCCCCACCCCGGGAGGCTGCTTTCCAGCCGGCCGGCGGGCCGACCGCAGCGGGAAGGAGATGCTGTTCCTCCGCCCGGGGCCGGCGCGGGGGAGGGGCCGGGGGCGGCCGGCCAGGGCTCCCCACAGCGGACTCTCGCCGCCCTGGAGCCCCGCCTGGATCTGCTGCTGGGCACTCGCCGGCTGCCAGGCGGCCTGGGCTGGGCTGGGGACTTGCCCTCCACCTCCGGCCGCCCGCTTCCTCCTTGCCTGGAGGTGAGCCGCACCTGCTCTGCTCCAGGTTTCAAACCTGGAGTTTGCGGGGGGTGGGGGTGGGGGAGAGTGGGGGACGGGAGGTGAGGGATGAGGGTCGTGCCCATTTACTGCTCTCTGCTGTCACCTCTTTCCTTCCTGAGAGGACCGGGCTTTTCGTTTGTTTCCAGGGATGAAGTTGCCCGCCCCGAGAAGCTGGCCGAGAGAGGATGTGTGGCTTTGCTGGCTTTGAGGGGATGCTTTCTGCACTCCTGTGTTTTGAGGGTTCTGAAGGACTTTGCGGCGCTTTTCTGGAGTGCCAGGCTTGAGGACCTGGGGCCGAGGGGAGTTTTCACCAAGGGCAGGGGACCGGGGAAAGCCCTGCCAGTGGGGTTTAGAGAGCCGGCACTGCCGCCGAGGGCTTCCAGCTCCCCCTTCGCCACTCCCCAGTGTGTACAAACCCTTTCCTTTGCACTCAGCGTCCTGATAAGGCCCCGGGGACTTGCCAAGCCAGTGTGTGGTGTCGCTTGGCATCCTTTTGGCAAAACATGGACGTGAATTAGGAAGAAAAAGAATGTGTACTTAGGGAAGAGGTGGGTTGGTGATCTAGAAAATTAGAAAAGACAGAGTTAATGTACTCCTTTTGGGAGATGTTCATCAGCTGGCTGAAGCACTACTACTGTGTATTTTGAAGTTTGAGATTATCGTTGATATACAGCCAAGAAAGATAAATAGGAGTGATGAGATTTTTTTTCCCTGCATTTGGGAGAACTGTACTTAATAATGCCAAAATGTACAGGGGATGTCATTGGTAGCTGTACTGGGTGTTTATCTTCCCCTTTAGTGTTCCAGAAAGTCCATCCTCTTAATGAAAATCAATGAGGGGAAGGAAGCAACATTTCTGACCTACTTTGAGTGATTATGTTGAGGAGGATGTGAGCAGTGAATACTGTTTTAGGAAGATTGCTAGGAATCAGGGTGATGGGTCATTTTATTTTAATGTAACAAAAATGGGTTAGTTAATATCCCCTCTGGGAAGCAAGACCAGACCTTGTTCCTTTGTGTCACTTTTGAATTTTACCCAGGCTCGAATTATAGAATATCTGCATTCTAGACCTCATCCATCATCCATATATTTCACCTTCCTCTCCCACAGTCTCAGTCCTAGGACAGACTGAAATGAAAGAGATTCAGATCAAAGGCATGTATACCAGCACACAGTAGTGTTATAATTGGGGAAATCAGGGCAAGAGCTCAGCGAACAGCTGTGGTTTAATTTCAGAGTTTATTAGGATAATTAGTTGTTTAATCTGTGTTCTGTCACCTGGGAATAGTCCATTCTTCCAGGCTTCCAGAAAAAGCCCACTTCTTGGTCATCTTCAGATTGAGTAGTTGTAACAGGACAAACTGAAAACCTTGCCTCCAGCCCCTAGTCCCAATTATGCAAAACATTTTTTTTTCCTTAAGTGAAAAGTCAGATTCTTGTAAAATTAATTCTTAGTGATGGAGGCTTTACTTGAAACAGGTGAAAGTGAGGGCTAGTGAGGGGGTGGTGGCCACTAGAGCTAGACCGATCCTTTAGGTGAGCACATGTTCTGTCCATGCAGACCCGGACAGAATGGAGTTTGCACCCTGAGACAGATATAGTGAAACCAGAGGCAGGGGGTTGACTGAAGGTCCCAGAAGGCTGTGTTCAGTTAATTATAGTGAGTTTACAAATTTCACTTGACTCAGTTCCTTGATGTTTCAAATTCGAATTGATGGGAATAAATAAAATGATAGGAGGATGCTCCTGAACATGCCTGTGGCTTGTGTTTTTAGAAATGGTGACGCGCAGATCCAGTTATGTTCTGATGACTGACGAACAGTTAGTAGATGTTTAACTGGGAGTTAGGGGTTCCTTTGGCCGGGCCAGGGGGCTGAATCTGCTCTTTGGCCTCTGGTCTAACCCACTGAGCTAATTTATAGAATTGATTATTGTTTCTCTCTAACTTTGTTTGTTTTTTTTTTTGGCTTTTTTTTTTTTTAATTTTATTTTATTTTTAAACTTTACAATATTGTGTTAGTTTTGCCAAATATCGAAATGAATCCGCCACAGGTATACATGTGTTCCCCATCTAACTTTGATTTTAAGAGGGATGTGAGAATGGAGGAGTTTTTCAGGCTTTGAGGGTAAGAGTTGGCTGGTGCTTATGTGTGGGGAGGGGCCTTCCTGTGAGATAACAGCTATGGAATGTGGGCCAAACTCTTGTAAATAAAGATGTAACACTAAAAAGTAACTTTTTGTGTCCACTCCTGCCTGTTAATCCCTTTCCACTCTTTATTAACAGAAAAGGAATGCCCCACATGAGGGATAGCACCATGTGGTGGGGAGGACAGTGAGAGCCCTGAAAGTGAGAGAGGGGCATGAGGCTGGAAACTAAAGCCGGCTCTTAATGACAAGGAGAGGATGTTGAAGGGAAAATCTGCAGGTAATTCTAAACCTCATGGCCGCCAGTACTTTCAGCCTCATCCTCATTTATCAGTATTTTTATAAAAAGTCATTGTATTTAACTAAATCACATAGACTCTCATTTTCCTTGCCTAGTTTTGGCAGAGGAGAAGCAGAGAAAGCTGGCCTGGGAAGAATCTTTTTATGATCCCCTGAGTTCGCAAGAGAGTGGCTGGGACACATGCAAAGTTTCACTTAAGATTCTTTGCAGAGGATTGGACTCTGGGTGAAACTCATATAATACAGCTTCCTTTGTCAAAGTCATTGATTATGGAGCAGAGAAGGGGAGAAAATTGATTCCTTTGGAATGCTCAGCTGGGGATCCAGTCAGTAGGGTGGACGCACAAGCGCAGACAGAAAGAGGAGACAGTAATAACAGTACAGTCAGTGTGCCAGCAGTTGAAGGACACCAGCAGGATGTGACTTTGATAAATGGCGTTTAAATTAAAACAACAACAGCAAAAAACAGTGAGGACTAAACATCAGAAAGTATAGAATTAATTTTCTTCAAACTATTTAAGGGGGAACTTAAAAGGATAAATATCTTCTAGGTTTCTGGGTATCTGCTTTACATTTGTAAAATGATAGTGATAAAAAGAGATCTGCCTGTCTCAATTGTGAGCATGAATATGAGTTAAAAGTATGAGTTAAAGGAAACTTTATAAATATATGAAAGTTGATGATTGCTAGCTGAGTAAACCTTGATCCTGATGTTTCAGGAAGGGATCTACAGAGAAACTTTAGAGGTTCAGAGAAAATAGTCTTATCCAAGAATTGAATACAATGGAATTTTTGACTCATTAATGGGACTGCCAGAGGAACAAAAAGATAAAAGCCAACAGATGATTCAGAGTTGGAGTAAGGTATTAGAAGAGAGAGTGTATGAGAGAAAAGTGCATAAAAAGAACAGAACTAACTGAATTATGTATGCATTATTTAAATTTGGAAAATTAAATCACAAACTCGCTTGATTCTTACTTCACTGTTCTACATTCCTACATAATATAATTTTTCTGGTTTCTCTGAATCCTGATTGAATCATGACTTTTTGGCCAATGGTTTTTATTCCACCATTACTGAGTTTAAACCGTTACTGTGCCAGGAAAAATGTCAGCTGATGTGAAATTCCAAATTAAAAAAGTAAAATTTAATTGGGTAAGGATGAGTCAGATATGGAAACTAACAATTGCGGTGAAGTGATTTGTCGCCATGAAAGAAGAAAGGGGCCGTAAATCTAGTGGAAAGGATCAAAAAAGGCCCTGCAGAAGAGGTGAAGGAGTCTGGAAAGATGAGTAGGAGTTTGCCAACCAAACAAGGGTCAGATGTGAGGTTGGGCTAGTTTGGGGGAAGACATTTTTGATGTAGAGCGCAGATTGAAAATGAGCAGCTCAGAACAGTTCCTCTCTAATCGGATATAACCAGAGTGCTGCATGCTCTGAGGAGCCTGATGAGAGATGAGCCTGAGAGGCAGACAGAAGCTGATCACAGAGGACCTTCCATCCTGCTAAGAAGCTGCTCTTCATTTGGTAGGTGATGGGAAGCCATAGAAGGATTTAAAAATCATGGGTAACAAAATATAGTTTGGCAACAGTATGGAGGTCACATAGGAGTGGGGCATAGAAAGAGGTGAGGCCTGCCAGGAGCAGTTGTAAGCGTCCAGGTAAAGGATGACAGAACCTCAATTGAGGAGTAGTTGTGAAGATGGAAAGAGGGAAGGTAGAACTGCCTGTGGGTAGATGTGGAGGGTGAGGGAATGGAAGGTTCTGCTTTGTCTAGAGGGTGCCTCCAGCCTCCATGAGGAGGAGTATGAGGAAGAGGAGATAAGGAGCTTGGTTCTGGAGAGCCAACCTTTCAAGGGTTGGCCTAGGCAGTTAGGTGGCAGGCCCTTTGGCTCAGGCCGTGGGCTAGGCTGGAGTGGAGACATGGAGCTCACCTGAATGAAAGGCATGGTTGACACTGCTGGGTTGCATGAGATCATCCAAGGAGTGAGCACAAGAAGTGAAAGATCGAACTTGGGTTTTCACTGACGTTAAAGGGGGCAGAAACTGAGAAGTACCCAAAGGAAACAGATAAGGAATAGCGGGTTTCAGGGAAACACAATAGTGTGGAATTAGGGGGAAAAGGAGAAGTGCTTTGATGAAGGAGGGGGTTCGTTGTAGTGTCAGTGGTCCAAAGAAATTCAAATAAGATGAGACCCGAAAAGAGAAGTTTAAATTTGACGGTTAGCTCACTGGTGCTCTTGCCCGAGTGGTTCCTGTGGAGTGGTGGGATGGTACCAACTGGCAGGTGGGGAGGTAGTGATGGCATGTATGTATGCTAAGTTGCTTCTGTGGTGTCTGACTCTCTACGGACTATACCCCACCAGGCTCCTCTGTCCATGGGATTCTCTAGGCAAGAATACTGGAGTGGGTTGCCATGCCCTCCTCCAGGGGATCTTCCTGACCCAGGGATCAAAGCTGCATTTCTGATGATTACTTTCATTGGCAGGGGGGTTCTTTACCACTGGCGCCACCTGGGAAGCCCTATAGCGATGGAGTGGAGTTTTATCATTATAGTATTCTAAGATTTGCTAAGAAATTGGGTCATTCATGTCAGAAGTCAGAAGTCTTGTAAATGGTCCTGTTTTCTGTTTGAGACTTTGATGGGAATAGTTGAGAAATAACCTTTAACCTTTCTGTAGGAAGTCTCTGAAGGTCATGGGCTGTGGGTTAAGGGCCTAGGGAGTGTAAAGCCACACTGTCACTGAAGAAGTTAGGACTTGGCTTCTGTTTTCAAGCAGTGAACATAATTAATCTTGCGTGCTATGCTTGTGAAGGTGAATTTTCCATTTCAAGTTCTTATGCTCAGAACCATTTCTCATGTTTTAGGCAAATGTGAGCAAGTATTCACACCATCAATATTTACAATGTAAAACCAAGAGTTGACAGATCTGTGAAGTGTCATATTTTAGCACAAGGGATAGAAATAGAGCATAGTATAGAGTGGCACGTTTTCCTATCAGAGTGTATTCTTTAGCAGTGCCTTGGATCCTAGAATAATTCTTGCTTATTGCAAAAAAAAGTTAAATTTTGGTGGTCGTCTCCTTCTCCCTGAAGAAAGTGTTAGTCGCTCAGTTGTGTCTGTCTCTTTGAGACCCCATGAGCTGTAGCCCACCAGGCTCCTCTGTCTATGGGATTCTTCAGACAAGAATACTGGAGTGGGTTGCCATTTCCTTCTCCAGGGGATCTTCTCAACCCAGGGATCAAACCTGGGTCTCATGCATTGCAGATTCTTTATCATCTGAGCCACTGGGGAAGCACCCCCCTGAAGAAACCAAGGATAATTCTTATCCCTTTTTGCCTTTCTTAATTGAAGTTATATGTAATATTTCAACATTAAACACATTTATTATGTACTCATGTACCAGGTACTAGCAGTAAAATGTTGAATAAAATGTGTGGTCTTCCCCACGTTGAGCTTTATAATCTCATGTGGGCAGACTCAAAGCAACACCGTATATCAGGTAATTACATTTGTCATAAGTTGTGATGGGAACTGTGTGCAGTGGGTGTACATAGCCTTTTTAGTCTGGTTGGAGTGGGAGGGATTCCCCAAAAAAGAGATTTTAAGCTGAGACCCACAGCATGAGTACGAGGCTGTGGGTGGTGATGATAGGGCATCTCATCCAGAGGAAACCATTTACTCCTGGATCAGTTCCTATGACCTGCTTCCCAGTGGCCCAGGTGGTGAGGAATTCGCCTGCCAAGCAGGAGATGCAGGTTGGATCCCTGGGTCAGGAAGATCCCCTGGAGAAGGAAATGGAAAACCACTCCAGTAGTCTTGCCTGGGAAATCCCAGGGATTTAGGAATCTGGTGGGCTGCAGTTCATGGGATCACAAGAGCCAGACTTGACTTCGCAACTAAACCACCACCATGTCTAACCCTTCCTAGAGTACTAAACACAGACAGACTTTTCACTGTTCCAGCCTGTTGCTTGCTCTGGGGCATCCATACCCTGTTCTACAAAATCTTCACACACACAGACCTATCCTGCAAGGCTGGGTGAGTTGTACCCAGCCGTGGGGCCACATAAGAGTGGGAGTCCATGCAGTGATCAGGGTGCCCAGCCAGCTGCCCTGACGCAGGTCTGTATCCATCCAGAGGAAAGAGGGCCTTTGTCTGCGTCATATGCCCAGAGCCGGTTCCATTTTCTGAGTCACTCAGAGGTGCATGAATGCCTTACCAGAGGCTCTGAACACCTGCCCCTCCAACCCACCCAACATGAGATAGACTCATTAGGGCAGGCATTTCATCCTATTCAGCAAATGGTGATTAACTGTCTTCTTGTTTAAGGCACTTTAGGGGTTTTAGAAATGAGTAAGGTACAGGTCCTCTTCTCTGGGGGCACTAATCACTGCCTTGAAAATATTATAGAGTGAGTGACTTCCACTCTTTTCAGCTATAAAAAGGAATTGATCTTTATAACACATTTAATCCTAATTGACACCTTCTCTTAATTGTACCAGATTTAAGACTCTGAAACAAAAGCCCAGGGATCAGAATATATTGAAGTTTATTCTCAAGTCAATTTACAGCTCTGGAATTCAGGATGTTATTTAACCTATTTAAAACTTCACTTTTATTAGGTTCTTTCCCCTTAGTCCATGGCTCTCAAAATGTGATCCTAACACTAGGACTGTCAATATTCCCCAGGCACTTGTTAGAAATACAGGTTATTGGATCCTGCACACACCCTCCTGAATCAGAAACTCTGAGTTTGAGGCCCAGCAATCTGTCACAACCAGCCCTGTACAGGATTATGAGGCAGGCTAAAGGTGGAGACCACTGCCCTAGGTATAAAGTGAGGGATACAGTTTAATTGTCTGAAACCCAGGGACCTGTTCTGTTGTTAGAATTTCTTCAACTGTAACTCTTGCTAACTTCCTGCTTCTGCAGGGCATCTTTGTTACTGTTGTTTAGTTGCTAAATTGTGCCTACTCTCTGCAACCCCATGGATGGTAGCACGCCAGACTCATCAGTCTTTGGGATTTTTCAGGCAAGAGTACTGGAGTAGGTAACCATTTCCTTTTCCAGGGGATCTTCCTGATCAGGGATCAAACTTGTGTCCCCTCCATTGGCAGGCAGATTCTTTACCACTGAGTCACCAGGGAGGCCCACTTAGGGATATCTAGCATTAATGTTTTAGCACACTTCCTACCTATATATTTTCTTTTCCTTTTTAGCTATAAGTGAGTGCATAGTTTATGTAGATATTGTATCTTTTTCTCTCTTATTTAAGCATTTCCCAATGATATTAATGTTTCTTTATAGGTATTTTTTGTAATACTTATAAAATATTTTAATATATGATATATTGCAAAATATAGCATCATTTGAGTATCTGTCATTGTCTACTTATGAGCCTTTTACTTCAGCCTTTCATTGAAAATGCCCTTTCCCAGCTCCACAATGACCTCCTCTTTGCTATAATAAGTTCAGCGGTCATTCCTTAGCTTTCCCTGCCTTATTATATCACTGGACCAAGCTGAGTGCTCTGTCACCACTGAAACGCCTACTTGGCTTCAGGCATCCCGCGCTCCTGGTTTTTTCTTATTCCACTCCAACCCTTCTCAGTCTTTGCCAGTTCTTCCTCATGTCCCTGATTTCTTTACCTTGGGACTTTCCTGCTTCAACCCTTAACCCCCTTATTTTTTCTGTCACCCTGCCTCCTCACACTCTGGGTGATGTCATACAGTTTTTTGGTTTTAAATGCCATATGCCAATGGACCTCTCTCAGTTCCCATCTCCTGCGTGGCCATCTTGTGGCTTCGTGACAAGCACAGCCTGGATGCCTCTGCTTGGGTAAGTGCCTCAAACCTGACACGTCTGAAACTGAGCCCCCGCTCTTGCCCGCTCCAGCTCCTGCGTGGGCTTCCCCAGGTTTTGACTGGCAAGTCCTCCCTTTCAGTGACTCAGGCCTCGACATCTGGAGTCTCCCCTGACTTCTTGTCCTCCCATGTCTCACATCCAATCCATTGGCAAACTCTCGGGCTCTGCTTCTGAAGAGCCAGAGTCCGAGCTTCTCACCCCTTGGCCTGCTGGACCACACCACCAGAGGACCTCGCCTGGATGATGGCTGTTGTTTCCCATCTTGAGGTCCAGTTTGATCTCAGCAGAGCAGTCAAGAGATCCCATTAAAACATGTGTTATCTTTTGCTCAGAGCTCTTCTCAGGCTTCATTCAGAATCAGAGATCTGATGGTGGCTTGCAGGGCCCAACATGATCTGGCCTCCGTTAAGCCTGTCATGTCATCTTACTATTCTCCCCATTCTTCATTCAACTCCAGCCTCCCCGTTCTCTTTGCTTTTTGCAGAACGTGTTGTGGAAGCTTTTCTCAGGGCTTCTGCCCTGGTTCTTCCTTTGCTTGCAGCTCTCTTCTCAGGTATCTGCTTGTCTTTCTCCCTCACATCCTTGAGGTTTCTACTCAGTTGTCATCTTCTCAGTCAGGCCTTCCCTGGTCCCCTACTTAAACTTGCAGCCATCTCTCTATCCCCATTTCATGCTTTTATTTTTCTCTGTATCACTTTTCAGCATCCATCATAATATACATTTAAATTATTTAGTGTTTATGACCCCACTCTTAGTAACTATAAGTTCCATAAAGACAAGGCAATCCCTCCCTCCATCCCTTTCTTCCTACTTCTTTTCAAAGATAAGCTACTGCACTCCAGTATTCTTGCCTGGAGAATTCCATGGATAGAGGAGCCTGGCAGACTACAGTCCATAGAGTTGCAAAGAGTTAGACATGAATTAGTAACTGGACACACACATACTGTATCCTTAGCACCTCAAACAGTGCCTAGCACTGTGTCAAACAAATGAGTAAATTTAATTTTGATTGTTTTTAATTCTTTGTAGTATAAAAATACATAAACAACAATATAAAGAACAACACAAACCACTGAATTCCTGATTATTGAAGATATTATCAAATTGCCTCAGAAATCTTAGACTGAAGGATGTGAACTATACCGTACTAAACAATAGTGAAAAGTGTTATTGATTTATTATTTTTTAATGGAAGTATAGTTGATTTACAGGGTCATGTTACTTTCAGGTGTATAGCACAATGATTCAGCTATATATTGATATATTCTTTTCAGATTCTTTTTCCTTATAAGTTGTTACAAAATATTTAGTATAGTTCGCTGTGCTATAAGTTGGTCTTTGTCGGTTATCTGTTTTATTATAGTAGTGTGTGGGCTTCCCTGGTGGCTCAGACGGTAAATAATCCGCCTGCAATGCAGGAGACTTGGGTTCAATCCCTGAGTTAGGAGGATCCCCTGGAGGAGGACATGGCAACCCACTCCAGTGTCCTTGCCTGGAGAATCCCCCCGGACAGAGGAGCCTGGCCCGCCACTGTCTGTGGGGTCACAGAGAGACGGACGTGACTGAGCAGATAAGCTTGCATAGTAGTGTGTGTGTGTTAATCCCAACTCCCCAGTTCATCCTTCCTCTCCCCTTACACCTTCGGTAACCATAAGTTTTCTTTGCCTGTGAAAAATTATTAATATTAATTTGATGGTGGAAAAAGTTGTCTCACTGACATAATTTGCATTTCTTTAATCACTGTTGATGGTCAGTATTTTTTATGTGACTTAGCTTTTTGTATTTCACTTTTTGTGGAACTTCTGTTTAGGTGTTTTCACTTACTGTTTTTCTTACGTATATGGTGCTCTTAAAATGTACTAAGGATACCATATATACAGTACTTTGGAAATATATTTCCTTACATTTTTTTCCTGTCTACATGCTTTGAGATAATATAAAATCCAAAGAAAGTAATTATTCAGATAAGAAGTATGTATATGGAATTGCTTCCCTTAACATATAGCATAGGAATAAATTCTAATTAAAAAATCTAATGTTTGATACATAATACTGTATTAAATTCCTACATTATATGAAATCTTTCATGTGACTGACTGAGAAAAATCCTGAAACAACTGCAGAGTGACCAAGCATTCTTGAGTTTCGATGGACAGTCTTTATTCTAAGAGTGTTCTTTTGAAATTTCAAGACCACCCTACTTCATTCCCTGCTTATTCTTTTTCCATGGCCATTCATGTGTTTATTTGTTCATGTGACATTTAATGCGTTCAGACCATGTATTTCTCTCATCGGTGAACTAATAATATGGAAGTCTATGATTAGAGATGGGTTAAGTGCTGTGATGAAGTTGTGCAGAGTTTTATAGAAGCAGAGATGGGGGACTAAATCACACTAAGGAGTCCTGGTCTCAGAGAAGGTGCTTTCTGAGCTGTTTTGAAAGATTTCTGCAAGTGCTTTATAGTATGCACGGAGGCCAGCCTATCTTATTAGCCAAAGTAAACCGATTGTGTGACCACACAGAGGAGTTGAATCACACGACCACTTCACGGGCCGGAGTAAAGGCATATGAGTGACAGTGGCCAGAGGGAACTAGATGATGAGGAAGATGGGGCCTGAGGTTTTTGTGAGAAAAACTTTGCGGAATCATTGACATCAGATTAGACAGATTATTTTGTTTGTGAGTGGAGGAATATAAAAGGGGGTAATATTGGAGGCAGGAAGTTCAGTTAGGAAGCTCTCACCTCTCCCATGAGGAGGAAAAAAAAAGTCAGAGCTAAGCAAGTGGTCAAAGGGGGAGGCTAGGAGATGGATTTGACAGCTGAGTGATCAATTTCAGTCTACCATAACTTCTAGGGGTTTTGCCTTGGGCTACTTGGTAGACACTCTACCTTTCATTGAGATTGAAAATGTAAGAGGTGAATAGGTCTGCTGGGAGAAAGAGGATGAGTTCATTATTGGCATCCTCAGTTTAAAGTGCCCGAGGGACAGCCAAGCAGTGCTCTCCCAGAGACAGCTGAATGTTTGCGAGTGCATCCGAGAGGCGACTTGGGAGCCAGGGGGCACATAGTAAGAGGTGATTGAAGCCAGTGGTGGTGATGAGGTCACCTAGGCTGTGAGCACCGTGTGTTGAGGGCGGTGCTCAGGGAAACACCAGCATTTAGAGGCAAGCAGGGAAAGAAGCGATTGAGAATGAGACTGAAAAAGCACAGAAGCTGACTGAGGGTCAAAGGGTTAGGTGACCAGTCGATCTGCAGTATGATACAGGCGCATGATTCTTGATGTTTGGCTAGACGTTTGAAATATCATATCCCCGTGGACAAGATGCAGAAAGAAAGAAAGAAAAGGAAGTGAAGTCGCTCAGTCGTGTCCGACTCTTTGCGACCCCATGGACTGTAGCCTATCAGGCTCCTCCGTCCATGGGATTTTCCAGGCAAGAGTGCTGGAGTGGATTGCCATTTCCTTCTCCAGGGGATCTTCCTGACCCAGGAATCGAACCCAGGTCTCCCGCATTGCAGGCAGACGCTTTACTGTCTGAACCAATGCAGAAGTATATGCTGAATGATAGTATATCTAGGAAGAGTCTTGGATACATGAACAAATGTACCCTGAGGTTATTAATTCAAGGATTTAATGATAAACTGGAGGAAGGTTTCTAATGTAATAACCTTTGGTCTTAGTCTCTGGTCTCTGTCCTGTTACTGTTCTACTTTGACTGTTGAAACAGTAGTTTGGTTTTGAGAAGGCTTAACCAAAATTTGTAAAGTCAGAAAGCTGAGAAAGATGCCTAATGAGTTGGAAAACAGAATTGGGATTCAGATGATTGCAAAAGGCTAGAGTAATGGGCAAGCATAATTGTTTTAAATGTGGACTGTCCTTTTTGGTTCTGAAATTTAGATATTCAAGTATAAGATGAGGAATTCTTGCTTAAAAGTGCTTTTGAAGCCACAAATGTCATGCGGCTGCCAAAAGCAGTGATGGGCAGGCAGAAGGATTCTTTGGTTCTACTAATATAGGCAGAGTGCTTGGCTCATAGAAAGTGGACATTTAACAGGTCAGTAATACAACTTATGTGGCTTCCCAGATAGCTCAGTTGGTAAAGAATCTGCCTGCAATGCAGGAGACCTCGGTTCGATTCTTGGGTTGGGAAGATCCCCTGGAGAAGGGATAGGCTACCCACTCCAGTGTTCTTGGGCTTCTCTTATGGCTCAGCTGGTAAAGAATGTGCCTGCAATGTGGGAGACCTGGGTTCGATCCCTGGTTTGAGAAGATCTCCTGGAGAAGGGAAAGGCTACCCACTCCAGAATACTGGCCTGGAGAATTCCACGGACTATATAGTCCATGGAGTTGCAAAGAGTTGGACACCACTGAATGACTTTCACTTAGGGTTTCCCTGATAGCTCAGTTGGTAAAGAATCTGCTTGCAATGCAGGAGACCTGGGTTGGATCGCTGGGTTGGGAAGATCCCTTGGAGAAGGGAAAGGTTACCCACTCCAGTATTCTGGCCTGGAGAATTCCATGGAATTGCAAAGTTGGACACGACTGAGCGACTTTCACTTCACTTTCAATACAACTTAGATGCAATATTTGAAGAGGTACATTGGAGTAGGGTGATGTTAGTTTAAGGTGTAAATTAGGAAGATGAACTATTTGGAGAGTGTCTCCAAATACTTGATGATGGGTCAAAGGAGCTGAGGCTGTTTAGCTTGAAGAAGACTTAAGGGGACCATAGTAGTAAGCCTCAAGTAACAGTCAGTGCAGTCACGCATAAGAGGTATTGGTGTAATGCTCACTTAGAGGACAAGATTAGGCTTAGTGCTGATAGAAGAATGCACAATTTAATTCATCCAAGAAGATGTTTGATATCTATAGAACCATGTGCTGCTACTTTTAACTCTGAAAGTTGCAGAGTTTTTTTGTTTTTGTTTTTGTTTTTTTTTAGGACAGACTGTTGTCTTGGGTCACGTCTGTGTGGAACCATGAATTCTGGTTTACTGCACTGCATCTGTGTTACTGTGGGCTTTACTGGTGGCTTAGGAGGTTAAGAATCCTCCTGCAATGCAGGAGACATGAGTTCCATCCCTGGGTTGGGAAGATCTCCTGGAGAAGGAAGTGGCAACCCACTCCAGTGTTCTTGCCTGGGAAATCCCATGGACAGAAGAGCCTAGCTGGCTACAGTCCATGGTGTAGCAAAAGGTTGGACAGTACTGAGTGACTAACACTTAGATTCAGTTCAGTTCAGTCACTTAGTCATGTCCGACTCTGCGATCCCATGGACTGCAGCACACCAGGCCTCCTTGTCCATCACCAACTCCTGGAGCTGGCTCAAACTCGTCCATTGAGTCGGTGATGCCATCCAACCATCTTATCCTCTGTTGTCTCTTCCTCCTCCTGCCTTCAATCTTTCCCAGCATCAGAGTCTTTTCAAATGAGTCAGTTCTTGTATCAGGTGGTCAAAGTATCAGAGTTTTAGCTTCAGCATCAGTCCTTCCAATGAATATTCAGGACTGATTTCCTTTAGGATGGACTGGTTGGATCTCCTTGCAGTCCAAGGGATTCTCAGGAGTCTTCTCCAACACCAGATTTCAAAAGTATCAATTCTTCGGTGCTCAGCTTTCTTTACAGTCCAACTCTGACATCCATACATGACTGCTGGAAAAACCATAGCTTTGACTAGATGGACGTTTGTCGGCAAAGTAATGTCTCTGCTTTTTAATATGCTGTCTAGATTTGTCATACCTTTTCTTCCAAGGAGGAAGCGTCTTTTAATATCATGGCTGCAGTCTGTGGTAGATTTAAGGGGCAGTTCAATGAATGTGTGTGCATTGCTACTGTAACAAATGAGAAGATAAATCTTTCTCCTTGGTGGTTTAATCTTAGGACACATTCTTTCTTAATCTTTCATCCTTAGCAGTGTATTCTAATATTGCTACATTGTAAACATAAAGCAATGCCCTTTGGTGTTTAATCTAACACCTTAAAGTTGAGAACAGGAAGAACTGGCCATTTGAAATATAAGTTTACCCCTGACTTCTATGTGATAATTCTTGGGCATATCAGTAATGCATACTAGGAGAAAATTTAAGCCAAAATAATCAGTTGATGCTTAAGTAGATCTGAACTTGGTATGCTAGAAAGTGCTTCACTATCTAAATAGCAGGTAAATGCTAACACCACTTGCTTTAACATTTTTTTTATGGTTTCACATTTCCCATTTGACCTTTTTAAAATTAAAAGCAGTGTATGTATAACATTTTAGAAAAGTGAAGTAATAAGACCATCCTTAATCCCACCAAATAAGCACACCACTCTGAAAATTTTAGCATTTGTAATAGGAATAACACATATTTCTCTGCATGTATTTCCTTATGAATTTACATGTATGTTGACAAAATGGGAATAGTCTGTACATACAGTTGGTGATCTTTTTTTTTTTTGCATTTAATAATATGCTGTGAATTTACTGCCACATTTTAATTCAACTAAAATTTTATTCAGTGCTCTTGTCAGGTAAATCTTTGACTTTATTCTTTGAAAAGCCAGTTTTCACAAATAATATTTGAACAATCCATAATCCATCCTTTCTCCATTGATTTGTTTTTTATGCCAAATAGGCATATATATTCTTTATAATCTATTGTTTTATGTATAACATATGAGGCATATTATATAAGCACACAAACATTTATTTGATTCCTTTTGGGCTACTTTATATCTGTTGGATATTTTTGTACCAAGATTGCTCACAGAGATTTATAATACAATTTTATATAACATTTTTCGCTTTTCTTTCAGGTTTCTCAACTGTTCTCACTCCATTTAGTCTTCCAGTTCAATTTCAGAATACTTCTGAAAATTAAAAAAAAAATTCTCCCTGGAATTTTCTCTTGGATTCTGTTGAATTTCTTCATTTATTTGGGAAGAAAAAGTCATCTTTACAGAATTATCTTCATATTTGAGGGCAGAATCTGCTTCAGTGTTTGAAGCATTCTGTATTTTTCACCTGTACAGTCCTTGTATATCTGTTTTGTGTTACTATTTTCTGTGGCTGTTTCCCCTACCATTTTATCTTTTGATTTTTCCCTGATATATTGAAAAGCTAGTGTGTTTTGAAAATTAATTGTGTATCTAGTTTCTTACAGAGCAGTCTTGGTAATTCTAATATTTTGTCAGTTAATTATCTTCAATTTTCTTGGTAACAGTACCATTTATTGAGTAATTAAGTGTGTAAACACTTATATTAACAGCAATCCTCACAGCAGTCCATCCCTCTGCTTTTAGAGATGAAGAAACTGGAGGTGAAGGGCAATTAATACCTTGAAGAAGATGACAAAACTAGTGAGCCATGAGGCTGGGATGTATTTGTCTCCAGAGACCTCACTGAACCCCACAGCCTTATACTCTGCCTACCCAGGAGGCTGGTCTATACTTATAGCTCACGATAGCTGCTTCCAGGAGGCTACATACTGAATTGTATTAAAGGACACTGAGCAGCTACTTATAGATTTTTTGTCTTTTAGTCAATCATTGTCATTATTCTGTTTTCTCAAGGTAGTAATTGCCTTTTCCTCTGTTTCAGAAGTCCGTCATCCCCTCCAAGGCAGATATTAGTGTTGCACATGTCTTCACTGGGGGAGCTCCCTGTGCCACTCTCTGGGTCTCACCCTTGCACAGCTGGGTGCACAGTGGGTGGCCTCTGGTCCTCTTGCCTCGGGATGAGGGTTCTGTGCAGCGTCCCTGGGCCAGCTCCTGCTGTCAGACAAACTTTCTTTCTATGCTGTGCTGATCAATTGAGGGGATCTCATTCTGCTATACGAGATTCTCAATTAGAAAAATGTTTTTAGAATTTTGAAGTAGCAGAGCTGTCTGTAGTATTTCCACAGCAAGCAGCACATGGCAGGCACTGGACCTTGAGTATGTCTCGCTACTGTCTTCATCTGTGTGTACTGAGAATAAAGAATGGAGATGAAATCGGGGGTGAGGCATATTGTTCTGATGATATCTTCAACCACAAATAAAAGGCTCAACTCGGTTGTAAAAACAGTATATACCGAAGGCGATTGAGAAGAAAAATCAATGGACCACTGTTCTATCATTTTACCACAACTATTTAAATGTTTTTATTCCTCTTTTTGTAAAGACTTGTGTCAGAGTTATATGAGTCAGACATTGTTCTAAGTGTTTAGGCATATTCATACATTTAAAAATAATCATCTTTTATTAGTCTGTTCATTGTTCATATGTAAATGATACTGCTTTAAAGTGTTATTCAGATATTTTATGAGAAGATTGAACAACTGCCTCAAACTTTTAAAAAAATTTATTGAAGGTTAATTGAAGTACACTAAATGACAGACATTGGAAGTATACAGTTTGGTCAGTTTTGACATATATGTACACTCATGAAACTGTCAGTATAATCAAGATAGCCATTTCCTATAGCCCCAAAGGCTTCCTGCTTCCACTTTGTAATCCAGCCCTTCCTCTGCCCTGTCCCCAGGCAGCCACTGATTTGCTTTCAGTCACTGCAG
Organism: Bos taurus; assembly: GCF_002263795.3. NCBI lineage: Eukaryota > Metazoa > Chordata > Mammalia > Artiodactyla > Bovidae > Bos > Bos taurus. Next base: position 33,415,911 of record NC_037331.1, read on the forward strand.
ATTCACATGCTTTTCCTAGATTTTATAAATCTTTTTTTAAAGATTTTATAGAAGCATGTACTTTTTTTTTTTTTCTTTGATCTGGCTCTTTTTCACTCATAATGATTCTGAGATTGATTCCCACTGTGGTGAGTATCAATAGCTTGTCCCTTTTTATTGCTGAGTAGCATTCCATCCTATGACTCTGCCACATATGCCCATCTATTTTTAACATGACATAGTTCTAATCATAGCACTTGATATTCTCAAGCTCTGGTATGATAATGTAATCTATGAATATCAAGAACTCATTAGTGAGGACTCCAAATAGGTTGTTTATAAAGTGCAGCAGCAGCAGCAGCCTGAAATGTAAATGTGAGCACTCAGGGACTTTCAGCTTCCTGAGATATTCTGGGAGTTAATTTAGTTTTCTGTTTTACTCAGTGCTTAGCGCTATTTCAGACAAATCTTGATTTTCGGGGAGAGCTAATCATTGAGTTAGATCAGCTTGTTGGAACTGCTTCCACTTGCCTGCCTGTCTGCCTATAGATCATTTCACGGTCAGTTAACTGAATGCATGTCTCTCAGAGTGCAGGTGAAAAAGGTGGATCTTCCACCACTCATTCGGAGGCTAAAATAAGGACTTTTACTTATTTATTTTTCACTCATGGTGATGAGCATTTGTGGACCATCTGGATAGTGAGAGAAGTCTTTGTGTTCATTTGGAAGGATAATTCAATATACGGATTACGAGTTGAAATGTTATTTATTTATTTAGTTACTTTCCACAAGGGGCACCTGAGCTCCTTAAGAGGTCAACAGACTCAACAGCAGTCCTTGGAATTATATTTCTGTAAGCATAAATCTAGCAAGGTAGCTAAGTTTCACTGTATTTTGTGTGTGTGTGTGTGTGTGTGTAATTTTGGTTGACTAACATGTTTGTGTTGAGAATAAGGTAAGAATTCTTTTAGAGTAATAGTGGCTCTGAAAACTGTCTTTTTTTTCCTCCGGAAGGACAAAGGTACTGACATGAGTGATGACCGTGAGACAGGCTACCTTGTCCCGTGTAGGGTTATTTTCTTTGTGGCAGCAGGTGAGGACTTTGGTAGGACAGAGAATGAATGTGACTCACTTGACTTCCTTGACTGCAAGTTTTGCGTCTCCATGGTGGACACAGAGAAAGGTAGGCTAGTCCTTAACCTGACCTTCTTTTTCAGTTATGACTTGTTTTTGACCTTCCCTCCAAAGCTAGGCTCCTTACCTTTATTTCTTTAATTTCCTACTCTCTATTCAACTCACTGTAGTCTGGCTTTTATCTCAATCATTTCCCTAAATGTCTTGTTATGTAATCATCTCCTAATTACCAGTGGTTTCTTTAATCCTCATCCTACTCTTTTTCTCTGTAGCATTAAACCCTCTTTTCTAGGTTGCTCCTCTCTTGCTTTCTGAGATACTTCTGAAATTTTGTATTACTCTATCGTAGATCCTATTTCTTTCGCTAGCTACTCCTCTGTTACTCCTTTGTAAATGCTGGTTATTCCCAGGTTTTTGCATTTGATCTTTCTCTTTTTACACTGTTCTTGCCATCTTTCAATGATCTTACCCATATTTTACTTTATAATCCTTATTTTCTTTAAATAGAAGTAATACATTCTTACTATAAACAATTTGAGGGTTTTGAACAAGAAAAAAGATACCTGCAGTCCCACTATGGAGAACCAGTGTTAATATTTTTCATCCAACTGCCTGTCTTACCTACAACCTTTGTTTAAATGACTCCTTAAATCCAACCTTCAGTGCTTGATTCTCCATCAAGTTCCAAAAGCACATTGACAACTCCTTCAGAAATACCTCTGGTAGGATGTCCTCAACTATTTAAAATTAAAAACATCTCAAACCAAATTCATTATCTTCCCCTCTACTTGAAACTAGTTTTTCTTCTTGCTTCCATTTTTGATTGGTTGATAGTCATTGACCTGAATTCATTGGTTCTCTTCTCATCTCTAAACTCCAGGTGGATCCAATTAATCATAAAATAATTATTTTAACATCATATAAGGCTTTTTATCATGTGGCCTGAGGTGACCTCTCTAGCTTTCTCTTTCTGCCTCTTACTCCCATTTCACCCCTTTTATTCTGTGATCTAACCACAGGTCTCAATTTCCAGAGATTATCATGCACTTCCATTCGTGGATGCTTTGCTCATGGCTATATCTGAAAAACCATTTCTTCTCCTCAGTACAGCTAACCTTTAATTATTATTCAGAACATGGATTAAATGTCCTTGTTTGTGGCTGAAATACCCACTTCCCAGCAGAGTGAATCTGAAGCATAACCCTTTTTACATGGGCTAAGATTTGTCCTGACCAAAGAAGAAGCCTAAATGCAAGGGCTCAATTATGATTGTTTGAAAATATATGACCATTTATTGTTTGAAAATAAATGAAGACCAGAGACTAGCCTTCAAGTGTGTTTCAAACAGCAGACCTGGGGCTAGTGAGTAGAGTTTATAGTGAGGAATGTTTTTCTTTAGACTAAGGAAGAATTGTAACCTTTGAAGATACATCACAGTGAAAAGGACTTTATAGCTCTTTTATAGCTCTTTATCCATAAATGTAAACAAGCAATCACTTTAAATGACGGTTTTTCATGGATCCATTAATTTAATCAACATTGTTACACTTTGCCAACCACTGTGCCTGAGGTACACAGATAAAAAAAATCCTTTAAGGAGTTTATAATCTAATGTAGTGGTTCTCAACATGGCTGCACATGAGAATCACAGACTAATAACATGTTCCTAATTTAGTAGTCTCTGAGGACAGGGCCCACTCAATATGCCAACAAATATGGAAAACTCAGCAGTGGCCGCAGGACTGGAAAAGGTCAGTTTTCATTCCAGTCCCAAAGAAAGGCAATGCCAAAGAATGCTCAAACTACTACACAATTGCACTCATCCTAGTAAAGTAATGCTTAAAATTCTCCAAGTCAGGCTTCAGCAATATGTGAACCATGAACTTCCAGATGTTCAAGCTGGTTTTAGAAAAGCCAGAGGAACCAGAGATCAAATTGCCAACATATGCTGGATCATCAAAAAATCAAGAGAGTTCAAGAAAAACATCTATTTCTGCTTTATTGACTATGCCAAAGCCTTTGACTGTGTGGATCACAATAAACTGTGGAAAATTCTGAAAGAGATGGGAATACCAGACCATCTGACCTGCCTCTTCAGAAACCTGTATTCAGGTCAGGAAGCAACAGTTAGAACTGGACATGGAACAACAGACTGGTTCCAAATAGGAAAAGGAGTATGTCAAGGCTGTATATTGTCACCCTGCTCATTTAACTTATATGCAGAGTACATCATGAGAAATGCTGAGCTGGAGGAAGCACAAGCTGGAATCAAGATTGCCGGGAGAAATATCAATAACCTCAGATATGCAGATGACACCACCCTTATGGCAGAAAGTGAAGAGGAACTAAAAAGCCTCTCGATGAAAGTGAAAGAGGAGAGTGAAAAAGTTGGCTTAAAGCTCAACATTCAGAAAACTAAGATCATGGCATCTGGTCTCATCACTTCATGGCAGATAGATGAGGGAAACAATGAAAACAGTGGCTGACTTTATATTACTGGGCTCCAAAATCACTGCAGATGGTGACTGCAGCCATGAAATTAAAAGACGCTTACTCCTTGGAAGGAAAGTTATGACCAACCTAGATAGCATATTCAAAAGCAGAGACATTACTTTGCCAACCCAGGTCCGTCTAGTTAAGGCTATGGTTTTTCCAGTAGTCATGTATGGATGTGAGAGTTGGACTATAAAGAAAACTGAGTGCTGAAGAATTGATGCTTTTGAACTGTGGTGTTGGAGAAGACTCTTGAGAGTCCCTTGGACTGCAAGGAGATCCAACCAGTCCATCCTAAAGGAGATCAGTCCTGGGTGTGCCCTGGAAAGACTGATATTGAAGCTGAAACTCCAATACTTTGGCCACCTGATGCGAAGAGCTGACTCATTGGAAAAGACCCTGATGCTGGGAGGGATTGAGGGCAGGAAGAGAAGGGGATCACAGAGGATGAGATGGTTGGATGGTATCATCGACTCGATGGACATGGGTTTGGGTGGACTCTGGGAGTTGGTGATGGACAGGGAGGCCTGGCGTGCTGCGGTTCATGGGGTCACAAAGAGTTGGACGTGACTGAGTGACTGAAGCGAACTTAACTGAGGACAGGGCCCAGGAAATACATTCCAGTGTACAGGTCTAATGTTTATGTTTCAAAGTGTCATTTATATGTCACCTACTCTGGCTGGCCATGTGATGTTCATTCATTCTTTAAACAAATATTTATCCAGCCCTTCTTATGTTTCACTTCATCAATGTGAAAAATAGAGTTTCTCTTCTTACAGAGTTTATAAAATGGTAGAATATAGATATTACACAAATATATGAGAGGTGGTGATAAGTCTAAGAAGAAAAATAAGGGAGGTGAGGGAACAGAGGAGTTGTCTGAGAGCTCAGGAAAGATCTGGAATTTGAGCAGGACCTGCATGAAGAGAGGGCTCAGGCCATGTGGACGTCTTGGGAAAGGGCTTCCAGGCACATGGAAGAGGCAGGGCAAAGACCTTGAGATGAGTGTGCCCTTGCCATACTCAAAGGAGAGTGACCCATGGTGGCTGGACTGGAATGAGTGAGGGGGCAAGGCAGGAGATGCAGACATAGAGGGCACAGCTGGATGGGGTGTGGCAGAGGACATGGCACCTTTTAGGGCAGGTTAAAGACTTTGATTTTAAACTTCCACAGATATTATAAAAAGTAATATGATTTATATGTAAAAAGATCAACCTAGCTGCTATGTGGAAAACATGCTCAGTTAGATTATTACAGTAATCTTGTGAGGCATTATAGCAGCTTAGATTAGGGTTTTGGGTGGAGTTATGGGAAACAGTTGGATTCTGGGTATATTTTGTGCACAAAGTATATTTTTATGTATTTGAAAGAGGCAGTAGGCTTTACTAATATCTCCAAAGAAGTGACTTGTAGGTAGAGAAAGAAGAGGTCAAAGACCAAGTGCTAGGGCACCTCTGGAGAGTTCAGAGTGCCCAGGGAGGAAACTAGTGTCCTGGGGGCTAGATAAAGAAACTGCTGAAGGAGGGGAGATGGAGGGACTGAGTTGTTGTCTCTAGTAAGAGGAATGTTGAGAACTGATGCTTGGATTTTGCCACGTGGAGGCCACTGGTGATCTTGAAAGAGCAGTTTTGATTGACTGATAGAGGTGCTCATTGGTCATCCACGTTGACGGATGGGAGTGGAGTCAGGAGAGAGTGAGAAGAAAGGCAGCAGATGCAGTGAGAAGGGGCAGCTCTTTTGAGGAACTTAGCTGTTCAGGGGAGAGAAGAGGGAGGACAGGAGCTGAAGGGGAAGGTGCAGATATTTACTTGCCGAGAGTAATGCTGAACAGACATACTTAAGGTTCTTTCTGGCGGCAAGATTTTGTTCTATGATTAGTGACTCTGGTTTTATTGGATTATTTTTTTTAAAGAATTAAGATGAAGCACACCTTTATTTTTCTATCCTGTTGAACTTAGGACACTTTTTAGTGTCACATGACTGTCCCTTCCTTCTAGCTTGGGGGTGTCTTTTAGTATTAGGCTGCCATAACAAAGTACCACAGACTAGCTGGCTTTAAGAACAGCTATTGATTGTCTCTCAGTTTTGGAGGCTACAAGTCCTAAACCCAGATGTGGGCAGGATTGGTTCCTTCTAGGGAAGGGTCTGTTCCATCCTCTCTCCATGGCTTGCAGGTGGCCATCTCCTCCATAGGTCCATTCACATCTGTCTGCTCTCTTGGCCTCTCTCTGTGCTCTCATTTCTCCTTCTTGTTAGGACATCAATCATATTGGATTCGGGGCCACCCTAATGACCTCATTTTAATTTGATTATTTTCTATGGGGATTCTATCTCCAAATAAGCTCACATCCTGAGATACTGTGGGTGAGGACTCATTGTAAGAATTTTGTGGGGGGCCATAATACCATTACTCTCTGTAGGCTCATTTCTGAAGATTTACTCTAATAATATTACACATTTTTCTGCTGGGTGGTACTTAGGTATAATCATTGGCTACTTAATCTAGTCATTCTGGCAACAGAGGTCACCTAGAGGATTTGGGCCAGGAAGGTGGATTTCCTGATGTAAAATGGACACATACTGAATTGGACTTTCCATGAATCATCCTTTTGAAAAGAAATATAAAATGAGTTAGAGAGGTGGTTTTTATTAATACTTTGTATTCACACAAGGTCAGGCTTTATTTAGAACCCTCATTTCTCTCATGAGTAGAGATGATAGAGTAGAATGAGTATGTCAGCAGATTCAGACTTTGTCTACATGGGGAAACAAGATAAGCCATGGTGCCTTCTCTGAGAAAACACCAACCTGAACTCTGTGTATCATCTCCATGGTCTTATCAAGATGGCAGCACAGCCTAGCTCTCAATAAAGACCAACATCAGACCCCATCATATATCACCCTTATATAGAGAAGTTGTTTAAGAAGTTTTGTTTGCATTGAGCATCATATAAACTGTCTTTATTTGTATATCTGGGTGTATGATCTATTGAAGTGTTTCCAGCAAATTTTTGGCTATCCTGTTCTCTCAAAAGAGTTGCTTCTCTTCTTGCATCAGGCTTTTTTGGAATACATGCCATTAAGATAGCCTCATAAAACAGTTTGTGACTCTAAAGGATTTCATTTGGAAACTGTTAAAATGCACCCATAACTAATGATTGAAGTTGTCAGTACATGGGCCCATGAGCTCTAAATTCTCAGTGCAACAAGGGAGAATTGTAAATTTAATTGACAAATAGCAATTTTGTGTGTGTGTGTGTGTGTGTGTGTGAGCTTATTGCTTCCTTGTAGTATTAAGGCAGAACACAATGCTTTTAAGTGAAGAAAACATCTGTGATGGAAATTAGTGTTAAATAGAATGCTTATTTGGTTATTTTTCAAGCTACATTTTGGCTTGGGAACCTAAACCTGTGGCAGTGTCCTAAGGTAGCCACTGAATGAAGCTCTTGGAGATGGAGGCTTAAATAATTACAACTTTTAAAAAATATTGTTTAACTTTAAACACTACAAAAACCCCAACTGGAAGAAAGTTAATTTTTCTCTAATGTAAAATAGCAGCAAGCCTCTCCTCAGGGGATGTTCCACAGATTAAGCCTGGCAGGGGTCCAAATATGAACCATACTATAGAAGATGATTTTTTAGGAAGCATGGGTGCAGCAGACCTGGGTATGGCATAAGCCCTCTTGGAGGAGGTCGCCATTAACTCTACCATAGAGCCACCAGAACTTACACAGGACTGGGGAAACAGACTCTTGGAGAGCACAAACAGAACCTTGTGTGCACCAGGACCAAGGAGAAAGGAGCAGTGACCCCACAAGAGACTGACCCGGACGTGCCTGTGAGTGTCCAAGAGTCTCCTGTGGAGGCGTGGGTCAGTGGTGGCCTGGTGCAGGGTTGGGGGCACTGAGTGCAGTAGCACATGCATGGGACCTTTTGAAGGAAGCCGCCATTATCTTCATTACCTCCACCATAGTTTGGCCTCAGGTCAAACAATAGCCCCTCCCATCGACAGAAAATTGGATTAAAGACTGACTGAGCATGGCCACACTCATCAGAACAAGACCCAGTTTCTCCCTCAGTCAGTCACTTCCATAAGCCTCTTATCCTTATCCTTCAGAGGGCAGACAGAATGAAAACCACAATCACAGAAAACTAACCAAACTGATCACATGAACCACAGCCTTGTCTAACTCAATGAAACTATAAGCCATGCAGTGTAGGGCCACCCAAGATGTATGGGTCTTGATGGAGAGTTCTGACAAAATGTGGTCTACAAGAGAAGGGAATGGAAAACCACTTCAGTATTCTTGCTTTGAGAACTGCATGAACATCATGAAAAGGCAAAAAGATAGGACACTGAAAGATTAACTCCCCAGGTCAGTAGGTGCCCAATATGCTATAGGAATCAGTGGAGAAATAACTCTAGAAAGAGTGAAGAGACAGAGCCAAAGCAAAAACAGCACCCAATTGTGGATGTGACTGGTGATAGAGGTAAAGTCCAATGCTGTAAAGAGCAGTATTGCATAGGAACCTGGAATGTCAGGTCCATGAATGAAGGCAAATTGAAGGTGGTCAAACGAGATGGCAAGAGTGAACATCAACATTTTAGGAATCAGTGAATTAAAATGTCCTGGAATGGGTGAATTTAACTCAGATGACCATTATATCTACTACTGTGGGCAAGAATCCCTTAGAAGACATGGAGTAGGCATCATAGTAAACAAAAGAGTCTGAAATGTAGTACTTGGATGCAATCTCAAAAATGACAGAATGATCTCTGTTTGTTTCCAAGGCAAACCATTCAATATCTCAGTAATCCAAGTCTATGCCACAACTAGGAATGCTGAAGAAGCTGAAGTTGAATGGTTTGTGAAGACCTACAAGACTGTCTAGAACTAACACCCAAAGAAGATGTCTTTTTCATTATAGGGGACTAGAATGCAAAAGTAGAAAGTCAAGAGATACATGGAGTGATAGGCAAATTCGGCCTTGGAGGACAAAACAAAGCAGGTCAAAGGCTAACAGAGTTTTGCCAAGAGAACGCACTGGTCATAGCAAACATCCTTGTCAAACAACACAAGAGAAGACTCTACACATGTTCACCAATGGTCAACACCAAAATCAGATTGTTTATATTTTTTGCAGCCAAAGATGGAGAAGCTCTATACAGTCAGCAAAAACAAGACCAGGATCTGACTGTGGCTCAGATCATGAACTCCTTATTGCCAAATTCAGACTTAAATTGAAGAAAGTAGGGAAAACCACTAGACCATTCAGGTATGACCTAAATCCAATCCCTTATAATTATACAGTGGAAGTGAGAAATAGATTTAAGGGACTAGATCTGATAGACGGAGTGCCTAAAGAACTAAGGATAGGAGTTTGTGACATTGTACAGGAGGCAAGGATCAAACCATCCCCAAGAAAAAAATTGGAATTGGAAAAAGGCAAAATGGTTGTCTGAGGAGGCCTTACAAATAGCTGAGAAAAGGAGAGAAGCTAAAGGCAAAGGAGAAAAGGAAAGATATACCCATTAGAAGGCAGAGTTTCAAAGAATAGCAAGGAGAGAGAAGAAAGCCTTCCTCAGTGATCATTGCAAAGAAATAGAGGAAAACGATAGAATGGGAAAGACTAGAGTTCTCTTTAGGAAAATTAGAGATACCAAGGGACTATTTCATGAAAAGATGGGCACAATAAAGGACAGAAATGGTATGGACCTAACAGAAGCAGAAGATATTAAGAGGTGACAAGAATACACAGAAGAACTGTACAAAAAAGATCTTCATGACCCAGATAATCACGATGGTGTAATCATTCGTCTAGAGCCAGATATCCTGGAATGTGAAGTCAAGTGGGCCTTAGAAAGCATCACTATGAACAAAGTTAGTGGAGGTGATGGATTTCCAATTGAGCTATTTTAAATCCTAAAAAGATGATGCTGTGAAAGTGGTGCACTCAATATGCCAACAAATTTGGAAAACTCAAAGAAAGACAATGCCAAAGAATGCTCAAACTACCACACAATTGCATTCATCTCACATGCTAGTAAAGTAATGCTAAAAATTCTCCAAGCCAGGCTTCAACAGTATGTGAACCATGAACTTCCAGATGTTCAAGCTAGTTTTAGAAAAGGCAGAGGAACCAGAGATCAAATTGCCAACATCTGTTGGATCATTGAAAAAGCAAGAGAATTCCAGAAAAACATCTATTTCTGCTTTATTGACTATGTCAAAGCCTTTGACTGTGTGGATCACAATAAACTGTGGAAAATTCTGACAGAGATGGGAATACCAGACCACCTGACCTGCCTCTTGAGAAATCTGTATGCAGGTCAGGAAGCAACAGTTAGAACTGGACATGAAACAACAGACTGGTTCCAAATAGGGAAAAGAGTACATCAGGGCTGTATATTGTTGCCCTGCTTGTTTAACTTCTGTGCAGAGTACATCATGTGAAATGCCAGGCTAGATGAAGCATCAGTTGGAATCAAGATTGCCAGGAGAAATATCAATAACTTCAGATATGCAGTTGACACCACCCTTATGGCAGAAAGTGAAGAAGAACTAAAGAGCCTCTTGATGAAAGTGAAAGAGGACAGTGAAAAAGTTGGCTTAAAACTCAACATTCAGAAAACTATGATCATGGCATCTGGTCCCATCACTTCATGGGAAATAGATGGGGAAACAATGGAAACAGTGAGAGACTTTATTTTCTGGGGCTCCCAAAGCATTGCTGTTGGTGACTGCCGCCATGAAATTGAAAGACATTTGCTCCTTGGAAGGCAAATTATGACCAACCTAGGCAGCATATTCAAAAGCAGAGATGTTACTTTGCCAACAAAGGTCTGTCTAGTCAAAGGTATGATTTTTCCAGTAGTTATGTATGGATGTGAGAGTTGGACTATAAGAAAGCTGAGCGCCGAAGAATTGATGCTTTTGAACTGTGGTGTTGGAGAAGACTCTTGAGAGTCCCTTGGACTGCAAGGAGATCCAACCAGTCAGTCCTAAAGGAAATCAGTCCTGAATATTTCATTGGAAGGACTGATGTTGAAGCTGAAACTCCAATATTTTGGCCACCTAATGTGAAGAACTGACTCACCAGAAAAGATCCTGATGCTGGGAATGATTGAAGATGGAGGAAGGGGGATGCCAAGAGAATGAGATGGTTGGATGGCATCACTGATTTGATGGACATGAGTTTAAGTAATCTCCGGGAGTTGGGAAGCCTGGTGTGCTGCAGTCCATAGGGTCACAAATAGTTGGACATGACTGAGTGACTGATGGAGAAGGCAATGGCACCCCACTCCAGTACTCTTGCCTGGAAAATCCCATGGATGGAGGAGCCTGGTGGGCTGCAGTCCATGGGGTCGCTAAGAGTCGGACACGACTGAGGGACTTCACTTCCACTTTTCACTTTCATGCATTGGAGAAGGAAATGGCAACCCACTCCAGCGTTCTTGGCTGGAGAATCCCAGGGACTGGGGAGCCTGGTGGGCTGCCGTCGTGGGGTCGCACAGAGTCGGACACGACTGAAGCGACTTAGCAGCAGCAGCAGAGTGACTGAACTGAACTGATTCCTGTTCTAGCTCCATGGTTTATCTCATTGATGACCACAGCTCAGTGAAATCTGAATTCAGTGTTCTTCTGCCGTCATGAAACCACAAGCCTTCCAGCTTCTCCCTTCACTTTCTCATATTCAGTGACTCTAGAAAGACATCTTTTTCTCCGGACTTTCTTGGTGCCTGTACTGATGAAATACAGAGAGCATATGGAAGCAGATATATGCGTAGGTCTTGATTTTATGTTTTGGTAGACTGATTTATTTAAGCAAAAGCAAGAGGAGAGCATGTTTGTTTAAGGCTTTCCTTTCTACCAGCTGCTGTGTTTTCTCTTTCTGAGGCTGGCTTGCCAGAAGTGTACACCTTTACTCCCACACTATTTGACAATTTCCAATTGATGACTTTTTTTCCAGTGAATTAACTGGCTCCCTGTAAAATGCATTATATCAAACCTGTATCATTTAAGAATAGTGTGGAGTTTTGAAGAATTGTGCTCAAATTTGGTTTTGTTTTTAATTTATTAAAAGTATTTCATGATAACGGCTTAGTGTTTCTTAAGTATTAATTACAGAACCAGCCTTAATTTACAACAGCTTAAAGAGCATACCATCTAATTTTAATTATTCAGAAGAAACACTTCATATTTATTGCAATTATTTTTTGTAAATCAGTTATTAGAGAGGTAATGTTTAATTGTATCTGCATGTGCCAAAGTGTGGTGGGATTGTCATTGAACAAGGGAGTTAAGAGACCCAATTATGGGATTCGTCTTGATGCTAACTGTGTGACCTTGGGTAGCTTGCTTTATCTTGATCTCATTTGGAAAAGAAAGAGATTGCTTTAGATAATCTGTAAAGGTTCCAAACTCAACATTTTATGACTTTCTTTTTTCTGGTTTTATGTTTTTAGAGAAATAGGAACTGTATCTTTGCTTTTTGTTGGATACTTTTGACTGAATGTGGAATTTTTCATGTCCAGCAAGGTCATGGGCTTCTCTGGTGGCTCAGTCGGTAAAGAAACTGCCTGCAGTGCAGGAGAACCAGGATCAATCCCTGGGTCAGGAAGATACCCTGGAGAATGAAATGGCAACCCATTCCAGTATTCTTGCCTGGAACATCCTATGGACAGAGATGCCTGGTGTGCTACAGTCCATGGGGCCACAGGAGTCGAACACAACTTAGTGACTAAACCATGACTAAAACACAGTATGGTCATACCAGGCAGAGGGATGTAGCTTGGTAGTTTCTAGAAAATAAGCCTTGTTTACAATTAATCAATGAGAAGGCTTGGTGAATCAAGCCTGTGCTACTTTTGTTTGACCCAGACATGTGTTAGCATTTTGTTTTTTACCAGCACATGATTGGTTCTATAATTTTAATTTAGTCATCTAAGTCAATCAAGTTTATTCATTGAGTATGAGACACTTAACATTCCTCAGGACAAGAGTTTGGAGCCTTAGAAGGTCAGCCTTCTGTAATTCTGCCTTGAGTTATAGGACAATCTAGAATAAGAAGGGGTTTTCCCTCATAACTCAGGGGTAAAGAATCTGCCTACAAATCAGGAGATGTGGATTTGATCCTTAGATCAGGAAGATCCCCTGGAGAAGGAAATGGCAACCCATTCCATTCTTGTCTGGTGAATCCCATGGAGAGAGGAGCCTGGTGGGCTACAGTTGTACCATGGTGTTGCAGAGTCAGACACCACTGATTGACTGGGTTACAGTTGTGCCATGGGGTTGCAAACAGTCAGACACCACTGTCAGTCACCACTGAGTGACTAACATTTTCACTTTCACTTTTCAGCATATAGAGCTTCCCTGGTGGCTTAGATGGTAAAGAATTTGCCTGCAATGCAGGAGACTCAAGTTCATTCCCTGGGTTGGGAAGATCCCCTGGAGAAAGGAATGCCTACCCACTCCAGTATTCTTGTCTTGGAAGTCACATGGACAGAGGAGCCACGTAGACTCCTGTCCATGGGGTACCAAAAAAGATGGACACAACTTAGCAACTAGACAACAACAACAGAATAAGGAGGACTTAATCTCATCAGTTAAATCCAAGACAGCTAGCCTAGGGTTTTTCTGTAATAAAAGAGTCACACATTAGTGATGTGAGACAGGCTTGAGTGGAATTTGCTTTTTATTTTAATTCTTGTTAGTTCAGTCACTGATGTATGGCCTTCAACTGCTGAGACCTTGCTTTTTCATTGAAAATGATCATGCCACACAGGCATGTTTAATAAGAATCACTCCTAAACAGATTTATATCATAGTTTAAAGCGAAGAGGCTCAGCATGGTAAAGATGTCTATGCTCCACAAATTGATTTATATTTTAAAAAGAATCCTCTAAGATTCAAATATAGTTTCCCGCCACTGAAAGTGTGTGTCTGTTGGAGAGGTACAGTAGGGAATGAAATGATCCTCAGGTTCATAGATAGAATATATCTTAAAATTCAGACAAAGAAGTGTGGCAAGAGAGTTACTCTAATAACCTAAAATGAGAGTGTAAACTGTTAAATACTTTCTAGAAATAGTTGGGTAATATTTTTTAAGAGCTTTGAAGCATTTCTCACCAAGTATTTTATACCTACTTCTGTAATTCTCTTGAGTAAATTGGTTAACTGAACAATGATGTGTGGATTATGTGGTTCATCTCAGCATTATTCATAAACAACCCAAATATTTAATCGGTGGCTGGTTAAATAGGTTGTTTCTTCTATTAAACAGGATACCATGGGACCATTAAATGTGATGACATAGCAGCATAATATTTACATGGAAAAAGTTTACAATAAGTTAAGCGGGTTAATCCCTTGGACAGAGGAACCTGGTGGGCTACAGTCCATAAGGTTGCAAAGAGTCCGAAAAAACTGAGCACAACAGGCTAAAAAAGATGTTATGCAGATTTGGTTGTATGTATGTAGATGTGTATATTGATTTGGAAAAAATGTGCAACAGGTTTACAGTGAATATCCCTGTAATGGAAAGATCATGGGTAGTTTCCCCCCTACTTTGCACTCTTACCTCTAATTTTTCTGTCAAGACCCATGGATTCTTTGAGGAAGTAGAACATGCCAGTTGAAGCACTTGAGAGTGAGGGCTCTGCAGGCAGTTTCGTTGGGTTTAAGTCCCAATCCTGTCACTTGCTAGCTGTCCCTTGAGCAAGTCAGTTTATTTCTCTGTCATTTGTAGAGATAATAAGTAACACTGATAGTAATAATACCTACCTCATAGAGCTGCTGTGATGATTCAGTATAATTAATGTATGTGAACTCTTTAGAACAATTCATAGTAAGTACCATGTTTGTGTTAGCTATTAATATTTGTGTAATAAAATTAGTGAGTGAGGGACTAATGGACAGACAAATTAGCCTACCTGGGATTCACTGGTTGAGGAAATGGTCTCTTAAAGTATCAAGTGACTGAAATAGTTTGGTAAATTTTAAAGAGGAATATAATCATTAGGGGATTTTCTTTTTTTTTTTTCTCTACTGTTTTCTTAAATTTTAAAAATAAGTATTGCGACATTTACAAACATAAAATTAACTGTTTTAAAGTGAACGGTTCAGTGGCATTTAGTATATTCACGATGTCGTGTAACTATCTCCTCTAGTTAATAAATGTTTCTGTCATTCTAGAGTAACCCCCGTGCATATTCATCAGTTTCCCCGTCCCTGCAGCTTTGGCAACCACCAGCCTGCATTATGTTTCTATGAATTTATGTGGGTATTTCATGTAAATGGAATCATATAATATGTGACCTTCAGTATTTAGCTTCTTTGACTTAGCATAATGTTTTGGAGGTTCACTGATGTTGTAGCATGCATCAGTACTTCATTCCTTTTTTGTGGCTGACTAATATTCTATGATATATATGTATTATAATTTGTGTATTCATTCATCCACTGATTGACACCTGGGATGTTTCTGTACTTTGGCAACTGTAATAGTGCTGTCATGAATTGTTTATTTTTTTGTTAAAAAATAGTTTCTTCTGTCAACAGAAGTTTCTTTTAGAAAATTTAGAAAATATGGACATGCATATATGTATGAAAACACAACTGTATAAAAATATTTTCTTGAAAGAGAAAAATTGGAAATCTTATTATGCATTCCATTTTATGGAAGTATTTACCATCTAACATTTCAAAATATTTTCTGATGTCTATAAGTATTCTGGTACATCATGATTTTTAATAAGCAGAATTAATTTTGCCAGTCTCTTCTGTGATTAAAGCTTAGCTTTGGATCCTTATTTTAAGTAATGCTATGATAAGTATCCCTTTATTTTTTGTCAAATAGTGCTTAGTTACTTTTCTAAGGATAAAAAAAGTCTTAGGAATATAAGTGTTTTATCAGAGTAAATATTTTTAAGGCTTTTGGTGCGTATTGCCAAATTTCCTTCCAGAAATGTTAGGCTGGTTTACATTCCTACCAGCAGTATTTCAGTGTCTATTTCCTCTTTTTTTTGTACATTAAAAAATTCATAATCATTGTCATTTTAATAAAAATTATATTTATTATATTATTACACTTTTCTTTTCATATAAAACATTTTATCATAGTTACTGTGTTCATCCTTTTTTGAATGCCTGCTTCATGGCCTTAAGTGAATTTGTCTTTTTATTAATAATTAGAATTTTAAAAAATATATAATGAAGATGTTAGTCTTCACAATCTGTTATAAATGTTTTTCCTAGTTTTCTATTTGTCTCCTCATTTTGTCTGTTGTATTTTGGTCAGAGGGAACTTAGAAGTCTCTTTGTAGTGATATCTATCATTCTTTGATTTTTTGGTTTCTGCCTTCCTCAGATTTTTTCCCCAAGTTTTTAAGTGATTGGTGCATGATTTTTATAATGAGCAAAAATCCTATACTGTCTTGAATAAATGTGGCTTAAAACTTACATGTTGTTTACAAAGGCTTCTTAGTATTTATTTTGCTATATACTAACTTTGTTCAGTAACTTAGAAAAAGACTGCCGTTAACTGGAAGCTTCTTGTACCACCAGCCGAGGATCTTCTGTGTTATACTTTAGAGACAGACATAGATTGCAAGAAAACAGGGCACATCTGGGATTCATTCAGGCATATGAATTTGCTCATGACAGGCATATGCTCATTTCCATGGCATATGTTCCAGTCAGAACAAATTCACTTAGTCTTTTCTCTGTAGTTTCTCTGTGTCCAGAGTCTTATAATTTGCATTGACTTTTGAGGTACTCATATCCTCATTCATCAAAGACAGATTGAATTTTGTTCATTATACTTTATCTGCCTCTACAGGAAATTGAACTGATTCATTGCTGAGGGAAATTGTTTTTACCCTTTGAAGATCATTTAACTAGAACACCTCATTTCTTAGCCATCTCAATTGATTTATCATACACAGGTAAAATATTCTTGCATCTTAGGGAAACAAATTGTATGAATCGATGGTAACCTAGGTAAGCATTTAGTATTTTTCTTGCATTAAATGTCAGAATGGGAAGTGACTTTTCCAGTGGTATGAAATGGAACATCTGTTTACTGCAGGCTGAAGATATTAATGAGAAGTCATTTAGTCTTTATCTGCTTGTTTTTGTATTTTACTTCTGAATGATCTCTTTTTTTCTTTGTATAAAAATAATACATGTTTATTTTAAAAGAGATCAGGAAATAAAAGAAAGCCAAACATGCTGGGATGATTACATTAATGCTTTTGTGTATATCCACTCCATATATATGGGCTTCTCAGGTGGTGCTAGTGGTAAAGAACCTGCTTGCAATGCAGGAGATGGAAGAGATGCACGTTCCATGTCCGGGTTGGGAAGATTCCCTGGAGGAGGTCATGGCAACCCACTCCAGTATTCTTGCCTGGAGAATCCCATGGGCAGATGAGCTTGGTGGGCTACAGCCCATATGGTCTCAAAGAGTTGGACATGACTGAAGTGATATAGCATGCATACATTCTATATATGTGTAGTCATTCATGTATTTTATAAAGATGGAATCGTGTTACACTTATCATCTTGAACCATATTGCCATATCAGGGAAGATATACGCAGTTTGTAGAGTGCACAGAATTCCTCTGTGTGGATGCCTCAAAATGTATTGCAGCAATTCTCCATTGTCAGTCATTTAGAATGTTTCCCACTTTTGGATATTACAGTTATGTAATAAACATTGCTCTATCTTTTCTATATCTAGATATTTATCTTTGGATATTTCCTTAGGACAAATTCCTGAAAATGGAATGTATCCAATTTCTGAACCTTACAATTTTTTTTTTCTTTGAGAAATGAGATTGTTAGGAATGTAGAAGTCTACACTAGATATCTTTTCAAATTTAATAGATGAAATAAAAATTTCTCTTCATTGTAAAGACATTGTTTATCTTTCTACAGCTCTCTTTCTGGCAATTCATCTTCCAGTCTAATTTATTTTCCCTCCTGTGGAAAATAAAATTGAGAACTTCAGTGGGATAAGAATTCTAGAAGACTTGCTTTTTATCTGTTTTCTTGTTGGAAATTTGATTTTTTTTTTTTTTGTTTACTTTTTGAGGGCAGGTGTTTGGAATGGTGGTTTCCATTCTTTTGACCATGCCTGGCCTGTTTGACATTTAGGACAGTTTTTACTGATGGTGTTACTGTTTTCCTGATGATCGCTACTCACCTTGTTCTAAACTTCTGCCTTCTCCTTTCCCATGGACATCATGGACATGAAGAGCCCACCGTGTGCAGCTGCTGCTCAACATAATGGGGATGGAGAGAGGATAGGTTCCCTGGCTCAGGAGAGTCACATGACATGTTGCAGCAAATAACTCAGTAGGGTCAATTCTTATATAACTGACAAAAGCAATTGAAATATGAACTGTAAATTATTTGGGCATTACCCCACAATTTTCTATGATTTCTGACTATTTCTGTTCCTTTCCATGCCAATTTTTTCATTATTTTCTTAGATCTTTATAATTTTATCACTGAAAAATAATTTTATTCCAAGAACAAAGTTATGTTAATGGTTTGGGGCTCAAATATTCCTATATACGTAACCCTAAAATAAAGGTGTCATTCTTATCAAAGTCATTGAGAAATGAAGAGTGTTTCTTTGCCTCTTGAAGGTTAAAGAGTTTTCTGTCTGCTTGCTTTTGTTTGTTTAGACTTGTTTGTCTCAGGTTTCAGCTTCACTGTGAATCGTGAAGCACAGATAGCGCTAATTTAGGAGCAACTTGAGAGTGTGAGAGTAATCACACCTTCAGAGGGATTTGTTGCCAAGAAAGGAAGTTGTTGCTGTTATGTCCACTGCTTTAATTAAGAAACTGGCCACTGCAGCCGGTCAATGGACAACCAACCTACTTTGAGAAAACTTGTTATGTAAAGTACTCATTCTGAAATAAAGGGATGTTAATATTAGAAAAATTTGATTTTTGAACGATTTGACATGGGTACTAGTGAAGAATTGAGTAGTTCATGTTTGTTGGAAAGACTAGGCAGATAGCAGGAAAGAGCTGGGATTAAAACTTGTGTCAGAGAACTTCTAAAGCAGATGTCCTATTTTTGTCCAGGGATCTTTAAAAGTGTTGCAGTTAACAACCTGTTGACTATCAAATCTTCTTTGAAAAAATGGCTGCTCAGGCTTCTGCCCATCTTTTAATTGAGCTGTTTGTTTTTTGATATTGAATTATATGACCTGTTTATATTTTGGATATTAACCTCTTATTGATCATATATAATTTGCAATTTTTTCTCCCATTCAGTAGGTTGTCTTTTTTTGTTGTTGTTGATGGTTTCCTTTGCTGTGCAAAAGCTTTTAAGTTTAATATTTAGGTCCCATTTGTTTACTTTTGCTTTTATTTCTTTTGCTTTAGGAGACAGATCCAAAAATATTGCTATGGTTGATGTCAAAGAGTGTTCTGCCTAAGTTCTTTTCTAGGAGTTTTATGGTTTCGGGTTTTATATTTAGGTCTTTAATCCAATTTGAGTTTATTTTTGTATATAGTGTGAGGAAATGTTCTAATCTCATTCTTTTGCATGGAGCTGTCCAGTTTTCCCAGCACCACTTATTGGAGACTGCCTTTTCTCCATGGTATATTCTTACCTCCTTTGTCATAGATTAATTGAGCATAAGTGTGTGTTTATTGCTGGGCTCTCTAATCCATTGGTTTGTGTCTGTTTTTGTGCCTGTACCTTGCTGTTTTGATTACTGTGGATTCGCAGTATAGATGATACCTCCATCTTGTTCTTTTTTCTCAGGATGACTTTGGCAATTCAGGACCTTTTGTGGTTCTATAAATCTTGGGATTATTTGTCTTAATCTGTGAGAAATTTCATGGATATTTTGATAGGGATTGCTTTAAATCTGTATATTGATTTGAGTAGTATGGATATTTTAATATTATCAGTTCTTACATTTCAAGAATATGGGGTATATTTCCATTTTCAAATTCTTTCATCAATGGTTTATAGTTTTCAGAATATACATTTTCATTTCCTTGGGAAGTTGATTCCTAGGTTTTTTAAAATTCTTTTTTGATGTAATTTAAAAAAGAATGGTTTTCTTGCTTTCTTTTTTTGATAGTTCAGTATTAGTATATAAAAAAGCAAAAGATTTCTGTATATTAATTTTGTATCCTGTAACTTTACTGAATTCATTTATTAATCTAATAGTTTTGGGGTGAGGACTTCAGGGTTTTCTATATAAAGTGTCAAATCATCTGTGAATAGTGACACTTTTGTCTGGGAAAAAATTTGGGTACCTTTTCTTTTTCTTGTCTGATTGCTGTGACAAGGGCTTCCAATAATGTATTAAATAGAAGTGACGAAAGTGCATTCTTGTCTTGTTCCTGATTTAATAGGAAAGATTTTCATATTTTCACTCTTGAGTATGATGTTAGCATGGGTTTGTCATAAATGACCTTTATTATGTTGATAAGTGTTCTATCTTTACTAACTTTGATGAGAGTTTTGATTATGAATGGGTTTTGCATTTTGTCATCTGCTTTATCTGCATCTGTTGAAATGATCATGTGATTTTTTTATCCTTGCCTTTGTTAAAATGGTGTGTCATACTGATTAATTTGTGAATATTGAGCCACCCTGTATCCCTGGAATAAATTCTGCTTGATCGTGGTATATGATTCCTTTTTATATTGTTGAATTTGATTTGCTAATATTTTGTTGAGGACTTTTACATTTTTACATTTATGTTCACCAGAGATAATTGTCCTATAATTCCTTTTTTCTTTTTTAGTGTCCTTGTCTGGCTTTGGTATCACAGTAATGTTGGCCTCACAGAATAAATTTGAAAATATTCCATCCTCTTTAAGTTTTTGGAATAGTTTGAGAAGGGTAGGTGTTAGCTTTTCTTTATATGTTTGGTGGAATTCCCCTGTGATGTTGTCTGTGTACTTTTGTTTGCTGGAAATTTTTTTTTTGGTTAAGTACAAATTCAATTTCACTACTAATGACTGGTCTTTTCAGGTTGTCTATTTCTTCCTGATTCAGTGTTGGAAGATTGTGTATTTCTAGGAATTTGTCCATTTCCCCTAGGTTGTTCAGTTTGTTGGCATGTAATTGTTGAATTCTTTTATGATTTTTTGTATCTATATGTTATCAATTCTTGTTTCTTCTTTTCATTTTTTATTTTGTTTATTTGGGTCTTCTCTCTTTTCTTCTTGATGAGCCTGACTAAAGGTTTATCAATTTTATCTTTTCAAGATCCAGCTCTGGTTTCATTGATCTTTTCTATTTTTTTTTGGTCTCTATTTTATTAATTTCCCTTCTGATCTTTATGATCTTTATAATTTCCTTCTTTCTGCTGACTTTGGGCTTTATTCTTTTTATAATTCTGTTAGATGGTAGGTTAGGTTATTTATTCAAGATTTTTATTGTTTCTTGAGGAAGGCCTTTAGAGCTGCTTTTGTTGCATTGCATAGATTTTGGAAAGTTGTGTTTCCATTTACATTTGTCTTGAAATTTTTCTGATTTCCTCTTTGATTTTTTCACTGACCCATTGGTTTTTTTAGTAGTTCGTTATTTAGTTTCCCACTTTTCTTATATAATTGATTACCAGTTTCTTATTATGTTTGGAAAAAAAGGCTTGATGTCAGTTCTCTTCTCTTGAGTTTGTTTTGACCCAGAGGGCAGCAAAAGGACAAGAAGGACTGATGCAGGCACTCAGCTTGGTTGGGGTGCAGGCTGTGGTGGTCTGGCCACAGACAGAGATTGGTAGTGCTTCTGACATGCTGCCTAAGTAAGCACCAGTAATGGCTGTCCCTGTCCTGCTCTGGCTGCTTCAGGTCTGAGCCACCTCTGTGTCTCACAGCTGAGCTTTCATCTCAGCTGTAGCAGCCATCGCCACACTGTGAAGCACACATGCCTGGAGGGTTGCATGGCTCAGGGTAGAGCACATGTCATGGTGGTCATGTTAAGCTGTTCAGCCACTCATGCAGTCTACATTTGCCCTCTCTCCACCCTACTTTGTTTTATGGGTGTTTCCGCTTAAAGACATTTTGTTTAATATATATCATTAACTTGTTAGTATTGACTTAATGGCTAATAACACTATAACTTATTCCTGAAGCCTTTCTCCATCAGGCACATCACAGCCTTCTAGGAACATTGGCCAGCACTTTTAGCCTGGTAGTTGAGGCCCATTTTAAAGGGCAAAATTACTCATGTGTGTGTATGTGTGTTAGTCGCTCAGTTGTGTCTGAGTCTTTGAGACCCCATGGACCACCATCAGGCTCCTCTGTCCATGGAATTCTCCAGGCAAGAATATGAGAATGGGTTGCTATTTTTTCCTCCAGGGGATCTTCCCAACCCAGGGATCAAACCTGGGTCTCCTGCATTATAGGTAGATTCTTTGCCATCTGAGCTCATATAAAGCCCAAATCACAAAAACTTGGCACAACATATACTATGAGAAGAACACTTAGTTACAGTATTTGACAGCTGAAACAGGAAGACAGAGCATCATCTTTTTTGACCTCAGCTGGGAAGATGTGTATTGGATGATTCAAACAGTTGCCATCTTGTCCATATCTGTGAATGATGGCCAAAGTGCCATGAATTTTGATTTGGAGGCTACAGACAAATTTTAGTGAGTAGGAGAATTTGTAAGTGAGGAATATGTAAATAATGAGAACCTACTGTAACTCTTTTTGGTGGAACTTTTAAAAAATAAAGTAGGATTGAACTTAATTTCAGTTTATCTTGATGTTGTAGGTGCATCATTATGAAGATGTTTATGAAGTTAATCCAACATTTCTTTGAGAATCTGTCATCTCTATCCCCACTCTGTACCCCTAGTTTATTATCATTATCTTCTTTATCACCTGCTCTGCCTTCACTCGGAGAAGGCAATGGCAAGCCACTCCAGTACTCTTGCCCAGAAAATCCCATGGATGGAGGAGCCTGGTGGGCTGCATTCCATGGGGTTGCTACGAGTCAGTCGTGGCTGAGCACTTCACTTTCACTTTCACTTTCACGCAATGGAGAAGGAAATGGCAACCCACTCCAGTGTTCTTGCCTGGAGAATCCCAGGGATGGCAGAGCCTGGTGAGCTGCTGTCTATGGGGTTGCACAGAGTTGGACACGACTGAAACGACTTAGCAGCAGCAGCAGCTGCCTTCACTCCATCTCTGCTGGTGCTTCTCAGTATTTCAGCTTTAAGTTTCTAACCCTCTTCTTCCCTTTCCTTATGCTCCTATAAACTAGGGAAAACCTTGAGATTTTAGGAGGAAGCAGAAAACCACACTCATAGGATGATTAAGAATAGTTTGTTAGGGATTGCATTGAATCTATAAATTGCTTTGGGTAGTATACTCATTTTCACTATATTGATTCTTCCGATCCATGAACGTGGTATATTTCTCCATCTATTAGTGTCCTCTTTGATTTCTTTCACCAGTGTTTTATAGTTTTCTATATATAGGTCTTTAGTTTCTTTGGGTAGATATATTCCTAAGTATTTTATTCTTTCCGTTGCAATAGTGAATGGAATTGTTTCCTTAATTTCTCTTTCTGTTTTCTTATTATTAGTGTATAGGAATGCAAGGGATTTCTGTGTGTTGATTTTATATCCTGCAACTTTACTATATTCATTGATTAGTTCTAGTAATTTTCTGGTGGAGTCTTTAGGGTTTTCTATGTAGAGGATCATGTCATCTGCAAATAGTGAGAGTTTTACTTCTTCTTTTCCAATTTGGATTCCTTTTATTTCTTTTTCTGCTCTGATTGCTGTGGCCAAAACTTCCAAAACTATGTTGAATAGTAATGGTGAAAGTGGGCACCCTTCTCTTGTTCCTGACTTTAGAGGAAATGCTTTCAATTTTTCACCATTGAGGATAATGTTTGCTGTGGGTTTGTCATATATAGCTTTTATTATGTTGAGGTATGTTCCTTCTATTCCAGTTTTCTGGAGAGTTTTTATCATAAATGGATGTTGAATTTTGTCAAAGGCTTTCTCTGCATCTATTGAGATAATCATATGGTTTTTATTTTTCAATTTGTTAATGTGGTGTATTACATTGATTGATTTGTGGATATTGAAGAATCCTTGCATCCCTGGGATAAAGCCCTATCAAGCTACCAATGGTATTCTTCACAGAGCTAGAACAAATAATTTCACAATTTGTATGGAGATACAAAAAACCTCGAATAGCCAAAGCTATCTTGAGAAAGAAGAATGGAACTGGAGGAATCAGCCTACCTGACTTCAGGCTCTACTACAAAGCCACAGTTATCAAGACAGTATGGTACTGGCACAAAGACAGAAATATAGATCAATGGAACAAAACAGAAAGCCCAGAGATAAATCCACACACCTATGGACACCTTATCTTTGACAAAGGAGGCAAGAATATACAATGGATTAAAGACAATCTCTTTAACAAGTGGTGCTGGGAAATCTGGCCAGCCACTTGTAAAAGAATGAAACTAGAACACTTTTCTAACACCATACACAAAAATAAACTCAAAATGGATTAAAGATCTCAATGTAAGACCAGAAACTATAAAACTCCTAGAGGAGAACATAGGCAAAACACTCTCCGACATACATCACAGCAGTATCCTCTATGACCCACCTCCCAGAATATTGGAAATAAAAGCAAAAATAAACAAATGGGACCTAATTAAACTTAAAAGCTTCTGCACATCAAAGGAAACTATTAGCAAGGTGAAAAGGCAGCCTTCAGAATGGGAGAAAATAATAGCAAATGAAGCAACTGACAAACAACTAATCTCAAAGATATATAAGCAACTCCTACAGCTCAACTCCAGAAAAATAAATGACCCAATCAAAAAATGGGCCAAAGAACTAAATAGACATTTCTCCAAAGAAGACATACAGATGGCTAACAAACACATGAAAAGATGCTCAATATCACTCATTATCAGAGAAATGCAAATCAAAACCACTGTGAGGTACCATTTCATGCCAGTCAGAATGGCTGCGATCCAAAAGTCTACAAGCAATAAATGCTGGAGAGGGTGTGGAGAAAAGGGAACCCTCTTACACTGTTGGTGGGAATGCAAACTAGTACAGCCACTATGGAGAACAGTGTGGAGATTTTTTAAAAAACTGGAAATAGAACTGCCTTATGATCCAGCAATCCCACTGCTGGGCATACACACCGAGGAAACCAGAAGGGAAAGAGACACGTGTACCCCAATGTTCATTGCAGCACTGTTTCTAATAGCCAGGACATGGAAGCAACCTAGATGTCCATCAGCAGATGAATGGATAAGAAAGCTGTGGTACATATACACAATGGAGTATTACTCAGCCATTAAAAAGAATACATTTGAATCAGTTCTAATGAGGTGGATGAAACTGGAGCCTATTATACAAAGTGAAGTAAGCCAGAAAGAAAAACACCAATACAGTATACTAAAGCATATATATAGAATTTAGAAAGATGATAACAATAACCCTGTGTATGAGACAGCAAAAGAGACACTGATGTATAGATTAGTCTTATGGACTCTGTTGGAGAGGGCGAGGGTGGGAAGATTTGGGAGAATGGCATTGAAACATGTATAATATCATGTATGAAACGAGTTGCCAGTCCAGGTTCGATGCACGATACTGGATGCTTGGGGTTGGTGCACTGGGACAACCCAGAGGGATGGTATGGGGAGGGAGGAGGGAGGAGGGTTCAGGATGGGGAACACATGTATACCTGTGGTGGATTCATTTTGATATTTTGCAAAACTAATACAATATTGTAAAGTTTAAAAATAAAATAAAATTAAAAAAAAGAATAGTTTGTATATATGAGTTAAACTCAATAAATATGGGTGTGAAAATGAGAGAGGGACTTCAATACATTACCTTTGTGACAGCCACTTCCCTTCTGACTCAGTCTTTTGTTAACATTGTTTTCCACGGTGTATGCAATGCTTCAGAATGCCAATTTTTTTTGCCATCAGATTAGTGAGGATGATAACTCAAGCCTGGGTTAACATTTTGAACACTTTTTTTTTTTCTTTTAGTGATTGTATAAAAACTCTGATAGTAATCTTGGTCATTTTTGCATGCTGCTGCTGCTGCTAAATCGCTTCAGTCGTGTCCGACTCTGTGTGACCACATAGACGGCAGCCTACCAGGCTCCTCCATCCCTATTGCTGCTTATAGGAACATTAACTTCTTCTTAAAAGACTAGATGTTCATGTGTAGAAACACAGGCTAAGTGGCTTAGAGTAATAGCAGAGCTGACAAGGAAGTTTGCCAAACACTTCTTGACTCTTGTGCTTGTTTCTATGTGTCTGTTTCTATTAGGTGAAACAGCTGCCTCTCCAAGCCTTGGAGCAGTGGCCTTATGGAGGAGATGAAACTTATTGTTCAAGCTTGCCCTAGCTCTTGTTTGTCTCACAAACCTTTGTGATCTTCAAAGCAACTTGATTTACTGTTAATAACTCCCAGTGGGTGAGGATGTGCCAAGTCCTGTCAATGGTCCAAACAGAGGCATCTCAGCTGGCATCTAGTTTCAGGCTGACTGGAAGCTAGACCATCAAACAGCAACTTTTACAAATATATCCAGTCTCGTGGGACCACAATCATAAATCCTGCTGGTCTCCAGGTTGGGTGATCAGAGGGGGTCCCCTGTGGGGCAGTTGCAAAAACTGGGCCTCTGGAAGAGTGTATAAGTTCTTTTTAGGGAGATACCAGTGAGCCATGGCAAAGTAGAGAGCAGAAAGATGGCATTCCCAGGCCTGTGTTCTCTGAGAGTATCTTTTGGTCTTTAGATGTGTTCCGGACCTGAAGCCTGCTTCTCAGATTAAGGTTGGGGTGTGTTACTGTCAGCTGTCCAAACAGTGCCTTGAGGCTGATAGACTTTCAAGACCTTTCTGCTTGTTACAGTCCTGTGGGACTAAGAATGCAAGCCTGCCGGTTTCAGAGGAGGCCATCAAGGAGCATCCTCTGTGCAGTGGCCACCAGAACTGGACACCAGATGTAAAAACTGGGGCAGCAGACCTGTGCTGGACCTTCCTTTTGAGATGCCAGCACTGTGAATTGCAGTAGAGGGGAGAGTGTGAAGTTTGTACTGCCTTCTGAAGTCTCTGGAAAGGTTTAAGCCAGCCCTCAGATGACCAAAGACTTCTTTGTGCCCAGTTCAATGGCATCTTTACCATATTTGTGTAATTTTGAGCTTTAATTCCTTCCTTTTCAGACCAGCTTTAACATTTTTTTTGCGGTCAGTTTTCTGGAGGATATTCCAGTTATTAACTTTCTTGGCCTTTAGTCTAGTGCCTCACTCCTTGGTCTGTTCAGCAGTACCATGCAGTGTACATTTTCTGCCCTGCTGTGAACAGATGCAGATTTAATGCTACCTTCTGCTAGTGGATCCATTTCAGATAAGACTTTTGTTATTCTTCGTTCATTCTGTTCTGGTTGGAATGTTCTTTTCATCCTTGCCTACATTAGATTTTGCTCCCATCATATTTTTGTTGCAGTGCAGTATGTGTTCAGAGTGTTATTCACATCCTAAATACAAAAATGGTCACTAGCTCAGGATAGAGAGGCATGATGTAATTGAATAAAAACTCACTGACTGCATGGAGAAAGTATGGCTCTTTTTAATACTGTAGCCACTAGCCACATGTTGCTGTTGACTACTGGAAATGTGAGCAGTCCAAACTGAGACATGCTGTCAGTGTAAAATACAGTCTGGATTTAGATGGTTTAGTACAAACAAAAGAATGTAGATTCTCATTAATATTTTATGTGATTATGTGTTTAAATGATACTAGGATAGGATAAATATATCATAATTAATTTTAACTGTTTCTTTTTACCTTTTTATCATTTTAAAGAACATCCTTATAACTCATTTGTTTTTATAACTGGATGTTTGTACCTTTATTCTTCCTCACCTGTTTCATTCATCCTCCTACCTCCCTCCCCTCTGGCATCCACCTGTTTATTCTCCATATTTATGAGTTTGTTTCTGTTTTGTAATGTTTGTTCATTTTAAGATGTCACATATAAGTGAAATCATGTGGTATTTGTCTTTCTCAGTCTAATTTGTTTCATTAGTGTAATACCCTCTAGATCCATTTATGCTGTTGCAAATACCAAGAGTACCTTCTTTTTATGGCTTTATCATCTTGGGTAGTGTGAATAGTGCTGCAATGAACATAGGTGTGCACATATCTTTTTGAATTAGTATTTTCATTTTCTTTGTATAAATACCAGGAATGGAATTGCTGGGTTGTATGGCAGTTCTAGCTTTAGTTTTTTTGAGGAACCTCCACACTGTTACTAGTGGCTGAACTGATTTACATTCTCACCATCCGTGTTAGAGGGCTCCTTTTCCCCCACATTCTCAACCAAACTTATTATTTGTTGTCTTCTGATAATGTCCATTCTGGCAGGTGTGAGGCGATATCTCACTGTGGTTTTTGATTTCCATTTCCCTGATAGAGATATGAGCATCTTTTTTGTGAGTCTGTAATAGAACGTGGCTGAGTGCAGCCCTTAGCACGCTACTGTTGCTGTGCGCCATTACCCTGCATCTCATTAGGAAACATCCGTTACCACCGTGGGACCATTAGTGGTCCTGCTCAGCCATTGATTGATGCCGCAGTGGGGCCCTCCCACAAGCAACCAACTGTCAGTGACCGTTACTAGGCCCGTTCACCAACTGGTGATCATTAGGTAGCTGCTACTGCTGCTGCTGCTGCTAAGTCGCTTCAGTCGTGTCCGACTCTGTGTGACCCCATAACGGCAGCCCACCAGGCTCCCCTGTCCCTGGGATTCTCCAGGCAAGAACACTGGAGTGGGTTGCCATTTCCTTCTCCAATGCATGAAAGTGAAAAGTGAAAGTGAAGTCGCTCAGTCGTGTCCGACTCTTAGCAACGAGTTAGGTAAAAGGCAGATCCCAGCCTTCTTCCTGGGGACCCTCCACCTCATCTTGTGACAGAGTGCGATGAAGGGCAGCCCTTAGCAAAAGGCTGTCTGCTGTGCACCATAACTTTGCACTGTGTTACCAGACAATGGGTCCGCTCAGTCATTGGTCAGCACTGCAGTGGGCCCCTCCCACAAGCTACCAACGGTCAAGGAGCGACCTTTAGTGGTCCTGCTCAGTCACTGGTTGGTGCTGCAGTGGGCCCCGCCCACAAGCAACCAACTGTCAAGGAGCGACCGTTAGTGAGGCATTCAGCCAATGGTTGAGGGAATGGTGGTCCTTAGGTGGAGAGTGAGGTAAGAGACAGGTCCTGGCCTCTCTGAGCTCACCTGCTCACCAGGGCCACCCAACTGGCCTTGGCCCAGGCCTTGAGGCAGCAGTGAATCTCTCCCCTATCCCTGTCCCCTGATCAAATAGCAGCAGCAATCTTCATTTGGGTGGCCTGAGGAGCCTAAAGGCCAGTTGGGTCCTGGACACCTGGCTCCCTCAGTGAGTAACAGCTGGGCGGGGTCTGGGGAACTGTCCCTGAGGGAGCCACCAACGGAGGTCCTTCAGTCAGGACCTGGACCTCAGAGGGGAAAAGTTGTGCCTTGGGACCTTGCCCTTTCTTGACAGAACAGAGAATAACATTTGTTTGGTAGAGATTTAAAGGAACATTATTACCTGACCTCAAGAAAAGAGACTCTGACACCAAGGAGTTTGTAGCAACTAACCATGGCCCTCCCTTTTCAGAGAAAAGGGCTTTGCTGAGAACTTTTGGAGAGTTTGGGGGTTTTATGGCATGACCCACCCATTTCCTTGCATGGCCCTTAATAAACCTTTCTCTGTCCAATCTCTGACATTTTCATATTGTTTGGCTTCACTGTGTGTCAGGCACATGGACTTGTGTTTCTGTAACATGTCTATTCTTCTTTGGAAAAATGCCTATTCAGGTCCCCTGCCAATTTTTAAATTGAGTTCTTTTTTTGATGTTGAATTATATGAATTTTTGGTATATTTTAGATATTAACTCCTTAGCAGATATATTGTTTGTAAGTATCTTCTCCCATTCAGTAGGCTGCCTTTTTGTTTTGTTATTAGTTTTTCACTGTGCAAAAGCTTTTTAGTTTGATGTAGTTCCAGTTTGTTTATTTTTGCTTTTGTTTCCCTTGACTGATTAGACATATCCCAAAAATATTGCTAAGAGTGATATCAAAGAGCATACTGCCTATGTTTTCTTCTAGAAATTTTATGCTCTCAGGTCTTGTTTAAGTTTTCAGTCATTTTGAACTTATTTTTGTATATGGCATGAGAAAGTAGTCCAATTTGATTCTTTTGCATGTGGCTGTCCAGCTTTCCCAACACCTTTGATTGAAGTGGATGTCTTTTCTCCATTGTATATTCTTACCTCCTTTGTTGTAGGTGAATTGCCCATATGTGTGGGTTCATTACTGAACTTTCTATTCTGTTTCATTGATCTATGTGTCTGTTTTTGTGCCAGTATCATCCTGTTTTGATGACTGCAGCTTTGTAGTATAGTTTGAAATCAGGGAATGTGATACCTCTAGCTTTGTTCTTTTTCAAGATTGTTTTGGCTATGTGGGGTCTTTCATGTTTCCACACAAGGTTTAAAGTAATTTGTTCTAGTTCTGTGAAAAATGCCATTGGTAATTTGATAGGGATTGCACTGAATCTGTAGACTACCTTGGGTAGTATGCCATTTTAACAATATTAATTCTTCCAATCTATGAGCACTGTATATCTTTCTGTTTATTTGTGTTCTTTTTACTTTTATAATCAGGCCACTAGGGAACTTAAAATTATGTATGTGACTAGCATTTGTTGCTTATATTTCTGTTCAATAGTATGTAAAGTTGGTATAGATGTTATATTCTAGATATTTAAAATATATAGACCCTATTTCTTATTTTTTTCTCTTATCTTCCCTCCCTTCTTATAAATATACCTGTAATGTTGTCCTGTTGAGGAGAAGGTAAGACATAATGTGTTTATTCAATGATCAACTCCCTAGTGATCAACCAACCACACTTCTCATTATAGGTAGTTGCCATGCACTTCTGTGAAAGCTCCCAAGATACCAAATTAGTAAAAGCTGGATTATATGAGACCATATTTTTTATGTGCTGAAGTTAAACCAACTGGCAATCTTGAGAATTCACTGAACCCGGAAAAAGTGTATTGAGAATCTGCTAAAAAGAGTTTGAAATAAATTTCAGCAATCCTTGTTTTCAAGTACGAATTCTTTTGAAACTTGTTACTATCAGTCAGTGAGAATTTAATATTATCAAAGTGTTGAGCAGTATTATGCATTGTAAAAAACTGGATGCTATTTTCAAGTCTATGGAGGTGAATTCAGTCCAGGAAATGTTCTGTCCTTTATTATTTTGTTTGGTATAGCATCAGGCACATGGTTTATTTGCAAACTTGTTTTGTGGCAGCATTTTAAAATTTCAGAAGCTTTTATTATAAAAGTAACACTTTACTCATATGAACTTGGACAATGCAAAATTATAAATGCCTAATTTTAATGTAATGTCTCTCATAATTGTGTCTATATTAAATATAGTAATATATAGCTTTTAATAGACAATAAATAGAACATGTGTAAGGGTTTTTGCTACATCTCATAAAAGACAGAAACCACACTGAGTGAGGGCCACATTTATCCAGTTTTTGCTTCCTGGGCACTGTCAATCCTCTGTCATTGCATATAAAATCCAAGCAAAAAGCAACAGTCTTGGGCTGAGGAGTTAAGAGTTCAGAGTTTGGGGCTGCCAGAGTGACTGGATATGGAAATAGAAAATCCAAGAAAGGAAGCACAAAAGGAAATGCCTCAAAAATCCTTGGATTTAACAATGTCACAAGATACAAAGTTAACATAAAAAAGCCAGTTGTATTTCTGTATATTGTTGTTGTTGATCAGTCATTCAGTTGTGTCCGAATCTTTGTTACTCCATGGACTGCAGCACACCAGGCTTCCCTGTCCTTCATCATCTCCTGGAGTTTGCTCAAACTCATGTCCACTGAGTCAGAGATGCCATCCAACCATCTCATCCTCTGTCGTCCCCTTCTCCTCCTGCCCTCAATCTTTCCTAACATCAGGGTTTTTTCCAATGAGTCGGCTCTTCGCATCAGGTGGCCAAAGTATTGGAGCTTCAGCTTCAACATCAGTCTTTCCAGTGAATATTCAAGGTTGATTTCATTTAGGATTGACTGGTTGGATCTCCTTGCTGTACAAGGGACTCTGCAGTCTTCTCTAGCACCACAGTTCAAAAGCATCAATTCTTTGATTTTTCAGCCTACTTTATGGTCCGACTCTCATATCCATACATGACTACTGGAAAACCATAGCTTTGACTAGACAGACCTTTTGTGGCAAAGCAATATCTCTGCTTTTTAATATGCTGTAGTTTGTCATTGGTTTTCTTGTAAGGAGCAAGCGTCTTTTAATTTCCTGGCTGCAGTCACCATCCGCAGTGATTTTGGAACACAAGAAAATAAAATTTGTCACAGTTTCCACTTTTTCCCTTTCTATTTAGCAACAAACAATTAGAAAATGAAATTTATAAAAAATAATTTGCATGATTGCACTAAAAATATGAAATCCTTAAGTGAAGAAGCTCTACACTGGAAACCAGAAAACTTTACAGAGAGAAATTAAAGACAAAATAAATGGAGAGAAGTGCCATGTTCATAGATTAGAAGGCTCAATACTGTTAAGATGTTAATACCCTGAAACCCTGGTCTCTAGTCAATGCAATCTCAATCAAAATCCCAAGTGGTTTTATTAAAATAGAAAGTGCTAGTCTGATTCTAAAATTCATATGAAAATACCAAGAAACTAGAATAGCTAAAACAATTTTTAAAATAACAAATTTGGAGAACTTACAGTAGATGATTTCAAGACTTATTATAAAGCAGTAGAAATTAAATCAATGTCATATTGGCATAGGCCTTCCCTAGTGGCTCACCGGTAAAGAATCTACCTGCTAATGCAGGAGATGCAGGAAGATCCCCTAGAGAAATAATAAAGGTGACAGCAGAATGAAGTGCTCCTCTCTTCTACATTAAGATTCATCTCTCCTGTAATTTCCTAAAAACAGGACAATTTCTCAGTGAATTCAAGTGAAAAGTTCTTGGTGGCTTTCAGTAGAAATGTGTAATAATATATTGTTTGTGTTGTGCTCAGTTGTGTCTGACTCTTTGTGACCCTTTGGACTATAGCCCGCCAGTTTCCTCTGTCCATGGGATTTTTCTGGCAAGAATACTGGGGCAGTTGTCATTTCCTCCACCAGTGGATCTTCCTGACCCAGGGATCGAATCCGTGTCTCCTGCACTGCAGGTGGATTCTTTAACCTCTGAGCCATTGGGGAAGCCCAGTTTTTCCCAAACAAAAGTGAGAGTGTGCTAGGCATTTTCCTATTTAGCCTGTCATTTTAGTTCTATAATAATATGAGCACAGGTTGAAGTTGTAGATACTCCCTGCATTACAGCTTTATTTTACTCCATTTATAGCTGTAAAATAAGCTTAGCACTACTTGAATCCTAATTTCAAAGATTTCCAGTTGCAAAGTTGGCAAAACTATTGTTGGGGGCATGTATCAAGAATCTTGCTTTTCATTCCACCCTGCTCCCCTCCCCACTTGGAAGGAATGTATTTATTTATAAGAATTAAAATTATCTGTGGAGTGATGTAGGAAATATTAAATGTAAATTTTACTGTGAAGTTTGCAATAGCCACAGGCATCGATTTTATTTCTGAATATAGAAAAAAGATTTGAATAAATGAAATGCTTTGATTTTAGGCTTCTTTTATTAAAAAAAAAAGAGTTTACTTGAGACAAGACTTCAAAGGTAGTGTTTATAAAGAGTTTTATACACTGGAGTTTTAAAGGATATTCTTTAAAGCTTTCCTAGGCTTATTGGAGAAAAACAGAAACACTAATAAATCTGTACAAATTTCTTCATTCTAGTGTGGAGACTTAATATGCTGGTTTTAAAGATGAACTTATAAAATGCTTTGTGAGCACACTTCACGCTTATTAGCTTGCTTAACAGCTGGTGGTTACCTTGAGCCTTTTTATGGCTAGAGGTGAGATGATCAGAGGAAGGTTTAGGAATACCACACTTTCTGTCTCTACCTTCTCTTGGTCCAGATCTTTATGTCCACTTACCTGAACTGTTAGATTAGCCTGTTGCCTGACTTTCTGTGTGAAATAGCCATCCCCATTGTTCCTAACCCCCAGAACACTGGGGTATTCCCCTGAATGTAAATTAGATTCAGATACCTCTGGCATCTAAAACTCATCTGATTTTTCTTCACACTTATTTTTCTAGTCCTTTCTCCTACTGCTCCTTCTCATACCCTCTACACCAAGTCAAATTTTCTCCTCACAATTTGTGCAGTAAAGCCCACATGTGCTCCGCAGTGAGTTTCGCCATGATGTTCCCTCTGTGTGGAACATCTCTGTGCTTTGTTCCCTACTTCTGTTCTGTATGTTGAAATCCTACCCATAGATCAAATCTCTCCTTCCTCCGTGAAGCCACCCTAGGATCTCCCTAGTTGAGTGGAATGCTCTTTCTGCATACTGGGTAAGCTTGTACCTTTATTGTAGTAATTATCACAATTCATCTTGTGTGCTGGTTAGTCTTATTTTTCCTATAATGAAGATAAATCTTCATGTCTTGTAAGTATTTTTTTTAAACCCAATAATGCTTAGCAAAATTAGAGATGCAAATATTTTTTGAATTCATGAATCACTGAATTTGGTATGTTTGTTTTCCTACAATTACTGAATTCAGTACAGTACTACTTGCTATGTATATTGATTGTTTTCTATTTATTAAATAGTTTTTCTATGGCTTACTCATGTTTCTCTGATTACTTTTATTATTTTAAACTTAAAGAAAGTTGAAAAGATAGTTCAAGAAACATCTATATACCCTTTATCCAGATTTACTAAGTATTTACATTTTGTTCAATTGCTTTATTCTCTGCCTCTGTCTGCTTGAACTTGGAAGCATTATGTTGCTTTCCTAAGGATAAGATCCTTCTCTGACACAACCATAGTATAATGATCAAAAAAGGATATTTTACATTGATATTGTATTCCTGTCTAATCTACAGTTCATAATCAAATTTCATCAGTTCAAAGAATGACCTTTATAGCTATGTGGTGGTGACAGAGTCGCTAGGTCTTATCTGACTCTTTGCAACTCTATAGCCCACTAGGCTTCTCAGTTCATGGGATTTCCAGGGCAGGAATACTGGAGTGGGTTGCAATTGTCTTCTCTAGGGGATCTTTCTGACCCAGGGATAAATCCCAAGTCTGAGCCACCAGGAGCTACTTTCCTCCCTAATTTAGTATTAATATATAATCTTGCATTCCAGATTGCCTTTTCTTGTCATGTCTCTGTAGCCTTCTTCCATCTGGAATAGTTCCTCAGTCTTGTCTTTATTAATTATAATATATTGAAGAGTATTTTGTCGAACGTTCCTTGAATTGGGCTTGTGGGATGCTCTGGAGTTAAATAGCACATGTAATGTTATGTCCTTCCCTGTACATCCTGATAGGAAACATGTGATATCAGTTTGCCCCAGTATTGATGATGTAAACTTTGATCATTTCATTAAGCTTATCAGGACCCTCCACTCTAAAATTACCATTTCCCTTTGGAATCAATTAGTACTTTGTGGTCGATACATTTGAACTCCAAGTATTCTGGTTCTCACTGAACTTTTACTTACTGGGAACAAACTGCTATGTATAAAATAAATAAGCTACAAGAATATATTGTAAATCACAGGGAATATAGCCAATAATTTATACTGGCTTTAAATGGAGTATAGTGTATAAAAGTTTTGAATCCCTATGTTATACATCTGAAACTAATATATTATAAATGAGCTATACCTCAAAACAAAATCATGTTTAGCCACTGACTTTAGCAACCATTAATGGTTTTCTGACTGTTATTTTTGTTTCTCTACTTATTAGTTGAACTTCTATTGATAAGAAGGCCTTTACTGGTGCCAAGACTATACAGTAGAAACAGAACAGTCTCTTCAATAAATAGTGGTATGAAAGCTAGGCAGCCACATGCAAAAGAAAGCAACTGGACTGTTATCTTATACCATACTCAAAAATTAACTCAAAATGGATAAAAGACTTGAATGTTAAGACCCAAACCCATAAAACTAGAAGAAAACATATGTGGTAATTTCTTTGGCAGCAATTGAATGATACTTTTGTATCTGACAATAAAAGCAATGATATCAAAACCAAAAATAAGTAAGTGGGACCATGTCAAACTAAAAAGCTTCTGCTGAGTAAAGGAGACCACCAGAAAATGAAATGGCAACCTACTGAGTGAGAGAAAATATTTACAAATTTTGTATCTAATAAAAGATTAATGTCCAAAAGGTATAGAGAACTCACATAACTCAACATCAATAAAGCAATGTGATTAAAAAATAGGCAGATGAACTGAGTAGACATGTTCCCAAAGAAGACATATAGATGGCCAATGGGTGTATGAAAAGATGTTCAATGTTACTATCAATCATCATCATCTATCATCAGGGAAATGCAAATCAAAACCGCACTGAGATGTCACCCCACACCTGCCAGAAAGGCTATTATCAAGAAGACAAGAAGGTGTTGGCAAGGAAGTGAAGAAATAGGGAGACTTTGTGCACTGCTGGTAGGTATGTAAATTGGTGCAGCTACTATGTGAAACAGTATGGAGGTGCCTCAAAAAATTAAAAATAGAGCTGCCATATGATTCAACAATTCCACTTCTGAATATTTATCTAAAGAAAACAAAAACACTAACTCAAAAATTTACATTGCCCCAGTGTTCATGGGAGCATTATTAACAGTAACCAAGATATAGAAACAACCTAACTGTCCATCAGTAGATGACTTGGTAAACAATGTGTGGTATGTAAATACATTGAAATAGTGTTCAGCCTCAAAATAGAGGGAGCTCTTGCTATTTGAGACAACATACATAGATCTCTGTGGCATCATGCTAAGTGAAATATGTGAGATGGAAAAAGATCAATACTTTATGTATCTCATTTGTAAGCATATGTGTACATGCATGCTTAGTCATGTCTGACTCTGTGTGACCCCATGGACCATAGCCCACCAGGCTCCTCTGTCTGTAGAATTCTCCAGGCAAGAATACTGGAGTGGATTGCCTTTCCCTTCTCCAGGGGATATTCCTGACCCAGGGATTGAACCCGGGTCTCCTGTATTGCAGGCAAATTCTTTACCATCTGAGCCACCAGGGAAACTCACTCATTTATATGTGGAGTCTTAAAAAAATATCTCACCAACATAGAACAGTTTGATGGTTGCCAGAGGGAGAAAGTGTATGAGTGGGTGAAATGGCTAAAGGTGGTCAAAAGTTCAAATTTCCAGTTATAAATAGGTCATTAAAGTGTAACACAGTATGGTTACTATAGTTAATACTGCATTGCATATTTGAAAGTTGCTAAGAGTAAATTTTAAAACTCTCATTGTAAGAAAAATTTTATGTCAGATGACAGCTGTTAATTGGACTTACTATGATTATCATTTTGCATGTATACAAATCTTGTCCACCTGGAACTAATGTCGTGCAGTAGACCTGGGTTCCATCCCTGGGGTGGGAAGATCCCCTGGAGGGGAGGGCATGGGAGCCATTCCAGTATTCTTGCCTGGAGAATCACCACGGATAGAGGAGCCTGGCGGGCTACGGTCCACGGGGTCACAAAGCGTCGGACACAACTGAGCCACTAAGCACAGCATGACACTGCAATAAAAACCTTTTATTTATTTATTTATGGACTGATGGATTCTTATTTTAGTCAGTAATTTTGATTGTTTTCATTCACATATTGACTCAGATTCAGCTAATCAAAGCCCCTTCAGACTCGCTATTGTGTCACTTTTACCAGTTTCATTTATTTTTTGAACATTTCCTTATTGTATAGCACAAGATGTTCTAGGCTTATTGTATACTTTTCCTGCCTCAGCCCTTGAATTAGCCTTTTCTCCTTGAAGAAACCAAGAAACCTTGGTTCTTTTAATGAAGGATGGTATTTAGAACTGAGATCTGGGAGCCAAGCATGTTTCTTCTACTGGGTATCATTTTTTTCTGGATCTTCTTAGAAGACAAAGCTGGAAAATTTATGCTTGTGTGTGTATATACATGCACACATGCACGCACACACACATATATATCCTATTTATTTCTAAACTTAACTGTTCACGTGAAAAGCTATAAATTTATATTGGTAATTTCAATTCAGTCAGACAACACAGATTACTTCCATATTTTTCTCGTTTCTGTATTTGTAACTCCCTTTTGTAGTAGTGAGAAACCTGGTTTCAATATGTTGAGTGTTTATGCTTATTTGGTCAAGTCTAGAGTGCGTAGCGGAGAAGGCAATGGCACCCCACTCCAGTACTTTTGCCTAGAAAATCCCATGGATGGAGGAGCCTGGTAGGCTGCAATCCATGGGGGTCGCTAGAGTTGGACACGACTGAGCGACTTCACTTTCACTTTTCACTCTCATGCATTGGAGAAGGAAATGGCATCCCACTCCAGTGTTCTTGCCTGGAGAATCCCAGGGACAGGAAGCCTGGTGGGCTGCCGTCTATGGGGTTGCACAGAGTTGGACACGACTGAAGCAACTTAGTAGCAGCAGCAGCATCAGAGTGCGTAGAGGAGAAGGCAATAGCACCCCACTCCAGTACTCTTGCTTGGAAAATCCCATGGACGGAGGAGCCTGGTAGGCTGCAGTCCATGGGGTCGCTAAGAGTCAGACAGGACTGGGCGACTTCACTTTCACTTTTCACTTTCATGCTTTGGAGAAGGAAATGACAACCCACTCCAGTGTTCTTGCCTGGAGAATCCCAGGGACGGCGGAGCCTGGTAGGAGGCTGTCTATGGGGTCGCATAGAGTTGACACGACTGAAGTGACTTAGCAGTAGCAGTAGAGTGTGTAGGAAGCAGTTTCAGAGTTGCTGTTCCCATACCACTGTGTTCCTTTCCAGTTAATCCTCTCTTCAACCCTGCAACCAAGAGACATCAACTTTTCTGACACTGTTTACCATAGTTTAGTTTTGCCTGTTCTAGAACTATATATAAATGGAATTATATTGTACATATTTCTTTTGTGTGTATCTGGCTTCTCATGTTTTTGAGATTCATTCACACTGATGTATGTATCAGCAGTTTCTTTTAATCCTGGGCAGTATTCCCTGGTGTAATTGTACCACAATTTGTTTATCCATTCTTTGGTTGATGGGCATTTGGGTTGACTCTAGATTTTAGCTATTTTGAATAAAGTAAGTGGCTCTGAAGATTTTTACCCAAATCTTTTTTGTGGACATTTTGTTTTCATATTTTGGGTTAGAATTTTAGGAGTAGAATAGCTGAATCGTTGTGTAGGTGTTAACTTGACTGTATCAGAAACTGCAGAACCCTTGTTTCTAAATGATTGTTTCAACTTATCACTTCCACCTGCAAGATATGAGTGTTCCATTTGCTTCACATCCTTGTTAACATTCTGCATTTTTAGTCTATTTAGTTGTAGCTTTTCCAGTGGATGTGTAGTAGTACCTCATTGTGATTTTAATCTTCATTTTCCTGATGATCAGTGAGGAAAATTTTTTTATATATATGTATCGATCATTTGTGGAGAAGGCAATGGCACCCACTCCAGTACTCTTGCCGGGAAAATCCCAGGGACGGGGGAGCCTGGTGGGCTGCTGTCTCTGGGGTCGCACAGAGTCGGACACGACTGAAGCGACTTAGCAGCAGCAGCAGCATTGATCATTTTTATATTTTGGTCAAATTTCTGTGGATATCTGGGACTGATTTTATTTATTTATTTTTTAAAATTTATTTTTATTTAAAAAATGTATTTATTTTAATTGGAGGTTAATTACTTTACAATATTGTATTGGTTTTGCCATACATCAATATGAATCCGCCACGGGTATACATGTGTTCCCCATCCTGAATCCCCCCTCCCACCTCCTTCCCTGTACCATCCCTCTGGGTCATCCCAGTGCACAAGCCCCAAGCATCCTGTATCCTGCATCAAACCTGGACTGGCGATTTGTTTCTTATATGATATTATACATGTTTCAATGCCATTCTCCCAAATCAACCCACCCTCTCCCTCTCCCACAGAGTCCAAAAGACTGTTCTATACATCTGTGTCTCTTTTGCTGTGGGACTGATTTTATTAGTTGTTTTTCTTTTCATTACTGAGTTGTAGGAACTCTTTTTATATTCTGACTTTGAATTATTTTCTAGAAGTGTGTTTTCAGAGTATTTTCTCCAAGTCTGTGACTTGCCTATTCTCTTTTTTCTTGTTGAGCCAGACTTCTAAATTTCAATGA
Source organism: Bos taurus (assembly GCF_002263795.3). Classification (NCBI taxonomy): domain Eukaryota; kingdom Metazoa; phylum Chordata; class Mammalia; order Artiodactyla; family Bovidae; genus Bos; species Bos taurus. Next base: position 33,455,872 of record NC_037331.1, read on the forward strand.
AGTCTAATTTACCTTTTTCCCCCTTCTTTTTGAATCATTGGATTCTGTATCTGTTAAAGAAATCTTTACCTATTGTGAAGATATTCGCTTGTTTTCTTCTAAAAGCTTTATACTTTTTAACATTTAGGTATATGATCCATCTTGAATTAATTTTTTATATAGCTTTACTCATAGGGGTTGAGGTTTATTTTTCCATATGAGTATTCTATTGTCCAGCATCATCTGTTAAAAAAGACTCTCTTCTTCCTATTTAGTTACTTTGGCACTATTTGAGCAGTTAGTTGCTTGTGCGAGTTTCCTGAATAATTTTAATTATAAACATGGCTTTCATTTTCATTGAGCTGTTACTTTATATTTTAAGCAGCATTCATAAAAACCTTTACTCACGTTTCACCTATAGGGACAGTTTGCTGTGGTTTGACTACTTTCTTCATCAAATGCCAGGATAAGTTGGTGTGTGTTTTGCCCTGGGATAACCTCTATCACTGAGGTCTAAAATATGTAGCCTCTGTTTCTTTCAACATTGTCCTTTTGCTAATATGAAAGGATTCCTGCGTAGTTTCTTTCTCACCTTGTTTAGAAAATAAAGACCTAAATAATGTAGTAAATCAGTCTTTCATTTTTAACCAAGCATTATATGCTATGATGCTTATACTAAGTAAATTTTTAAAAAGTGAAAACAGTTGGCAAACTTTTCACCCACCTCCTTTCCTCTCCTTTGTTTTTGTTCATCTATTCAGTGTATGTGTATTGAGCTCCTATTGTAGGCTGCCTCACTGTGGGTCCCTGAGGATGAATGGCAATTGGCTTTTTGTAATCACATTTCATAAACCTTAGAGAACAGACACGGCTGAAATTTGCCATGATGGGTACCTGCACTCAGCCTATAAAATATGCACACACATGCATGTAGATTCCTCCTCACTCTTTGGAAGAGTGAGGAAGCTGCCTTAGAGATCTCATTACTAGTGGTTCTGGGCTATTGTGAAGCGAAGTCTGAGCTCTCCATACAGCTTACTGTTTAGGATTCATTTTCCCAAGGTTAACAATTTTCTTTTGTAGTCTAATATTTATTCTTTGGAGGAGAATACTTGAAATGGTCTCATTTTTCTCTGTTTTAAGACCTTTCAGCATAGCAGTTTTAGGACTTCCTCTCCCATTAGTGGCTTTCACAGTGAGAATGCGCTGTCTGTAATTAGGCCTACAGCTGATGATGGGCCTCCAGTAGCCATCAGCATGCATCCTTGAGAGTGTGTGTTAGGGAAAAATGTGTCGAGTGACTGTTATCTCTAATCCACCGGAGCTGAGCAAGAATAATGGCAGATGACAGGGTAGGCTCAGGCCCAGTACTCCCAGAAAGAGTTGCTTTCTGCAGCATCTTGTGTCAAAGATGCTTCGAGTTTGTGGACAGAGACCTTGGCTGACCGGGCAGCAGCATTATGTTTGGGATGTGGACACGTATTGAATTTGTATTAGCTTCTTTTGTAAGGCAAAGTGCAAGTACATAATGAAATAAGTAATGTGTGTAGAAACATTGATTTTTGTTTCATCCTGGTTCACAGAGGCCAGGTCTGTTCCTGACTGGATGTTTCAAAGGGGGCTGATCTTTAGCCTGCAGCTATTTTGCATTCATTTTGGAAACAACCACATTCCTCCTTTGTTGTCCCCAACCATCCAGGAAAGAGGGGCATCTGTTGTCATATCCATTATTTATCTGTGAGAAACAGTTTTACTTAATTATCTTCTCTGCTATTGGAGGCCTGGTTTGGCTCTCTTCCTTTTGAAAGGATAATTGGACTCAATGCTGTTAATACATTTCAATTAGTGAGCTCATGGCACAGCCAGTGCCTCACACTTAGTTCTTAAGATGGCTTTGTAGATAAGAACCTCTGTAGCAACATGAGAAGCTGGGAGGTGCCTGCTTCCTTAGAGCCCCTTTCAACTCTCACAGCTGCGAAGCCAAGCGCACCTGTTCTCAGCACCGTTATTGCTCTCTGACCCCACCAAAGAGGCAGAGCCGGCTTTCTGGGTTACTTCATGTGGTTCCTTTGTATTGTACCTTTCCCAGCTTCAGAGAAAAATCAGCTCTTTACTCCAGCATAACACGGCTTGTATTTAGAGAGAATGCTTTATTTGATCTAGCTTTACGCTCTGAGCTCCTGCTTCATTATTTTTTTTTAATTGAAGTATAGTTGATTTACAATGTTGTGTTAGTTTCAGGTGTACAGTAAAGTGATTAGTTAAACATATATATACATATATATTCTTTTTTCAGGTTCTTTTCCATTATATGTTATTGCAGGTTATTGTATATAGTTCCCTGTGCTATACAATAGATCATTGTTGTTTCATCTGTTTTATGTACAGTAGGGTGTGTCTGTTAACCCCAGATTGCTCATTAATCCCTCCCCTCCACTTTCCCTTTTGGTAACTGTAAGTTTGTTTGCTACGTCTAAGAGTCCATTTCTGTTTTATAAATAAGTTCATTTGTATCAGTCTTTAGATTCCACATATAAGTGATATCATATGATGTTTGTCTTTGTCTGACTTAATTTAGTATGATAATTTCTAGGTCTATCCATGTTGCTGCAAATGGCGTTATTTTATTCTTTTTATGACTGAATAATATTCCATTGTATATATGTGCCACATCTTGTTTATGCATTCCTCTGCTGATGGTCAACTTAGGCTGCTTTCATGTCTTGGCTGTTGTAAATAGTGCTGCTGTGAACATTGGTGTGCAGGTATCTTTCCAAATTAGAATTTTCATCTTTTCCAGACATATGCCCAGGAGTCCAGCTCTTTCATTTTAAAACAAGGCATTTGAACCACAAAGAGCTTTCAGGTACTTTTGAATTCTGAGGTCTACAATCCTCAGTGAATGTTGAGGTTCTGGAGATTTGTAAGCCATAACATCAGAAATTCAGGACCCAAGATGCCAGTACTCAGGTACCATGGCTGGTACCATGCATGTGTGGCCTTGGGAAAGGGTGGGTTCAGCTAGTCCCTGTCTGCCTTTGTGAAAACGTAGGGCTGCAACTTAAAACACCTCACTTCTTCCTTACTCTTCTTTGAAATTAATCAGGATGATGCTTCTTAGCTGGCGTATTAACATACATTTTTAAAACATAGTTTTCAAATGCCTTCATTAGTCTATGTCACACTGTGTAGTTTGCTGGGAGGATAGTGTTCTCTTCTGAGGAGCATAGACCGAGCCTCTGAGAGGTCAGGTGACTGCCCTACCTTCGTCACCCTTTTGGTCCTTGCTAAGGCTGGAGGTGAGCACCTCAGTTTATAACTTCTGATATTAAGGATGCCACAGGGTGATGGATAATAACACTAACAGATGATTTTCCAGGTTCCCTTTTACTCTGGAGTCAACTCACAGTTGAGAGCATAAGGAGATGCATTCCTTATATTTTAGATCAGAGGAAGGCCTGTGTTACAGTTCCACAAAGCAGGGCCTATGAAGAGATGGCAGACCTATAGAACTTCTGTTATTCCATATTTACTCATCTATGTGGGGACAGAAAGCCTCTATAGGGAGCGAGACTGTGATGTAGTAATTACCCATTTCCCTCCTCTTTGAAGGGTTACTCATCATGTTTCTTCTCCAAAACCAAGCCCCAAAGCCAGAGACAACATGTAGCATGTAGCACTGGAGGTTTTGAAAGAGGGTGGTTCACATTTCACCTGGAATTCCTCTTGGTTGGCAACTCACAGAAGTGTCCCATGTTTTCTTAACAAAAAAGAACTGGGAGGTGGGGCACTTGGGTGTGGAGAGGGTGGAAGCATCCAGCCCCACATACTAAAACTTTTACAACAGTCTCCCAAACTGAAGGATAAGGGGGGCTGGCATTTCCTGAGGACCTTTGTGTTAAGGATGGGACAGTTAGCTGAGCGGGAGGCATTGTTGGGCTTCTCTAGTTATGTGCCCCAAGTAAGTGAGGAGGTACATGTCTGATGAGGAAGTACAGTTCTCACCACTGCTGGGTTCTCGAGGAAATGCACAACCTCCCTTCGCAGTATCTTGTGTGCCTCTGTGGAGGGAACAATACCTGGTGGTATGCTTTCTATCCCAAGCGTACTTGGGAGGTAGAAGGCTTCAGCATTTGACATTCATATTGGGCTTCCCTGGTGGCTCAGATGGTGAAGAATTTTCCTGCAGTGCAGGAGACCCAGGTTCAATCCCTGGGTCAGGAAGATACCCTGGAGAAGGGCATGGCAACCCACTCCAGTATCTTGCCTGGGGACTTCTGTGGGTGGAGGAACCTGGAAGGCTACAGTCCATGCGGTTGCAAAGAGCTGGAAACAACTGAGTGACCAACACTTTCACTTAGGGGGAGAGGTCATGCTGATGGCAATAACAATTACTTGTCACTGGCATAGGATGGAGAAGTAGCAGTGGCCAGCAGAATGACTGCTGCTGCACAAGCTGACCCCACCTGCCTTGCTTCTTCCTTGCCATCCTCAATAGAGCCGGCCTGTGGGGCGGGGAGGGGAGAGCAAGAACTAGTACCTGTGCACAGGCAGTCTGTGTTAGAAGGGTGGGGCACCTTGGCTTTATACTGGGTTGGACTAAATTTTAGACTAGAAGTGACTGGAAACATTGGATTGGATTGAGATATTCCTAATTGGCAAGTTAGTTTAACCTTTGCCTAACTGGATGAGAACCTTGACTTTGACACTGGTAACATTTCATGAAAAAAACCCCAGCACTGTGTTGACTCTTCAGCCAAATCTGCCAGAATAGATCTGCATTGACTTGTAACTCTGGTGGATCACAGTTTACTCCATTAAGTTCAGATGTGCATGGAAAATAAAGCTGCTCCATTTCTCATACCAGAGTTTCCTCAATCTGTCTAATGACGCATCTATCCCTCCTGGGACTTGAGCTTCATTGAGGGAGTGTTAGACACACCTGTCTCACCATTTGCTTGCTGCTGCTGCTGCTAAGTCGCTTCAGTCATGTCCGACTCTCTGCGACCCCATAGACAGCAGCCCACTAGACTCCTGGGATTCTCTAGAATCCCTGGGATTCTCCAGGCAAGACTACTGGCGTGGGTTGCCATTTCCTTCTCCAATGCATGAAAGTGAAAAGTGAAAGGGAAGTCGCCCAGTCGTGCCCGACTCTTAGCGACCCCATGGACTGCAGCCCACCAGGCTCCTCCGTCCATGGGACTTTCCAGGCAAGAGTACCAGAGTGGGGTGCCATTGCTTTCTCCGCCATTTGCTTGCACAGCCTCCTTTTCTTCCTCACAGCAATTTGGGAGCCTGATGTGGTGGGCTTCCTTCATCCAGCTGGACCAAGATGTCCTTTTCTTAATTTCTTGGCAGGATGATTTCCTGGGAGCCTCATTTATGGAGAAAAACAACACATCAGGTGCTGTTATCTCTGGTACACATTATCTCATTTAATCCTCTCCCAGTTCTTAGTGACAATATTTCTGATAATAAATAATCTTTTCTGAATGGAGCTCAGAGAGGTCAAGGTCACTCATCTAGTAAGAGGCAGAATGGAAATGTGAACTTCTCACTCCATTGTGTTCCCCTGTTCTCTCCAGCACATGCTGCTGTTGTAGATCAGCTCTCTTGACAGAGTAGTGAACTTGGCCAGTTACTCAGCGGTGCAGCTACTTTTTGACATGGGTCACTGGATGATGCTTTGTTTTCTTGATTGAAACTACTAAAATGATAGTGCTTTTCCTAGGTCTTAGCTAAGCTGAAGCCTGTGACGTGAATCTGACGAGTGGGGTTCATTCCCTCTTGGATATTTTGTACACTGTGTAGAATGTGGCTGGCGCTTGCTTAGATTACTAAGAGAGGCAGAGGAATGACAACAGTAGACGGCTGGCTCAGGAGCCCCAATAAGTTGGGGACACTGCAGGGCTGAGTCAGACACTGAGTCTGGGCCAGTGAAGGAATTCAGGCTGCTTTTTTTTTTTTTTAAAAGACTTCTTCAGGTTTCTCTGGCATGAGCTGAATTTACAGGACACCTTGGTATTGACGGGGACAGGGGTTCAGAAGCTTTCTCTCTCTGGCTTAGAAAACCAAGCTTCAGATTATGGCCTGGGGACAAGGAGGGTTTTTTCTCAAGAGTCACCTCTGAAGTCTGCAGTTACCCAGGGTGTGCCACTTGAATCTCACAGCTTCCTTTACACATACATGCCTTCCTTTGGGGGGGTAGGTGGATAAATTAGGAGTTTGGGATTACTACATACACACTACCATATTTAAAATAGATAATCAACAGGGATCTAGTGTATAACACAGGGAACTATACTCTCTAATAACCTATATGGGAAAAGAATCTGAAAAAGAATAGATACATACATATGTATAACTGAATTGCTTTGCTGTATACCCGAAACCAGCACAACATTGTAAATCAACTGTACTCCAATATAAAATAAAAAATTAAAAAAGCACAGAAATTCTTCCCTTTCTCTTCCTTTAAAAAAAAAAAAAGTGTAGTGTCCTGAGAGGAAGCCCAGCCTTTGTTGACGAGTGTTCACCAGGACAGTTTCACAAGGGGTGATGTGGCAGCTTGCAGGGAGGGGCGTATAGTGTCCCTTGGAGCTCTTAACAGTTCACACGGCATTTTTGCCTTGCACATGGACAGTAATGTGTTCTCTGCAAGGGTAATCTGGCTCTTGGGGATTGTTTTTCAGTCAAATTCAGGGAGTTCCATATGGCACTGTTTTTATTCTTGCATCATCTTTGTTAGGTATTGACCTTTAGACATGTAAACAGTCTGTTCTGGAAACAAATGTAGTGTGAAGGAGGATCATATCATGTGCATGGATCTTTGTTATAAAAATGCAAAGAGTTTATCTTCAGTGTTTTAGGTCATGAAATTATTCTCAACCACAGGAGTTCACGTGGGAGAACAGACTCTGTTCAGTGTAATTTAGATTCAGTCTCTTAAAACACAGGTGAAATATGGTGCTAAAACTGTATGAATGTTGTTTTCATAGGCAGAGCTTGTTATGGCTCCGTCTTCCCTGGGGAGGCTTGGGGCTTTAGTAGGTGTTGTTGATAAATCTGGGTATGCTGTCTCCAGAAACTGCAGCATAATTCTGATGAACAGAGCAGAGAGGCGACCCAGCACACATGATTATGGGAACTGACCTAATTTTCTACTCCAGGCTATCATTTCAAAGCATATATATTCTTTACTCTGCATTATATATATACTCCATTGATTTTTATTGTTGAATGGTCAAGCTGGTAACTGATAGACTATATCATTTACTAAAGTTAGTTAAGAGTTACCTACAGAGTTTGGTGACAGGGGTACACATTTTTCATTTTAATTGTTTCCCATCTAGGTCTTTTATTAGGGAGGTTTCTTTATTCCTATGGCAGAGTAAAGTACATGACACAGTGATTGAAACAAACTCTGTTTCCAAAAAATGCTAAAACATCAAAGTGCTGAATAATCTGCATAAATCAAGTAGGATTACATATTTGATGTTCTTAAGTGGTCTCACTGGGGAATGCCAAGAAAAGGCTTTTGGTGCCAAATTAGGGGGTTTGTCAGCTGTTTTTTTTTTTCCCCTTTGGCTGCTATAGACTGGGTAATTTACAAGGTGTCTTTTCTTAATCTCTTTTACACAATGTCAAATATGGATAATACCAGAATTAGGAAGGGAAGAAGTGGAAATGGGAGTACTAGTTTGGTACTTTTATTTTTTGTTAACCTTACTAGTATGCAAATACATATAAGAATTTATCTTTTTGCCATGAACACTCCAGAACTCTCCATTAACCATAATTCTTCATTAAATATCCCTTTCCTACACCTGTTGCTTGCTGTTCCTGTTAGTTATGAGGCAGTATAATTTTCTTAGTTTCTTTGAAAAAAATCAAACTATGGAATATTAAAAAATATTTGGTAAGAGAGATTGTTTTAGAACATATATATAACATAAATATTATATATATGGTTGTTATATATACATATTTTACATTTGCCTTATGAAAAATTGATGATCCAATGAATCAGAATTGCCATATACTGTAAATATAGTTGCTATTAACCTGAACAGAATTCTAGAAAGTAGACTAGATGAATGACTGTCAATGGTTGATGTGTGAATTTGGCCCCAGTGGGGTCATTTGGCCATCTCTGAAATATTTTTGATTGTCATGACTTGATGAGGGGAGACCTTGCCTTTGGCATTTGGTGGGTAGAGGTGAGGGATGCTGCTGAAACCCTGAAGTTCACCGGGCAGCTCCCCACAACAAAGACCTATCTGGCCCCACAAAGAACCATCTGGGTCCCAATATCTGAAGTGCGAATATTGGGAAACCCTTGGCTTGACGCAGAGATGGGAAGCCTTGATCTGTAGTCTGGTTCCATCACCAAGAACCATCAAACATTAGGCAAAACTGCTTGACTTCTGTGAGCGTCAGTTTCTTCTTTGTGGCAATACAGATAATGCTTCATTATCCACAAACTTTTGAGTCTCACAGTACAGATCACTGTGAGCTAATAGATGTTAAAATGCTTTATAAACTAAAGATATGTACAACTTGTATGATAATGCTGCTAAGTCACTTCAGTCGTGTCCGACTCTGTGCGACCCCATAAACGGCAGCCCACCAGGCTCCCCTGTCCCTGGGATTCTCCAGGAAAGAATTCTGGAGTGGGTTGCCATTTCCTTCTCCAGTGTATGAGAGTGAAGAATGAAAGTGAAGTTGCTCAGTCATGTCCGACTTGTAGCGACCCCATGGAATAAAGCAAATGTGAGTATTCTTATAGTATCATTGTTTAACAGAACACTTTCTCCACGAATTCAGAATTTTTCATGTGATCATCTCTTGAAGATAAGGTTTACACTTTTATTTCTCTTATATCCTCAAGTATAATTCCAAATATAAAACGGAGCAGTATATTTTTGTTAATTACATACATGTATGTATACTTTCAGTTCAGTTCAGTCGTTCAGTTGTGTCCGACTCTTTGCAACCCCATGAATCGCAGCATGCCAGGCCTCCCTGTCCATCTCCAACTCCCGGAGTTCACTCAAACTCGAGTCCATCGCGTCGGTGATGCCATCCAGCCGTCTCATCCTCTGTTGTCCCCTTTTCCTCCTGCCCCCAATCCCTCCCAGCATCAGGGTCTTTTCCAATGAGTCAACTCTTCGCATCAGGTGGCCAAAATACTGGAGTTTCAGCTTTAGCATCATTCCTTCCAAAGAACACCCAGGGCTGATCTCCTTTAGAATGGGCTGGTTGTATCTCCTTGCAGTCCAAGGGACTCTCAAGAGTCCTTCTCCAACACCACAGTTCAAAAGCACCAATTCTTCAGTGCTCAGCTTTCTTCACAATCCAACTCTCACATCCATACATGACCACTGGAAAAGCCATAGCCTTGACTAGATGGACCCTTGTTGGCAAAGTAGTGTCTCTGCTTTTCAACATGCTATCTAGGTTGGTCATAACTTTTCTTCCAAGGAGTAAGTGTCTTTTAATTTCATGGCTGCAGTCACCATCTGCAGTGATTTTGGAGCCCCCCAAAATAAAGTCAGCCACTGTTTGCACAGTTTCCCCATCTATTTGCCATGAAGTGCTGGGACCAGATGCCATGATCTTCATTTTCTGAATGTTGAGCTTTAAGCCAACTTTTTCACTCTCGTCTTTCACTTTCATCAAGAGGCTTTTTAGTTCCTCTTCACTTTCTGCCATAAGCGTGGTATCATCTGCATATCTGAGGTTATTGATATTTCTCCCAGCAATCTTGATTCCAGCTTGTGCTTCTTCAGACCTTCCATTATAGTCTTTTGTTTGTCTACCCTTGCGTAGGGCTGTTTAATTGTCAGCTCTTAGATAGTGGGTCTAGCCACTCTCTGATTTGCTAGGGGATGTTAATCACATACCATGTGATTCCAAATAAATCCATACTACAGGCTTTTTCATAACAGCGATTCAGTGTTTAGATACCCAAACTGTATAACTAGGTGAGGATGTCTAGAGAAAATCAGTTTGTGTGGTGTAACTGACTGGATGAACATGTGACTGAGAGCTCCTTCTATGACCTATTGGGGATTTGGGTCCACGTGTGATCCAGAAGGAACACACAGATACGCTAGGGCAAGTGACCTTGGTCAGAAGGGACACTCATGATACTTCTTCAGATCAAGGATTGTGATCAGTCTTGAAGAGATCTGAATTTCTTGACTTGTTACAAAAGCCCACCAGCTTCACAGGCTGTTAAGTGAGGGCGTTGTTGATGATTCCGTGTCTTCTCATTTCAGTTGAATTGCTGCTGCTGCTAAGTCGCTTCAGTCGTGTCCGACTCTGTGCGACCCCATAGACGGCAGCCCACCAGGCTCCCCCGTCCCTGGGATTCTCCAGGCAAGAACACTGGAGTGGGTTGCCATTTCCTTCTCCAATGCATCAAAGTGAAAAGTGAAAGTGAAGTAGCTCAGTTGTGTCCAACTCTTAGTGACCCCATGGACTGCAGCTTACCAAGCTCATCCATCCATGGGATTTTCCAGGCAAGAGTACTGGAGTGGGGTGCCATTGCCTTCTCTGCCAGTTGAACTACTTCTGCCTAAATTTTCTAAATGTATGGAGAAATAGGTAGATAAGTAAGGTTGGAATTTTTAATCTTGAAAATTCAGATCATTCCTGGAATCATTTGTCTGGCAGTTCTTGTGGGAGATAGCGGAATAGTTAATTTGAGCATGAAGGATGAGCAGAAGGGGACTGGCAACTTCTCATCTCTTCTTTCTTAGTTGTAGTCAAAAGTGAAAGTGAACTCGCTTAGTCGTGTCCAATTCTTTGCGACCCAATGGACTGTAGCTCACCAGGCTCCTCTGTCCATGGAGTTTTCCAGGCAGCAGTACTGGAGTGGATTGCCATTTCTTTCTCCAGGGGATCTTCCTGACCCAGTGATTGAACCCGGGTCTACCAAGTTGCAGGCAGTTGCTTTACCATCTGAGCCACCAGGGAAGCAATATGATAAATCCCTGTAGTACTCCCCTGGCTTCTTTTTGTGATAGTCATCTGCCTTCATTTAAATTTATATATGAATACCACCTACTCAGGAAAACAGCATATTTAGGTTACTTTCTAGCTCCTTTCATTGGGCCAGACTTTTTGAAAAATTTATCCAGTATCCTCCCCTCTACATGCTTTATTCTAAAGCTTAAATACCCATGGAAAGCATGGGGTATGCAGAAAAATCTAAGTTTTGTTTTTTCCCTTTTGTGTATTGATTCAGTTGTAGGAATAGGTCATCCTTGAAAAAACTAGTTCCAAGCTCAGAGAGAGAAATTTGTAAAGTATATAAATGTAAATGCTGAAATGTATAAAAGTAAAGGTTGAAATATATAAAATGTAAATGCTGAAAGAGCTAAATTTGTGAATTTGCTTGAATATGAATGTGGTTAATATACTTGGGGCCTCCTTGGTAGCTCAGCTGGTAAAGAATTCGCCTGCAATGCATGAGACCCCGGTTCCATTCCTGGGTTGAGAAAATCCCCTGGAGAAGGGATAGGCTACTCACTCCAGTATTCTTGAGCTTCCTTGGTGGCTCAATCGGTAAAAAATCTGCCTGCAGTGCGGGAGACCTGGGTTTGATCCCTGGGTTGGGAAGATCCCCTGGAGAATCCCCATGGACACAGGAGCCTGGTGGGCTACAGTCCATGGGGTTGCAGAGTCAGACAAGACTGAGTGACTAAGCATAGCAGTATCATACTTAAAATTGTTTCAGGAAATGGTCAGCCAAAACTTCTGAGCTGTTCTCAGGGCCTGGTCTATACTACATTCAGAATATATAACTAGGAGAAAGTAGAACAATGTGATGGTTAATATAACTGGGTTAGGGAGTGCCCAGACTTTTGGCCAGATGTTATTCTGGGAGTGTCTGTGAGAGTGTTTATGGATGAAATTAACATCTGAATCAGTAGAGAAAGTAAAGCAAATTTCCCTCTCATTGAGTGGCCCATATCAAGTCAGTGGAAAGTCTGCATAGAACAAAAAGGCTGACCCTTCTGTGAGTATTTCCAACTTTTATCATAAATTTAATAATCTGTTACTTTAGTTGTTAATTTGTCTAACTGGAACATGTTTCCCAAAGGTGAGAATCCTGTCTGTCTTATTCTTCACTTCTCTTGCATTTAGCTCAGTGGTGGGTTTCATTGCAATTAAAGTTTTGGCTCAGGAATATACATAGCCTGGTTTCCCTACAATATCATTGTGACCATGTTGCTTATGTCTTCTTCTGTAACTTAGGGAATCTAACTGATAGAATTGCTCTGAATTAATCCACAACAGTTGACTCCCCAGGAAAGTTTCTTTTAATGACTCCTCTCCTGTCTTTGGGCTTTATTTACTAGATACATTCTTTAATCTTGACTTTATTTTATGCTCCTTCCCTTGACCCCATTCCCAGTTCTGGGAGGAAAATCACTTTACGACTCTATTATGCGCTTGAGAAAAGGGAAGAAATCACAAAAGGATAACAGGCAGCCTGGCCTTGGGATGGAACACAAAGTGGGTTGTGGTAGCCCAGTTGGTTGCTCCACTCTTGCTCACTTTCATCTTCCTTCCTTCCACCTTGGTTTTGTTTATAAGTCTACCATGTGCTTCTGGGTAAATAACTATGTATACAACTCCAGGAATGCTTTCAGTTAGTACAAACTAGGAGTCAGTCAATTATATGAATCCAAATCCAGGCCTCCACCAGTTTCTGTCAGTATGGTTGGAACACAACTTTTACTCATTTATGTGTTGTCTATTCCTGCTACAGTGGCAGTTGAATAGTTTTCTGATGAATGGTCTGAACCAATCGTCAAGATCTTTCCCTTGCTAGAGGTTAAAAGTGGACATGTGATCCTGTCCTGGCCTGTGAGATGAAGGGAAAATATCCTTAACAATAGACAGAAAAACTGACAGACATGATTATTTATTCTGTTTCTGGATATTGCGTTTTGTGAAGGTGTTAGCTGGGACTACTATAACCATCTTGTGACCACATTAAGAATGAAGCCAACCCTAATAGAAAGGAAAAATACAGTTAACCTGCAAACAACATGGGTTTGAATTGCACAGGTTCACTTTCAGTTCAGTTCAGTCACTCAGTCATGTCCGACTCTTTGTGACCCCATGAATCACAGCACGCCAGGCCTCCCTGTCCATCACCAACTCCCGGAGTTCACTCAAACTCATGTCCATCGAGTCAGTGATGCCATCCAGCCATCTCATCCTCTGTCGTCCCCTTCTCCTCCTGCCCCCAATCCCTCCCAGCATCAGGGTCTTTTCCAATGAGTCAACTCTTCGCATGAGGTTGAAACTCATGTGAAGTACTGGAGTTTCAGCTTCAGCATCAGTCCTTCCAATGAACACCCAGGACTGATCTCCTTTAGGATGGACTGGTTGGATCTCCTTGCAGTCCAAGGGACTCTCAAGAGTCTTCTCCAACACCACAGTTCAAAAGCATCAATTCTTCGGCACTCAGCTTTCTTTACAGTCTGATTCTCACATCCATACATGACCACTGGAAAAACCATAGCCTTGACTAGACGGACCCTTGTTGGCAAAGTAATGTTTCTGCTTTTGAATATGCTTTGTAGGTCGGTCATAACTTTTCTTCCAAGGAGTAAGCGTCTTTTAATTTCATGGCTGCAGTCACCATCTGCAGGGATTTTGGAGCCCCCCAAAATAAAGTCTGACACTGTTTGCACTGTTTCCCCATCTATTTGCCATGAAGTGATGGGACCAGATGCCATGATCTTCGTTTTCTGAATGTTGAGCTTTAAGCCAACTTTTTAACTCTCCTCTTTCACTTTCATCAAGAGGCTTTTTAGTTCCTCTTCATTTTCTGCCATAAGGGTGTTGTCATCTGCATATCTGAGGTTATTGATATTTCTCCCAGCAATCTTGATTCCAGCTTGTGCTTCTTCCAGCCCAGCATTTCTCATGATGTACTCTGCATATAAGTTAAATAAGCAGGGTGATAAAATACAGCCTTGACGTACTCCTTTTCCTATTTGGAACCAGTCTGTTGTTCCATGTCAGGTGGTCTGGTATTCCCATCTCTTGAAGAATTTTCCACAGTTTATTGTGATCCACACAGTCAAAGGCTTTGGCATAGTCAATAAAGCAGAATTAGATGTTTTTCTGGAACTCTCTTGCTTTTTCCATGATCCAGCGGATGTTGGCAATTTGATCTCTGGTTCCTCTGCCTTTTCTAAAACCAGATTGAACATCTGGAAGTTCATGGTTCACATTTTGCTGAAGCTTAGCTTGGAGAATTTTGAGCATTACTTTACTAGGGTGTAAGATGAGTGCAATTGTGCGGTAGTTAGAGCATTCTTTGACATTGCCTTTCTTTGGGATTGGAATGAAAACTGACCTTTTCCAGTCCTGTGGCCACTGCTGAGTTTTCCAAATTTGCTGGCATATTGAGTGCAGCACTTTCACAGCATCATCTTACAGGATTTGAAATAGCTCCACTGGAATTCCATCATCTCCACTAGCTTTGTTCGTAGTGATGCTTCCTAAGGCCCACTTGACTTCACGTTCCAGGATGTCTGGCTCTAGGTCAGTGATCACACCATCGTGATTATCTGGGTCGTGAAGATCTCTTTTGTACAGTTCTTCTGTGTATTCTTGCCACCTCTTCTTAATATCTTCTGCTTCTGTAAGGTCCATACCATTTCTGTCCTTTATCGAGCCCATCTCTGCATGAAATGTTCCCTTGCTATCTCTAATTTTCTTGAAGAGATCTCTAGTTTTTCCCATTCTGTTGTTTTCCTCTATTTCTTTGCATTGATTGCTTAGGAAGGCTTTCTTATTTCTTCTTGCTATTCTTGGAACTCTGCATTCAGATGCTTATATCTTTCCTTTTCTCCTTTACTTTTCACTTCTCTTCTTTTCACAGCTATTTGTAAGGCCTCCCCAGACAGCCATTTTGTTTTTTGCATTTCTTTTCCATGGGGATGGTCTTGATCCCTGTCTCCTGTACAGTGTCACAAACCTCCATCCATAGTTCATCAGGCACTCTGTCTCTCAGATCTAGTCCCTTAAATCTATTTCTCACTTCCACTGTATAATCATAAGGGATTTGATTTAGGTCATACCTGAATGGTCTAGTGATTTTCCCCACTTTCTTCCGTTTAAGTCTGAATTTGGCAATAAGGAGTTCATGATCAGAGCCAGTCAGCTCCCGGTCTTGTTTTTGCTTACTCTATAGAACTTCTCCATCTTTGGCTGCAAAGAATATAATCAATCTGATTTCGGTGTTGGCCATCTGGTGATGTCCATGTGTAGAGTCTTCTCTTGTGTTGTTGGAAGAGGGTGTTTGCTCTGACGAGTGCATTCTCTTGGCAAAACTCTATTAGCCTTTGCCCTGCTTCATTCCGTATTCCAAGGCCAAATTTGCCTGTTACTCCAGCTGGTTCTTGACTTCCTACTTTTGCATACCAGTCCCCTATAATGAAAAATACATCTTTTTTGGGTGTTAATTCTAAAAGATCTTGTAGGTCTTCATAGAACCATTCAACTTCAGCTTCTTCAGCATCCACTTATATGCAGATTTTTTCAATAAATATATGGAAATCTTTTTTGAGGCTTGTGATCATTTGAAAGAAAAACCTGACAGATGAATTACATAGCTTAGAAATAATGAAAAAATTAAGAAAAATGTAGGTATGTCATGAATGCATAAAGTATATACAGATACCAGCCTATCCTTAGGTAGGCATAAAGTGAATGATATTTAATGTAAAATTAGTAGTGTATTTCTTACTATTTTATAACTTTGCTTTACTACTGCTACTGCTAAGTCACTTCAGTCGTGTCCGATTCTGTGTGACCCCATAGATGTCAGCCCACCAAGCTCTCCTGCCCCGAGATTCTCCAGGCAAGAACACTGGAGTGGGTTGCCATGTCCTTCTCCAATGTATGAAAGTGAAAAAGTGAAAGTGAAGCTGCTCAGTCGTATCTGACTCTTAGCGACCCCATGGACTGCAGCCTACCAGGGTCCTCCATCCATGGGATTTTCCAGGCAAGAGTACTGGAGTGGGGTCCCATTGCCTTCTCCTTTAAAGAATTATAATCCATATAGGATGCCTCTCTCTCGTAATTGGAGGAAATATATATCAGTCTATTTTCACAGGTAAGTGCGTTTAAAAAAGTAACACTGTTTCTAACACTGTATTATGAGTATGGCTGTAATACTCTATACCATAAAAGTTTTACAATGATTCATTCATTAGGTATAGGCTAGGCTTCCTCAAAGCGATTCTACTGATCCTACTAGGCTACTATAAAGTAATCATATGTTGCATCTTCATAATCAATGTATGAATCACTATTATTGTACAGAAATGTGAATTTTTTTACATTTTACATTTTTGATGTCTAGTGTTAGTAATTGGAGCAGGAAATGGCAACCCACTCCAGTACTCTTGCCTGGAAAATCCCATGGATGGAGGAGCCTGGTAGGCTACAGTCCATGGGGTCGCAAAGAGTTGGACATGACTGAATGACTTCATTTTCACTTTTCACTTTCATGCATTGGAGAAGGACATGGCAACCCACTCCAGTGTTCTTGCCTGGAGAATCCCAGGGACGGGGGAGCCTGGTGGGCTCCTGTCTATGGGGTCACACAGAGTCAGACACGACTGAAGTGACTTAACAGCAACAGCAGCAGTGTTAGTAATAGGATAAGACCTACAGTGTTTTGTATCATATAAGACAATATTGATGTAGGTGCTGAAGATAATTCATCTTGTAAACAGTGTAACAGAAAATGTATTAATAAGTACAGTATAGTATTCTTCTTTCTTATAATTTTCTTAATAACAGTGTCTTTTCTGTAGCCTACTTTATTGCAAGAATTTATTGTAAAAATACATTTATTGTAAGAGTACATATACCAAGTATATGTTAATGTGTTAATAGGTTGTTTGTGTTATTGGTAAGGCTTCCAGTTAGCAGTAGGCTATTAGTAGTAGTTAAGTGTTTGGGGAATCAAAAGTTATACAGTGATTTTCAACCACATTGGGGGTCAGCACCCCTGACCCCTACATTGTTCAAGGGCCAACTGCAGTTCAAACCTGAATCTTTCAGGACATCCTTAGGCCACTGAAGTCAACTTTAGAAAGTCTCACATCTTGGTGACTTCATGTTATATCACAAAATTCAGCTTTCCCGTTAAAACTAGTTTGAAAAGGTGTTTACTTGTAGTCCAGGGTATTATAATAGATATATTAGTACTTAACATGTTGAGATGAATGAATGAGTAATAAAGTGGGGGCAGGAAATGTATCTCTGTCTCTTTTACTGTGGGTTATGGAGGCATTGGTTTATGGGTGAATGCTAAAGTATGTCTATAAGACTTAGATTTCTTTTTTTTTTTAAGTACCAGCTGAAAAGTCAACTTTTTCTTATCACCATTCTCCCATTCAATTTCTGAGACCCCGATAGGTTTTTTAAAAACATTTTTTTCTGTATTACCATTGAAACTGCCTTGCACCCTGTACCCTTCCGTCCCCACCACTCCCATTACCCAAGTTCAGTGATTGGAAAATTCCTTATAAATGGCTTTTGTGTTGTAAAGTATTGGGAGGCCCTAAACATGTCATATTTTAGATAGGAATTGCTCGACCAGTTCAGTTATTAAAAAATATATGTGTTAGTGGAGCTGTTTCTCAATGATGTGCATTTTATTGCTGCTTTGCTACATCATTTAAGCATGTAAGATGATTGATGAGGACCTTATATTAATTTGACAGCTTTTATCTTGGAATTTCAAAACACCTGATAAATGACTTCAATTTACTCATTGTTATACCTCTGAAGTCAAGAGAATGTTTCATGCTTATCACTGCAGCTCTCTGCGTGTTTGGAAGAAGGAGAAGTCTAATGTGGTTTCCCCAGTTCCCAAGGGCGTCTCCTTTCTAAGGTTATTCTTCCACCCTTCCTTCTGTGTTTAGAGTAAAGGGATATGATTGAAAAACTGCCAATACTATGAATTCAGAATCTGCTGAACATTTGTATTATTCTAGAGTCAGATAATATAAAGAGATATAAGACTTAATTCCTACATTCACAAGAGACTAAAATTTGGCCAGGAATCTAAGATTTGTAATAAGAAAGGAAATCTGAGGGATCATATTAATAGTGCAGGTGAAACAGCTAAAGTAGATCAAAGAGAGATTTTGATTTGGAATACATTTCATTGAGAAGAGTGTTAAGTGGGTTTGTAAGAGAAGAATTTAGCCGAGTAGAGTATGTGTGTGCATGTGTGCACATGAGGCATTATATGTGAGGTGAAGTCATAATAGAGGGGGCAGATGAGCACATAGTACCTTTAGAGGTAAATGATTAGACTAATTTTGGTGGCATGGTGTTGATGTGACAATGTGCTTCCAGATGGCGCAGTGGTAAGGAATCTGCCTGCCATGCAGGAGACAGAAGAGATGCAGGTTTGATCCCTGGGTCAGGAAGATCCTCTGGAGAAGAAAAGGCAACCCACTCCACTATTCTTGCCTGGAAAATTCCATGGACAGAGGAGCTTAGTGGGCTAAAATCCAGGAAGTCACAAAGAGCTGGACACGACTGAGCACACCTACACATCATCAGCAATATTGAGCGCTAGATTATGGAGCAGTTAAAGTGAAGGGCAAGTGGTTTGGACAGTATAACAATTTGAAATCCATGATTGCTTTTGTAAATAAGAATGACTCATAAAAGAAAATGAGATCATAGTATACTCCTCAATTCAGTTCAGTCACTCAGTCATGTCCGACTCTTTGCGACCCCATGAACTGTGCAGCACGAGAGGCCTCCCTGTCCATCACCAACTCCCGGAGTTTACCCAAACTCATGCCTGTTGAGTCAGTGAGGCCATCCAGCCATCTCATCCTCTGTCATCACCTTCTCCTCCTGCCCTTAATCTTTCCCAGCGTCAGGGTCTTTTCAAATGAGTCAGCTCTTCGCATCAGGTGGCCAAAGTATTGGAGTTTTAGCTTCAACATCAGTTCTTCCAATGAATACCCAGGAGTGATCTCCTTTAGGATTGACTGGTTGGATCTCCTTGCAGTCCAAGGGACTCTCAAAAGTCTTCTCCAACACCACAGTTCAAAAGCATCAATTCTTTGGCGCTCAGTTTTCTTCACTGTCCAACTCTCACATCCATACCTGACCACTACATACAAGGGAAAACCACAGCCTTGACTAGACGGACCTTTGTTGACAAGGTAATGTCTCTGCTTTTGAGTATGCTATTTAGGGTGGTCATAACTTTCCTTCCAAGGAGTAAGCGTCTTTTAATTTCATGGCTGCAGTCACCATCTGCAGTGATTTTGGAGCCTGAAAAAATAAAGTCTGACACTGTTTCCACTGTTTCCCCATCTATCTCCCATGAAGTGATGGGACCAGATGACATGATCTTAGTTTTCTGAATGTTGAGCCAACTTTTTAAGCCAACTTTTTCACTCTCCTCTTTCACTTTCATCAAGAGGCTCTTTAGTTCTTCTTCATTTTCTGCCGTAAGGGTGATGTCATCTGCATATCTGAGGTTATTGATATTTCTCCCGGCAATCTTGATTCCAGCTTGTGCTTCTTCTAGCCCAGTGATTCTCATAATGTACTCTGCATATAAGTTAAATAAGCAGGGTGATAATATACAGCTTTGACATACTCCTTTTCCTATTTGGAACCAGTCTGTTGTTTCACATCCTGTTCTAACTGTTGCTTCCTTACCTGCATACAGATTTCTCAAGAGGCAGGTCAGGTGGTCTGGTATTCCCATCTCTTGAAGAATTTTCCACAGTTTATTGTGATCCACACAGTCAAAAGCTTTGGCATAGTCAATAAAGCAGAAATAGATGTTTTTCTGGAACTCTCTTGCTTTTCCCATGATCCAGAGGATGTTGGCAATTTGATCTCTGGTTCCTCTGCCTTTTCTAAAACCAGCTTGAACATCTGGAAGTTCACGGTTCATGTATTGCTGAAGCCTGGCTTGGAGAATTTTGAGCATTACTTTACTAGCGTGTGAGATGAGTGCAACTGTGCGGTAGTTCGAGCATTCTTTGGCATTGCCTTTCTTTGGGACTGGAGTGAAAATGGAGCTTTTCCAGTCCTGTGGCTACTGCTGAGTTTTCCAAATTTGCTGGCATCTTGGGCGCAACACTTTCACAGCATCATCATTTAGGATTTGAAAAAACTCAACTGGAATTCCATCACCTTCCACTAGCTGTGTTCGTAGTGATGCTTCCTAAGGCCCACTTGACTCCACATTCCAGGATGTCTGGCTCTAGGTCAGTGATCACGCCATCGTGAATATCTGGGTCGTGAAGATCTCTTTTGTACAGTTCTTCTGTGTATTTTTGTCACCTCTTCTTAATATCTTCTGCTTCTGTTAGGTCCATACCATTTCTGTCCTTTATTGAGCCCATCTTTGCATGAAATTTTTCCCTTGGTATCTCTAATTTTCTTGAAGAGATCTCTAGTCTTTCCAATTCTGTTGTTTTCCTCTATTTCTTTGCAATGATCACTGTGGAATACTTTCTTATCTCTCCGTGCAAGTCTTTGGAACTCTGCATTCAGATGCTTATATCTTTCCTTTTCTCCTTTACTTTTCACTTCTCTTCTTTTCACAGCTATTAGTAAGTTCTCCTCAGATAGCCATTTTGCTTTTTTGCACTTCTTTTTCTTGGGGATGGTCTTGATCCCTGCCTTCTGTACAATGTCACGAACCTCCGTCCATAGTTCATCAGGCACTCTGTCTATCAGATCTAGTCCCTTAAATCTATTTCTCACTTCCACTGTTTAATCATAAGGGATTTGATTTAGGTCATACCTGAATGGTCTAGTGGTTTTCCCCACTTTCTTCAGTTTAAGTCTGAATCTGGCAATAAGGAATTCATGATCTGAGCCACAGTCAGCTCCTGGTCTTGTTTTTGCTGACTGTATAGAGCTTCTCCATCTTTGGCTGCGAAGAATATAGTCAGTCTGATTTCGGTGTTGGCAGTCTGGTGATGTCCATGTGTAGAGTCTTCTCTTGTGTTGTTGGAAGAGGGTGTTTGCCATGACCAGTGTGTTCTCTTGGCAAAACTCTATTAGCCTTTGCACTGATTCATTCTGTACTCCAAGGCCAAATTTGCCTGTGTCTCCAGGTGGTTCTTGACTTCCCACTTTTTCATTCCAGTCCCCTGTAATGAAAAGGACATCTTTTTTGGGTGTTAGTTCTAAAAGGTCTTGTATGTCTTCATAGAACTGTTCAACTTCAGTTTCTTCAGCGTTACTGATCGGGGCATAGACTTGGATTACCGTGATATTGAATGGTTTGCTTTGGAAATGAACAGAGATCATTCTGTCATTTCGGAGATTGAATCCAAGTATTGCATTTCGGACTGTTTTTTTGACTATAATTGCTGATGGCTAGTCCATTTCTTCTATGGGATTCTTGCCCACAGTAGTGGATATTATGGTCATATGAGTTAAATTCTCCCATTCCAGTCTCTTTTAGTTTGCAGATTCCTAGAATGCTGACATTCACTCTTGCCATCTCCTGTTTGACCACTTCCAATTTGCCTCAATTCATGGACCTAACTTTTCAGGTTCCTATGCAATATTGCTCTTTACAGCATGGGACCTTGCTTCTATCACCAGTCACATCCACAGCTGGGTGTTGGTTTTGGTTTGGCTCCAGCCCTTCATTCTTTCTGGAGTTATTTCTCCACTGATCTCTAATAGCATATTGGGCACCTACCACCCTGGGGAGTTTATCTTTCAGTGTCCTATCTTTTCGCCTTTTCATACTGTTCATGGGGTTCTCAAGGCAAGAATACTGAAGTGGTTTGCCATTCCCTTCTCCAGTGGACCACATTCTGTCAGACCTCTCCACCATGACCCCTCTGTCTTGGGTGGCCCCACATGGCATGGCTTAGTTTCATTGAGTTAGACAAGGCTGTGGTCCATGTGATCAGATTGGCTAGTTTTCTGTGATTGTGATTTCAGTCTGTCTGCCCTTTAATGCCCTCTCTCAGCACCTACTGTCTTACTTGGGTTTCTCTTACCTTGGACGTGGGGTATCTTCTCACAGCCACTGCTCCTGACCTTGGACGTGAGGTAGCTCCTCTCAGCCACTCCTGTGCCATGCAGCCACCACACCCTCCTAATTTAAACAAAAATACAGTTATTAAATTAAGAGATTTATTAGGACTTCCTTGGTGACTCAGATGTTGAAGAATCTGCCTGCTCTGCAGGAGACCCAGGTTTGATCCCTGGGTCTGGAAGATTCCCTGGAGAAGGGAATGGCAACCCTCTCCAGTATTCTTGCCTGGAGAATTCCATGTACAGAGAAACCTGGTGGGCTACAGACCATGGGGTCGCAGAGTCAGACACGATTGAGCAACTAGCACTTTCACTTTCACTCATTTTTAGAACTTATTAGCTGTCTCCCAAATATTTATAGACTTTCTCTCATTTTCATCCCCAAAATAGATGATTTCCTTCTCTCTTTTGAGGTTCTACACACAGAAGTTATGGTATTTTATTGGCATAACTCATCATTTCTTGAATTCATCTGTTTGTTCTAGAGGAATGGCCATGTCTCATTCAGTGTTATGTTTCCAGGGCTTATTCCATGGGGGAGGGGATTACTGTGTGATGGTTGAAGTGATCTCAGGTTCTGAGTTCTTCGTTTATTTCATAGGATTTCAGTTCTGTTCTTAGGGAGTCTCTGCATATTTTACAGTTGTAGCATTTTTAACATGATAGGGGTCATAACATTCTTTGATTATAAAGATTTCAGGTAGAGAAATATATTTCTTATATGTGGAACCTAAAAAATAGACAAACTAGTGAATATAAAAATAGCAGACTTCCAGATATAGAGAGCAGACAAACGATTAAGGGGGTCCAGGGTACAGGTGGAAGCGGGACAATATAGGGGTTGGGAAGTGGGAGGTACAAACTGCTGGGTGTAAGATAGGCTACAAGAGTGTAGTGTCCAACATGGGGAATGTGGTCAATGTTTTATAATTGCTGAACATGGGAAGTAGTCCTTAAAAGTTGTATAAAAAAGGATTTCAGTTGGTGTTTTCAAATCAGAACATCAGTGAAGACATTAGACAAGTTTCGACACTAGAATGATAAAGTTCTGTTCCCATAACAGCATAAATGAAAAGAATTTTGCCTTTTCACTTAATGTAATAAGACTGTCTGTGCTGAGAGAGACAAAGAAATTTTATGAGGGCTCAGTTGAAATTGCTTCTCCTAATTTTTCCACATGAATTTAACTAAGAAAATAATGTGGGTCTGATTTCTTTAGGATAAGCTTTATGGTAAATTTCCATTTAAAAAAAATTTCATCCTGGTTGGAGCTTCTTGGACTAAATCTAGAAACACTAGATTTTATAAATATCTTTCATTAGTAACTATGTATTTTTAGTCAGCTTTCTGTTGTAGCAATAATTTGTTTTCCTTCGTTGATGACTCATTTTTTATTTACACATTGTAAGTAGTACCCGTCCAATATTTATTATCTCCTCTTCTTTAATGATAGAAACCTGGGCAGCATGGTTAGTTAAGACACTTTCCCAGGCTTCTTTGCAGCTTGTGGCCATGGACTAAGTTTTGGCGAATGAGATATAAACAGTTGTGTCAGATGAGATTTTTCGGAAGGCTTTTTAAAAAGAGGAGGGCACACGTTCTCTCCTCTTTCTCTTCAGTTCTTTTTGCCTTGCTGACTGTCACGTGAGTAGAATGGCAGGAGCTTCAGCAACCATCTTGGATCATGAGGTGGCATTGAGGCTGAAAGTCAGAGGGATGAAGTAGAAACACAGGAGGAGCCTCCTGACTTTATGGAACCTCCAAACATGCTCTGAACTGCTTGCTTTTTACTTCCTTTTCCCTAAGAGAACAAACCCTGGCATAGCAGAGTTGGGGCACATTTTCCCAACTGTCAAGGATAATTTTGTAATTACATTTATAATCAGGAACATCGTGCATGTGTTTTGAGAGAAACCTGTAAAATTTTCTCATTGACCACACATGTGATGATACTCACTAAGTAATAAGGAAGTTTAGAGGTGAGAAGCTCTTTTCCTGGAAAGAGAGGCTGTGTGGTGAACTAGATAAAACATCAGACTGGGAACATGATGCCTTGGATAGTTTGCCCTGGTTCTGTCACTGACCAGCTAGTCAATAATATAGGTATTTAATAGCAGAGACCCCTTGTTTCTTACATATGAAAGGAATCATCGTTGCTTTCAGTCACCAGATACTGTCACTTGCCTCGAGTTTGCTCTGTACCAGCTGTGTGTGGGCACTTTGCAGTCCTTGGGACTTCCATTAGTGCTTCATCATCATCTTACCTTCTATTATGATATATGGCAGATCTAAATGTGATACATTCATAAATAAGTCTGTGATTACATATATGGATCACACAATGCTGGTGAGTTCATTACAGCTCAGGTGAATAAATTCCATTTTGTAATGGTGACTATATCCTATAGATGAAGGCAGCAAGCATTGTTTCCTTTGACAGAGGGTTTCCAAGCTTTCTGGCTATAACATTCTGTATAGTTAAAGGTTATATTTCTGGGAGATTATATTAATTTTTTGTAGTTAGCAGCTGGGGGCCTTATTTCTTTTCTGTAAGCACTGAAGAAAGGATTATTTTATGATAAAGGTCACAGACTATATAGGTTTAAATTGAAATAAGACCTTTAACTCACTTAGCTAGTTCTTTAACTTTGCTGTTCAGTGTGCCTTAGTGGTCTAGAGAAAATAAATAATTTCTAGACTTTTTTTTTAGTCTCCTGAGAAGAATAACAGCTAGCTCAATAGTTGAAACCTTAAAGAACTAAGGGATTTGCAAGATTCTTTCTTTTTGTGTCATCTCTTAAAATAATATTTTGACTATATTTTCTCTTTTAATTTTATCCAAGGTAAAATCAAGGTTTGGAGAGCTTATTGTCTTATTTACAGTAATAAGGAGGTACTATTTTCTTTATATTTAAAATTTGTAAATTTCTGTTCCTTGGAATCTCAGTTTAGAGAGTAGAACTCAGGGCATTCCACTTCAAATTTGAAGCCTAGCATACAAAGAGTAAGCATCAGAATGGTGCTCAGAGCTGCATATGGGGATAGAAGGTGAGTTAGAAACAAAATCAACTCTGCCTCAGAAATTTCTTTTCAGTCACTTCTGCCTACATGGTAGTAACATTGGCAATGGCATGGCCATTTGTTTTCTTTAAATATAAAAGACAAAAATATGTGCAAATGTTGCTTTTATTTTTTTAAATTAATATATTTTAATTGGAGGCTAATTACTTTACAATGTTATAGTGGTTTTTGCTATACAAGACATGAATCAGCCATGGATGTACATGTGTTCCCCATCCTGAAACCCCCTCTCACCTCCCTCCCCATCCCATCAAATGTTGCTTTTAAATTATGTATCCTAATGTGCTTGTTTAGGATACATAAGGAGGTCAGTTCTGGGTGTTCTTTGGAAGGAATGATGCTAAAGCTGAAACTCCAGTACTTTGGCCACCTCATGCGAAGAGTTGACTCATTGGAAAAGACTCTGATGCTGGGAGGGATTGGGGGCAGGAGGAGAAGGGGATGACAGAGGATGAGATGGCTGGATGGCATCACCGACTCGATGGATGTGAGTCTGAGTGAACTCCGGGAGTTGGTGATGGACAGGGAGGCCTGGCGTGCTGCGATTCATGGGGTCGCAAAGAGTCGGACACGACTGAGCGACTGGACTGAACTGAACTGAACTGAATGTGCTTGTTTACATTTGCAGTTGTTCCAAAGACTTTGGGGAAAAAAAAATAGCAGCCCGTAGCCCACTGAACCTGATTGTGCATCATGCTGGCTCACAGCCCGTCTGCCTCAAACTCTTTGGAATTGAGAGCCAAGGTAGCCAAAAGCTACCATGTGAGAAATCTCCCATCTCAAAATAGGCATGTGTTTGTATGTGCTGTTTTACTCTCTTCATTATGGCTAAACAGAAAGATATTTGGACCCCAGACATATAGCCTGCATTATTTAAAAAGGAAACAAAGCCAAAATTGATTAAAATTGCACATTAAAAAAATATCTACAATCTGCTGTTTCACAAATTATGAAACTCTGACAAAACTAGGTGATTGGTTCGCCTTCATGTATTCAGTTTGTTTTAATTGCACGAGAACATCTCAGTATTATCAAGGGCTTTGTAATTTTAATATATAATTATTTGTGGTTTTATAATACTCTGTGTTAAATTGGTTCATTTTTTCACTTAAATTGTCAGTTTGCACCAGAGAAAAGTAAATTTACTCATGTAGGCGAAGAGAATTTTGTTTTTGTATAAGTGGGGAATATTTTAGTTCATTGTTTCATGTAACCCAACAGGTACTGTGGCTCAATTTGTGTGCAGTTTTAAGCTCAATGATAGACTCTAAGATTTATAAAAAGAGAGATGCCATCATCTCTTGGGTTGGTTATATTCTTTAGAGCAAGGGACATAATGCAAACACAGACGTGCAGCAAGAATATGTTATCATGATTTTGAGGCAGACGTGCTTTTTGAAAACCATGCTTAAACTGTTTCTGTAGTACTACTACCAATAGTGGTTACTATAGCAATACTTCCATAGTGGTTACTATGACCGAGACGTATCCTAAATAATTTATCATCTCACTTAATTTTCACAACGATTCTGTGAAGAAGGTACAACTGTGACCTCTACTTCACAGATGACAAGAAGTTAAGCAAACTCTCCAGTAATCAAACTGTCTAGTTTCAGGGTCCTGAACTTTTACCAACTACGTAATTCTGCCTCTTGGTAGAAAGATAAATTATTGTAGCCAAGCACATAGTTGTAAATAAGATCAGATCAGTCGCTCAGTCATGTCCGACTTTTTGCGACCCCATGAATTGCAGCACACCAGGCCTCCCTGTCTAACACCAACTCCCGGAGTTCACTGAGACTCATGTCCATCGAGTCAGTGATGCCATCCAGCCATTTCATCCTCTGTCGTCCCCTTCTTCTCCTGCCCCCAATCCTTCCCAGCATCAGAGTCTTTTCCAATGAGTCAGCTCTTCACATGAGGTGGCCAAAGTACTGGAGTTTCAGCTTTAGCATCATTCCTTCCAAAGAAATCCCAGGGCTGATCTCCTTCAGAATGGACTGGTTGGATCTCCTTGCAGTCCAAGGGACTCTCAAGAGTCTTCTCCAACACCACAGTTCAAAAGCATCAATTCTTCGGTGCTCAGCCTTCCTCACAGTCCAACTCTCACATCCACACATGACCACAGGAAAAACCATAGCCTTGACTAGCCAGACCTTTGTTGGCAAAGTAATGTCTCTGCTTTTGAATATGCTATCTAGGTTGGTCATAACTTTCCTTCCAAGGAGTAAGTGTCTTTTAATTTCATGGCTGCAGTCACCATCTGCAGTGATTTTGGAGCCCCCCAAAATAAAGTCTGACACTGTTTCCACTGTTTCCCCATCTATTTCCCATGAAGTGGTGGGACCGGATGCCATGATCTTCATTTTCTGAATGTTGAGCTTTAAGCCAACTTTTTCACTCTCCACTTTTACTTTCATCAAGAGGCTTTTGAGTTCCTCTTCACTTTCTGCCATAAGGATGGTGTCATCTGCATATCTGAGGTTATTGATATTTTTCCCAGCAATCTTGATTCCAGCTTGTGTTTCTTCCAGTCCAGCGTTTCTCATGATGTACTCTGCATATAAGTTAAATAAGCAGGGTGACAATATACAGCCTTGATGTACTCCTTTTCCTATTTGGAACCAGTCTGTTGTTCCATGTCCAGTTGTAACTGTTGCTTCCTGACCTGTGTACAAATTTCTCAAGAGGCAGGTCAGGTGGTCTGGTATTCCCATCTCTTTCAAGAATTTTCCACAGTTGATTGTGATCCACACAGTCAAAGGCTTTGGCATAGTCAATAAAGCAGAAATAGATGTTTTTCTGGAACTCTCTTGCTTTTTGCATGATCCAGCGGATGTTGGCAATTTGATCTCTGGTTCCTCTGCCTTTTCTAAAACCAGCTTGAACATCAGGAAGTTCATGGTTCACGTATTGCTGAAGCCTGGCTTGGAGAATTTTGAGCATTACTTTACTAGCGTGTGAGATGAGTGCAATTGTGCGGTAGTTTGAGCATTCTTTGGCATTGCCTTTCTTTTCGGATGTTTTTTAATGAAAATCTTAAAATTTATTGCAAAAGCAATCAAAGCAAACCTTTATGTGGAAGCATTTTAATATAAATGTTAAAGGAGAACTTCATGTTTAAATTTAAATTTTGAGAGGATGATGGTTTCCACAGTATTATTTCTCTGTCAAATGCTTAACAATATATGTAAAGATAGGCCATAATTAAAAGATTATACCACTGTTATTAAAGCAGGATATAATTCATTGGTGTGATGGTAGAGAAGAATGTTGAATAACCCTTTTAGTTCATTGTGATGAGATTTGGGTTCTCAAGAACCCAGCCATGAGCCTTTGGGGAATTACTGCCTGTCCAGCTCTTTTAGGTACGGAGACTGCCCAGCAGCAGGCATTGCTCTCTGGAATGAGGAGGAAAAGACTTAATTCTTCTAGTTCTGAAGGTGGTTCTGGAAATTTGGAAGGAAAGTCTGTTACCATTTTCCTGCAGGGGAAGAGATGGATTAAGTGACATTTCAAGATGGCCATAGTTTCTAGCAGAGTCTGGCTTAAGCAAAAGGTGTGAGTGTGGCCTGGACCCAGATTTTCACTCATGATTACCAAGGACTCTGACAGACCTGAGTGTGATCACAGGCTAAAGTTTCTGCTTTATGGTTGAAATAGCTAATGGTTAAACATACCTCTTCTGCTTAGTTTGAGCATGCATCTGCATAACTGATCACAGATAATTTAGATTCCTTCTCATCAAAAAAAAGGTCAAGGAATTTCTTTTTTGCTCTCTTATCTAGGTTCTATAATTTGGGGCTTACCCAGATACTAGTGAGGGATATAAAAGTAGTGAGGGGAACATGTAAACACTGTTGTAATGTTGGAGAGCCACACTGCTTCTTCAGAGAATGGTTACTATGATTTTAAGAATGAACATTTGATTAGTTGCTCTATATTAATGTAGTAGAGAATTTGGATTCAGTGGAAGGTCCCTTTTCTGTTCCAAGTTCTATAATATTATATTACTATTAGAAATAATAGGTTCAGTCAGATGGCAGCGTTTCTTATTCTTAAGCTGTCAAATGAGTCTAGATCAGATGAGTGACACAGTGCTGCACGTGCATATTGTCCGTCCCAGTTAATTCAGACATTGATTGATAAATAAAACATCTTCACTTTGGGTATTAAACTTTACTCTGAAAGAGAAGGAATCACAAGGAAAAGTCAAACTTATTTGCAACACTTTGGATTCTGGCCGTCTAGTTCTTCAAGAGTTAATTCTACTCATTAACCTCATTAGCTGCAACTTTTTACAGTTTATGGTATTAATGCCTTAATGGTCTTACACATTGAGAGATTTAGACTACTCAATTGAGATTTATCAATTGGGCAAAGGTATAAATTTTTCCTTTTCTAATAATTTAATTAATATATATTTATCAGATGACACAATGGGACCCACTTGGAACTCATATATGGGCAACCTGCAAGTGGTGGGAGTTATCCTATGTGGCAGAACTTTGACCAATGAGAGAAGGAGTCAGGGGATCAATTCTTTCTTTTCGTGCTTCTGGACTGGCTGGAGATCCAATAGCTTCATACTGCCTCTCTGAGCAACCAGTTTATAAGGGAGCTTGGTGACCCTCTCTCTTATGTTCACTTTCCTTTCCTGCCTCTTCTTTCCCTGGAGTTGTACTTCTCAGTACAGTGTTTCCACATAAGCTCTGTTTTCTGAGGGCTCTGGAGTCATTCTGCTCTGAGAGAGAGAATCATTTGGTGGGATTACAAGATAAATATGATAAGTGCAAGAGCTGTTTACAGGATCTGGGGGTTTAAGCCACTTAATCCTGGCTAATGTAGGGTGGGTAAGTGAGAGAAGGACTCCCAGAAGGAAGAGCTTCCTGAGTTGACACTTGCATGATGACTAGAGGTTCACTAGATACCTGAGCAGAGAAGGACATTTCAGGTGGAGAGAATCCTATAGGAGGCCGAAGACAACTCTAGGGTCATTTGCTGGATGGAGCATATGGTCTCATGGCAGATGGTGGGCGATAGAGCTGGAAGGTAGAGCCAGGTCATAAATGATATTAAATATCCCTACTGGGAAGGTGAATTTAGTGGATTCATGGGCAGCAGAAGCTAGATCATAGTGCTGCTGCTGCTGCTAAGTCGCTTCAGTCGTGTCCGACTCTGTGCGACCCCATAGACGGCAGCCCACCAGGCTTCATCGTCCCTGGGATTCCCCAGGCAAGAACACTGGAGTGGGTTGCCATTTCCTTTTCCAAGATCATAGTGAGTTGATGGATAAGTGAAAAACAGTGGTGAGTTCAGAGCACCCTTTCAGGAAGCCTGACTGGGAAGAGACAGAAAGGAGCTGGAGTGGGACATGAGCTGTATCGATCAGAATCCTAGCAGGAAAACAGCTCACACAAAACATTCACCTGAATAGTGTTTAATAAAGAAACTGTATGGAGCTGTGGACTGATTTTACCACGGAGGCCCCAGGGACTATCAGGAATAGATCAGAAAGCTGTTAGTACTCACAGCCCTGACAGAGAGGGAGGCAGTGGTGTTTAGGGAAGCTCCATGGCTGTGGATGGTGAAAGGGAGATAAGCACTTTGCTCTCCTGTCTTGCTGGAGCCTCCTTCTATTGGACAAAGATAATCAGAATCCAGCTTTTAAGGCGTGTGAGTGATGGAGTCTACAGAGGTCAGCCTCTCTGGGCCTAACCTGGGGCAAATGAGGGTGGAGACTGGATTTGAGGACCGAATGATGAATCACCAACACATGGGGTCAGTGGAGATTTTTTTTTAACTGATGGGAGAGACATGAATAATTTATGCATTGAGGGGAGAGAGAGAGAGAGGGAGAGGCAGAGTAATAAATGGAACATTCTTGAAAGAATGAGGCTTAGAGAACAGTCAGAGATAAATTTTATAAAATGGTAAGGATGCACTGTTGCATGAGACCCAAGGGAAGAAGGCAAGCTGGTTAAGTAAGTTTGCGCATGCACAGACACTCACAGGAGAAGAAAGACAATTTGGGGAAATATGTGCCTGGAGGGATTTTCTTTTTGAGGTCAGATGTGAGGTTATCTGTTGAGAATGAAGGGACTGAGTTTTAGTATATTGCTTGAAAATATTAGTGTTAAAATTGTGAAGAGACAAAGTGAGTTGATTAGAGGAGGAATACAGAAAGACCGCTGAGTAGGGTGGGAGTCCAGCTGAAAAAGTGCTCAGTAGTAAAAGCCGATAATGAGAGGGAAGTACCCATAATACATATTAATAAGCAAATTGCTCATGTTAGGAGCTGCGATGTGGTGAAGATAATTTTACTTGTGCTATTTTTGACTCAGCTCTGCCTTAGGCATGCTGCTGGATCTCAGTAATCTTGAGTCTCAGATTTCTCACAATACTCTATTTCCTCAATTTTAAATCACCATTTATTTTAAAAGGCACCAGAGTTTTATTAACATTTTGAAGGCTTGGAGAAATCTCCACTGTGTTAAATGTACAATATTTCCCCCCAATCAACAATAGTATAAATATATTTACTTAGTTACATGGGCGTCCCTGGTGGCTCAGTGGTGAAGAATCCACCTGCCAATGCAGGAGACACAGGTTCAATCCCTGGTTTGAAAGATCCCCTGGAAAAAGAAATGGCAACCAACTCCAGTAATCTTGACTGCAAAATCCCATGGACAGGGTAGCCTGGAGGGCTAGAGTCCATGGAGTCACTAAAGAATCAGACACGACTGAGCCACTTAAAAGCAACAACTTAATTATGTATCATTTTTCTTTAATATCTCTGCCAAGGTCCGAGTCTCTGTCTTCACCTGAAATATTTAAATTCTGAATAACTGCTATCAGCAGCCCCTGAGATGGGGTGATGTTTTTCCTTTCTAAACCTTTACTCAGTATCCTGGTTTGTATTGGCTTGACCTGATACAACCTCTGTCTTGCCTTCCATGACATTGATCTCTGTCTAATTTTCCTCTGTCTTATTCTATCCACTCTCTTGCATTCTCTCCACATTCTGGCTTTAATCACCTTCAAGATTCTTCTGTTTTTTTGGTCCATGCCCTGACTTGACTGAGTTTAGGAATTGGTCAGTTTATATTCTTAGCTCTTAAGCTGTTACATAGTTAAGGCTGGACTGTGACCTCACATTTCCTATTGTTTCTGTTACTTCCCTGGTGGCTCATGTGGTAAAAGCGTCTGCCTACAATGCGGGAGACCTGGGATAGATCCCTGGGTCAGGAAGATCCCCTGGAGAAGGAAATGGCAGCCCACTCAAGTACTCTTGCCTGGAAAATGCCATGGATGGTGGAGCCTGGTAGGCTACAGTCCATGGGGTCTCAAAGAGTCGGACACAACTGAGTGACTTCACTACTACATTACTGTTTTTTAAAAAAATTGTATTTCCTAATGTGAATGATTTGAGCCCTGTTTTGGAAACATCCTTAAAAGTTTCTTTTTTCCTACTAAGTTACATTTATGGTTTTGTCATTTGTAATTAAACACTGTCTCTTTGGAGTTCTTCACAAGTGTTTGGCAGATCATATTGCAGGATCCATGAAGGGATCCTGTCCTAGCTTTTAAGCTTTGGTGGCCTATTTTTAGGGGATGGACCACTTCTGCCTGGCTACATTCCGTTTTTAGGGTGAGGTGGCCTTGGGCACTTACTCACTTTTGGTTTCTGTGCCACATTATTGTGTCATTTTTTGTTCAGACCTTATAGGTAACAAAGAAAAATCCAGCTCCTGGGATGCAAATAACTGAAGGGATAATGTCAGCATGGGTAGTTGCCCTAGTGTTCAGTTTACCCAGGCACGGGCTGCGACGGTCTTGTCATTGTGTGTAGCTAGTGATGAGTCTTTTCAGTGGTTCCAGTCCTTATTTCTAGTGTCTACTATGGGGGGGTGGCCTGAAATATAAGTCAGCAAGAGCTCTCTGGCATGTAAACCTAAATATTACTTAGTAATACTGTGTCTTGTGTATGAATAATCATCTCATGTTTTACAGTGATTTCAATTAGTTTGCTTATGCTCACAGTCCTACCAAAGAAGGAAAGAGGATCCTACAGTTTTATTATAGGTAGACAAGAAAAATTGAGGGGAGCCATCCTTATCTATGCTTTCTAATTTTTCTATAGTAAATTATGATTGTTATTTGCGTAATTACAAACTTGGCAATATAAACGATATCTAGATTTTGAAAATAAATGTCTCATGGAAGACAGTTAAAATAGCTGCTTTTAAATTCTTGCTTTGATAATTCTTAATATCTTCATTTGGACTTATCACATGGTGATTGTCTTTCTCTTGAATAGCAATCAGATTTTCTTAGTTCTTTATATATCAAATTTTTTAAATTGTATTCTGAATATTTAAAATATGTCGTGAAACTCTGGGTCCTTTTAAAGTTTTCTATAGAAAATTTTTTTGTTTGTTTTAGCAGGCAGCTGAGCTAATTAGGTTCATAGCATAGATCACCTTCTGTATGCGGTGATTCCAGTGTTCATTCAGGTTTCAAAGCTTTTGCTGTTTGTTGGGGGGAGGGACAGGAGGAGTTAGTTACCCCGTCTTAAGCTGGTTTATGCTGTACTTGAGTTCTCTGTGACTTTGAGATGCTGCTTTAATTGTATTCCAGACATACCTAGCTTGAGGGTGAGCCTGGGAATTGTGTGATTTATTTATACACACAGCTAGGAGGTCCTCTTTTCCATGACTCTGGGATATTTTCCAAAGGACTCCTTTTTATATTTCGTCTGGCCAGAAAGATGGATTCCTCCATAATTTTAGCCTCCATGCTTTTCTTCAATTCACTTGATTGGGGTGAAGTGGTAAGAGAAAAAAGGGATAAAAAGGATAACAAGAATACCCATCTCTTCCACTGCTCCCAGCTCTTTACACAGCAGGAGGTCCTTGTTGTAGTTTCTTTATCCAGGGAGATGATTTTCTCTTGGGGCATTAGGTCCTTGTGTCACTGCAGTGGCGTAGTTGTGTAAGTGGTGCTGGCCTTGGGGTAGGGCTGGCAGAGAGAAAAAGGAAAAACACAAGCACACTTCCCCTCCCCCCACCCCCCTCCCCCCACTTTTATTTAGCTCACAGGGATCCGTTTTCTTGATCTGCCTGGAAAGTTGGAAGATTTTGAGTCACATCTACTAGACAGTTCCCTGACTGGGCCCACCTTCAGCTCAAAGCCAGGAGATACAAGAAGAAATGAAACCAGCAAACTCACTATGGTTGTACTAGTTGTTATTCAAAATTTGACATTGTTCCCCAGGTCACTTGCTATTTAATTTTGTGGAGTCTTGCATTTTGTGTAGATGCAAGCTTATTTTGGGGAAAAAGAAGCTGTATTAGGTGTTCTGCATCCTGTCTGACACCCAGACTAGTTTATTAAAACTGACCAGGTAACATGTCCATAGCATGGCCTGGCCAGGGCTAGGAGTCCTGTGATTGGCTGCCTAATCAGAACTGCCTGGAATCTTGAAGAGGTCCTCAGAGGGTATTGAACTCATGAGGTATTCTGCTATATGAAGAAATGGGAAAAGGATGCTAGCCAGATAGATCAGCAGGTATCTACTCTTTCTCATTTTTATTAAAAAAATCTCTTAACAGATTTTAAAAGTTTGTTTCTTAGGAGTGTGGTTATGATAATAGGCATTGTTGTTGTTTAATCACTAAGTAATGTCTGACTCTTTGCAAGCCCATAGACTATAGCCTGCCAGGCTCCTCTGTCCATGGGATTTCCCAGGCAAGAATACTGGAGGGAGTTGCTGTTTCCTTCTCAAGGGGATCGTCCTGACCCAGGGATCCAACCTGTGTCCTGCATTGGCAGGCGGTTCTTTACCACTGAGCCAGCAGAGAAGCCCGATGATAGGTATCAGGATTATACTAGTAAAAAAAAAAAATCTGTTAATTTTAGAGATTCTTATAGGGTCGATTGAGTTCAAAAGAACTTAAATAACTAGTTTGTTTTTATTAAGCTCACACAGTTTGTAAGCAAAAACATGATTTGGATGTCAAAATTCTCGGAGCCTTTTATCACCTATGCTATTTCTGTAGACTCTTAACAAGTAAAGCTCAATTTCAAGTGGCAGCACTGACAAGAATTAAATTTGAATTTAAATTGTGTTTTATAAGTCTTTTCTCTCTGAACTCTGCCAGTGGCTTAGGTGAGTTAAAGTGTGGAGTTTTCCCTTTCCTGAACCAAACTGTGAAATCAGCAAACTGTGTAGTCAGAGTTTCTCCACTGTCTCGTTCTCTTTTTCTCCCAGCCAACTCTCCTGCTTTTCTTTATCTTCTTTATATTTACTTAAAATCTTTGTTTCTGCCTGCTTGTACAGTACTTCAGGTCTGGGGCTTCTTTCCCATGCTACCTTCTACAGAGCTTACAACCTATGTCTTGTGGCCTTTGCCCTTAAAGCCTTGCTAATGATGACACCCATCAGAAAGGCTAATGCATGGTAATAGAATAATCTTTCAGTGGTGTGCTTTGAATTTTTACAAGTCCCATCAGATACTTATTTTAAAGTCAGAAGAAACAGGAGCATTTTTTGTGTGTGTGTGTGTGTCTTGCTTGGCAAAGCAGATACCCAAATTTAGGGGAAGAAGTACATTTTTATTAAGAACTGTAGCACAATTTAAAAATACAGAGTCACAAAAGAGAAAATAAAGATCACTATGTTCCAAAAAACAAGGTCCTACTGTATAGCACAGGGAAACCCATATCCTGTGATAAGCCATAATGGAAAAGAGTATGAAAAAGAATATAACGGGATCATTTTGCTGTATACCAGAAACTGACACAACATTGTAAATGAACTGTACTTGAATTTAAAAAAATCGCTACGTCCTCTACTCAGTTTACTGCTGTCAATTTTTTGGTATACATACCCACAGTAACTTTTCTCTGTATTACTACATATCCATGCCTACAAGTTCAGACATATTATTTTGTATAATTTTTATATTACACTTAAATGTTATAATTTTATCACAAATATGGTAATGATTTTATCATTTTAGCATGGACTATATAAAATCCATCATGCATGCACAATAATTTATTAACCAGTCCCTTATTGTTGCCCATTTAGAGTGTTTTCAAGTTTTTTATGATTTTAAATAATGCTATGATGTAAACCTATTATGGTTTCTGTGGGTTATGTGTCCAGAAGTAGAAGTGGAATTGATGTGTCATGGGTTATGTTTAGTACATGTCTGAAACTTTTGATGCAGTTTCTCTTGGTGCTTGTTAAATAGTAAGTTGTTGCTCAAATTTTGCAGAAGCAAAGGTACCTTTTCAGTTTCAGCCTGATTAATGTAGAAAAATTTGGATTTTATATACATATAAGCTCACAATCATATGTTGTTAGACATAAAAATCAATTTCTGAGATTTCTTATTTTTTTGGAACATTGGACTTTTATCTACGATTTTACATTTTTATTTTGGGTGAGGCCAAAAAAAAAAGAAAAAAGGAAAGAGGAAAAAAAGAAGAAAAAATTACCTCTACCCAAGAACCCTTCAAGATGTAGGCCAATTTTCTTGCCATCCCTGGAAATTCTGTCTATTGAAGTAGTAGCTGTCTTCCTACTGCTCTTTTCTTTGGATCTTGTTATGTAAGCAGAGATCTGTGTCCAAGTCTTTGTGACCCCATGGACTGTAGCATGTCCGGCTTTTCTGTCCATGGAATTCTCCAGGCTAGAATACTGGAGTGGGTAGCCACTCCCTTCTCCAGGGATCTTCCCAACCCAGGAATAGAACCCAGGTCTTCCACATTGCAGGCAGATTCTTTACCATCTGAGCCACCAGGGAAGCCCATAAGAGAGATCAGTATCAACCTTTAGACAAGGCAAGAGGGGCCTCTACCTTGTCTCTGCTGCAGAGGGCCCCCCTCTGGGCTTCTTGTGGCTGTGTTCCCCCACCTGCCTTGTAATCTATGTGCTAAGGAGATGTGCCCACCTAGATGTCACATTTCTTTCTTTCCCCGCCCTTTTATACAATACTTTGGCTAACATGACTTTGCAATTGCATGCTTATAAGTCCCAGGTCTGCTTCCAGGGTGATCAGTGGCTTTTTTCAGGTCCATACTCCTGAGTGTAGACGGTGTTATGTGGGAGGGGCACTGACAGAGCTTGAATGTGTGGGTTGGTGTCACCACTTGTATATGAGGAGGCTGGCTATTCAAGGTGTGTGGTGAGTGTAGAGGATGAAGGGCATTTCAGTTTATACTGTTGCCCTGGTCCTGCCAATGTTAGGTATGGCCTGAAGGAGAACCTGCTACACAGTGCTTTGTGATTATGGAGATCCCTTTATGCTGTTACAGGGTCTGGGCAAAGAGGAAGCCTTCCACGCTGAGAATAAGTCATGTTTAGGGCACGGAGGGAAGGAAGAACGTAATATATTTTATTCTGTGTTTCAGTGTTTCACATATGCAGAAGATTGAGAAATAAAACTTGAGGAAGCAGAGAGAACATGAATCAAGAAAGGCTTTTCATGCTATGCTAAGATTATGGACTTTGTCCTGTGGCTAATTTGAAGTTGTTGCAGGGTTTTGAGCAGGGATGACATAATGAGAACTGGCTGCAGAGTGTCATGGATGTACATAAGAGCAGAAGCAGGAGGCCAGTTAGGTTGTTGGTAGTCATTCAGATGGCAGAAGATGGTGATTGAAATTTGACATTGGCTGTGAGGATGGAGACAGGACACTTTCTTACTACGCAGGGTTGTGCTTCAGACTAATTCAAGTAGGATAATGTAATGAAAATTATTTTGGAGCGCTTATAGGATTCTGCAAATGTCATTAGTGTTTTTATGAATAACAGTGATATTGTGGATAAAAGTTAGGTTCCAGCAAGTCTCATTTCTAGGATAAGCAGATGTGAAAATCAGTTGAAATGCAGGGGTAAGGGTCCTGATGTGAGGCATACCATCTATCAAGGGCACCTTTTGGGAAGGAGAAAGGTGGCTACTAGTTTGGGGGAGGCAGTTCAGGTGGAAGGACAGTGTGCTGGGCTTGTGTTTCAGGGGAGGGTTTGGGCTGGGTCTTGTCATTAGTATGCAGGTGTGCACACAGTCCCTTGTTTTTGATAAACTGCCTTTTCTTCCATCTGCTGCACTTGATGCCCCTGAATCTGTAACCTTTCTAGTTCAACTTTTCTGGAGCAAATAATTTTTTTCTCTTGTCATGATTGAAAGGGAATGGAAGAGTCTACATTTTAAAACAGATTTTCAGTCTTTCTGTTTGTCAGCTTTGTTTGCTTTGAGATGTTTGATGCCTTCAATTCTAAGTCTTTCTGTGGCTCATGTCAGCTTTCTTCTTGTTACTGTCTGGATGTGCAGTCCTTAGCTGTTTTGCTTTCATAAGTCTGCTAGAGTTCACCTAGGTGTCCTGTCTTCCAAATTATTGACACCTGCATTGTGCTTTTCACTTCTAGCCTCTTTATTTTTGTCATTTATATTACTTTTATTCCTTTTCTCTCTACTTTTTTGAGAATCTCCATTTTTTATGGGTTTTGGGGAATAGGGATAATTCAGCAAGTTTAAATATAATTAGATGGTAAAATAATAATGGTGGGTGTTTAAAGACCTTTAGTTCAAGGACATAACATTTTCCTCAGCATTTTCTATGAAGTTTTTTTTTAAACTAATATATCTAACATCGATAATAGAGATTATCTGCAGTCTTAAGGACTTTGACATTTTCCTTCATTTCTATTTGGGTAGACTTGTTTTGTTGTATTGTTGTTCAGTCATTCAGTCCTGTCCGACTCTTTGTGACCCCATGGACTGCAGCACACCAGGCTTCGTTGTCCATCACTGTCTCCTGGAGTTTGTTCAAACTCATGTCCATTGACTTCGTGATGCCATCCAACCATCTCATCCTCTGTCGTTCCCTTCTGTTGCCTTCAATCTTTCCCAGCATCAGGATCTTTGCTAATGAGTCAGTTCTTCGCATCAGGTGGCCAAAGTACTGGAACTTCAGCTTTAGCATCTGTCTTTCCAATGAATATTCAGGACTGATTTCCTTTAGGATTGACTAGTTTGATCGCCTTGCAGTCCAAGGGACTCTCAAGACTCTTCTCCAACACCACAGTTCAAAAGCATCAGCCTTCGGTGCTCAGCCTTCTTTATGGTCCAACTCTCACATCCATACATGACCACTGGAAAAACCATAGTTTTGACTATATGGACCTTTGTCAGCCAAGTAATGTGTCTGCTGTCTAGGTTTGTCATAGCTTTTCTTCCAAGGAGTAAGTGTCTTTTAATTTCATGGCTGCAGTCACCATCCTCAGTGATCTTGGAGCCCAAGAAAATAAAGTCTGTCACTTTTTCCAAACTTGTTTTAGAATATTCTTTGCAACTTTTCCTGATGTTCCATGACAGTGCAGGAGATGTGGCTGGTTCCCCTTTATCCAGAACAGTGAAAATATGAGAAATGGGATGTAAGACTACAAGCATAACTTAGGAGGCACCTGAGTTGCTTGTGGTCTTAGGTTTGGCACAGACAGAGGGGAGACAAGGACTAGCCCATTGTATATCTTTATCAGTTTGGACTGAGAGCCAGAGAAAGAAAATGGTCTAAGCTGGATCCTGCCAAGAAACCCTGGGCACTTCTTTTTAAAAAACATTTTTATTGGAGTATAGTTTATTTACAGTGTTATGTTAGTTTTTGCTGTACAGCAAAGTGAATCAGCTATATATATATAATATATTTTATATATATATATATCTCTCTCCATAGGTCATTATGAAGTAGTGAGTAGAGTTCCCTGTGCTTTATAGTAGGTCCTTAGTACTTATCTGATTTATATATAGCAGTGTGTAAATACAAGCCTATCTCAATCTCCCAATTTATCCCTCCTTCCTTTCCCCCTTGGTGACCACAGGTTTGTTCTCTACATCTGTGACTCTCTTTGTGAATAGGTTCATTGTACCATTTTAAAAAAGATAACTTATTTAAGCAATATCACACTATATTTGTTTTTCTCTGTCTGACTTACTTCACTCTGTATGACAATCTCTAGGTCCATCCATGTTGCTACAAATGACATTGTTTTGTCCTTTTTTATCAGAGAAGGCAATGGCACCCCACTCCAGTACTCTTGCCTGGAAAATCCCATGGACGGAGGAGCCTGGTAGGCTGCAGTCCATGGGGTCGCTAAGAGCCGGGCACGACTGAGCGACTTCACTTTCACTTTTCACTTTCATGCATTGGAAAAGAAAATGGCACCCCACTCCAGTGTTCTTGCCTGGAGAATCCCAGGGATGGCGGAGCCTGGTGGGCTGCCGTCTCTGGGGTCACATATTTGTTTTTCTCTGTCTGACTCACTTCACTCTGTATGACAATCTCTAGGTCCATCCATGTTGCTACAAATGACGTTATTTTGTCCTTTTTTACAGCTGAGTAATATTCCATTGTATGTATGTACCACATCTTCTTTATCCATTTCTCCATCAGTGAACACTTAGGTTTACTTCTGTGTCCTTAGAAAACTAAAAAAAAGCTGTCATTTGCTCCAGCAATCCCATTGCTGGGTATATATCTGAAGAAAACCATAATTCAAAAAGATACCTGCACCCCAGTTTTCACTACAGCACTATTTACAACAGCTGAGACATGGAAGCAACCTAGATGTCCATCGACATGGGCACTTCTGTTCATACTAAAGTGTAAGTCCCGTGAGAGCAGGGAGCTGCTTCATTTCTCGTGGTATCTGCAGCATCTCCACAGTGTCATGGGGGAGACGTGCAGTGAATATTTATTGAATGACAAAATAAGTTGAGTACCTATAAGGCCTTGTTTACAAAGACAGATATTGAACTCAGGTTCAAAACATGAATATTTTCAAAATAGTTTCTAAAAGCCATCATGTCTGCAAATGTAGAGAAGAGGATGTGTCATAAATAGATCAGATACATATTGCTTTACTTAGCCTTAGGTTCCCATAGTAACTAACTTCATGTTCCTTCTATAAAAAGTCTGGGTATGAATGTTTCTGCACAATGCTGTGTGCTTATGTACTTGGTCATGTAGGCTAAGGATGTTTTTGTTATGTCACATGTGTGTCTGCACTGAGCATCCTCCTGTGTTTGACCTTCCCACGTAGTAGGCTGTATGCCCTCACCCGTGGGAACTGGAGCTGGAACGTTTGTGCTGAGCACTACAGTCTCATGCTTTCTCTTTTTCCTTCCTGGTGTCTCGCTCTCTCAAATACAGTGTCACACACTTTGCTGAGACTTAAATTTGAGGGCCTTGCTCCAAGAGGAGTTGCAGTCTCATCAAATACAAGACTATGCTGTTGTTAGCATTTCACATAAAAATAGTCAAAGAGAAGGAGCCTCATTTGAAGAAAAGAATTATGTTTGCTTTTTTGGGTCTCTTTCCTCTGTGTATGTTCTCTTAGATATCAGCACTTATTCTTCTTCTGTCTCTATTGCTTTTGACTCTATAAACTCGAATATGTGCTCATCTACTGGATCATTATAATTAACTTTGGTCAGCTCTGAACTGACTGCACAGGGGAGGCAGGGAGCATCAGGGACCTGATTTGCTCGTAGGAGAGTCACTGACATGAGTACATCTCGTTGGTTCGTTTGTTCTTTCCTTAGTTCACTTACTCCCTCACCCGTCTTAGGCTAATGTATTTCACTGCATGTCTTTAGGCATATTATCTTCAGACTTGGCCTCACTGTTTATCACACCCTATTAGACTTGCTGGTTATGAAGGAACTGATAAGCACTAGAGCAGTTACAAACCCCACCTGTCTTCCAGGGCTTTCTCCTCAAAGCCTTTTCAGGTGGTTCAAGATCACAGAAATTTCTTCTGACTGAAGTTATGATATAATGAGGTCATATCATGCAT
This sequence comes from Bos taurus, assembly GCF_002263795.3. Lineage (NCBI taxonomy): Eukaryota > Metazoa > Chordata > Mammalia > Artiodactyla > Bovidae > Bos > Bos taurus. The sequence continues at coordinate 33,497,900 of NC_037331.1, forward strand.
ATTCTACCCTATTTTTCTAGAAAATGATCCCTAAAGTGCAAGCCATTTGATTGCTAAGAAATGGGTAACTTATAAGGGCTTAAGGAAAAATTGGCTGTGATGAGTTTATTGAAAGTGGTACCTGTTTTATTTTCTGGTAGAGTTGAGAGATTTTTATTGGTAATTTTTTTTTTCACCTTATATAGTTTTAATTTGTCCATTGTCTTGTAATGCCACTGTTCAACATGGAAGCCTCAATCTTTCTGCTTTCTTATAAAATTATATAGGGTATGTGTGTGTGTGTGTCTGTCTGTCTTGGTGCTCCAACAAAAACATAAACTTATTGAGTACAAAGACTGTGTGCTATATATATTTTAAATCTCCCCCATGGCATTTAGGCCATAGTACTTACTTAATAACTAAAGTGTCATGTAGTAAGTGATCAAGTGAAAGTCACTCAGTCTTGTCCGAATCTTTGCAACCCCATGGATGCATGGAATTCTCCAGGCCAGAATACTGGAGTGAGTAGCCTTTCCCTTCTCCAGGGGATCTTCCCAACCCAGGGGTCAAACCCAGGTAGCCTGCATTGCAGGCAGATTCTTTACCAGTTGAGCCAGAATGATATAAATTGATGTTCATGTATGAAAATGAAATATATTAATGTAGGTTTGTGTGCTCAGGCACTTCAGTCATGTCCAACTCTTTGTGACCCTGTGGACCATAGCCCACCAGGCTCCTCTGTTTATGAGATTCTCCAGGCAAGAATAATGGAGTGGGTTGTCATGCCCTCCTCCTGGGGATCTTCCCAACCCAGGAATTGAACCTGCATCTCATGCTTTGCAGGCGGATCCTTTACCCACTGAGCCACCTGGGAAGCCCTAATATAGGTATAAAGCATGATAAATGATATATGTTAATGTCAGTATATAAATACTATATATTTATTGTCAATATGGGCTTTCCTTGTGGCTCAGCTGGTGAAGAATCCTCCTACAGTGCGGGAGACCTAGGTTCGATCCTTGGGTTGGGAAGATCCCCTGGAGAAGGGAAAGGCTACCCACTTCAATATTCTGGCCTGGAGAAGTCCATGGACTGTACAGTCCATTGGGTTGCAAAGAGACACAACTGAGCGACTTTCACTATTGTCAATATAATGTCAAGAACATATATACATATATGCATATTATTTTCATATGTGAGATATACTCAAAACATTGTCTAGCCTATGTGTAGTTAAACTATAGCAACTGTCATTATAATTGAGAGATGATACTCCAGATTTTCTGTGAGAACTATAAGTCTTTTGTAATATAAATGACTTTTGCATTAAGGGTGTCAGAGAAAGCCAGTGGTCAGTAGTTAAAATGGTAAAAACAGATTTTATTCAAGAACTATTGCAATGGGGTTTAAGAGACCTCAGGCTCAAATATAGCATAAGCAAGTGGGGATTTATATCCAAGGAGCAGGGTGAGGGTCAGTGGATGGAAAATTACTAAGAGGAAACATCAAGAGTAAAGGGGGATTCTATCTAAACTGACTTGACAGGATTCTTGATAAAACTGGGTGATGCAGAGATGATCACAGAAGCCCAGAGGTCAAGGCTTCATTGGGAAGAGCGTTCAGAGGAGGCTGACTGATGATTGGTCAAGGAAACGGTCTTTTGTAGGGGCTACTTTAAGTAGCTAATATTTATTTGGGTGTATCCTGACATTTTCTGTTTAGGTGTAAGAAAGCACAATTTGGGAGTTTGTGCCTATACTTGCTTTGTCAGTGAATGTGTGTGTGTGTGTGTTATCAGATTTGTATTGAGGAATAATTTTCTCTTAAGCATTTGCTATCTACTGAAAAAACATAACGCACAACATGAGAGTTATGAGTTAAGTTTTGTTTGGGGCAAAATAAAGGCTATACCCTGGGAGACAGCCTCTCAGAGAGCTCTGAGGGACTGCTCCTAAGGGGTAAGAGAAAAGGGCAGGATGTATGTGATTTTGATAAAGAGGGTACATGCAGTTAACACATTTTGAGAAAAGGTGGCTGCTAGTAATGATTTTAGTGCTTTTCTAGATATGAGAAGATGCAGGAAATTAGACTCATAAAATCTTCTCCTAAAAATGTATATCTGCAGGCCTGTTCTGTTTTTTTCCCCAGAGCACAGAGTGCCTCATTTCTGATCTCCATCCTGAACTCCTTTCAGAGGTGTTGAAGGTCAGTGTCTGCAGTAGCTGGTGACTTTGTTCTTGCAGATGGCGAGCCACAATTTTTCATCCACTTTCATCAGGAGTAATTCCATGCTCTATTTCTTTTTGGGTTGTTTCCTTGGTTCCCATATATTTACAATGTTGAATTTTCAGAGTGTTCCATCATTTTGTTATTTGAGGCAGTATTTTCATTCCCCAGTGTTTGGTGATTTGCAGACTTGTCTAAATAACTGCTGTCCCCTGAGTGGGGTCACGACAAGCCCTTCCTCCAGTTTATAATTTAGAGTGTGGCTTGTGAGCGGATGTTCTGCTGTTTAGAGTGTGCTCTGACTCACATCATTATGTTTGGTGATAAAGTGTCAGGAGCCCTGTAATGTTGCAAAAATTGACAGGAACTTTTCCTCTTGTCAGCAAAATTGTGAAACATGTTGAAATAGGCAGAAAAGATGACTGACCTGTTTAGAGCACCTTTCTGACTGATCAGTTTCTGTATAAGTTTGCATCGTTCCCTGACTTTGAACTATTTTGCAGTACTGAAATTGATAAGAATACAAATGATTCCTGTCCATAGAAATGAAAATCCATTTTATTTTTTGGAATGTAATTGATTATTGCCCTTAGGATATTTCCCAGTTCTGCGTCTCTTAGTTCATTTCACTTTCCTGGTTGGCAGCTGATATGTGTTCTTTTGAGTTCTCCTTTGAACTGGTGACAATGGCTTATTTCTGGATTGACTTGTTAGTTAATGACTTAAATAAAATATTTAAATTTACATTTTCTTTTTAATTTCTCTTTGATACCCCCCAAATTCCCATTTCCAAGGGATCCATGTAGTTCAATATCTATTTAGGTCTGTGGCTAGAGTTATGAGGTATTATCTATAAATCTGCAAAATGAATGTGCTGTAGCTCTCTTTATTCAGTACCTTGAATACCATTCAAAATATTTGGGGAGTGTATATTGTATCTTGAGTGATTTTACTGCATCACACTATTTCTTAGATCTCTGCTTTGAGTTTAGGGTTGACTTCAGAAGTAGATTTAAAAAATTATTACTGGCCTAGATGAAATAGCCTATTAAATAATTTAAAAAATAAAACCCATCAGGTAGGGGCTGCAGTCTAAATTTCTGACCCCAAGTGCTGCCCTCTGCATGAAGTATGTTTGCATTTCAGTGTTTTTAAATTATAAATAAACACATTACAGTTTCCTGCTGGAGTGCTAAGAATTTTGTAACTTAACAATAGCTGTGCCTCTTTAGATTTCAAGGGTATTCTAGAGGAGGCAGGTAGAATAAAGAATCATAGGAAGATTAATTGGCATATGACATCTACCACTGCATCCAGAAAACACAACATACCTTTTCTGTGTACTTACTTCTATTCTCATCTCATAACTGGCAACCTGAATAACACAGAGGCCATGGTGACAGAGTTTTCTTGAGCTTGGCTATTTTATTCAGAGGTCTTGCTTCATTTGAAATTCATGCCATACTTTTCAGCATCATTATTTTGCAAGGAGGATAACAAATTACATATGAGGGCCAGGATCTTTACAGTGGGATATGCAGATGAGAAAGAAAGACTTCCTAATACAAATAACTGGGAACAAGAGGAACAGGAAAACCATTATGCAACTATATGGCTGGTCTAGGCTATTCTGCAGTAGGAGATTGTGGTAGGCTGAATACTACTCCTCCTACCAAAGAAAGGTGGCCATGTCCTAATCCCTGGAATCTGTGTATGTTACCTTATATGACAGGGGGAGAAAAGGGCCTAGAAAAAGACTGTGAAGATGTGAATAAGAATCTTGAGATGAAGATGGTTATCTGAATGGGTCTTAAGTGTAGTCACAACGGGGAGGAAGAAGAAGGCAGTGTGTCCACAGAGGCAGAGATTGGTGTGATGGCAGCTGCAAGCCAATGAAGCTGGCAGACACCAGAAACTGGAAGAAGCAAGGAATGGATTTTGCCTGAGGGCCTCCAGAGGGAATGTGGCCTGGGTGGCACTTCAGTGATGCTGGCTTTGGACTTCTGGCCTCCAGAATTGTAAGAGAACAAAATTCTGTTGCTTTAAGCTGATAAATTTTTGGTAATTTGTTACAGCAGTCAAAGGAAAACTAATACAGATTTTAGTACCTGAAAGTGGGGAGTTGCTGTAACACATAACTAAAAATGAGCAGGTGGCTTTAGAATTGGGTAATGAACAGAAGCTGGAAGAATTTAAAGTACATGATAGAAAAAACCTAGACTGCCTAGAACAGACTGTTGACAAAAATATGAATGTTAAAGATTCTTCCAGTGATGATTCAGGAAGAAGTGAGAAATACAGTAGTAAAAGTGAATATTAAATTGTCCTTAGCAGAATGTTGGTAGAAATTTTAAATGTGCTACTGGTTAAGGCTAAAAAGAACATGAGGAACGCATCGTTGGAAATTGGAGGACAGGTGATTTTTGTTATATAGTGGCAGAGTTTAACAGTTTCATCCTGTTGTGTGGAAGGTAAGTAACAGTTGTAAGTGATGAACTTGAATATCAACGGGGGAGGTTTCTGAGCAAAGTTTCACAGCTTACAATAAAATGTTAGAGGAAAGAGAAATCGAAGGGAGAATTGTTAAAAAGAAATCGAGACTTGATTATTTGGAAAATTCTCAGCCTGTGCAAATTGCAAAAGATGCTAAATTCATAACTGTTAGGAGAGTATGCTTTGGAGACAAGGCCCAGAGTGTGGCTGGAAAACCTTTTGCTAGTGTCAAAGAAATTAGGTGTGTGATTCATGGATCTCAACTGTCTTAGCAGAAACCAGGAACACAGATGGGATTATCCAGGAAAGATTTTAGGAAGATCTTCTGTCTCATGGAATGAAATGCACAGGAGACCCACAAACTTTTTGATAAAAGGGGAAATACTGCCAGCATCAAGAAAACGATGGAGATGGATGAAATGCAGGAGGGCTGTTGGATTCCCAAAAGTTTACAGGCAAGAAGAAGTCCAGTAAAACTATTCAACTGCAAATATGTTTTTATTTAAAAAAAAATTTCAGAAGAATGACTCTGAGGGTAGAGTCTTGGGCCCAGAGATTGGAGCCACGAACTATAGTGGATTATTCCCAGACCTTGAAACGTTATGTAATTTGTCCTACTGAATTTTGAAATGTCTTGAGATGGTTGACATCATCCTTCCCTTTCTTCCACTTTATCTTGTTCTGAGTGGGAATGTCTATAACTGTTGTTAATGTCAAAAACCACTGGACTTTGGAAGCAGGTAACATAGGTGCACAGATGGAGAGGAATCTTGCCCCCTTATAGATCATAACCAGAGTCTCCTTGATACTTGATTTAAATGATTAGATTTGGGACCTTTGAGCTGATGAGATGTAAATGAGGTTTTGGCCTTTGAATTGATACTGTAATGGGTTGAGACTTTTTAGGGAATGTTGGTATGTGGTGAGTGTATTTTGCATGTGGGAAGGACATGAAATTTTGAAACTAGAGGGTGGGCCGTGGTAGGCTGAATAATGCCCTCCTCTTCAAAAGATATTCATATCCTCTCCCCTGGAACCTATGAGTTGTTATCTTTTGTGGATAAAAAGGTTGAAGATGTGAACAGGTTATGGATCTTGAGATGGGGGATTTTTTTTTTTTAATGATCTCAGTGGACCCTAAATGCAATCACAAGAGTCTTATCAGAATGAGATAAAAAGGAGATCAGACAGAAGAGGAGAAGGCAATGTGACCACAGAGGTAGAGACCAGAGTGATTCAGCCACAAACCAATGAATGGCAGCAGCCACTAGAAACCAGAAGAGGCATGGAGAGTGTTCTCCCCACAACCTCCGGAGGGAGGGCAGCCTGGTTGACGTTTTGATTTTGGCCCAGTGATACCAAGTTTGGATTTTTTGCCTCTAGAACTGTGAAAGGATAAAGTTCTTTTGTCTCAAGTGGCTTACGTGTGTGGTAATTTTTGGCAGCATCTGCAGAAAACTAATATAGAAATAGAGGGAGAATCAAATGGTTTCTGCTTACCTGTGTCCTCTTGTATTCTGAGTGTGAGACATCTTTATGATTCTTATTAGACTTGTAACTATCAGGCTCTTATATTCAAAACTTTGACCACTTCTATTTTAAAACTAGCATTCTATTTCAAGCACAATTGCGTTATATAAACTGAAAACACTAGTAAATGAATGGAAGGCTTGAGTTTTGCTCTCAGCTATGTTGCTTACTAGGTAGGTATGTATGAGTAAGTCACCTCTGAGTTTTAGTTGAGTAATGGGAATAATGTTAACTGTCTTTCCTAATCCACATAATTATTATGAGTATTTAATGACATAAATATGTGTGAAAAATTCCAGATAAAGTGCATGTGAGATTCCATAATAAACTCTTAATTAGGCTCCCTCAACCTATAGGAAGGTTTTTCATGAGCTATTTTGTACACAAATCACTGAACACATGAAACACTCCCCCCACCTTAGATAAGATGCTAGAGGTGGAATTTTGGAGTCAAATTTATTTTAACACATTAAAGCTCTTGGTACAGAATGACTGTTTCTCCCCAGACATCCTATACTACTTCATTCTCTCTTTGGAAGCACATATGAGTGCTCATTTTACTGCACTGTTACATTAGAGAGTTTTAAAATAAATTTAAATGTCATGTCAACTTGATGAAAATCATTATTTGTATTTCTTTGGCAGTGTTCAACTTGTTTTGTATATATATTTTTTGTTAGTTGCTCAGTGGTGTCAAGTTCTTTGTGACCCCATAGGCTGTAGCCCTCCAGGCTTCCCTGTCTGTGGAACTCTCCAGGCAAGAATACTGAAGTGGGTTGCCATTCCCTTCTCCAGGGGATCTTCCCAACCCAGGGATCAAACCCAGGTCTCCTGTATTGCATATACTTGGCTATTTGTGTTGTTCTTTAATGAATTGCTTGTGTTCTTTGACCATATTTCCAATAGTTATTTGTCCTTTTCCTTACTGATTTTTAGAAACCCAGTATTTTATACTTTAAAGATTATGGTGAAATATATATATATCAAATTTAGCACCTTAATAATTTGAAGTATACAGTTCAGAGGCATTGAGTACATTCATATTGTTGTACACCCATCACCACCATTCATTTGCAGAACTCAGAAACCTGGTATTCTTAAGTTAATTAACCTTTGCTGTATGTTTCTTCGGCAGTTCGTTTTGTTGTTTACTTTTTGCTTTTGTTTAGGATGACTACTGATGTGTAGTGTTTAACATTTGTATGCTGTCAAATTTAGTGAACCTCATTGTGTTTTCCTCCCTCCCTCTCTCTCTCCTTTCCTCCCTTCTTCCCTCCTTCCTCTTATCTTTCCTTCTGGAAAGCCTTTCCCATTTGTGGGTTTCTATTGATTTTTTTTTAAACATGTGTAGATTTGTTCTTAGTTGGCAGTAAAACATATTAGAAATCCAGATTCTTGTCAAATAACATCATCTCAAATTGTCTGTTACCAAGCTTTGTTAAAAAAAAAAAAAAAATCCTATTTGAAAAAAAAATCCTATTTAGAGATGATTGCTTGAGGGATATAATGAATCTTATTTCTGGGAGAGAGTCTGCTGAATGCAGCATAAAGCCCTTGGCTCCCAGCTCAGTGATTATACTTTCTTTAACTCTCGGTCCCTTTTTGTTTTATCTTTAACAGCATGCAGATATTGAAGCAGGGGAAACAGAGATGCAGGTAGTTTGTGCCTTACCTTATTACCACTAGTTAGTTCCTTCCTGCATATCACCCTCTGTACCCACATTGCCTTTAAGAAGAAGAAGAATTCTACCACTAATAAGTGCTAACTCAGTGGAGCTTAACCTGGCTAACATTTTACTGCTGCAAAGCCATGCAAAATAGGAAATACTATTATTCTAATTTTACCAATGAAAAAAATGGATGCTTTGAGAGGTAAAGTGGCTTGCCCAGTATAGCACATTGTTGGTATGTGGAGGAATAGGATGTCAGTTCAGACTCAGACCTGATTCCAGAACCTGCCTCTTAACTGGTATTCTTTCTTAGTGTACACACACACACACGCACACACATGCACACAAACTTCCCTACCTCCCACACCTAGTTTTCTGATGATTATGTGACAATATTTCTATTCACTCCCGTTATTAATAAACAGAGTAGATGAAACCACCTAGCAACTTCTAAAATATTAAGTTGAAAATATTTTGGGCTAGATTTGTAACTTCTCTCATTCTTGAAATGCTACAGTGAAATGAAATGCTACATTTTTTCCTCATTCCTATCAGCTCAAGGTCTCAGTGATGTGCTCTGAGCAGGGGTGGTCAACGTGAAGACAGAGTTCAGAACAACCAAGGGCCAGAGACAAGTGGGTTGGTCTTACTTGGTGACTGTAGTAAATGGTCTATTTTACAGTCAGTGATTGAAGATAGTCTGCTGTGGTGGGGATATATTGAGCCTGGAAGAGCTGCTTTAAAATTTGGTAGTTGTTTAATTAGTATTTGGATGATTAATTATTATGCCTTCTGCTAAATTTTAAACAGTGAAAAACTAGGTCTGTGGGAACAATTCTCTTATTTCTTCCTTTGAAAAACTTAGGACAGTGACAGCCTTCAATTTCTTAGGGTTATTTTGCTCATATATTCAGATCTATCAATTATTCAGATCTTAAGAAGCCTGCAAAAATAGGGACGTGTGCTGTTGCCTTTTGGGTGTGTGAGATTACAGGTCCCTGGTCACACCATTAAGTGTATGGCTGTCATGTTCCTCTTCAGAGCCTTAGCACCTTGTATGGTACATTTTTTTTCAAACTTTAAACTTTTTATTTTTATTGGGGTATACCCTGGAGGCTCAGATAAAGAATCTGCCTATAGTGTGGGAGATCTGGGTTCAGTCCCTGGCTTGGGAACATCCCCTGGAGAAGAAAATGTCAACCCACTCCAATATTCTTGGCTGGAGAATTTCATGGACAGAGGAACCTGATGGGCTGTAGTCCATGGGGTCACAGAGAGTCAGACATGACTGAGCGACCTAAACACACATAGCCAATTAACAATGTTGTGGTAGTTGCAGGTGAACAGTGAAGGGACCCAACCATATATATACATGTATCCATTCTCCCACAAACCTCCCTCCCATCTAGGCTGGCACATAACATTAAGTGGAGTTCCATGTGCTATACAGTAGGTCCTTGTTGGTTATCTGTTTAGAATGTAGCAGTGTACACATGACCTTCCCAAACGCCCTAACTGTCCCTCCCTCCCACCCCTGGCCCTGGCAACTGTATGTTTGTTTTCTAAGTCTCTGAGTCCTTTTCTGTTTTGAAAGTCAGTTCATTTGTGGCATGATATATTTTTTTATCAAAAAACTGCATGATATGGATGGAGTCTTGGAAGAATGAGGATCAACCAGAGAGAACAGTTTGGAATGAGGCTTCCAGGCAGGTTTGAGAGTGACTGAGAAAGCACAGTTGTCCCATTAAAACTGGCTCTAACAAAGACTTGTCTTTGTGATTATTTGCAGAAAGATTACCACTTTGAATATACAGAATGTGATAGCAGTGGCTCCAGGTGGAGAGTTGCCATTCCGAATTCCGCAGTGGACTGCTCTGGCCTGCCTGACCCAGTGAGAGGCAAAGAATGCAGTATGTCTTGACTTTTTGACCTTTTTCCCAGTTAAACCCTAAGTCCTTCATATGAGCCTGAGAAGTTAAGTGTGATGCCTATAAAAGGCCTTGGAAAAAGGGAGCATGGCTGTCCAGCAGAACAGAAGCATATTTTCTCAGCACCGAGTGCCCTCGGGTCTGAAGTCTGAAAGGAGATGCAGGCTGTGTTAAAGGGTGTTGTTTTCATTTATTTGTCTTAAAAAATCTGGTTACTATCTTTCTTGAAATTCTAAAGGGCAGAGTGGCAGAATTTCTATTTAATAGATTTTTTTTCTTTAAATTTTAAGGGACTTTTCAGAGTTTTGGTACACATAAGTAGCATTTGGTACACATAATATTGTTAAAAATACATTGCGTAAAATGTGCCCTCTTAGTCATTTGTAGGTTCGATGACATTAAGAACAGTTACATTGTTGTGCTTTCCTCTCCAACACACATCTATAGAACTCTCTAACCTGGCAATGGATTTGTTTTTGGTTTTTTTTTAGCCATAGAAATATTATAATTTGTCTTTTTAATGTACAGAGAAATTAGAGAATTTGTCTATCATATTCGACAGCTTGTCTTGTAGCAATTAAGCAGGTTTGAAGTGTAACATGAATTAACAGAAATACGTCATTAAATTAATTTTCATTTATAGACTCTACTTTTAAAAACCCTTGAATTTGGTGAGTCATAAGATCCTGCAGTAAAGTTGTCTTGTGGTATTCTAGAGTTCAAAGCCAGAAGTAAGACAAAGATTATTTTGGTTTTTCTACAGTCCTCCAAATGGTATTCCTAAAAGCTGAGTTGTTTTGTTCCCAAATGAAAAAGCAGATAAGTAAATTAATTAAACAGATAGCTAATTCCTTCCTCTTCATGGGAAAACTCTATCTCCATGGTTGGTTGGAGGAATTTTAGCATAGGTGTGGATTTAGTAATAAAAGAGAGACGGGAAGATGGTATGTCTTAGGAAAATTAGAGAAGAAAGACATTATTTCTTGGTGAATGATATTAAATGAATATAAAGAGAACCTGAGAAATCCAGGTTAGCCAGGGAAAGGCTTGTGTCCAGCAAGAATCTTGAGAGGATAGTGGGGCCAGTGAAGAAGATGGATCCATGGCTGGGGTATATGTGACCGCCTCTACAGAAAGGACCAGCTCTCAGGGAGGATTCCAGTTAAAAGGGAAACAGCCTGAGTATTGCCTGTGGAATTAACTCATTGCAAAATTGCTTCTGTCACTTTTCTGAAAAATCTGTATATCTTTTATCTATATTTACATTTTCCTTATGGGCTAATTCCTTGTTTCCCTTGTAAACAACCCTACTGAGGTGCAGTGTGTCAGCATTTTGAATGTATCAGATCTCTTCAAGAAAATTAGAGATACCACGGGAACATTTCATGCAAAGATGAGCACAATAAAGGACAGAAACGGTAGGGACCTAACAGAAACAGAAGATATTAAGAAGAGGTGGCAAGAATACACAGAAGAACTGTACAAAAAAGATCTTTATGACACAGATAACCACAATGGTGTGATCACTCACCTAGAGCCAGACTTCCTGGAATGCAAAAGCAAGTGGGCCTTAGGAAACATTATTGCTAACAAAGCTAATGGTGGTGATGGAATTCCAGTTGAGCTATTTCAAATCCTAAAAGATGATGCTGTGGAAGTGCTGCACTCAATATGCCAACAAATTTGGAAAACTCAGCAGTGGCCACAGGATTGGAAAAGGTCAGTTTTCATTCCAATCCCAAAGAAAGGCAATGCCAAAGAATGTTCAGACTACTGCACAATTGCATTCATCTTACACACTAGCAAAGTAATGCTCAAAATTCTCCAAGCAAGGCTTCAACAGTATGTGAACCAAGAATTTCCAGATGTTGAAGCTAGATTTAGAAAAGGCAGAGGAACCAGAGATCAAATTGCCAACATCTGTTGGATCATCGAAAAAGCAAGAGAGTTCCACAGAAATGTCTACTTCTGCTTTTTTGACTACACCAAAGCCTTTGACTGAGTGGATCACAACAAACTGTGAAAATTTCTTCATGAGATGGGAATACCAGACCACCTTATCTGCCTCCTGAGAAATCTGTATGCATGTCAAGAAGTAACAGTTAGAACTGAACATGGAACAACAGATTTGTTCCAAATTGGGAAAGGAGTACGTCAAGGCTGTATATTGTCACCCTACTTATTTAACTTCTATGCAGAATTCAGTTCAGTTGCTCAGTCGTGTCTGACTCTTTGCATCCCCATGGACTGCAGCACACCAGGCTTCCCTGTCCATCACCAACTCCCCAAGTTTACTCAGACTCATGTCCATTGGGAGAAGACAATGGTGACCCACTCCAGTACTCTTGCCTTGAAAATCCCATGGACGGAGGAGCCTGGTAGGCTGCAGTCCAGGGGGTCTTGAAGAGTCGGACATGACTGAATGACTTCACTTTCACTTTTCACTTTCATGCACTGGAGAAGGAAATGGCAACCCACTCCAATGTCCTTGCCTGGAGAATCCCAGGGATGGAGGAGCCTTGTAGGCTGCTGTCTATGGGGTCAAACAGAATCGGACACAACTGAAGCAACTTAGCAGCAGCAGCAGCATGTCCATTGAGTCAGTGATGCCATCCAACCATCTCATCCTCTGTCATCCTCTTCTCCTCTTGCCTTCAATCTTTCCCAGCATCAGAGTCTTTTCCAATGACTATGCAGAGTACATCATGAGAAATTCTGAACTGGATGAAACATAAACTGGAATCAAGATTGCCGGGAGAAATGTCAATAACCTCAGATATGCAAATGACACCACTCTTATGGCAGGATGTGAAGAAGAACTAAAGAGCCTCTTAATGAAAGTGAAAGAGGAGATTGAAAAAGTTGGCTTAAAATTCAACATTCAGAAAACTAAGATCGTGGCATGTATTCCCATAACTTCATGGCAAATTGATGGGGAAACACTGGAAACAGTGATAGACTTTATTTTCTTGGGCTCCAAAATCACTGCAGATGGTGACTGCAAGCCATGGAATTAAAAGATGCTTGCTCCTTGGAAGAAAAGCTATGACAGTCCTAGACAGCATTTTAAAAAGCAGAGACATTACTTTGCCGACAAAGGTCCAACTAGTCAAAGCTATGGTTTTTCCAGTAGTCATATACGGATGTTAGGGTTGGACTATAAAGAAAACTAAGCTCCAAAGAATTGATGCTTTTGAACTGTGGTGTTGGAGGAGGCTCTTGACGAGTCCCTTGGACTGCAAGGAGATCAAACCAGTCAATCCTAAAGAAAATCAGGCCTGAATATTTATTGGAAGGACTGATGCTGTAGCTGAAATTCCAATACTTTGGCACCTGATGTGAAAAACTTGACTCATTGAAAAAAACCCCTGATGCTGGGAAAGATTGAAGGCAGGAGGAGAAAGGGATGACAGAGGATGAGATGGTTGGATGGCATCAACAACTCAATGGACATGAATTCGAGCAAGCTCCAGGAGCTGGTGATGGACAGTGAAGCCTGGCGATGCTGCAGTCTCTGCAGTCACAAGAGTCTGACATGACTGAAGGACTGAACTGAACTGAATTGTTTCAGCAGCTGTGCTGATGTTGACTGACACTGGCTTTTGAGAACTGATTGTTCCTTTGAAATGGGCTATGGTGGAGTATTTACATGATGGAAATTGACAAACACTACAAATCAGCTTACCAGCATACCACTAATTAAATTCATTGGCCAAAATTTCAAAAATATGCTTCAGAATTGATGTCTGACTAGGAATTATTTCTGTTTGTTGCCAAGGATGTTTTTTGCTCATTAATTATTATTATCTTCCACAGATAATGTTATGAATTTGACATGCCAGCCAGAACTACTCTAAAAACTCAATATAGTAAAGTCATTATTAGTTGTAAATCACTTTAAATGATAGTACTTACTTTTAAAATGATAGCCTAAAATGATACTACTTATGAGATGGCTCTATCTTGGTTTGTCTGAAATCTGAATTTACATGTATTTCTGTATACTATAATTATATCTGCTCTGGAGGTTATTAGTCTGGCCTCTGATTGTGACTGTTCTTTATATGATAAAGGCAAGTTATTTTGAAACTCACAAGAAACTTAATAGAGGCAATTACCTTAGAAGCTCAGTCAATTCCTAACATTAAGCGCGGTGCTTAGCACATTACTGGCCATCAAAGCACTGCTGAAGGCAGTTATGATAATAACTGAAATATTCCTTCAGTGGCTTAGATGTTCTACTGCTAATAATAGCTACCATTTTTCATACATGGATGTTAGGCTAACCACCGTGCTTGGAGCTTCGTATCATTTTCCATTGTATCCTCACAACAACCCTCTCTGATAGCTAATGTCAATATCTCTGCTGATAAGAAAACTTGGAGTTAAGATGGTGAAGTCAGTTACTGCAGGTTGGGTTATATAGGCAGGATGTGGCAGATGTGCGGTCAAATACAGACATGTCTGATTCCAGAACCTATCTGGACATATAAGCTGGCATGGGGGTACATATAGCTCTATCACTGACCATCTTCAAGGGAAGATATTAGAAAACGTGTGCTTCAGGATAAAAGAGGATAAAAATGTTGGGGTTCAGGAGCAGCTTGCTATCTGCAAGTGGTGTGTGAATGATGCCCAGACCTGAAATGATGGTGATGCCCACAGGCACTAGACTCAGCAGTTATGTTGTGATGATATGGCCCAGCAGTTGGGCCATCTAAAAGAAAATTTAAAAATTCACATATCTGCTTCATGCAAGTGAAAAATATTTAGGGCAGTGCTTATGTAAGGCATAACTTCCCCAGATCCCACTGTTCTCAGTGAAGCAAAACCCAGAATGCGGCCTCAGTTGAAATTCCTATAGAATCTTCAAAATGTAATTGGCTAGATCTTTCCCTCTTTCTCAGAAACAAACAGTACATGAGGCTTCTCCTTAGGAAAAGGATTATAGAAATGTTTATGTAGCAACTGTATGTTTTAAAAAATAAAATTGATGGGCAAGCTGTATTATATCTTTATCTTTAATAAATCCTGTAAAATCTGGTTGCATGGCTCTGAGTGAAGTTAATGAGAAGTCAGGCTTCAGTTTTTGTTGTGCTAGATCCCTAGACTGTATGTGAGCTTGAGGCTTGCTGCACTCAGGAAATGGGAGGGAGAGACCTCTGTTTATTAACTGACACAGCTTCCCATTGTCCTCCTGACCCCTCCGCTGTAGAGTCTTCAGTGTCTTAGGCAGTGCTGCACTGGGCAGGCCACCGAGATGACTTCATTTCTCTCTGTCTCTCTGCTGGCTCCAGGCTTAGCTTCAGAGAACTTTGCTGCTGTTTCCAAGCCCTGGTGCCGAGTCTCATGTCTGTGGACATCATCCACCATTGGAGGTGTTGGTGTCATTCAGACACAGCTTACAGGTAGCGTGTCATTCCTGAATATAGCACTCGTTACTTCCTCCCAAAATGAGGCGATATAACCCCGGTCCCAACTCCATCCCTTCTCTACTGTTGGATCACTTTCCTCTTACGCAAGAGTTTTAAAACTCTTCCCTTGACTCTCTGGGTGTTTGCTTGACTTTCTTAGATTATTAAAAGCAATAGTCCTTCTGGAATGGTTTCCTGGGTGGGATACCTTCTCTCCTTATCGTCTCTCTTACTCTCACCAACCACATTGAAGAAAAGGGTCTTTTTGTTTCAAACTAAACTTTAGAAATAAAAGCCTGGCTACTAGGAGTGAGGGAAGAGCTCCTTTACCTATTGCCTTACATATTTTCAGACATGTCTGGAACACCAAAGGGAAAAAACATAGCAAGATCTCTCTTCCTTTGGGGAGTGTGTATTTCTGTTGTCTACTACTTCACATATTTCTCAGCCTGTGACTTCAAGTATAACCTTAACACATTGCTTTCTAATCAGGGATGACTAAAGTATTTGTAATCTGATTTGTTATGTTGGCATCAAGTCATAGTATTGTGGGCATTGTTTAGTCTTATAGTTCATTATTTGTATAAACTGATATTTGGCTCTTAGATTTTAAAATGCTATATTTAGATATTAAAAAACCCTTGAATACAATTGTTTTCCTTTTTTCACTGTGTCCCTCAGAGCTGTTGTTTTAACCTACATTTCATGGGCCTTAAGGTGTAAGCAGAGGTGACAGTTTGAATCAATAGTTTTTGATTCCAGTTGGACTAAAAGAAGAGGAAGGATTGTCATGGAAAGGGGAGTTGGTTTTAGCTTCCTGGGTGGGATATTTAAAAATCCCTTTTTGGGGGATCATAGCTCTTTGAAGGAGAAGGCAATAGTGACCGACTCCAGTACTCTTGTCTGGGAAATTCCCTGGACGGAGGAGCCTGGTAGGCTGCAGTCCATGGAGTCACTAAGAGTCAGACACGACTGAAGCGACTTAGCAGCAGCAGCAGCAGCAGCTCTTTGAAGTGTAGGTGCTTCCCCAGGATTCAATACATAGCCTGTTTCAGTTGTGTGGAGTTGTTATTGATATGGCAACCAGAACATTTGGGAAAATTGAATACATTGGTATTGAATGGTGAATGCATTCTGTTCTGCAATATTTCATGTAAACAATTAAATGGTGTTGAGAGTTTTTTTTGTTGAAAAATGCCAATACTTTTTAAAAACGGCTACTGCGATATCCCCTTGATAAAGGGCTGCAGTGCACATTTTCATAATAAAGTCTCTGAGAAACACGGTAATTATTTATAGAACATTTACTGTGTTTTAACTGAATTCTGTTTTACCCTGAGTTTCCCAAGTGTATTTGATTATAGGACTCTTTTATCCAATGTGTAGTTGCACCCTTTTGGCTAATTTCTGCAGATAATGTTTTTGGGGAAACGCAGGTTTAAACACAAATGCCAGGCTAATTTAGGAAATTTTTATATGTTGTTCCTTATGCTATGGTTTAGCTAATTTCATTGCTCTGTAAGGCTCAGTGGAAGCACTACCAAATGCGTGTCCAGTCCCAGACTTCCTACCGATCATGGGCAGGCGTGATATATACCTGGGATGAAACCCCAGATCTGCAACAGATGTATGTCTTGAGCAAAATATTTAGTTCACAGCTATTTATTGAGTTTTAATCGATTCACTAAACATTTGTTGAATATTTCCTATATTCTTGAAAATAGGGATCCAAAAATATTCCACAAACGAACACTAGATTCCTATTTTCCAAGATTTTTCATTCTAATGGAGCAGGTGGGGAAATAAATTATTCCTAGTATAGGGGCAAAGTGCAAGATAGATACAAATACCTAGGGTGATCTTGCTAAGAAGGGAGGGCTGACTTTTGCTCAGAGGGAGTCAAGAGACCTCACAGCAAAGCAGGTGTGAGTTTGAAATGCAGATTGAATAACCTTGGAAATTTATCTGACCCTTGGTAGGTTCATGTGAAAAATTGTGTCCTGACTTAGAGTTGAGACAGGGATTAAATGCCTTACTTAATGGGCCGTATGTGTTAATTTTCTGAGGATCTCTGAGGCGAACCCTCAAGGATGACCTTCATGAACTTGAAGCAGAGTGGCATTTGCGGCAGAGGGAGCATGGGCCGAGGTGAAGCTTAGAGGCAGCACTGGGTTTCCTGGGGGCCTGGCAGGTATGCGTGGCTGGTGCTCAGGGAGGAAGTGAGCAGGGACAGATAATGCTAGCCAGCCTTACAGGCTCCAGTGTGTTATACCAAGGACTTGAATCCGGAGACAGCTGTTTGCAGGTATTTGAGGGCCTTCAATGAAATAATAAATATAATTTATAGTATCCAGAATCATAATAATATAATAATGTAGCTTACTGAAAATAATAATAGAAATTATAATAGCCAATCTTTACTTGCTCTATGTCAGCATGATTGTAAATGATTTACATGTATTCTCTCAAATCCAAGTATCCTAATAACCTTGTGAAGTAGGTACTTGGATTATCTCCCAAAGATATGTCAAAGGCAGAACCGGGATTTGAAACAGAGCACTTTAGCTCCTGGGTCCATGTTCTTAACCTGTATGGTGTCCCATCTCTTTGGACAGCATTCCAGTGTTTATTGAACAAGTGTTAGGCCCCTTCTTGAGGCATTGTGCTCATCTTACATTACCTCTTGAAAAAATGTTATGCAGATCTCCTATAGGTAAATGGATTTTTTTTTTTTTTTACAAGATAGCATCTAAAGGCTCAAATATATTGTTTGGTGGGTTATTTTAATTGACTGATGACCTTATTATAAATTTTATCCTTAATCGTGTCTATTTTTCTGAAAGGGAGGGGAAACATTTTTAATTTAAGGCACATTTGTAGTTATATCCTCAAATACAATGGATTGCTTAGGGCCTTTTTTCCCCTGTCTAGAAAACTGTTGGTGCTTGAGGCCTGTAGTGTACATTCATTATTTAGCATGTAGCTATAGTAGAAAAATATTGATTTTTTTTAACAGTAGAGACTAGAATCTAGTCTAGTTTCCAACTAGAAAACTAAGAATTTCTGATTCTTAATTTAGAATAGAGTCTTGTTTCATTCTTCCCAAGAGGGGAGGAGCTGTCATCCTCTCCTGGACCCTAAGACAGCTCCAAACACTGGGATGTCTGTTGATTGAATAACATCGGTGTCACCAAGTTAGAGTCTGCCTTCAGTGTTTCATTTCTATAAGTTAAACACAGATATCTAATCAGACTAGTGAAAATATGTTCTACATATGAAAGGATCAAAACTTTTTGTCCTCAAGCTTTGGGTGTTCATGCATCAAATTTCAGGTGGGAAGAAGACTGGAGTTAAATCTGCTCAGCAACACACAAGTGGTTGGTGAAAGGCAGGAATGCATGAGATTGTTAAGATAACAGATCAAAAACAGGCTTTAGATCAGTTGAAGTGTTTGATGGGAGCTATGGTTGGGGAAACTTCTTTGAAAAAAGTGTTTTATAAGGAGATGACAGGACCCAGCCCTCAAAACTGCAAAATCAAGGGCAGAGGAGCTATCAGAAAGTACATGGTGACCGGGACTTTGTAAGGAAGAGGAAAAATTCAGGGTGATAACAATTGAAAGTTGAGAAAACTGATTTCACAGATGCATTTCTCTGCCCTCTTTGGTGACCTCATCAAATACTCTTTAACATTTACCTTCCCCTGACCTTCACTATTAGACTTTTTTCATAAACCTGGTGTCATCCTGTGCGCAGTGAACTGGAATTTGTCTCCTTCCCTATTCCCTATAACTATTCCCTATAACACACTGAAGTCAAGAAGCCACAAAAAATATATTTGTGTGTGTGTTTTAATAATAGGAAGTTTTAATCTAGGCTCTCTTAATTAATGGGGATTGTAGCTGTGGTGTTACTTGGATCAATTTTCCTCCCAGGAATTGGTGATTTGGGGGGTAGGGGTGGGGGACAGATTATTCTTGCTGATCAATCTTTTCCATGAAGCGCAGTGACAGTCACACCATCCTAACTGGTAGGGTTCTGTGAGGACTCGTTCACTGGAGAGAATGTTAAGGTGAGGATGCATTTTCACAGTAGGAGAGGCAATCCTTTGACTGAATAGTCTTTTCATAAAACAGTTAATTAGAGCACATCAGCCAGAACTGGTTTGTATTAATGTAATCCTTTGTATATCTCTTGTCTTCCTTTCATCTTTGCAAAATGAGAGGTGAAAATTTTCTTCCTTCCCTGTTGAAGAATTGCACAAATCTGAACTTACAAACATATCCCTGTGGCCTCCATCTTCATCACTGAATCTTAGTGGAAAGTTAAACATGTTTATTGTAGGTTATTTAAGAATTTGGTTCTGATCATTGCACCACTTCAGACTTGCACTGCAGCTCGTATGTTACTCCATGTGGCTAAGCAGCCCTGCTGTAAGTAGAATTCATGTCTTTTACTTCTAAGGCAGAGATGTGTTTTTCGGATGCTCTTCTTTACTTCAGAAACAGTGGATTTTTTTTTAGCTTAGCTGTAATAAAGTCTTTTGGCTTCATGGTACTGCAGGGAAGTATGTTTATTAAGTAGAGAGTCATAGGAGTTATGAGACTCATAGATTGTGAGTCTGCCCGTGGTGCCTGTAGAGAAGTTGAACTAAGATACTCCAGGTCACAGCAGATGAGGAAACTCGGCATCCATACCAGGAGGGTTTGTACCAGGTGATCTTAAAAGTCCCTTTTGGTCATTCTGGTAGTTTTAAGAGTTATTACATACCATAATTTATTCATTCTGTGATCAGATCATGTCTCATATTTCATGCCTTGTGAATTAGAGTGGAAATATAATATCTCTTCTCAACGTTCATGAGTATTTACTCCTCACAGAACACTGCAATGTCTGCCGTTGTTAGCATTTGCATAGTGTTACCATCTTCTATTCTCTTCCAGCCTTATGTTGAACATGGCAAACAGGTGATGTGTTCACAACCAGCCTGTATTGCTGCCTTGTGAATTTTGACCAGGAAAATAAAACAAATACAGTAAGTAAACTATAATGAAAGAGAACAAGGAATCCTTTTAGCCAACGGGAAAGAAATATGCCTACATGTAAATAAGAACATCAACAAGAAATGGCCTGTTTTAATGCACTGTTTTGATATCTTCCTGTCTCACTTTAATTTTGTAAAATGAGATAAATTATTTTTCTTCTCTAAGAATTTCACAATTAAGAACCTGAAAAAGAGAGTATCCAAGCATTCTCCTTGTCACAGGCATGGAGGGAGGAAGAACAGCCAAGATTTGCTGGACTGAGTCTGTTGTTCAGCTTCTTTTATTTTATTTATATTTTTTGGCCACAAGCGTGGCATGCGGGATTTTAATTCCCTGCCTAAGGATCAAACCCAAGCTCCCTGCAGTGGAAGTGTGGATTCTTAATCACTGGGCTGCCAGGGAATTCCCTCAGCTTCTTTTAGATGCCATTTCCTACTTCCTTTCTGTTTTCTGTGGGAAGACTTATAAACCTGACAGGCAGTTGTAGCTTTAATTATCTGATAATGATAATTGACTGGCTAAATGATTAATAAAGATCAGCCAGTCAGTTCAGGCACTCAGTCATGTCCGACTCTTTGCGACCCCATGGACTACAGCATGGCAGGCTTCCCTGTCCATCATCAACTCCCGGAGGTTGCTCCAACTTCTGTCCATTGAGTCGGTGATGCCATCCAACCATCTCATTCTCTGTCATGCCCTTTTCCTCCTGCCCTCAATCTTTCCCAGCATCAGGGTCTTTTCCAATGAGGCAGATTTTTTCATTGGGTCACCAAAGTATTAGAGTTTCAGCTTCAGCATCAGTCCTTCCAATGAATATTCAGGCCTGGTTTCCTTTAGGATTGCCTGGTTGGATCTCCTTGCAGTCCAAGGGACTCTCAAGAATCTTATCCAACACCACAGTTCAAAAGCATCAATTCTTCGGCACTTAGCTTTCTTTATAGTCCAACTCTCACATCCATACATGGCTATTGGAAAAACCATAATTTTGACTAGATGGGCTTTTGTTGGCAAAGTAATGTCTCTGCTTTTTAATATGCTGTCTAGGTTGGTCATAACTTTTCTTCCAAGGCGCAAGCGTCTTTTAATTTCATGGCTGCAATCACCATCTGCAGTGATTTTGGAGCCCAAGAAAATAAAGTCTGTTACTGTTTCCATTGTTTCCCCATCTATTTGCCATGAAGTGATGGGACCAGATGCCATAATCTTAGTCTTCTGAGTGTTGAGTTTTAAGCCAGCTTTTTCACGAGACTGTTTAGTTCTTCTTTACTTTCTGCCATGAGTGTGGTGTCATCTGCATATTTGAGGTTACTGATATTTCTCCCAGCAATCTTGATTCCAGCTTGTGCTTCATTTAGCCTGGCATTTTGCATGACGTACTCTGCATAGAAGTTAAATAAGCAGAATAACAATATACAGTCTTGACATACTCATTTCCCAATTTGGAATCAGTCCATTGTTTCATGTTTGATTTTAACTATTGCTTCTTGACCTGCATAAGTGAAAAGGTAAAATATATCATTTTTGAAACTCACAATTTATGCATTATTTTTCCTGTTAGTACTTTCCTTAATGGCCATGAATAATAATAGCTGGAAGAGAGTTCTTCTTTTGTAGTCAGTAAAGACAATGCATACAGCTTTAACCTTGTTTTCTTGATCTTATGTAAATAAAATGAGACAATTGAAGAAAATAAATGTATTGGCTCATCTTAATTCTGAGATTGATTTAATTAATCATTTTCCCATAAACATATGCAATTTATTTAGTTAGTTATTAACTTATGTTAAATGATTAGATATTATATATTTCTACAGTGAATTTAGCTTAGTGAAATGTGAATTCCATCTGTTTTGAGGAAGGTAAGTGTAGACTAGATTAGTTGCCTCATGAGAGTAGGGACTGTTTCCATCTTCACTGAATACCCTTGGTGACTAGTGTTTGCCTACTCAGTATTGGATCCTCAAGAGATACCCACTGAATGAAATAATGCAGTGTGATTCCCATGCATTTACCTGTAATGAGAGTGTGTAGGCACTCTATATCATCAGTATTTCATTGAACAAGTTGAAAATTCTTTTATTACTGCTTCTTATTGCTGTTTACTGTTCAGAAAACAAATTTTAGTAACAAATAACTTTGAGTTAAAATAGGAAAAATGGATGAATTATGAATAAATGTAATTGATAGCCATTATCTTTCAAAGTATGAGGTCTCTGAAGGAAGAAAAGCACCACTAAGAGGCCCTTGTGGTGAAAAGATTAAAAATAAATTTAAAAAAATTTTTAGGCATAAAGCATAGATGATAATCAGTATATAAATGATTCAATTTAGAAACCATTATTTGGTACATTGTATAGGGAAGTTGCTTGAAGATGGTAAAGCCTTAAATTTTCATGTTATATTTTTATTCTCAGAGTAGTTTTCAGTCTTTCATAGGACCGCAAACAGTTTTGTGAGAGAGGAGGGGAAAGTGGTGACCTCCTTGAAATGTGAATGAATGGAGTCAAGGAGGGTTAAGTAAATTACCCAGCCATTTGCTGGTTGGTCACCTGATTTTTTTACACCTGCATCTTTCACTTTTTATAGTAGTGGAAATAGATGTCAGGAAAGAAGTATAAAGCTGAGAAAAAGAATACTGAATTTAGCAAATGACTTCTTGGTTACAGTTTGGATTTTAAGAGGTTGAGTTTTTTTTTTTTTTACTTTTTTATTGAATGAAAGATTCTTTATATTCTATAATGCTTTACAATTTTCAAAAATTTCATACACATGATTTTATATAATCCCATAAAACCCCTTTTAAAATTATCCCATACCCCTATTTTGCCCACCCCCCCGCCCACCCCCTGGCTTTCCCTCTCCTCACTGGTACCACTGGTTTGTTCTCTATAGCAGTTAGTCTGCTTCTTTTTGGTTTTATCCACTAGTTTATTATATTGTTTTATATTCAACACATAAGTGATATCATACAGTATTTGTCTCTGTATTACTCATTTCACTTAGCAAAATGCACGCCAAGTCCATCCATGTTGTTGCATATGGCAAAGCTTTGTTCTTTTTATGGTTGAGTGTATGTGTGTGTATGATATATATATATAATGTATATACAAAATATATATATATATAAGAAGGTTGGATTTTTAACATCACTTTTGCTGGATGCTTAGGTAAAGTATGAAATCCCAGGCTGATCCCACTGTTAAGTAGTCTGTGACTGTACTCAAATAAGAGCTTTCTCTTCTCATACCAGAACTTTGGAGTTGGCTTATCTTCCATCCAGTTACTCTAGGATTCAAGATTGTTGAAGAAGAAATAGTATTTAGTTGAGAAATGATTAATTCTTTAAGTGAAATAGAGTCAAACTCACATTCACAAGAGTGAAAACAGCTATACACAATAACTGTCATCCAGTTTTTGTTGAAAGAGTCTTCTATTACTCTACGAAATTAGAGTATACCCTCACACCATACACAAAAATAAAGACTTAAATATAATACATGCCGCCATCAAATTCCTAAATGAGAACTTAGGCAAAACATTTTCTGACATAAATTATAGCAATATTTTCTTAGGTCAGTCTCCCAAAGCAATAGAAATAAAAGCAAAAATAAATAATGGGACCTAATCAGCCATATAAGCTTTTGCACAGCAAAGGAAAGCATAAACAAAATGAAAAGACAACCTATGGACTGGGAGAAAATATCAGAAACTAGCACAACATTGTAAATTAGCTACTTTATTTTTTAAAAAAGAGTCTTACATTGTACTGTATATAAATTTGAATGAAAAGTTTCGTCCTTTAGATTATAAAAATCCTTGTGATCTGACTGAAGTCCAAAGACCAAGAAAGCAGAGTTAAATAGTAGAAAGTAGATGTAGTTAGTAGATACAAGAGAAAGAAATGCTAGTTCTCGCTGGTGCCTGCCAGAGGAAGTCAGTATGCTTGTGTTGACATCATCTCATGGAGTAAATAGAGTTTAATAAGAATGTGTGGCTTGTCCTTTTCTTTGACATGTGACTCTAGAGCTGACTTCCAGGATGGAAAAAAAGATTGAGTAGGAACCAGTAATTAAAATACAAAAGCTATAGACTCTTTAGATCTTCTGTATTGTTAAAGGCCTTATATCAATTAGACTAACTTTGACCATGTAATTATTCTAAACAGAGGTAAAATCATTAGTTCAGTGGCAGAAATCTTATTGTCCCAGACCTCTGAATTATATTACTAATAATTGTAGCAAACAGTTAGTACATGCTTTATCTCAGGCATGTTGCTAAATGTTTTATATTGAATATCTCATTTATTCCCAAAACTCTTAGATATATAATTACTATTTTCCTTTTATAAGTGTGGACACTGAGACTTATGGAAGTTAGTAACTTGCTAAAATATTTTGAAAATATGTGTGTTAGTTATATTACAATTTTCATAAGACGTGTGTGTAGGGAATTGTTATTGCTTTGTAATGCACATGAATATTGTTCAACAGTTCAAGACAGCAAATGAAAACTATGAAGGATAATAATGAATTAATTTTAAATTACTTGCCCTTTTGCATTGATTATAATAGTTACTGTTTGAATTGAATTTTCTTGGGACTTGAGCTTTAGAATCAGAGAGATAAATCTGAATATCATCTTAGCCACTTGTTAAGTGGATAACTTTCTAATCAGGTTATTTAAATCTACTGTGCCTCAGTTTCCTCTTCTGGCAAATGGGCATGATATCTTTCTCCTTCACAGGTCTGTTGAAAGTCTTTATTATTCATGGATTCCATATTTGTAAATTTACCTACCTTAAATAATTTATTTGTATCAAATCAATCCATGTGATACATTTGCTGTCATTTGCCAACATGTGGAAAGCAGTAAAAATGGATCTCCTGATCACGTGGTCCCAGCTGAGGTCAAAGAAAGTGACACTGCCATCTTATTTCACATACTGCCAACAATGTCCTTTTAACAGTCTATTTAATGCCACACTCAGAGAAGGCAATGGCACCCCACTCCAGTACTCTTGCCTGGAGACTCTCATGGACAGAGGAGCCTGGTCGGCTGCAGTCCATGGGGTCGCTAAGAGTCAGACACTACTGAGCAACTTCACTTTCACTTTTCACTTTCATGCATTGGAGAAGGAAATGGCAACCCACTCCAGTGTTCTTGCCTGGAGAATCCCAGGGATGGGGGAGCCTGGTGGGCTGCCGTCTATGGGGTCGCACAGAGTGGGACACGACTGAAGTGACTTAGCAGCAGCAACAATGCCATGTTTTCCATTTTTTTGTGCTTTTTATTGCTTAATTTACCATTTAAAATAGTGCTGAAGTGCTGGCCAGTGATCCTAAGTACAAGAAGGCTGTCCTTTGCCTTTTGGAGAAAATTCATATGTTAAATAAGCTTAGTTCAAGTATAAGTTGGAGAAGGCAATGGCACCCCACTCCAGTACTCTTGCCTTGAAAATCCCATGGACGGAGGAGCCTGGTAGGCTGCAGACCATGGGGTCGAGAAGAGTCGGACACGACTGAGTGACTTCACTTTCACTTTTTCCTTTCATGCATTGGAGAAGGAAATGGCAACCCACTCCAGTGTTCTTGCCTGGAGAATCCCAGGGATGGGGGAGCCTGGTGAGCCACCGTCTATGGGGTTGCACAGAGTCGGACACGACTGAAGTGACTTAGCAGCAGCAGCAAGTATAAGTAGAAGTGCCCTTTGGCCATAAGTTAAATGTTAACGAAGCAGCAATATATTTTAAATAAGATGTTTTTCAGCTGAAAAACATGTAAAACAAGGTTCTATATTGATTTGTTGATGAAGATACTGTGACCAGAGAATCCCAGGTGTCTAACCCTGTATTTCCCCAGGAGCAGTGTTTCATTATTCGCCAGGGTAGTTTTCATGATAACTCTGTATGACTGTTATGAGTAAAAAGAACTGACTATGTTATAAATAGTCAATACATTCACCAGTTACTGGTGAATAACTATTCCTTCTGACCTTAGACAAGGAAATACCTCTGAAAGAGTTGAGGATATTCTTAATGACTTTAAAGGATAATGAGTTCTCTTTGGAATAACAGTTACCTCCTTTTTAGATCCTAAGGTCCACTTATCAGAAAATTACTTCTTACTAATTAAGTTAAAAGTACAGTTTTGGACACTAGACTAAACTGTCTTCAAAGATAACTTTGTTTTTATCAGAGAGTGCATATTTTCAGCTTCACATGCAGTGTAGTCTCTCTCACAGCTATTCATCTCTGACACTGTGATGTGAAAGTAGCTATAGATAATGTATAAGTGAATAGTTGTGACTGTGTTTCAATAAAACTTTATGAATACATGCAGCAGGCCAGGTTTGGCCTGTGAGCTCTAGATTGCTGACTCTTCAGTTCAGTTCAGTTGCTCAGTCCTGTCTGACTCTTTGCAACCCCTTGGACTGCAGCATGTCCCAAAGGTGCTATCTGCTGAGCCCCAGTAGCTGTTACACAAGTCGGTGGGGGTTTTTCTTTCCTTTCCAAATAGGAAAAGGAGTATTGTCGCTCTGCTTATTTAACTTATATGCAGAGTATATCATGAGAAATGCTGGGCTGGAAGAAGCACAAGCTGGAAACAAGATTGCCAGGAGAAATATCAATAACCTCAGATATGCAGATGACACCACCCTTACGGCAGAAAGTGAAGAGGAACTAAAAAGCCTCTTGATGAAAGTGAAAGTGGAGAGTGAAAAAGTTGGCTTAAAGCTCAACATTCAGAAAACAAAGATCATGTCATCTGGTCCCATCACTTCATGGGAAATAGATGGGGAAACAGTGTCAAACTTTATTTTTGGGGGGCTCCAAAATCACTGCAGATGGTGATTGCAGCCATGAAATTAAAAGATGCTTACTCCTTAGAAGGAAAGTTATGGCCAACCTAAATAGCATATTGAAAAGCCAGAGACATTACCTTGTCAACAAAGGTCTGTCTATTCAAGGCTATGGTTTTTACAGTGGTCATGTATGGATGTGAGGGTTGGACTGTGAAGAAAGCTGAGTGCTGAAGAATTGATGCTTTTGAACTGTGGTGTTGGAGAAGATGCTTGAAAGTCCCTTGGACTGCCAGGAGATCCAACCAGTCCATCCTAAAGGAGATCAGTCCTGGGTGTTCATTGGAAGGACTGATGCTGAAGCTGAAACTCCAGTACTTTGGCCACCTCATGTGAAGAGTTGACTCACTGGAAAAGACCCTGATGCTGGGCGGGACTGGGGGCAGGAAGAGAAGGGAATGACAGAGGATGAGATGCTGGATGGCATCACCGACTCGATGGACGTGAGTTTGAGTGAACTCTGGGAGTTGGTGATGGACAGGGAGGCCTGGCATGCTGCGATTCATGGGGTCGCAGAGTCGGACATGACTGAGCGACTGAACTGAACTGAACTTTCATTAAGCGGCTCTTTAGTTCTTCTTCACTTTCTGCCATAAGGGTGGTGTCATCTGCATATCTGAGGTTATTGATATTTCTCCCGGCAATCTTGATTCCAGCTTGTGCCCTCTCCAGCCCAGCATTTCTTATGATGTACTCTGCATATAAGTTAAATAAGCAGAGTGACAATATACAGCCTTGACATACTCCTTTCCCGATTTGGAACAAGTCTGTTGTTCCATGTCCAGTTCTAACTGTTGCTTCCTGACCTGCATACAGATTTCTCAAGAGGCAGGTCAGGTGGTCTGGTATTCCCATCTCTTGAAGAATTTTCCACAGTTTATTGTGATCCACACAGTCAAAGGCTTTGGCATAGTCAATAAAGCAGAAATAGATGTTTTTCTGGAACACTCTTGCTTTTTCGATGATCCAGCTGATGCTGGCAATTTGATCTCTGGTTCCTCTGGCTTTTCTAAAACTAGCTTGAACATCTGGGAGTTCACCGTTCATGTATTGCTGAAGCCTGGCTTGGAGAATTTTGAGCATTACTTTACTAGCGTGTGAGATGAGTGCAACTGTGCGGTAGTTTGAGCATTCTTTGGCATTGCCTTTCTTTGGGATTGGAATGAAAACAGACCTTTTCCAGTCCTGTGGTCACTGCTGAGTTTTCCAAATTTGCTGGCATCTTGGGTGCAGCACTTTCACAGCATCATCTTTTAGGATTTAAAATAACTTCAA
The DNA here is from genome assembly GCF_002263795.3 of Bos taurus. Taxonomy (NCBI): domain Eukaryota; kingdom Metazoa; phylum Chordata; class Mammalia; order Artiodactyla; family Bovidae; genus Bos; species Bos taurus. Next base: position 33,526,317 of record NC_037331.1, read on the forward strand.
CTGGAATTCCATCACCTCCACTAGCTTTGTTCATAGTGATACTTCCTGAGGACCACTTGACTTCACATTCCAGGATGTCTGGCTCTAGGTGAGTGATCACACCATCGTGATTATCTGGGTTGTAAAGATCTTTTTTGTACAGTTCTTCTGTGTATTCTTGCCACCTCTTCTTAAGATCTTCTCCTTCTGTTAGGTCCATACCATTTCTGTCCTTTATTAAGCCCATCTTTGCATGAAATGTTCCCTTGGTATCTCTAATTTTCTTGGAGATCTCTAGTCTTTCCTATTCTATTGTTTTCCTCTATTTCTTTGCATTGATCGTTGAGGAAGGCTTTCTTATCTCTCCTTGATATTCTTTGGAACTCTGCATTCAAATGGGTATGTCTTTCCTTTTCTCCTTTGCTTTTCGCTTCTCTTCTTTTCATAGCTATTTGTAATTCCTCCTCAGACAGCCATTTTGCTTTTTTGCATTTCTTTTCCATGGGATGGTCTTGCTCCTTGTCTCCTGTACAGTGTCACAGACCTCTGTCCATAGTTCATCAGGCACTCTATCAGATCTAGTCCCTTAAATCTATTTATCACTTGCACTATATAATCGTTAGGGATTTGTTTACATCATACCTGAGTGGTCTAGTGGTTTTCCCTACTTTCTTCAATTTAAGTCTGAATTTGGCAATAAGGAGTTCATGATCTGAGCCACAGTCAGCTCCCAGTCTTGCTGACTCTTGATTTGGTGTAAAGTATGCTCTTGGTTTATGATATTGTTTATCAGTTTACCAGAAGACCTATAAACCATACAAAGCAAAATAAAAATTTTTTTGTTACTATATTTCTCTCTTGGTTGTGTTGGTAGTGATCGCAACCATATGTTGTGAGCATTTATTAAATGCAAGATGCTGTATAGACCACTTTGTACTGTATTTTCTCAGTATATCCCTATAGGGAAGTACTATGATTATTATCTGATTTTTCAGAGACAGAAACTGAGGCTTGAAGTACCTCACTCAAGGTCACAGTTTGGAAGTGGTACAGCTTGATCTGAGAGAGTTTTGACCTTGTAGCCAGCATGTAATACTTTTTGCCTAATCTTTTCTTATTTTCTGATATCCTGCTAATTTGAGGGTTAGAAGTTCATTTTACAGTATCTTAAACTTTTTTGAAGACAGCATTTATTCATTGGATAAGTAAGTAGATGAATATGGGTTTTAGCACTAATTCTATTTTTTTGTAATTTAAATTTATTTATTTTAATTGGAGGCTAATTACTTTACAGTGTTGTATTGGTTTTGCCATACATCAACATGAATCCGCCATGGGTGTACACGTGTTCCCCATCTTGAACCCCCCTCCCACCTCCCTCTCCGTACCATCCCTCTGGGTCATCCCAGTGCACCAGCCCCAAGCATCCATGTATAATATCATATAAGAAATGAATTGGCAGTCCAGGTTCAATGCAGGATACAGGATGCTTAGCTCTAATTCTTTAATTTTTTTTCAAAATTATCTTGTTCTTATTTTTTGCCACATTTCCATGTATTCTAAAAGGAAAATCTATCTAAATGTGAGGTTTTGCTGCTTCACTGTCTGTTGGGAGATTTGTTTTTCTTCATCAGGTAATTTGGAGGTTTTATTTTGTTCTTGTTCTTTAATATCCTGATTAAAGGATTAGAAAGCTCTTTGCTATGTTTGAGTCACTAATACTGCCCTGAGCACAGAACCACACATTTGGAGGACATAGATTTGTGTTTGCTGAATGAGTAATAACAGCAGAAGAATTGCCGTCTTTTCTGTAACTGTGTCATCTGTTCTGCACTTTGCCTGTGGCTTCTGTCTCTGGTTCCGTCTGAGGATTTGCACAGAGCCTGGCATCAGTTAAAAAAAAAAAAAAGTGGAGGCTGTGGAAATGACTGGGTGAGAGTCGTGAATATTGAAAATGTGGACTCATGGTTTCAGAGTGGGGATACTTGTTTAGCTGATACACGTGAAGCACTACCCTCTTGTTATCCCCTTTGTGTTTATGTTACTCACTGGATCAACCTTTTTCTTTCATTTTTATTTTATATTTTATTTGGATACAGTTGGTTTATACTGATGTGTCAGTTTCTGCTATACAGCAAAGTGAATCAGCCATATGTATACATGCATGTATTCAGCATGCATGCTGAATCGCTTCAGTCGTGCAACCACATGGACTGTAGCCCGCCAGGCTCCTCTGTCCATGGGATTCTCCAGGCAAGAATACTGGAGTGGGTTGCAAAGCCCTTCTCTAGGGGATCTTCCTGACCCAGGGGTTGAACCTGGGTCTCTTATGTCTCCTGCATTGACAAGGGGGTTCGTTACCAGTAGCCCCACCTGGGAAGCCCATGTATGCATACATCCCCTCTTTTCAGATAAACCTTTTATTTGCACTTAGTATTAGCCAGGTACAATTAGCTAATATTCAAAAATAATGATGCCTGTTTTTTGGAACCTCGAAGTCTCACATCAATTGATAAGTAATATTTGTCTCTCTGTTTTTCTATCTTTAAGGGAAGCTATTATAAAAAGAGTATTGTAGGAGTACAGCGGGAGCCCCAGTTGACTGCCTGGAGGGGCAGGAACCCATCTTCTGTTATAAAGAGGGTCATTTTTGAGTTAGGAACATGAGTTTTTAGGGTGAGCACATGGGTTGGTCAGCAACTCCAAAAACTAGAGTGACAAGAAAGAGGATGAAATATTTTGGGAGTAATAATAATTTTGTTGTGGTTGGAAGAGAATCGGTCAAGTGATGAACCTGGTAAAATGGGGTGGGGACAAACTGTGAAGTCCCTGTAGTGATACGGAAAACTCTGGAAAACTTTCATTAGGGTGTAACATGACCAGAGCTTTATAAAAACAATACTAGTGATAGGAATGAAGGGAGGAAACTGAAGGGGGACGTGTGATGACTAACGGGTTATGCATTTTGCCTTCCAGCTTTCTCCTGTGCTTCTGGGGAGTATCTAGAAATGAAGAACCAGGTATGCAGTAAGTGTGGTGAAGGCACCTACTCCTTGGGCAGTGGCATCAAATTTGACGAATGGGATGAATTGCCGGCTGGATTTTCCAACGTCGCAACATTCATGGACACTGTGGTCGGCCCTTCTGATAGCAGGCCAGAGGGCTGTAACAAGTAAGAATCCAAAGGAGCCTTGATGAGGGTGTAGTTGCTCTTTTCCAGAAAGAAGTTGAGGTTAACCTTGGTAGTGGTTGGGATTATAGGTAAACTAACTGCATATGTGCTGCTGAAGCAAGCACTATAGGTAAACTGATTGCAAATAGTCATATTTTTTAGGCAGTCCTTATGAATTATGTAGCTGTATTTTTATGAAAGAAAGAAAGTGAAGTTGCTCAGTCGTGTCCCACTCTTAGCGACCCCATGGACTGCAGCCTACCAGGCTCCTCCGTCCATGGGATTTTCCAGGCAAGAGTACTGGAGTGGGGTGCCAATTCTTTCTCCAGGGAATCTTCCCAACCCAGGGATCGAACCCAGGTCTCCCGCACTGCTTTAACATCTGAGCCACCAGGGAAAGCACCAGGGAATTTTCATGAAGTTAAAGTAATTGCTCTTAGGACATAATATATAGTATGTAAAATGCAATAAAAGTATTAGAAAAGCAACTTAGTTTTCTAATATATTTATAACTATATTAAAGCCAGTAGTTCTACAAACTCTTTTCTAATTTTAATGAATATTTTCCATTTTTAAAAATTTTCCTTGAAAATGAAAAATGTATAACCTTCATTTGTACACTTGATGATTTTCTGCGACATAGAGTGGGCCAAACACCTAAGGTAGAAAGCACTTTTACTTAATTTCCACCTTTTTAATAGGAGATTATAGCTTTGCCTGTGACAATATTGGAGGAAGGTTAAACTGTTTTGAAAAAACACAATATTTTTATCTTTGGGTTCTCACCCTTCCTGTTTTCTTATTTGACTATTTAACATTCCCTTTCATGTGCCTGTGTTTTGTACAATTAAACTTCTAGCCTCTGGCTACCTTCTGACAAGGATGGTCACATTTTTTCCCCTGAGCTAAAATGATTCAAATAAAAAATGACTCACATTTTTTACCCTGAACTAAAGATGTTGGGGAATTATTTAGCTGTGAAAGTAGATACATTTGCTCCTCCTTCCTTCCTACCTTCTCTTCATCCCCCTTGCTTTCTAGCAGTCTCTCTCTCGGCCATTTTTACTCTTCAGATAATGGTCATTTCATCATATAGAGTCGTGATATTAGATAGCACTAATAGGATTATTTCTCTAACTATATATATAAAAATTATATGTTTAATTCAGTCGCTCAGTTGTGTCTGACTCTTTGCGACCCCATGAATCACAGCACAGGCCTCCCTGTCTATCACCAACTCCTGGAGTTCACTCAAACTCATGTCCCATGAGTCGGTGATGCCATCCAGCCATCTCATCCTCTGTTGTCCCCTTCTCCTCCTGCTCCCAATCCCTCCCAGCATCAGAGTCTTTTCCAATGAGTCAACTCTTCGCATGAGGTGGCCAAAGTACTGGAGCTTCAGCATCAGTCCTTCCAATGAACATCCAGGACTGATCTCCTTTACGATGGACTGTTTGGATCTCCTTGTAGTCCAAGGGACTCTCAAGAGTCTTCTCCAACACCATAGTTCAAAAGCATCAATTCTTCAGCGCTCAGCCTTCTTCACAGTCCAACTCTCACATCCATACATGACCACAGGAAAAAGCCTTGACTAGATGGACCTTTGTTGGCAAAGTAATCTCTGCTTTTGAATATGCTATCTAGGTTGGTCATAACTTTCCTTCTAAGGAGTAAGTGTCTTTTAATTTCATGGCTGCAGTCACCATCTGCAGTGATTTTGGAGCCCCAAAAATAAAGTCTGACACTGTTTCCACTGTTTCCCCATCTATTTCCCATGAAGTGATGGGACCAGACGCCATGATCTTAGTTTTCTGAATGTTGAGCTTTAAGCCAACTTTTTCACTCTCCTCTTTCACTTTCATCAAGAGGCTTTTTAATTCGTCTTCACTTTCTGCCATAAGGGTGGTGTCATCTGCATTTCTGAGGTTATTGATATTTCTCCCGGCAATCTTAATTCCAGCTTGTGTTTCTTCCAGCTCAGTGTTTCTCATGATGTACTCTGCGTATAAGTTAAATAAGCAGGGTGACAATATACAGCCTTGACGTACTCCTTTTCCTATTTGGAACCAGTCTGTTGTTCCCTGTCCAGTTCTAACTGTTGCTTCCTGTCCTGCATACAGGTTTCTCAAGAAGCAGGACTGGTGGTCTGGTATTCCCATCTCTTTCAGAATTTTCCACAGTTGATTGTGATCCACACAGTCAAAGGCTTTGGCATAGTCAATAAAGCAGAAAAAGATATTTTTCTGGAACTCTCTTGCTTTTTTGATGATCCAGCGGATGCTGGCAATTTGATCTCTGGTTCCTCTGCCAGAGGAAAAACTATATATATGTGTGTATAAATGTACACACATATAAATGCAGTTGATCCTTCAGCATTATGGGGGTGGGAGTGCCTACCTCCTTAAAGTTGAAAATACAACTGTAAGTTGGCCTTTTGTATCCTCCCTTCAGCAACTGGTGGATTCAACCAACCATGGGTCTAATAGTACTGTAATGTGTATTTAGTGAAAATCGTCGGAGTATCAGTGAATGGTGCAGTTCAAACCCATGTTGTATATGTATGTACATATATTAATACATATATGTGTGTATACATGCACACACAGATAACCTCTGCTTTTCCAGAGTTTGTTTTATTTAATACGTCATTTCACTTTTATGGATGACCTATGTTAGTACCTGTTTTTGTTAACCAAAAGGAATCTGAAGAGGATTTTCGCTTTTACAAAAAAAAAAAAAAAAAAAGGCAAAAGGCAAAAGTGCTGTGTAGCATTGATTTTGCACAAATGGAGCTGCCCTTGAGGCAGTTTGCACCCTGTGCGGTGAGAGTGGCCCCACTAAGCTCTTTCTGGGAACTGCATTCAGCATCTCAGCATCAGGTCATCGTAACTTTGAACTGTATCTGTGGGATAATTGCTTTCTCACAGTTTATTTTGTAAATTAATTTGTGTCCTAAGGTAATTACTTCTTTGCTTTATACCATTTCAGCTTATGAAAGATTTCACAGGAACACTGTACCTTTGTATAACGTGTGAAACCTTTTTGTGTGTATAATTTAAATTCTTTAAATTAAAGAGTTCTTAAAGGAGAAACACAAGCTGGAATCAAGATTGCCAGGAGAAATATCAATAACCTCAGATATGCAGATGACACCACCCTTATGGCAGAAAGTGAAGACGAATTAAAAAGCCTCTTGATGAAAGTGAAAGAGGAGAGTGAAAAAGTTGGCTTAAAGCTCAACATTCAGAAAACTAAGATCATGGCATCTGGTCCCATCACTTCATGGGAAATAGATGGGGAAACAGTGGAAACAGTGTCAGACTTTATTTTGGGGGGCTCCAAAATCACTGCAGATGGTGACTGTAGCCATGAAATTAAAAGATGCTTACTCATTGGAAGGAAAGTTATGACCAACCTAGATAGCATATTCAAAAGCAGAGACATTACTTTGCCAACAAAGGTCCGTCTAGTCAAGGCTATGGTTTTTCCAGTGGTCATGTATGGATGTGAGAGTTGGACTGTGAAAAAGGCTGAGCGCCGAAAAATTGATGCTTTTGAACTGTGGTGTTGGAGAAGACTCTTGAGAGTCCCTTGGACTGCAAGGAGATCCAAACAGTCCATTCTGAAGGAGATCAGCCCTGGGATTTCTTTGGAAGGACTGATGCCGAAGCTGAAACTCCAGTACTTTGGCCACCTCATGCTAAGAGTTGACTCATTGGAAAAGACTCTGATGCTGGGAGGGATTGGGGGCAGGAGGAGAAGGGGATGACAGAGGATGAGATGGCTGGATGGCGTCACTGACTCGATGGTCATGAGTCTGAGTGAACTCTGGGAGATGGTGATGGATAGGGAGGCCTGGCATGCTGTGATTCATGGGGTCGCAAGGAGTCGGACTGAACTGAACTGAGAGTACCAGCAGGATGTTGTAAGACCTCAGATCTTTGTTTTGGTGAGCAGGAGATATTCACATGGCTTTTTTTTTCTACTTGAAATTTCTTATTCATTAAAGAAATCGAATGATAAGCAGAAATTTTTCAGTGTATTGAGTATCATTTTCTTAGTGTAAATTTCAGTCGATTACTGCTAAGCTTGTCTCCTTTCCTCCCTCCCTCTCCCCTTTTCCTTCCTTCCTTCCTTCTATCCACCCAATCTTGCTTTCTTTTTACTTCTTTTTAATTGCTTGGATCATATAGAAGATGTGTGTTGAACTTTGTAAGAAGTTGTCAGAGATTTTCAAAATGATTGTAGCATTAGACTCTAGCAGTGCATTTGAATTCTAGTTATTTACATTGTAAAATATTGTACAGAAGTCTTGGTTTATTTTAGTCTTTCTAGTGTATGTATGAGAAATGGTATTTCTTTGTGTGGTTTTTTTTTCATTTCCTTCTGTACAAAGGTATTGAGCACTATTCATATGTTCATAGTCCATATGTTTGTGGGTGTGTGTGTATGTGTTAAGTGTCAAATATTTATCCATTTGTTATGTTTTTGGGTCAGTTGATTATTGAGTTGTAGTAGTTCATTGTGTATGCTTGACATGAAGGAAGTTTTGTCATGAATCTATATATTTAACCTATACACATATGCATGCACATGTACATATATGTGTGTGAAATAGTTCTTTTATCTGCAGCTTTTGCTTTCTCATTTTCTCAGGGGTGTTTTTAAATAACCAAAAGTTTAAAATTTAAAAGTACAATTTATCAATGTTTTCTGTTGTAGTTAGTGTTTTTACATCTTTAGATATCCTGCAAAGGCTACTTACAATTCTTAAAGTATAATTAGTATTGTTATTGTACTTTTATATAATATGTAAAGCTTTACAACAGTATAGTTACCTTTATGCCCTTATCCTGGTGCTATTATCATATATTTAGGAACACATCATAAACCCTGTAATACAATGAGATGTGTTGTAAAGAATCAGTTAATTTTTAAAAAACTTGAGAAAAATGTAGCTTTACGTTTTTATCTATGTATTTATGGTTGTTGATACTCTTTTCTCCAATTTTATAAATGTGTGTTCAGTATTATTTTTTTAATCTGTAAAATTTTGTTTATTATTTCATGCAGGTCTGCTGCTCATAAATTCTCTCAACTTTCTGAAATCTAAACACATCTTTATTTAGCCTCAGTTTTGAAGAATATTTTATTGGACGTAGGACTCTGGACTTTTACTTTTCTCCTTCTGTGTTTTAAAGGTGTTCCATTCATTACCTTCTGAACTCTCCCTTGTTTGTGATAAGAAAAAAAGAATTAGCTGTATTTTGCTTGGTTAGCTTCTTTTATGTAATGTGTCATTGTTTCCTTGACTACTTATAATATGTTCTGTATTTCTTTGCTTATAATGTGTTCTCTATTTCTTTGCTAGTCATGTTGAGATGTGGAAGTCTCAGTCTTTTATTATTATTTTTTTGTTAGTAAAAACAAAGAATTCCAAAAATCTCACTCTTGTAATCCAGATAGAAAGTTAAATTTGAAGAGAAGATATTAAGTTGTGCTGTCAGATAGTCTGGTTGGAAACTTTTTTGGCCCAAAAGTTGACACATGACTCAAAGAAAGCATTGGTTTTCTTTGTATTTTTACTCTGCTTGAAGTTGACTGAGTTTCCTGGATCTGTAGGTTGATATTGTTATTGAATTTGGGAATTTTTTAAAGCTATTCTTTCACCAATATGTTTTTCTGCCCCCTTCTCTGCCTATTTTCCTTCTATAACTCCATTTACATGTAAGTTAGGCCACTTGGTGTTGTCCGTAGTCACTGAGACTCCATTTCCCCCCATTTTTCTCTCTTATACTTCAGATTACATAGTTTCTATTGCTCTGTCAGTATTTCTTTTGCAGTTTCAAACTTGATCTTAAGCTCATCTATTGAATTTTAAATTTCACAAATAGTAGTTTTCAGCTGTAGAATTTTCCATTTAGTTTTTAAAATAGTTCTTATTTCCCTTTAAATAGTTGGGATTATTCATGCCTTCACTTACTGTATTCATCTCTTGATGTTTTTTGATTATATTTTTAAAGGCTGTCTTAAATACTTTTCTGTTTCTTTTCATTCTTTGTTGTCAATTAAGGGTCATGTTTTACCACTTCTTTGCATTTCTAGTAAATTTTTAATGTATCTTAGGCATCATGAGTGTTACAATGTGGAGAATGTGGATTATTTTTTCTTTTGTGTAAAAGACGTTGGATTTTGACCTGGAAGGCTGCATATTTACCAGAAGAGTGTCTCGTTAGGTCTGGTATTTAGAATTTTTTAAGGTGGCTCTGTATTGGTTTCACACTTAGTTCTAGGTCATGGTCTTTACTCCAGGGCACACTATAGCCTACTCCTTTTTTATAAATAATGTTATATTGGAACACAGCTGCATTCATTTATTTATGTGTTATCTATGGCCGCTTTTGAGCTATAATTGCCTAGTGGAGTACTGCAGGAGAGATCACATGGCTCATAAAGCCCCAGTTATGGACTCTTTGGCCCTTTATGAAAAAAATTGTGGATACCTACCCTAGGGCATGGTCCTTATTCCTAAAATGTGGCACTTCTGGAGTCTCAGATGGATGTCTAATGTGATTATTAAGTTTTCTCCTCTCTGGCTGGCCTGGAGATCCTGCAATACCCATAAACGTGACCTCTCTGATTTTGACTTAGTTTTGCAGTGGCTGTTCTCTACTAGGCCTGCACATTCCAGCCCCAAGCCTGGGCCTATAGAGAAGCTCCATGTGGACTTCTGGAGCCCCTGTTTTCTCTGCTTCTCATGCCTGTAAATTCTGGTTATTTCAGCTTCCCCCAGACATTCGTCCCTGTTTCTCCACTCAGTGAGACCACTGTGCTCTGGGAGCTGTCTCCCCGTGCCAGAGTCTGGAAAGTGTCCTGAGAATGAATGAGGTCAGGGTCAGCTTGGGCTTTGTCTCATGCATTTTCCTGCTGTCAAGACCCTCGGTCCTGCACTGGCTAGTGTGAGTGCCGGAGCGTGGCTGGTGTGTTTTGTTTAGTTTACTGGATTGTTAAAGAAAAGGGCGAGTCCAGTACCAGTCAGTGAGTCATGTTGAGATGTGGAAGTCTCAGTCTTTTTTGTTGTTGTTAGTAAAAAGAATTTGCCAAAAATCTCACTCTTATAATCCAAATGGGAAGTTACATTCAAAGAGAAGGATATTAAGTTGTGCTGTCATACAGTCTGGTTGGAAACTTTCTTGGCCCAGAAGTGGACGCATGACTCACTGTTGATTAATCTAAGAATTAGCTTATGGTTAGATTTACAATCCAACTTTTGTTCACTAGTATATTTACTTAATCTTTTATTTTTTAAATAAAATTTCCTATCAGACTTTTGCTCCTACTATGTACTATGACACTGTGATCTACATTTTATTTAGGTTCACTTTATTATATTTTTCCATCTGGCTGATCATGTACTTCTTTTTTTTTTAAACAATTGAAATATAACAGTTGCATAGCAAATTGATATTATGCTAGTTTCAGGAGCATTACATAGTGATTTGACAGTGGCATATATTATGAAACGATCACCATAATAAGTTATTACAGTATTGACCATATTCTTTATCTTGTTTTTTACAACCTCATGACTTATTCATAACTGGAGGTTGGTACCCCTTCATCCCCTTCATCTATTCTACTCCCCCCTTCCCTGGCAACCACAGAAAACTAGTCTGTTCTCTGTATCTATAAGTCCCTTTGTGGTTTGTTTCTTAGATTCCACTTTCTCTGTCTCTTTTTTTTTTCAGCTCAGTGTTATGTGGCAACCTGGAGGGAAGGGGAGTTTGAGGGAGAAAGATACGTGTATATGTATAACTGAGGCCCTTTGCTGTTCACATGGAACGATCACAGCATTGTTCATTGACTATACCCCAATACAAAATAAACATTAAAAAGTATTTAGAGTCACTTTTAAAGGACTTTTTCTAGGATGATTTCTTCTCTCATAATAAATGGACACCCCTGCCAATATGTGTTTGTAAATAAAACTTTAGATATTATTTGAGGGTAATTCCATCAAAGACTGCTAGAATTAGTGACCAGCTATCTAGTGATCACGTTTTTGGTGATAAGCAGCAGCTGCATGGCACATTAATTGCATCATCTCACGATGATTTTAGGAAGTTATGCGCCACAAGACCTGAACCTTTTTTCAAGCAGTGGTGTTGGCCTTTGGGGTCCACATGCACTTCAGACTTCCCTGCTGCGCTTTGTTGACAGAACTGCTTTTAAATCTCGGTTATAGAACTTGTGAACAGAGAGGTTTCTGAATGCTAACATGAAATGGTTTTGTTTCCACAGCTCTTCTTGGGTCCCTCGTGGAAACTACATAGAGTCCAATCGTGATGACTGCACAGTATCCTTGATCTATGCTGTGCACCTCAAGAAGTCAGGTTATGTCTTCTTTGAGTACCAATATGTGGACAACAACATCTTCTTTGAGTTCTTTGTAAGGCCTTTTATATTCTAGAATTCAGTTTTTAAAGGGCATTCATGTAAAATTTCTCTTAATCATTTGTTTCCATTTCAATGTGTGCCTTGGTTTTTTGTGTTAACTGAAGCTTTCAATAAGAAATATTTATTTTTTCTATAATCCTTTCTGGTTAATAATTATTTTTTTACCTCTGAGTTCTCTCCTTGTAGAATAACATTCAGGTTGTTTTCCTTTTGGATATGATCATTAGGTGACCATTTGGTTGAGACTTTTTGTGTGTTGAATATATTTCCTGAGATTCATTTAATTTTTTTATAGTGATAGATGCTATTTTGTTTAAAAATATGTTTTCACCAATCTTGGTTTTTATTTTAAAATATTTTTCTTCTGTTTTCAATTTTAAATATTTGAATTATTTAAATGTACTCATGGGCGATATTACAGAACTAGAAATGACTGTATCTTGCTGATTATCCCAGTTTTGTACAATATAAAGAAATCAAGGGATGAGGTAGTTGATGTCTCTGGCAAGAGATTAAATAACATTAAAGACTATAGGATAAAATAATAGTCTAACAGAACAGGATGTTACCACAAAGATTATTTAGCTATTTTTATGTAAACTGTACCTAATTGTGCAAATATTTGTTGTGGCAGTGACTCAAATGCTTAAGAAAAAATTGTTCCAATTGACTTCTTAAACCAAAAAAGAAAAAAAGTATGTGTGTTGTGCAAGTAACTGGGAAAATATCTTGTAAAATGTTTCTGTGGCCCAGATTTCAGGGATAAATGTACTGATAATGCTAAAGCAAATTTATATTGCTCTTGATAATGGAAATTTCTAAATCAAAAGTTTGCTAGGAAGTATTTTTTGTGAATATATGAGCCTAAGATTTAAAGTCAAGAGATTCTGGCTCATGTCCCAATTCTGCAGTTGCTGGTTGTGTGTTACTGGACAACTAACTTTTCAGCTCTCAACATTCCTTTTCATAAAGAGGATTGTAGACCAGACCTTTTAAGAACCCTCTTTACTCTTAATATCCTTTGATGAGTTTAAGATATTAAGCAGTATTCAAACAGATTGGCTTTTTAAGTTATATTTTGTTTGCAAGACACTTCTCAGAGTGAATAACTCCATATTCCATGGGATATTTTTGAAATATTACTAAAATAAAGTTAAAAAGCAAGGTAGTTGTATAATTGTTTGAATAAACATTTAGTTCTGTGTTGTCTATTAAGTCCTTTGAGAGTTGTCAGTGAAGGTATTCTTAAGGCATGAAGTTTCATTGCTTCCTCTCAGTGATGCCTTTGTTCTTCTGGTTATGGATTGAAAAGGGATGGTGAGTTTATGTTTCCTCTTTTGTTGATGTTTCAGCTTAATAGGTTGCAATTTATTGACTCAGACAGTCAGTGCCTTATGTCCATCCTGCTAGTAGTTAATGGAAAGGGAATGTCTGAAGATTAAAGGATGCAGATGTACCTGTGAACGTTACAGATTGAAAGCAGTAAAATATTTAATGTTAGGAGTCTGGGAGTTTCATTCAGCTCTCCCCTCCACACATACTTTTTTTTTTTTTTTAAATGATGAAACTCAAACCTAGACAGAAGAAGTGATTGGACCAAGGTTATACCTTTACTAGTTACTTTTAGAATGAGTAACGAGAGGACTCAGATCTCCAGAATGCTAGTAGACTGTCAAAACAACACTAGATGTATGATATCTGCTGAGAAAAAAGCTTTCAGTTTATGCAAATATGGACCAAAAAAGGTATATAAAGGGTTTATATCTGTTTAAAAATGGCTTAACATTCGTATTGATTGTCATTATGCTTATAATATAAATATGGTACTTAAATTCAGTTAAAGCAAATATCCTTAGTAGCTGATTTTCTCTGGTTTTGGCTGTTAAAAGGATCGGTTTTCTAGTTAGTCAAGTCTTTAGGAAATAGCTCTTACTGACAAGATATTAATGCTGTTTGTGAAATTAGTCAGGGGAATGAATAAAGTGGAAAAATAACTTAAAGAATAGAGAAATAGCCATTTTGGAGGAAGTACAGATGATGAGATATTATTTCAACCCCACTTTGATGCTGACTATTATGTGCTCACTTGCTAAGTCATGTCTGACTCTCTGCAACCCCATGGACTGTAGCCCGCCAAGCTCCTCTGTCCAAGGGATTCTCCAGGCAAGAATACTGGAGTGGGTTGCCATTTCCTTCTCCAGGGGATGTTCCTGACCCAGGGATTGAACCTGCATTGCAGGAGCTACGAGGAGAAGTCAAGACTGTAAATATAGCCTCAAGAAATCAAGATTATAAAAAAATTACACAGACATTTTTGATGTCTGTTTACTTTTTGTAGACTTGGAGAGGTATGTCCCAACTCCTAGGTATTTTAGAAGAATTGTCTGGAAAGCACAAGATGTTTGGTGCTGAAGATATTAGCTGTATTTATTTGAATTGCTGTAAAGTATCAACATTTGTCCCCAAATACCAACCGGGGTCTTTGACTTTGGCTATAGCCACTTATGTACACATTTGGATTAAGTCTTGGGGAACTGAAAACAAATCAGATTTCATTTATTTATTAATTTAAGGTTTAAATGGCCCTAAATCTTATAAAAATAAAATTTATTTTTATACTATTGGGCCTGCATGGTGAACACAAGCTTTTACATTTTTGCAATGACTTTTTCTCCTCTATGTGAATTTTCAGTGTTAACTCCCCTCTCCTCCTCTGCTTCCCATGCTCCTGCTTGCCCAATTTCCAACTTCTTAATGGGCTTGTCTTTTTGTTACAATAATGAGAAAGATTCACTTAGAACTACATACTCATGCAGTTGTCACTCAGGCTCCAGAGATCTGGTGTGTTTACTTATTGATAATTACTCGTGGCTGTTGTTTCCTACACATTGAAAGAAGCTCTTGTAGCCTGTCCTGTGATGAGTGACACATCTAATTAAAAACACTGTTCACTGAGCTTTACTGGGCCCTTATGTTTACTCCACAGATTCAGAATGATCAGTGCCAGGAGATGGACACCACCGCTGACAAGTGGGTAAAACTCACAGACAATGGAGAATGGGGCTCTCATTCTGTAAGTCTCTCTCTGCTCTTCTCTCATACCAACCCCATTCTTCTCCTTTATTTTCTCAAACTTATTTTTAAAAGTTTATTTTAAAGAAAAAAATTATCTTTTAATTTAGAAATTTCTAGTTAGGGAAGAAATTGCCCCTAAGTTTCATGGACTCAGGCTCTTTCTAGTATTATTTTCTTTCCTTTTCTTTTCTCCTTAGCTCCCTCTCCCTGCTCTTTCCTATCACACTTCAACTGTCCTGCTTTTCAAGGGAGGCATTAACAGGAATGAAGTCTACTCAGAATTAATATACAGAACCTCTGGGTATGTAAGTTTACAGATGTGGTAATCATATGAAAGATATTAATCAGTGACTCTTGGCATTGGATGGATCCTTGAGTTCGAAGCATCACTACGAACAAAGCTAACCATAGATGTGATGGAATTCCAGTTGAGCTGTTTCAAATCCTAAAAGATGATGCTGTGGAAGTGCTGCACCCAATATGCCAGCAAATTTGGAAAACTCAGTAGTGGCCACAGGAGTGGAAAAGGTCACTTTTCATTCCAATCCCAAAGAAAGGCAATGCCAAAGAATGCTCAAACTACTGCACAATTGCACTCATCTCACACACTAGCGAAGTAATGCTCAAAATTCTCCAAGTCAGGCTTCAACAGTACATGAACCATAAACTTCCAAATATTCCAAGCTGGATTTAGAAAAGGCAGAGGAACCAGAGATCAAATTGCTAACATCCATTGGATCATAGAAAAAGGAAACAAGTTCCAGAAAAATGTCTACTTCTGCTTTATTGATTATGCCAAATCCTTTGACTATGTGGATCACAACAAACTGTGGAAAATTGTTCAAGAGATGGGAATATCAGACCACCTGACCTGCCTCTTGAGAAATCTGAATGCAGGTCAGGAAGCAACAGTTAGAACTGGACATGGAACAACAGACTGGTTCCAAATAGGGAAAGGAATATGTCAAGGCTGTATATTGTCACCCTACTCATTTTACTTATATGCAGAGTACACCATGAGAAACGCTGGGCTGGATGAAGCTGAAGCTGGAATCAAGATTGCTGGGAGAAATACCAATAACCTCAGATATGCAGATGACACCACCCTTATGGCAGAAAGCAAAGAACTAAAGAGCCTCTTGATGAAAGTGAAAGAGGAGAGTGAAAAAGTTGGCTTAAAGCTCAGCATTCAGAAAACAAAGATCATGGCATCTGATCCCATCATTTCATGACAAATAGATAGGAAAACAATGGAAATAGTGACAAACTTTACTTTCTTGGGCTCCAAAATCACTGCAGATGGTGACTGCAGCCATGAAATTAAAAGACGCTTACTCCTTGGAAGAAAAGCTATGACCAACCTAGACTGCATATTAAAAAACAGAGACATTACTTTGCCGACAAAGGTCCATCTAGTCAAAGCTATGGCTTTTCCAGTAATAATGTATGGATGTGAGAGCTGGACTATAAAGAAAGTTGAGCACTGAAGAATTGATGCTTTTGAACTGTGGTGTTGGAGAAGACTCTTGAGAATCCCTTGGACTGCAAGGACATCCAACCAGTCTATCCTAAGGGAAATCAGTCCTGAATATTCATTGGAAGGACTGGTGCTGAAGCTGAAACCCCAGTACTTTGGCCACCTGATGTGAAGAACTGACTCAATGGAAAAGATCCTGATGCTGGGAAAGGTTGAAGGCAGGAGGAGAAGGGGATGAAGAGAACGAGATGGTTGGATGGCATCACCGACTCGATGGACATTAGTTTGAGCAAGCTCCAGAGTTGGTGATGGACACGGAAGCCTGGCGTGCTCCAGTCCATGGGGTTGCAAAGAGCCAGACATGACTGAGCAATGGAACTGAACTGAGTTTCTTTTATCCAGCTTTCTCTGCAGTTACCCCAAGAAGCGATTTTCAAAGTTGTCTTCTTGGGGACTGTTCTGAGCCCAGTTTTGCACAGATCTGCATATCACAAAATTCATCCATGTCTGGAGCTGAAACCTGCTTTCTATCTGTTACCCATTGTTCAAAATTCTACCCTTTCTGGTTGTGTCTGGTAAACTGCTTATTTCTTTAAGGACAACCCTGAGTGTTTGAAGGCAATTATTAGGTAACACAGTCCCTAAATCTGTTATTATTTGAGGCACTGTCCCTTTGGAGTGAGACATGGATTTAAAATCTAGAAAAATGGTATAGATGAACCTTTTTACAAGGAAGAAATAGAGACACAGATATAGTGAACAAATGTTTGGACACTAAGCGGGGAAGGGAGTGGGGTGAATTGGAAGATTGGGATTGACATATATACACTACTAGGTATAAAATAGATGACTAATGAGAACCTGCTGTATAGCACGGGGAACTCTACCAAATGCTCTGTGGTGACTTAAATGGGAAGGAAATCCAAAAAAGAGGGCATATGTGTGCACATATAGCTGATTCACTTATTGTACAGCAGAAACGAACACAACATGGTAAAGTACTATACCCTAATTTGATCCCTGAGTCGGGAAGGTCCCCTGGAGAAGGAAATGGCAAAGCACTCCAGGGTTCTTGCCTGGGATATCTCATGGACAGAGGAGCCTGGCAGCCTATAGTCCATGGAGTTGCAAAAATCAGAAATAGCAACTAAACAACAGCAGCAGCTCTGGTTTATAGTCGTTGTGTTTCTTTAGGCAATTGACTTTGTCTCTTTGACTCTAATAGTTCATATGAGAAATAGGACCAATCTTGCAGAGTTAAATGAGAGGATACATTTTATTCAGTGGCTCAGTCACGTCTGACTCTTTGTGACCCCATGGACTGCAGCATGCCAGGCTGCCCTGTCCTTTACCATCTCCTGGGGTTTGCTCAAACTCATGTCCATTGAGAGGATACATAGGGAGGGCCTAACATGGTGCCTGCCGTGTAGATTGAACACTGTTTCAATAAGTGACCATCCATCCTTGCCTTTGTGTTGTAGCAGATACCTCATCCTTGAGTGATTAATATAATGCATCCTTTCAGAGTAATTTTTTTGATCTGTATGCCTGGAAGTGATATTAGTACCAATTAAAATCCATTCACCTAAGCTTTCAGTCCTCTGGGCTTTGACGGTACAAGTAACCCTTGGCAGCAAATATGCTTTCTTCACTTATAGAGACTTAACACAAAGGAAGAGTATTTAACGTACAGCTTTTCTGACTCTCTGGCAGGGTGAGGTAGTCAGATATGTTTTAATTTTATATTGCTTGAATTCGCCCAGCCAGACTCCATAGAAGAATAAGGGTGGCAAATGAGAAAGCAAAACACCCTTCAGTTCAGTTCAGTCGCTCAGTCGTGTCCGACTCTTTGCGACCCCGTGAACCGCAGCATGACAGGCCTGCCTGTCCATCACTAACTCCCGGAGTCCACCCAGACTCATGTCCATTGAGTTGGTGATGCCATCCAACCATCTCATCCTCTATAATCCCTTTCTTCTCCTGCCCTCAATCTTTCCCAGCATCAGGGTCTTTTCAAATGAGTCAGCTCTTCGCATCAGGTGGCCAAAGTATTAGACTTTCAGCTTCAAAATCAGTCCTTCCAATGAACACCCAGGACTGATCTCCTTTAGGATGGACTGGTTGGATCTCCTGGCAGTCCAAGGGACTCTCAAGAGTCTTTTCTAACACCACAATTCAAAAGCATCAATTCTTTGGCAATCAGCTTTCTTTATAGTCCACTCTCACATCCATACATGACCACTGGAAAACCATAGCCTTGACTAGACGGACCTTTGTTGACAAAGTAATGTGTCTGCTTTTTAATATGCTGGCTAGGTTGGTCATAACTTTCCTTCCAAGGAGTAAGCATCTTTTAATTTCATTAGTTTACTTGACTGAATCAGCATGAAATTGATCGGAAAAGTAATTTGATAAAAATGTTCTGGTGGCAAAGGAAGCAAATATTAGACATTGTATCATTTACATTCTGGAGCCATAGAGTCAAATCAGGCTATTCTATAAGAACAGTCCTATTTTTCTTTTGTTGCTGTTGCAGTGTTGTTTGTTAAGTAATTTTAAAAGGAAGCAAACTCATTCTATTACCTTTTTGTTTTCAGAGCCCAGAGATTTACTTATGAATAGTGACAGCAATCAGTATGTAATTGGGCTAAGTGCCTCTCACAATCTAAATTGAGTCTTTTAAATATAAACCAAGTCTTCATGCACATGATTTGAAATTCATTTTATCTTCTTCCACGCTTGAAGAATTTTCTGTTCCTCCCTCTTTACTGTATTTTTGGGGTTGGCAAACTTTTTCTTTTTTTTACAAAATGTGAATTTAAGGAAAGCTTAAGTCTCAGTAAGTAGTTGATTTAAATTTGTGGGTTCCAGATAATCGTGTTTCATTTTAATGTGTTGAAAAGTGTATAGGGGATTAACTTTGATATAGGTATGGTTGGAAGTAGCATGGTTTATCTGACCTGAGTGTCTTGTGTTTTCTTTACAGGTAATGTTGAAATCAGGCACAAACATACTGTACTGGAGAACTACAGGCATCCTTATGGGTTCCAAGGCAGTCAAGCCAGTGTTGGTAAAAAATATCACAATTGAAGGTATTTCACATCTGTCTCTTTTAGTAGTCGCCTATCCCATTTAAAATATTGACTACATTGTTGGTTTCGCTGGTTCAAGGGGATATGGGACAAAAATTAGCAGGTTAGACATCATATTGGCCTAGAGACTCTGGTTTTATTTCTGGCAAGTTGGCTGTTTGTTTTTCCAATCCCTAAACTGAATTATTTAATCTGTGTGAGAAAGTAAAAATAATGACAATTGTAGGTGTCTTGAAATAAAAGAAAACAATCTTTATTAATAGCCTACTCTTCATTCAAGAAGACTTCATTGTGCTGGCATAGTACTTATACAGGTCACGACTGTATCCATAAAAATAACAGTGAAATAAATATCTTGGCTTGTCTCCTACACCTTTTGCCTCTCTTAACCAACTGCATTTTCTGACTCCTGAGAGTAGACAGCATGTTCTGGCATGGTTCATTATCAGAGCTACTTTTACTTAAAGCAGTGATTTCTCTTTTATTTAACTTTGATTTACATTTTACTATGGTAAAAGTGTGCTTCTTCCTGTGAAGCTAACTCATTAGTTGTAGGGACATCTGCTGGTGATACCTGGACTTACAAACCTGAAGAAAAGTCAGCTTTTCCCTGGGTCTTATGGGTCTTGTCTGTATGTAACTAGTGAGCAGTGGAGAAAAAGGGAAATGGTAGACACAGAAAGAAGAGAATGGTACAGAATTGGAAGGAATCAGAATTTACAACATTTCTGATTAATGAAGTTGTTTTAATAGCTGAGCTTATACACTGATTCAGTTCAGGTCAGTCACTCAGTGATGTCGGACTCTTTGCGACCCCATGGACTGCAGCACGCCAGGCTACCATGTCCATACCAACTCGGAGCTTACTCAACTTTATGGCCATTGAGTTGGTGATGACATCCAACAATCTCATCCTCTGTCAACCCCTTCTCCTCCTGCCTTCAGTCTTTCTCAGCATCAGGGTCTTTTCCAGTGAGTCAGTTCATCCATCAGGTGGCCAAAGTACTGGAGCTTCAGCTTCAGCATTGGTCCTTCCAATGAATATTCAGGACTGATATCCTTGAGGATTGACTGCTTTGATCTCCTTACAGTCCAATGGACTCTCAAGAGTCTTCTCCAACACCACAGTTCAAAAGCATCAATTCTTCAGTGTTCAGCAAGTCTTTATAGTCCAACTCTCACATCCGTACATGATTACTGGAAAAAACATAGCATTGACTAGATGGACCTTTGTTGGCAAAGTAATGTCTCTGCTTTTTAATATGCTGTCTAGGTTGGTCAGAACTTTTCTTCCAAGGAGCAAGCACCTTTTAATTTCATGGCTGCAGTCACCAACAGAGTGATTTTGGTGCCAAAGAAAATAAAGTCTGTCACTGTTTCCATCGTTTCCCCATCTATTTGCCAGGAAGTAATGGGACGGATACCATGATCTTCGTTTTCTGAATGTTAAATTTTAAGCCCACTTTTTCACTCTCCTCTTTCATCAAGAGGCTCTTTAGTTCTTCTTTGCTTTCTGCCATAAGGGTGGTGTCATCTGCATATTTGAGGTTACTGATATTTCTCCCAGCAATCTTGATTCCAGCTTGTGCTTCTTCCAGCCCAGCATTTTGCATGATGTACTCTGCATATAAGTTAAATGAGCAGGGTGACAATATACAGCCTTGACATATTCCTTTTCCTATTTGGAACCAGTCTGTTGCTTCATGTTTGGTTCTATTGCTTCTTGACCTGCATACAAAGTTCTCAGGAGGCAGGTCAGGTAGTCTGGTATTTGTTGTGATCCACACAGTCAAAGGCTTTGGCATAGTCAATAAAGCAGAAATAGATGTTTTTCTGGAACTCTTGCTTTTTCTATGATCCAATGGATGTTGGCAATTTGATCTCTGGTTCCTCTGCCTTTTCTAAATCCAGCTTAAACATCTGGAAGTTCACGGTTCACATACTGTTGAGGCCTGGCATGGAGGATTTAGAGCATTACTTTGCTTGTGTGTGAGTGCAATTGTGTGGTAGTTTAAGTATTTTTTGGTGTTGCTTTTCTTTGGGATTGGAATGAAAACTGACCTTTTCCAGTCCTGTGTCCACTGCTGAGTTTTCCAAATTTGCTGGCATATTGGGTGCAGCACTTTCACAGCATCATCTTTTAGGATTTGAAATAGCTCAACTGGAGTTCCATCACCTCCACAGCCAGCCTTCTTGATAGTGATGCTTCCTAAGGCCCATTTGACTTTGCATTTCAGGATGTCTGGCTCTAGGTGAGTGATCACACCGTCATGACTATCTGGATCATGAAGATCTTATTTGTATAGTTCTTCTGTGTATTCTTGCCACTTCTTCTTAATATCTTCTGCTTCTGTTGGGTCCATACCATTTCTGTCCTTTATTGTGCTCATGTTTGCATGATATGTTCCTATAATGTCTCTAATTTTCTTGAAGAGCTCTCTAGTCTTTTCCATTTTATTGTTTTCCTCTATTTCTTTGCCTTGATCACTGAGGAAGGCTTTCTTATCTCTCTTTGCTATTCTTTGGAACTCTGCATTCAAATGGGTATATCTTTCCTTTTCTCCTTTGCCTTTTGGTTCTCTTCTTTTCTCAGCTATTTCTGAGGCCTCCTCAGACAACCATTTTGGCTTTTTGCTTTTCTTTTTCTTAGGGATGGTCTTGATCACTGCCTCCTAAACAATGTCACGAACCTCTGTCCATAATTCTTTTGGCATTCTATCAGGTCTAATCCATTGATCTATTTGTCACTTCCACTGTATAATCATAAGAGATTTGATTTAGGTCATACCTGAATGGTCTGGTGGCTTTCCCTACTTTCTTAAAATATGAATTTGGCAATAAGGAGTTCATGATCTGAGCCATAGTCAGCTCCTGGTCTTGTTTTGCTGACAGTATAGAGCTACTCCTACAAGACTTACTAAGAACTAACACCCCAAAGAGATGTCCTTTTCGTTATAGGGGACTGGAATGCAAAAGTAGGGAGTCAAGAAATACTTGGAGTATCTGATAAATTTGGCCTTGGAGTACAGAATAAAGCAGGGCAAAGGCTAGTAGAGTTTGCCAAGAGAATGCACTGGTCACAGAAAACGCCCTCTTCAAATAACACAAGAGAAGACTCTACACATGGACAGCACCAGATGGCCAACACCGAAATCAGATTGATTATATACTTTGCAGCCAAAGATGTAGAAGTTTATACAGTCAGCAAAAACAAGACTGGGAGCTGACTGTGGCTCAGATCATGAACTCCTTAATGCCAAATTCAGACTTAAATTGAAGAAAGTAGGGAAAAACCACTAGACCATTTAGGATGACCTAAATCAAATCCCTTATGAGAAGTGAGAAATAGATTCAAGGGGTTAGATTTGATAGAGTGCCTGAAGAACTATGGACAGAGGTTTGTGACATTGTACAGGAGGCAGTGATCAAGACCATCCCCAAGAAAAAGGAATGCAAAAAAGCAAAGTGGTTGTCTGAGGAGGCCTTACAAATATCTGTGTAAGAAGAGAAATGAAAGGCAAAGAAGAAAAGGAAAGATATACCCATCTGAATGCAGAGTTGCAAAGAATAGCAAAGAGAGATAAGAAAGCCTTCCTCAGTGATCAATGCAAATAGAATGGGAAAGACTAGAGGTCTCTTCAAGAAAATTAGAGATACCAAGGGAACATTTTGTGCAAAGTTGGGCTCGATAAAGGACATAGATGTTATGGACCTAACAGAAGCAGAAGATACTAAGAAGAGGTGGCAAGAATACACAGAAGAACTGTATAAAAAAGATCTTCATAACCCAGATAACCACAGTGGTGTGATCACTCACCTAGAGCCAGACATCCTGAAATGCAAAGTCAAATGGGCCTTAGGAAGCATCACTACAAACAAAGCTAGTGGAGGTGATGGAACTCCAGTTGAGCTATTTCAAATTCTAAAATATGATGCTGTGAAAGTACTGCACTCAATATGCCAGCAAATTTGGAAAACTCAGCAGTGGCCATAGGACTGGAAAAGGTCAGTTTTAATTCCAATCCCAGAGAAAGGCAATGCCAAAGAATGCTCAAACCAGCACACAATTGCACTCATCTCACACACTAGTAAAGTATTGCTCAAAATCCTCCAAGCCCGGCTTCCACAGTATGTGAACCATGAACCTCCAGATGTTCAAGCTGGATTTAGCAAAGGCAGAAGAACCAGAGATCAAATTGTCAACCTTTGTTGGATCATTGAAAAAGTGAGCGAGTTCCAGAAAATCATCTACTTCTGCTTTCTTGACTATGCCAAAGCCTTTCACTATGTAAATCACAACAAACTGGAAAATTCCTCAAGAGATGGGAATACCAGACCACCTGACTTGCCTCTTGAGAAATCTGTATGCAGGTCAAGAAGCTACAGTTAGAACTGTACATGGAACAACATACTGTTTCCAGATCTGGAAAGGAGTATGTCAAGGCTGTATATTGTCACCCTGCTTATTTAACTTATATGCAGAGTATATCATGAGAAATGCTGTGCTGAATGAAGCAGAAGCTGGAATCAAGATTGCTGGGAGAAATACCAATAACCTCAGATATGCAGATGACACCACCCTTATGGCGGAAAGTGCAAAAGAACTGAAAGCCTCTTGATGAAAATGAAAGAGGAGAGTGAAAAAGTTGGCTTAAAACTCAACATTCAGAACACGAAGATCATGGCATCTGGCCCCATTGCTTCATGCAAACAGATGGGGAAACAATGGAAAAAGTGACAGACTTTATTTTCTTAGGCTCCAAAATCACTGCAGCCATGAAATTAAAAGACACTTGCTCCTTGGAAGAAAAGTTATATCCAATGTAGACATCATATTAAAAAGCAGAGACATTACTTTGCCAACAAATGTCCGTCTAGTCAAAGCTATGGTTTTTCCAGTGGTCATGTATGGATATGAGAGTTGGACTATAAAGTCAGCTGAGCGCCAAAGAATTGATGCTTTTGAGCTGTGGTGTTGGAGAAGACTCTTGAGAGTCCCTTGGACTGCAAGGAGATCAAAGCAGTCAATCGTAAAGGAAATCAGTCCTGAATATTCATTGGAAGGACTGATGCTGAAGCTGAAGTTTCAGTACTTTGGCCACCTGATGTGAAGAACTGACTCACTGGTAAAGACCCTGTTGCTGAGAATGACTGAAGGCAGTAGGAGAACAGTTGACAGAGGATGAGATGGTTGAATGGCATCACTGACTCTGTGGACATGAATATGAGTAAGCGCCGAGTTGGTGATGGGCAAGGAAGCCTGGCGTGCTGCAGTCCATGGGGTCACAGAGTGTCAGACTCGATCAGTGACTGAACTGAACTGAACTGATAGAGCTTCTCCATCTTTGAATGCAAAGAATATAGTCAGTCTGATTTCGCTATTGACCATCTGGTAATGTCCATGTGTAGAGTCTTCTTTTGTGTTATTAAAATAGGGTGTTTCTATGCCAGTGCATTCTCTTGGCAAAACCCTGTTAGCCTTTGCTCTGCTTCATTCTATTCTCCAAGGCCAAATTTGCCTGTTACTCCAGGTATCTCTTTAATTCCTAGTTTTGCATTCCAGTCCCCTATAATGAAAAAGACATCTTTTTTGGGTGTTCTAGAAGGTCTTGTAGTTTTTCATAGAACTGTTCAACTTCAGCTTCTTCAGCATTAGTGGTTGGGACATAGACTTGGATTTTTGTGATATTGAATGGTTTGCCTTGGAAACGAACAGAGATCATTCTGTCATTTTTGAGATTGCACCCAAGTACTGTATTTCACACTCTTTTGTTGACTATGAGGGCTACTCCATTTCTTCTAAGGGATTCTTGCCGACAGTAGTAGATATAATGGTCATCTGGGTTAAATTCACCCATTCCAGTCCCTTTTAGTTCACTGATTCCTAAAATGTTGATATTGTCTCTTGCCATCTTCTGTTTGACCACTTCCAATTTACCTTCATTCATGGACCTAACATTCCAGATTCCTATGCAGTATTGTTTACAGCATCGGACTTCCATCACCAGTCACATCCACAATTGGGTTTTATTTTTGCTTTGACTCCATCTCTTCATTTTTCTGGAGTTATTTCTCCACTGTTCTCCAGTAGCATATTGGGCACATGCCGACCTGGGGAATTCATCTTTCAGTGCCCTATCTTTTTGCCTTTTCATACTGTTCATGGGGCTTTCAAGGCAAGAATACTGAAGTTGTTTGCCATTCCCTTCTCCAGTGGACCACGTTTTGTTAGTACTCTCCAACATGACCCGTGAGTCTTGGGTGGCCCTACATGGTGTGGCTCATGGTTTCATTGAATTAGACAAGGCTGTGGTTCCATGTGATCAATTTGATTAGTTTTTTGTGGTTGTGGTTTTCATTCTGTGTACCCTCTGAAGGATAAGGATACAGGGCTTATGGCAGCTTACTGATGGGAGAGACTAACTGAGGGGGAAACTGGGTCTTGTTCTGATGGGTGGGGCCATGCTCAGTAAATCTTTAATCCAATTTTCTGTTGATGGGTGGGGCTGTGTTGTCTCCCTGTTGTTTGACCTGAGGCCAAACTATGGTGGAGGTAATGAAGATAATGGGGGCCTCCTTCAGTAGGTCCCATGCATGTGCTGCTGCACTCAGTGCCCCCAACCCTGCACCAGGCCATCAGTGACCCATGCCTCCGCCGGAGACTGCTGGACACTCACGGGCAAGTCTGGGTCAGTCTCTTGTGGGATCACTGCTCCTTTCTCCTGGGTCCTGGTGTGCACAAGGTTTTGTTTGTTCCCTCCAAGAATCTGTTTTCGCAGACCTGTGTAAGCTCTGGTGCTTCTATGATGGCGTTAATGGTGACCTTCTCCAAGAGGGCTAATGCCATTCCCAGGTCTGCTGCACCCAGAACCCCTGCCCCTGAAGCAGGTCACTGCTGACCCATACCACCCATACCTCTGCAGGAGACACTCAAACACAGTTCTGGCTCAGTCTCTGTGGAGTCTCTGAGTCCTGGTGCACACATGGTTTTGTTTGTGCCCTCCAAGAGTCTGTTTCCCCAGTCCCGTGTAAGTTCCTGCAGCTCTGTGATGGGGTTAATGGTGACCTCCTCCAAGAAGGCTTATGCCATACCCAGGTCTGCTGCATCCAGAGCCTCTGCCTCTGTGGCAGGCCACTGCTGACTTGTACCTCCACAGGAGACACTCAAACACTCAAAGGCAGATCTCAAAGGCAGGTCTGGCTCAATCTCTTAGGACTTTTCTGGTGCACACAAGGTTTTGTTTGAGCCCTCTGAGCATCTCTGGTGGGTATGGGGTTTGGTTCTAAATGTGATTTCATCCCTCTTGCTGTCTTGCTGGGGCTTCTCCTTTGCCCTTGGGAGTGGGGTATATTTTTTTGGTGGGATCCAGCATTCTCCTGTTGACAGTTGCTCAGCAGTGAATTGTAATTTTGGAGTTCTCGCAGGAGAAGATGAGCGCACATCCTTCTACTCTGCCATCTTACTATGGAATCTCATACACTGATTATATACTTCTATCAAATCTGAATCTCTTAACTGTTCACTATACTTCATTGTTCAATTCAGTATTCATCCCAGCTCTCTACAAACAGTAAATACATTTGTGATGTTGAATTAATGGTATATAAAAGACCTGGGTTGAGCTTACTATTAATATTTCTTGTTCACTTCTGGTAGCAGAAGCAAGGACATGCTGATTTGTTGCTGTTGGGACCTCCCCCTATGCTCTGTCTCCTGTTTCCACACAGGGTGACACAGGGTCCTCCCTCCATGCTCTGTCTCCCATTACCACTTAGGGGTGATATAATGCCCTCCCTTCATGCTCTTTCTTCCATTACCACACAGGGGTGGTACAGGGCCCTCCCTCCATGCTGTGTCTCCCGTTACCACACAGGGGTGGCCTACACATCAGAATGCTTTCCATGCAAGCCCGGCACCTTTAGCGACAAACCAGGTTCGTTCATCTGCCAAGTGTGTCCCAGAAACACCTATTCTGAGAAGGGAGCCAAAGAATGCATCAGGTGTGATGAGGACTCGCAATTTTCAGGTAAGATGAGTCTCCCATTTATACTCTTTGATCTTTTTTGCTAAATTTATGTTTGTGGACAGTATATAGTCATAAGCCAGAAATCACACATACAATGTGATGAAAACAGTGGGCCAGAAACCAAAGTCCTGAAATGAATTCATACTTAGTGGATAAAATAGGACTTCTAATTACCTCTTTCTGCAGAACTTTTCTTTTTGTCCGTAATGTTTTCTGTTCCACAACCCCCAGGTAGCTGTTTTGGATATGTTTATACTTGCCTAAAAAAATTTTGTATTGTACTTTTAGATGATTCGTTGGCATGGAGATGTACTTAGAAACTTAATTTGTTCCAGATTTACAACATGCAGTGATAATGAAGGAAATCTAATGTTTTCTTAGAAAGCTATGATATGCTTCTTGTGTACCTTGGAAACATTTTATTGCTCTAGGAAAAAAAAAAAAAATCCAGGCCTTCATTTGCTCTAGGCCTAACTAGTTCTTGGAGAAGGCAATGGCAGCCCACTTCAGTACTCTTGCCTGGAAAATCCCATGGATGGAGGAGCCTGGTAGGCTGTAGTCCATGGGGTCTCGAATAGTCGGATATGACTGAGCGACTTCACTTTCACTTTTCACTTTCACGCATTGGAGAAGGAAATGGCACCCACTCCAGTGTTCTTGCCTGGAGAATCCCAGGGACGGAGGCGCCTGGTGGGCTGCCGTCTATGGGGTCGCACAGAGTCGGACACGACTGAAGCGGCTTAGCAGCAGCAGTAGGAGTAACTAGTTCTACCTAAATTCTTCTGGCAAGATTATTTTTACTTTTCACTTGTCTGCTTTTTGTTTGTTTGCTTGTTTTCATGTTTGCCTTTTTCGTAGAGTCACAACATAAATGACTCATCTCTGAAATGCATTCTTGTGTTGCAGAAGAAGGATCCAGCGAGTGTATGGAGCGCCCTCCCTGTACCTCAAAAGACTATTTCCAGATCCACACTCCATGTGATGAGGAAGGAAAGGTACAGGCTATGTTCAGTCATCTACATCCCTCATTTATCCACCCCTTTTCCTATTTTGAACAGACTACAGTTTGTTCCTTAGACAGTTAAATGAGCAGATATATAGCACGTGTGTTTAAGTAGCACAGAGGAAATTTAAGAATTTAGACTCCTAAGCCCACCTTTCTGGCTCTGATTTTCATATCTACTGCTTATTAGGTCTTCCCTGTAGGTAGCTCAACCAATAAAAATCTGCATGCGATGCAGGAGACCAGGGTTTGGTCCCTGGGCTGGGAAGTTCCTCTAGAGAAGCAATCCACTCCCAGTATTCTTGCCTGGGAGAGAATTCCACGGACAGAGAAGCCTGGCAGGGTGACATGGGATCCACTGTGTTGCAAAGAGTCAGACATGACAGCGACTAACACACACTGCTTATTAGTGCTGTGTTGTGTGCTTGAAGTCTCAAGAGTTTTTCATCTGTACAATGGGAATAGTATCAGTACTTACTTCATAGGGCTGCCAGGAAAATACATGAGATACTCCATTTAAGATTCCCTAACACAGGGCCTGGTGCATAGTGAGTGCTCAGTCAGTTAGTGCTATTGTAAACAGTTAAATTTTTTCAGGAATATTAGTATCAGGAGAGCACAGCCTTAAAATATGTTCTGTGACTCACAGAATGAAGATAATGTTTGACTTCTCTTCAATTATTTGGTTACTCAGTAGGTTCAGTCAATAAAAGCCATGCAGCCATAGGCTGATGCAGTTATGGCAGATTGTTGTGTAATTGCATTTAGAAAATGCAAATTAATTACCATATAAATGGCACTTAGCCAGAGGAAGGATACAAACCTGAACTCTGCAGTTGACCTGCCATTGTCTTAATTAAAAAGTTAGCCTACCAGTCTATGTTAGCAGGAGAACCTGGGATTAAGGTGGCTGTGATGCAGCATTCTTTGTGTGTGTTTGCGTCTTTGAAATAATGACGTTGATTTTTGTCCTTAGGTTCTCATCTATAATTTTTATATTTATATAATTGTTCATCTTACCCTTAGTCCTTAAGCTTTTTAAATTTACTTCCCAATACTTAACACAAAGTATATTCTTATATTTACAGTATAACAAGTACTTAGAATAAGTCAAAGGAAGGACAGTTTAAATTATGGACATTTTCATTTAGAAGTGCATCTGTGAATTTCAATCAGAAGAGTAACGTTAACAGCTTTTAAAGAGCAAGGATTTATGAAGTA
Source organism: Bos taurus (assembly GCF_002263795.3). NCBI lineage: Eukaryota > Metazoa > Chordata > Mammalia > Artiodactyla > Bovidae > Bos > Bos taurus. The sequence goes on from NC_037331.1 coordinate 33,555,820, forward strand.
TGATGTTGAATGTATGTTAATGGCCAAGTAAGAGCTATTTCTATTTAGAAAATATATGCAGAGAGCCATTACATGCTAAGTCACTTCAGTCGTGTCTGACTCTTTGTGACCCTATGGACTGTAGCCCACCAGACTCCTCTATCCATGGGGGTTCTCCAGGCAAGAATACTGGAGTGGGTTTCTGTGCCTTCCTCCATTAAGGTGGGTTGAAAGTAATTTGGAATCATGTTTCTTTAGCTAAACTTTTCTTGGCTGAACTTTCTTTTATATTAAGTAAGGCAAATTAAATTTATGTTTTCAGTTCCGTTCAGTCTGTCATGTCTGACTCCTTGCTACCCCATGGACTGCAGCAGGCCAGGTTTCCTGTCTATCACCAACTCCCAGAGCTTACTCAAACTCATGTCCACTGAGTCAGTGATGCCATCCAACCGTCTCATCCTCTGTTGTCCCCTTCTCCTCCTGCCTTCAATCTTTCCCAGCATCAGGGTCTTTTCCAATGAGTCGGTTCTTTGCATCAGTTGGCCAAAGTATTGGAGTTTCAGCTTCAGCATCGTTCCAATGAATATTCAGGCCTGATTTCCTTTAGGATTGACTGTTTTGATCTCCTTGTTGTCCAAGGGACTCTCAAGAGTCTTCTTCAACACCACAGTTTAAAAGCATCAATTCTTCAGCACTCAGCTTTCTTCATAGTCCAGCTCTCACATCCATACATTATTACTGGAAAAGCCATAGCTTTGACTAGATGGACCTTTGTCGGCAAAGTAACGTCTCTGCTTTTTAATATGCTGTCTAGGTTGGTCATAGCTTTTCTTCCAAGGTGCAAGCGTCTTTTAATTTCATGGCTGCAGTCACCATCTGCAGTGATTTTGGGACCCAAGAATATAAAGTCTGTCACTGTTTCCATTGTTTCCCCATCTATTTGCCATAAAGTGATGGGACCAGATGCCATGATCTTACTTTTCTCAATGTTGAGTTTTAAGCCAACTTTTTCACTCTCCTCTTTCACTTTCATCAAGAGGCTCTTTAGTTCTTCTTCACTTTCTGCCCATAAGGGTGGTGTCATCTGCATATCAGAGGTTACTGATATTTCTCCCAGCAATCTTGATTCCAGCTTGTGCTTTATTCAGCCTCACGTTTTGCATGATGTACTCTGCATATAAGTTAAATGAGCAGGGTAATAATACTGCTTTGACATGTTCCTTTCCCGATTTGGAACCAGTCTGTTGTTCCATGTCCAGTTCTAACTGTTGCTTCTTGACCTGCATACAGATTTCTCAGGAGGCAGATCAGGTGGTCTGGTATTCCCATCTCTTTAAGAATTTTCCACAGTTTTTTGTGATCCACACAGTGAAAGGCGTTGGGGTAATCAATAAAGCTGAAGTAGATGTTTTTCTGGAAGTCTCTTGCTTTTTTGATGATCCAACAGTTGTTGGCAATTTGATCTCTGGTCCCTCTGCCTTTTCTGAATCCAGCTTGAACATCTGGAAGTTCCTAGTTCATGTACGGTTGAAGCCTGGCTTGGAGAATTTTGAGCATTACTTTGCTCGCTTGTGAGCTAAGTGCAGTTGTGTGGTGGTTTGAACATTCTTTGGCTTTTGAATGAAAACTGATCTTTTCCAGTCCTGTGGCCACTGCTGAGTTTTCCAAATTTGCTGGCATATTGAGTGCAGCACTTTCACAGTATCATCTTTTTGGATTTCGAATAGCTCAACTGGAATTCCATCACCTCTACTAGCTTTGTTTGTAGTGATGCTTCCTAAGGCCCACTTGACTTTGCATTCCAGGATGTCTGGCTCTAGGTAAATGATCACACCATCGTGTGATCACATCATTTCACTTCACATCACATCACTTCACTTTTCATCACTTTATTATCTGGGTCATGAAGATCTTTTTTGTATAGTTCTATGTATTCTTGCCACCTCTTCTTAATATTTTCAGCTTCGGTTAGTCCATATCATTTCTGTCCTTTATTGTGCTCATCTTTGCATGAAGTTTTCCCTTAGTGTCTCTAATTTTCTTGAAGAGGTCTCTACTCTTTACCATTTTATTGTTTTCCTCTATTTCTTTGAAATGATCACTGAGGAAGGCTTTCTTATCTCTCCATGCTATTCTTTGGTACTCTAGTCTTTAATTAAACTGTGAAGAAGGCTGAGCACTGAAGAATTGATGCTGTTGAACTGTGGTGCTGGAGAAGATATTGAGAGTCCCCTGAACTGCCTGGAGATCAAACCAGTCAGTCCTAAAGGAAATCAACCCTGGATATTCATTGGAAGGACTGATGCTGAAGCTGAATCTCTAATATTTTGGCCTTGAGAAACCTATATGCAGGTCAGGAAGCAACAGTTAGAACTGGACATGGAACAAGACTGCTTCCAAATAGGAAAAGGAGTACGTCAAGGCTGTATACTGTCACCCTGCTTATTTAACCTATATGCAGAGTACATTGTGAGAAACTCTGGGCTGGAAGAAGCACAAGCTGGAATCAAGATTGCCGGGAGAAATATCAATAACCTCAGATATGCAGATGATACCACCCTTATGGCAGAAGCTGAAGAGGAACTAAAAAGCCTCTGGATAAAAGTGAAAGAGGAGAGTGAAAAAGTTGGCTTAAAGCTCAACATTCAGAAAACAAAGATCATGGCATCTGGTCCCATTGCTTCATGGGAAATAGATGGGGAAACAGTGGAAACAGTGTCAGACTTTATTTTTTTGGGCTCCAAAATCACTGCAGATGGTGACTGCAGCCATGAAATTAAAAGAGGCTTACTCCTTGGAAGAAAAGTTATGACCAACCTAGATAGCATATTCAAAAGCAGAGACATTACTTTACCAACAAAGGTCCGTCTAGTCAAGGCTATGGTTTTTCCTGTGGTCATGTATGGATGTGAGAGTTGGACTGTGAAGAAGGTTAAGCACCGAAGAATTGATGCTTTTGAACTGTGGTGTTGGAGAAGACTCTTGAGCGTCCCTTGGACTGCAAGGAGATCCAACCAGTCCATCCTAAAGGAGATCAGTCCTGGGTGTTCATTGGAAGGAATGATGCTGAAGCTGAAACTCCAGTACTTTGGCCACCTCATGTGAAGAGTTGACTCATTGGAAAAGTCTCTGTTGCTGGGAGGTATTGGGGGCAAGAGGAGAAGGGGACGACAGAGGATGAGATGGCTGGATGGCATCACTGACTCAAAGGACATGAGTTTGAGTGAACTCCAGGAGTTGGTGATGGACAGGGAGGCCTGGCGTGCTGCTATTCATGGGGTCGCAAAGAGTCAGACACGACCGAATGGCTGAATTGAACTGAACTGAATGTGAAGAGCTGACTCATTAGAAAAGACCCTGATGCTGAAAAAGATTGAAGGCAGGAGGAGAAGGGGATGACAGACAGATGGCTGTCTGCCAGATGGGTTTGGGTGGATTCCAGGAGTTGGTAATGGACAGGGAGGCCTGGTGTGCTGTGGTTCATGGGGTCACAAAGAGTCAGACATGACTGAGCGACTGAACTAAACTGAGCTCTGAACAACAATGAAAACATTCCTGAAGCGTAAATGAATAAGATCTAATATACAAATGTATCTTGTTTTTGCTATAATAAAAATATTCAAAAATCATGTTTTTATTATGTCAGTGAGTAATGATGTCAGTGAATAGAATGATAAAATCTAGTTAGCCTGTGCTTAAAGAAGGTGTGCTGCAATTCATAGGGTCTCAAATACACAGACATGACTGAGCAACTGAACTGAACTGAAGTAAAGAAGTAGAGCCACATATTAAGTATAGATTGTACAGGGTGCACATACATGCATACACACACATATATGGGCACATGTGTACCTCCACAGGCATATTGTGTACACAGATACAGACAACTTACGCTCTTTTTGTGTTTTTGATATATAGCAAAACAGTGTACCAGCACTCCATAAACTCAGTGATTCTTTTTTAAAAATTTTAACTGGAGTATAGTTGATTTACAATCTTGAATTAGTTTCTGCTATATAGTAAAGTGAATCAGTTATACGTATACATATATTCACTCTATTCTTTTCCCACATAGGTCATTATGGAGTACTGAGTAGAATTCCCTGTGCCATACTGTAGGTCCTTATTAATTATCTCTTTTATGTCACCGATTCTTTAAAAACTGATCTAAGTCTTTAAGAGAGAGGTTTCTAGCTTCAGAAGTGAACAAAAAGCAATGTGAACTTAATTAGATAACAGATATAGTGAAGACATGTCTATTATACACATCCATTTGAATATTTTCTGATTTTATTACAACATTTTCTTTTGTTCTGGTTTCATCTTTGTAAGAGTTATTTGTTCTTGCTTTGAGTAGCCTGGAAATTTGCTGGTGGCTTAATGATGTTTCCCAGGGCATTCATTGACTGTCTTTTGACTCTTATTGTCCTGTCATGCTCTTTTGGATCTTATTATCCCCTTGCTTGGAGAGCATCATCAAGGGAAATGGCTCTTAAGGTATACAGATTTTGAACATTATAATTCATATGACACAGGAATGTTCAAGTTTTTGAAACTTAGTTATTTGCTTGCTTCCTGCCTATCAGTTCAGTTCAGTCGCTCAGTCGTGTCCGACTCTTTGCAACTCCATGAACCGCAGCACACCAGGCCTCCCTGTCCATCACCAACTCCTGGAGTTTACCCAAACCCATGTCCACTGAGTCAGTGATGCCATCCAAACATCTCATCATCTGTCATCCCCTTCTCTTCCTGCCCTCAATCTTTCCCAGCATCAGAGTCTTACCCAATGAGTCAGCTCTTCGCATGAGGTGGCCAAAGTACTGGAGTTTCAGCTTCAACATCAGTCCTTCCAATGAACACCCAGGACTCATCTCCTTTAAGATGGACTGGTTGGATCTCCTTACAGTCCAAGGGACTCTCAAGAGTCTTCTCCAACACCACAGTAAAAGCATCAATTCTTCGGCACTCGGCTTTCTTTATAGTCCAACTCTCACATCCATATATGACTACTGGAAAAACCATAGCCCTGACTAGATGGACCTTTGTTGACAAAGTAATGTCTCTGCCTTTTAATATGCTGCCTGCCTATAGAGTACACTTTTAAGGAAAATTTTAATTGGTAACTGGAACCATTCTAATCCTGATTAATAGACTCATTCACATCATGAAAAATGTGGAGCGTCTACTCATTCACTCATTCATTCAGTGAATCTTTACTGAGCACTGGTTATATGCAGAGTGCTGAATGATGAGTGCAGAGCCAAGTAAGGACAGACAGAAGAAGATACATGTCTCCATAGACTGCAGAGCAGTTGTTGTTCAGCTTTGGTGAACATCAGACTCCCCTGGAGGTTCCTGTCCCAGATTTTCTATTTCAGTAGATCCAGGGCATGGCCTGGAATGTACATTTCGAAGAAGTTCCCAGGTAATTCTGACTCTGCTGGTCGAAGATCTCAGCAATTTGGGCACATCTGGTCTAGACTTTAGAAAAAGAGATAATCTGTTATAGAAAATGAGTCACTATTTCTGATTATTATTAGTGCTATAGGAGAGAAGTCTGAGCTTTTGGGTGCTCTGACCAAATCAGGGAAGGCTTCAGAGCTATGTAAAACCTGGGTGAAATGTTTATTAAAAAAAATCTATAAAATCAAATGTTTTACATATAGTTCTTAAACTAGCCATATATCCACTAATCATATCATTTGGTCGACAGCTCTCTGTCTTATCCACAGGGAGATAATGAGAAGCTCTATCAAATATTTTGTTAATATTAAAAGATGCCCTCTCTTGAGGAATATTTGTCTGTTATCCAGTCAACTAGTTAACATTCTTTTGGGCTCAGATCTCAAGCACTGAATCTTTGCATGTGTTTAAACGAAGATCATGGCATCCAGTCCCATCACTTCATGGGAAATAGATGGGGAAACAGTGGAAACAGTGTCAGAATTTATTTTTTGGGCTCCAAAATCACTACAGACAGTGACTGCAGCCATGAAATTAAAAGACGCTTACTCCTTGGAAGGAAAGTTATGACCAACCTAGATAGCATATTCAAAAGCAGAGACATTACTTTGCCAACAAAGGTTCATCTAGTCAAGGCTATGGTTTTTCCTGTGGTCATGTATGGATGTGAGAGTTGGACAGTGAAGAAGGCTAAGCACCGAAGAATTGATGCTTTTGAACTGTGGTGTTGGAGAAGACTCTTGAGAGTCCCTTGGACTGCAAGGAGATCAGCCCTGGGATTTCTTTGGAAGGAATGATGCTAAAGCTGAAACTCCAGTACTTTGGCCACCTCATGTGAAGAGTTGACTCATTGGAAAAGACTCTGATACTGGGAGGGACTGCGGGCAAGAGGAGAAGGGGACAACAGAGGATGAGATGGCTGGATGGCATCACTGACCCAATGGATGTGAGTCTGAGTGAACTCCGGGAGTTGGTGATGGACAGGGAGGCCTGGCGTGCTGCGATTCATAGGGTCGCAAAGAGTCGGACATGACTGAGCGACTGATCTGATCTGATATAGGTGTACCTCAGGCAACATTTGTAAAATGTGGGTTCTAAGCAATCTTTAAAAAACAAAACACACATTAAAATTTCAAGTTCACTCACTGCTATGAAAGCACGCCTACTCTATCGCTTGCTTATGTCATTAGTTGTATTCCAGTGCAACTCCCTACTCTCACCCCCACATTCTGGTCATGCTCAGCTCCATACCACGTCAGTTTGGCTTCTGTAGTTGGAGATGATTATGAAATTAATGTATTGAATTAAAAAAAATACTTTTCAGAATTTGAGTGGGAACAGGCAGGGCAGGAGTTCCTTGACTCATGTGACTGGGGAAGTTATCACAGAGCAAACAGTTTTACCAAGCCTTTCTTTTGCTTTTCTCACCAATATTCTTGGCTCAGTTTGATTTCCTTCTCAGATAGCTTCTTTCTGTGGTGCCAGATACACTCTGATGTCTCCATTCCAGCCACTGTCATCCTTAGAGAATTTGATCAAAGGAGAGCTGAACAAAGTTTCTGAAAATACTGGCCCTGCTTGAATTTCGAGCCCATCTCAGACCAGCCATTCAGTCCAGTAGTGTGAACTACTCTGGTTATACCGCTTAGTTCACCTGTTAATCTCTATGGCTGGAAAGGCTAGACCATGTGGCTCCCAGTTCCTTTCATCATCACACAAATTAGTTCCAAATGAGAAAGAGATACTGTCTGTTGGCACAATAAAATCAGAGTGATTCTGCATAAATTCCAGAATACATCACTCTTAAATAACGTAGATCTGGCAAGATTGTCTTGAAATCCTGGGAATTCCCACAGAATTTTGTACATACCTCTTTTGATGCTTATGTGATGGTCAACATTTGCAATACTTTGATATGTTTTTCAGTCACTAAGTCATGTCCAACTCTTTGCAACCCCATGGACTGCAGCACTGCAGGCTTCCCTGTCCTCCACTATCTATCGGAGTTTGTTCAAGTTAATGTCCATTGAGTTGGTGATACTATCCAACCATCTCATCCTCTGCCGCCTTCTTCTCCTTTTGCCTTCAGTCTTTACCAGTATCAGGGTCTTTTCCAGTAAGTCGGCTCGTCACATCAGGTGGCCAAAGTATTGGAGTTTCGGTATCAGTCCTTCCAAAATATTCAGAGTTGATTTTTTTAAGAATGACCAGTGTGATCTCCTTGCAGTCCATGGCACTGTCTAGAGTCTTCTTTGATATGAGATCACTTTATTGCAAATACTTGTAAAGATGACTGTTTCCTTCACCGAACTCTGCTTCCCATAGACAGAAACATGTTCTTAATTATTAAAAAAAAAAAATATAAAAATTTTAGGTCTAGTAGAGTACCCAGAATGCAGAAGGTAGTGAATTATCTTTTGAATGAATTAATGAATGAGAGAATTAGTAAGTGGATGTATGATTAACACAGAGTGTTGTGTTCCGTACTCTGTAGAGGCTTGAGGAAATTTTGACAAAATGGGAAGACTCCAGAGAAAAGAAGTAGATAACTAGTTCATATGAAATATTATTGAAGTTACTAGAAATATTTTTTCAGATTGGAGGAAAGACCCCATCTAATGGTGGACTGGTGATCATCTTTTTGATGTTTCCTGCTAGTCCAAAAGTGATTTGATCTCTCTTTCCTTTGAATAACCATGACATTTCATGTTTCTCTTGGAAATGATGATGATGATGATGATGATAATAGTAATAGTAGTGATAGTGTTAATAGCAGAGGCTGGTGTCATTTACATATTTATCTACATGCTTGCTCTGTGTGTGTATTCAAGCATTGCTTCCAGATCTTTTTTTCAACAGCTGTGCAACTGGACATTAGTATACCCAGTTTGAAAATTAGAAAACAGGCTTAATCAGATTAAATAATTTTTCTAAGGTCATAGCTATTTGTGGCTATGTCTTAAGACTAGAATTCCAATCAACTCTGTTGTTTTCCAAATCTGATGCTTTTGTATCCTCTTCATATATTTTCTTTTTATATTATAGTAGTTTGTAAATCTTTCTCTTACAAGCACAGGTTTGTAAACCTCTTTCAGAACAGTTTGTCTTACTAATATTTAAATTTCCTACAGTGTTCTTCTACATGTAGTAGATACTTAGAATTTCCTGAATAGTAAGTTTAAGCATTTGAAAGAAAGTCTTAAAATAAAAAACAAATAGACCTTTTTGTGTTATCCCATAAGGCAAAATTTGGGTTCATTAAGGCATATTTAAATAACATAAATTCCAGTTGTATGTAATGATGTTCTAACAACCAGAACTTCCCAGTTCTGGAACATCATGTTTTGCCAAATTGGAAACTTTCTGTCAAGGCTAGAGAGTGCCTGGTAGGGAAGGGTATTTTAGAAGTGAAATTTTTACAGAGAAGACATCCAACCACGGAAATTTTTCATCTCTGAGTCTAGGAAATTGTTGGATCATAAAGGTTTGCTAGTGTTTTTGTGTCATATTATCTAGTACTTTCTTTGCTCTTTAATTCAATATTACAAATCGTTTTAATGATCAGCGTCTGTAACGGTCCTTCTGAATTTTATAGCAGAAGTAAGATGTAGATAACATTAAAAAATAGGGTATACAGTGATATGGGTTTTAGACGTGCCTTTCTTCCTATATGATTTAAGCAAGTGGAATGTACTTGGGGCCTTTGTTTCTTAATTAGGATGATGGAAAAACGTGGCATTTTTCAGTGACTAGCAATTTCTGAATTTAAAATAAAAATTTCACAAGTCTTAACATCCTTACTTGAAAGAAAGCTTTACTGAGATGTAATTCTCATACCATAAGGTCATCCATGTATAGTGTCGATTCAGTTTATTATTATTATTATATTTAATTTTAGAACATTTGCTTACCTAAAGCCCCAGCTAGAACCTTCAGGACAATGTTAGATCCCCATGCTGTCTTCCACATAATGGAAGAACAGGACCCAGGCTTTAAAGCATTTAGAGAGGAGACAGGGGGGAAATGACAAGGAAAAACAGCAGCAGATCAGATCAGATCAGTCGCTCAGTCGTGTCCAACTCTTTGCGACCCCATGAATCGCAGCACTACAGGCCTCTTTGTCCATCACCAACTCCCGGAGTTCACTCAGACTCACATCCATTGGGTCAGTGATGCCATCCAGCCATCTCATCCTCTGTCGTCCCCTTCTCCTCCTGCCCCCAATCCCTCCCAGCATCAGGGTCTTTTCCAATGAGTCAACTCTTCACATGAAGTGACCAAAGTACTGGAGTTTCAGCTTTAGCATCATTCCTTCCAAAGAAATCCCAGGGCTGGTCTCCTTGCAGTCCAAGGGACTCTCAAGAGTCTTCTCCAACACCACAGTTCAAAAGCATCAATTCTTTGGTGCTTAGCCTTCTTCACAGTCCAACGCTCACATCCATACATGATCACAGGAAAAACCATAGCCTTGACTAGATGGAACTTTGTTGGCAAAGTAATGTCTCTGCTTTTGAATATGCTATCTAGGTTGGTCATTACTTTCCTTCAAGGAGTAAGCATCTTTCAATGTCACGGCTGCAGTCACCATCTGTAGTGACTTTGGAGCCCAGAAAAATAAAGTCTGACACTGTTTCCACTGTTTCCCCATCTATTTCCCATGAAGTGGTGGGACCGGATGCCATAATCTTCATTTTCTGAATGTTGAGCTTTAAGCCAACTTTTTCACTCTCCACTTTCACTTTCATCAAGAGGCTTTTGAGTTCCTCTTCACTTTCTGCCATAAGGGTGGTGTCATCTGCATATCTGAGGTTATTGATATTTCTCCCGGCAATCTTGATTCCAGCTTGTGTTTCTTCCAGTCCAGCGTTTCTCATGATGTACTCTGCATATAAGTTAAATAAACAGGGTGACAATATACAGCCTTGAGGTACTCCTTTTCCTATTTGGAACCAGTCTATTGTTCCATGTCCAGTTCTAACTGTTGCTTCCTGACCTACATACAAATTTCTCAAGAGGCAGATCAGGTGATCTGGTATTCCCATCTCTCAGAATTTTCCACAGTTGATTGTGATCCACACAGTCAAAGGCTTTGGCATAGTCAATAAAGCAGAAATAGATGTTTTTCTGGAACTCTCTTACTTTTTCCATGATCCAGCGGATGTTGGCAATTTGATCTCTGGTTCTTCTGCCTTTTGTAAAACCAGCTTGAACATCAGGAAGTTCACCGTTCACATATTGCTGAAGCCTGGCTTAGAGAATTTTGAGCATTACTTTACTAGCATGTGAGATGAGTGCAATTGTGTGGTAGTTTGACCATTCTTTGGCATTGCCTTTCTTTGGGATTGGAAGGAAAACTGACCTTTTCCAGTCCTGTGGCCACTGCTGAGTTTTCCAAATTTGCTGGCATATTGAGTGCAGCACTTTCACAGCATCATCTTTCAGGATTTGAAAGAGCTCAACTGGAATTCCATCACCTCCACTAGCTTTGTTTGTAGTGATGCTTTCTAAGGCCCACTGACTTCACATTCCAGGATGTCTGGCTCTAGGTCAGTGATCACACCATCGTGATTATCTGGGTCGTGAAGATCTTTTTTGTACAGTTCTTCTGTGTATTCTTGCCACCTCTTCTTAATATCTTCTGCTTCTGTTAGGTCCATACCATTTCTGTTCTTTATCGAGCTCATCTTTACATGAAATGTTCCTTTGGTATCTCTGATTTTCTTGAAGAGATCCCTAGTCTTTCCCATTCTGTTGTTTTCCTCTATTTTTTTGCATTGATCGCTGAAGAAGGCTTTCTTATCTCTTCTTGCTATTCTTTGGAACTCTGCATTCAGATGTTTATATCTTTCCTTTTCTCCTTTGCTTTTCACTTCTCTTCTTTTCACAGCTATTTGTAAGGCCTCCCCAGACAGCCATTTTGCTTTTTTGCATTTCTTTTCCATGGGAATGGTCTTGATCCTTGTCTCCTGTACAATGTCATGAACCTCATTCCATAGTTCATCAGGCACTCTATCTATCAGATCTAGGCCCTTAAATCTATTTCTCACTTCCACTGTATAATCATAAGGGATTTGATTTAGGTCATACCTGAATGGTCTAGTGGTGTTCCCTACTTTCTTCAATTTCAGTCTGAACTTGGCAATAAGGAGTTCATGGTCTGAGCCACAGTCAGCTCCTGGTCTTGTTTTTGCTGACTGTATAGAGCTTCTCCATCTTTGGCTACAGAGAATATAACCAATCTGATTTCGGTGTTGACCATCTGGTGATGTCCATGTGTAGGGTCTTCTCTTGTGTTGTTGGAAGAGGGTGTTTGTTATGACCAGTGCATTTTCTTGGCAAAACTCTATCAGTCTTTGCCCTGTTAATTCCGTATTCCAAGGCCAAATTTGCCTGTTACTCCAGGTGTTTCTTGACTTCCTACTTTTGCATTCCAGTTCCCTATAATGAAAAAGACATCTTTTTTGGGTGTTAGTTCTAAAATGTCTTGTAGGTCTTCATAGAGTCGTTCAGCTTCTTCAGCGTTACTGGTTGGGGCATAGACTTGGATTACTGTGATATTGAATGGTTTGCCTTGGAAACGAACAGAAATCATTCTGTCTTTTTTGAGATTGCATCCAAGTACTGCATTTTGGACTCTTTTGTTGACCATGATGGCCACTCCATTTCTTCTGAGGGATTCCTGCCCGCAGTAGTAGATATAATGGTCATCTGAGTTGAATTCACCCATTCCAGTCCATTTCAGTTCACTGATTCCTAGAATGTCGACATTCACTCTATGTTGATGCATAGAAGTGTGGGCTGAGGACCAGCTTAGAGCATTTGTGGATGTTGAGCCCAACCTTGAAGGAGTGGTCTTTCACACCTTGGCAGAATGGTGTGGTACTTCCAAGAGAAGTGGTGATATGTGCCCAGTGGTTTGCAGCTGGAGAGTATCAAGGTTTGGGAGAGGCAGAGAGGTGAGTGATAGACTGTTTGCCTGAAAACTTTTGAGTTAGAACATTGTGACGTACACGCTGTTATGCTGGAGTGGCAATCAGTAAATCCTTTTAAATCACATGTAATTTAGCTTAGATGAGCTGTCAGTCTGCAAAGGGTTTGGTGGGTTTGTGCAGAGACTTCCAAAGGGAGAAAGCTGTCAACCGTGGGCAAACCCAGTCTCAAATTTGAATGGTATTTTTATGTGAAAACCAGCTTCCAATTGATACGTCTGATGCATCTCTTTAAAACATATTTTACTCATGCTTAATATAAGTATACATGGATCTTACAGCTCTTCTGTAGCCTTAATGGCAATCTGCTAAGTTTTGGTCTATTAGGGTTTTAGTTTCATAAAGCATTTCATAATTTTATCTCAACTTGCCAAAGAATGAGTTGATTGTGGTTTTTCACCTGCACTGTGAGCCGTCTGGTACTAAATATCATTAATATTAATCATTATCTTTCCCCAGTCAGCCAGACTTGAAAGCATCTGTCCACATTAGAGAGGCACAGAATCAATCTGCATATGAAGCAAGAGGCTTTGCAAACAAAACTTTTACTACAGAGCATTTGCAATTTGACTTCCAAGTGTTTAAACGTGGTGCACATTTTCTAAATTTTAAACATATACTGTGCTTGGTTTGAAAATAATGTGGTTAGGGAGTTTGTCTAAAATCAATAAAAATTTTTATTATTTTTACCCTCACCAAACCAACTCTCCTTGGCTAGTGCTAGTTTACCATTTACTAGCTGTGTATGGCTTTGGGGCTCTTATCTGAAGTTTCCTCATTTACAAACTTGTGCATAATATAACTGAGCTCCTGAAATGGTGGGGATGATTGCACAATGCCTTCAAGATGAGCCTTCAGTGCACAGCCTCAGCACCACACCCACTGGCATATGGGAGCCATCTCTTCCCGACAGTGCAATACCTCACACATAACTCATTGCAGTTTTAGTTAATGTCAAAATAAATCAGCAAATTTGTGAATTGATCATCATCAGAAACTTGTTTTCTATACTTATTAAGCCAGATTTTTAAAAAGACAATCCCCTAAACATAATGTGTTTATTTGCTTACATTCTCTGAATTTTACATTGTCTTTCTCAGAGGAATTGAGAGCTCCTGTTGGATACAGAATCTAATTAATTTTTTCAGCTATTTAGGAAACTCCAGCAGGAATAGCAATCATTTTTGCAGATGGTGAGAAAGGCAGATGGTTGAAGTGGCTGGTTAAGCTGTATCATGACATAGGCCATAAATGCAGAATTGTAAAAAAAATCCCTAACAACAGTTATTTATAATTCTGCTGAGACATCTACTTTTTAAACTATGTTCTTAAGTAGCTTTCATCAGATAAGGTAATTTATTAATATTTGAGAATAAAATTGAGTGGCCTCAAGGGCTTACTATATATGATTTATTAACTGGAAATAACTATAGAGAATTGTCTTTAATTTTGATTCTCCTGCTTCAATATTAGACTTATCATTGCTTTCAAGGAGAAATGGTACTTTCAGCTGAACATATGAAATAAATTTTAGTCTATTTTTAAAAAGCGTGTTAAACTATGAAAGAACTTGAGTGATTTTTCTCTTTGCATGTAGACTGCCTTTTCTATTTTTCGCTGAGCATATACATTTTGTTTTGAAATGGCTAACTCACTTAATGTTTCTTTCTAGTTCCAAAATATAAGAATTTTATAATCACAATTTTCTGGGTTTGTCTGACTTGTAGCTACTTAGTTGTATTTTGTTTTATTTTTGGGTACATGCATGTGTGAGAAGAAAAGTTTAAAAGACTACCCTCCATGAAGGTAGAGGAGATCTTAATCCTGTCATTTAGAACACAGGTGGCAGGGCCTAGAAGCCTCAGGAGGAAATAGTTTAGCTACGGCTCTTGTAGTCTAACCTCAGGTTATTTGGAAAGACTCAGAGAAGAGCTACCAGTGTATGAAATAACGGGATTGAAATGTGAAGCTAGAGATATTCAACTAAAAATGTAACTTTTTTTGTTTTATCATCACTATGTGCAAAGCAAGATGATGTAGGCTGTAGAAAGGGGAAAGGAAGAGAGTAGTGAGGGGTGGGTCTCAACACAAGGAACATAGTCTGCAGAGAAACTTAGGGCATTTATGGGATAAAGTGAACAAGTGGCTAGAAGAGTAAGAGTTGCAGTCGTGTTCTGTATGTTTTAAAGAGGAATTTCATAATGATACCCTGTGTATATGAGGTAAGGTCTTTGCAGCTTAGCATAAAACCATTTGGAGGTAACTGTCGTTTTCCCACCAAAGTGTTTTTTTCTGTCTCATTTTGTTACTGAAGTTTTAGATTCTCTTCAGCTGGCGCTCTGTTCTGTCACTATTTGGACCTTACCTAAGCTGTCAGTTTAACATTTTTGTTACTGGAAGTTTAAAGCAAATAAAGCATGTTACAGGACCTGCAAGTTTTTTGTTTTTTGTTTTTTTTTCTTTTTCTTTTGCAGACACAGATAATGTACAAGTGGATAGAGCCCAAAATCTGCCGAGAGGATCTCACGGATGCTATTAGGTTGCCCCCTTCTGGAGAGAAGAAGGATTGTCCACCTTGCAACCCTGGGTTTTATAACAATGGATCATCTTCCTGCCATCCCTGCCCTCCTGGAACATTTTCGGATGGAACAAAGGGTATGGGATATCAATTGGCCCAAGAATCAGACCTTTAGTAAAATAAACTTTTTGGGTCACACTGACATTGTCCTGAATTGCTTTTATGGAAAATTCCTTAGAACACATAATTTTCTTATCTCACAGGCTGAAGAAGACTTAAGAAATATAAGGGAATTATGAGACTGCAGTGGCTTATTCAGTATAGCAAAGAATAGTTTTTTAATGGCATTTCATGTAACACACATCCTCTTAATGGGATGATGCTTTGGATATTTTTAAGAGAATTCCACTAATTTAAGTGATTAAGGATAAGTGCTCCTTTTCCAGTGTGTGTGCACACAAACATTGATGTAAGCATAAAATACAACTCCTATTTCAATTGGAATAATCACATTTTATACCATAATATTAGAAAAAATTGATTATTTTGATCGGGTAGCAATTAAATAGTCCCTAAGTAGGTTGTTTCAATGTGTACATTTGGGGAAATCTTAACAATATTAAAGAAAGATGGTTACAGAATTTGTTTTAATTTTATTAAAGATTACAATGCATTATTGTTGTAGATACCTTACTTGAGTATAGCCATGCTGTATGCTTAATATCCAGAGCCTTTGAGAGCATAAAAAGCAGTTGAATTGACTTGTGTTCAAATCTGCTTCCTGCCAGGCTATCAATAGTATGATGTATCCACTAATTTGAATTCAGTTTTCTCATTTGTAAAATTGCAGAGAATAATATCTAGCTCATCATCATTGAGAAGTATATGAAAATGTCTCCTGTAGTACTTCAGTACCAGAAAATGCTTGCTCAATAAACAATTTCTCTCTCTCCCCTTGTTTTACTGATGTGGTAATGCAGAGTGTCTTGGCTACGTGAAAACAATGGTTGTAAAAGACACTTTATTTTAATGTTGCAGATTTAAATATTAATTTAAATAAGGTTTGTTTATAAATCTGACTCTTGCCACACCCCACAGCTCCTGTCATCACTTTTCAGTATACCCTATATTTTGAATTTCAAGTCATCAGTCCATAATTAAGTGATATAATGTTCTGTTTAGTAACTAATAGGAAGGATGTAATATTTCTTTATTTATGAAATGGAGAAAACTGATTCTAAAATCACATGTAAGAGAAGTTGTTTCAGAGTTACCTTTCTTATGCAAATTAATTCAGTATAAGCAGTTACGCCCAGAAATGAAAGAAATTATTTTAGAAGAGTTTGTGTTTGTTTCCTTTTTCATGTTAGTCAAGTATATGTATACTCTACCCAGAATTATTTTTCTTTCAGACTGCTCTTGAAAAAGTTGTTAATTCTTAAGAGCTTTACTCTCTCTCCTTACTATTTGCCTCCCTGATGATTGAAGTTTAGTAGTGCTTGGAACAGAGGAAGAGGAAATCAACCAGATGTGACATCATTGTAGTTCTCTGTCCCACTCGTCTCTTGTAGAATGTAGATCATGTCCAGCAGGAACGGAGCCTGCACTTGGGTTTGAATATAAATGGTGGAATGTACTTCCTGGCAACATGAAAACCTCCTGTTTCAATGTTGGGAATTCAAAGTGTGACGGAATGAATGGTGAGTTCAGAATCAGCCTTCTTAATGTATTTTGGTGGTAGTGACTCTTGGACTCACATGTGTAAAAACCCACTAAATATTGGTATGAGGAACCTTAATCTTATCTCTTGGCTACTTGTCTTCCCAGACCTCACATAAAAATAGTTAATACAGTGCTGCAACCACATGACTGTCCTATAAGAATATAAACTATTTTGCATTTTTGGAGTCAGTTTTGAAATAGATATTGAGGATCACCATTCATGGTTGTTATAAATACTAGAATAGATTACTAAGGGAGGCAATGAAATTTATGTTGTTTTCTTGGAAGGGTCATAGTGTATACATACCACTTTATGAGAGTGTTCTGCCTGGTTTGGTTTTCTGGCTCAGCACTGAGCTTGGAGAGGGTTAAATCATCTCTTATTCCTCTTCCTATGGAGTCTATGACCGTGTTTACAAACATGTATCAACCTCACTTACTGATAACTTGGAAACATGGCTGAACTCTATAGGATGGTTGCTGAATTTTATTTATTCTTACGTTTTAGTGAGCATAGCACTTAGTTATTCTGCAATATTTGTTGTTCGAATGAATGACAGTATCTGTATGTGCATTTTTAAACTTGACACTAGACATAGATGTTACGGATACTAAAATGTGCTCTTTACTTTTATAAGTTCACTGGTATTTTTTATCAGTTCAGTTTTTCTCAATACTGTATTTAATCGTTGGAAAAATGCTAATCACATCTGTTTACATCAGCACCTATCCCAAATAAACAGATTTGAAATGTGGGGAGTGAGGTGTACACATGAGTACTCAGGTTGACAAATCCTAGATCTTTGAATAATTTTGGTTAAACAGATGCATGAAGGAAGCCTTTATATATAAAGAACATTATGGAACAGTACTCTTTATCACTTAATCCCACTTTTGGGATTTTTTTCCTAAAGGAGAAGGAGAAATTACATAGTAATTATTACCTGACTATAGGGTTTATGTTCTAAAATTATCCTGTGGTTGAGGAAGTTTGAGATATTGCAAAAATAAGAAGAATGTATTGATGAAAGCATTGGTACACTTGTGTGTGCATGCACTTACTAGTGAGGATTATCTGAAACGTTAATTTTTTTAAGATGTTACTCTTAGTCTAAATCTCATGACAATATTTAATTTAGCCACTTGCTTACTCATTTACTTGTTGTTTAGTTGTTAAATCATGTCCAACTCTTTTGCGACCCCATGGACTGTGGCCCGCCAGCCTCTCCTGTCCATGGGATTTCCCAGGCAAGAATACTGCAGTGGATGCCATTTTCTTCTTCGGGGATCTTCCCAACCCAGGGAAGATCCTGTCTCCTACACTGGCAGGTGGATTCTTTATCATTGAGCCACGAGGGAAGGCTTCTCATTTACTCAGAGGCTATAATTTAAATTTTTCCTGATTTTCTGAAATGTTCAATTTAAGTATATATCGCTGCAATATTAGCATGTGATACTGAAATAGCAAACAGTAAGTGAAAGATACAAAGATAAAGAGTGATTATAATTTTATGACTGGTGGTTCAGTAACTAGCCTCGAGGAAAGCAGTGCTCAGAATAATGGGGATCAAAGTGAGAGGCCCAGGGTAACCTGTCTCGTAAGGTCATTACTGCATCATGGAATTAAAGTGGATGTGCTTTGACCAACTTGACTGTGTGACTTGAAGTACTTTGAGGTTCTTTTGTATGCTCAATTGGAATTTCCCATGGTTGTGGAACAGGTATGTATAAGTACATCTTTATGTACTGGAATTTTGCCTAAGAGGAATTTAAAGTTGTAAACAAATTAGTGTTTATTCATGAAGATTTCATTGAGCATTATCTCTAATAACAAAACGAAATAATCTAAATTCCAACAATATGATAATGTTTATAAAAGTCATGCTGTACTAATTGGATGAAATGTTATGTAATCATTAAAAATGACAGCCATATGGAAAACAATTTGGCAGTATTTCAAACATTTTGAATGGTCCCGTTCTCTAACCCAGTCATTTCACATCTGGGAGTTTACACCAAGGAAACTTATGTGATGTAAAGAAAGAAATTATGCACAGATATGTTAATTTTAGTATTATTTATGAGAGTCAAAAATATGAGGAAACAAAGTTTTCAGCATGGGGTATGATTAAATAAAATGATGATATAACCTTATAGCATATTGTTAACTCTTTAACACTAGATGTAACAAAGATTTTTAACGGGAAAGTATTTTTGATATATTGATTATTAGAAAAATGAGAAGATAATGCCAAGTGAAAAAAAAAACAGAAAATAGATTATACAATAGAACTAAGGATAATTTTAAAGAAAATTATGCACTAGATAAAGAGTGAAAAGAAATACTCTGAAATGTTGTTCATTACTTGGGCTGGGAGGTTTCTGAGAAGTTTGAGTTACTTTGTTTTTTTCATTTAGTCCACTGTATTTAATAAATATTCCTCATGTATTCACATTGCTTTCAGAATCGGAGTAACAGTACAAAATATTGGCTTTAAAAAATACATTTATTTGACCCAGTAGTTCTGATAGCTTACGGTGAACGATGTTGGATTCATGATCTCCAAAGAAGGAGATTTAGCTTTGGGACTAGGCTTGATCACTCAAGAGCTTTTGTGTAGCAATGTTTTATTAAAGTGAAAAAAAGGACAGAGAAAGCTTCTGACATAGACATCAGAAGGGGGATGGAGAGTGCCCCCACTCACTAGTCTTATCAAGGCCTTATATACTTTTCCAAGACCCACTCCCACAACATACATTTTAAGATGAGAGAATTAGTCAGAAGGTTCTCAAGGAGAAACATGTCCTCAAGCAGGATACATTGTTGTTATATAATCATTGGTACAGAGTTTAAGGAAAAACATATCCTTGAGCAAGATGAGTTGTTTTGTTGTGCAGTTATTAGCTCTGGGCTTAAAGAAAAAAACATTGGCCTTTTTCTCCTCCTTGAGATCTCCAGACCCCTATCTCCTCCTTGAAAGCCCCAGACCCCTTCCTCCTTGAGGACCCTAGACTACTTATCAACCTACCTAGGAATTAACTCTCTCAGTTCTTTTATTGGGGTTCTTTTCTAGAAAAATATAGAAAAGCTTTACCAAAAATATATTAATTATAGTGTCACTTAAACTATTTAAAAAAGCTAAAACAATCCAAATGGTTACACTGGATGTATGGTCAGCAGGAGGTAAGCACTGTAGTGGGAGTGATTTCTTACATTATGAGAATTAGTTATATCTGTCTACATGATAAACTATCAACTCAGTCATTAGCATGTTGGTGAGCCATTTATACATGCAAATGCTTATGTAATAATGTTAGTGTATAAAACTATGAAACAAAATGTCATCGGCAATAAGATTTCAGTTATGTAAAACCATGTGTATATCAAAAAGATAGTGAAAAGAAACACCTCAGAATGTTAACAGTAGTTTTTTTCTGGGTGGTGAATTTATAAATAATTTTACTTTTCATCTTTAAATTTTTCTGTAGCTTTCAAAATTTTACAATAAATATAAATGTAGTTTCTAAAAACATAAAAATTAACTCAAAATAGAAATTATGTGTAGAAACATGAAAAATGTGGGATTCATTCTGAGGGAAAAAGCAAAATACAAAAGTGCTGCAAGAATGTATCACAAACTGGGGGGTTTAAGACCACAGAAATTTACACTCTTGCAGCTCTGGAGGCTAGAAATTTGAAACCCCAGAATTGGCTTCCTCTAGACCAGGGATTCCCTGGTAACTCAGAAAGTAAAGCATCTGCCTGTAATGCGGGAGACCTGGGTTTGATCCCGGAATCAGGAAGATCCCCTGGAGAAGGAAATGGCAACCCACTCCAGTACTCTTGCCTGGAAAGTCCCATGGATGGAGGAGCCTGGTAGCCTACAGTCCATGGGGTTGCAAAGAGTCGGACATGACTGAGCGACTTCTCTTTCTTTCTAAGACCACAGAAATTTACACTCTTGCAGCTCTGGAGGCTAGAAGTTTGAAACCCTCGAATTGGCAGGGCCATGTTCCTCCTGAAGGCTCTCTGGGAAGACTCTTCCTTGCCTCTTCTAGCTTCTAGTGGCTCCAGGCATTCCCTGACTTGTGGCAGCATAACTCCAATCTGCATCTCCGTCTTCATGTGACTGTCTTCTTGGGTCTCTGTGTCTCTGTGTGTTTACATGGTGTTCTTCCTGAGTGTCTGTGTCTAAATTTCCCTCTTTTCATCAGGACACCAGTCATATTAGAGTAATCCTCCCCCTAATGACCTCATCTTAACTTGATTATATCTACCAAGGCTCTGTTTCCAAATCAGGTCTGTTCGTGAGTACAGGGGGTTAGAACTTCAATATAGTTTTTTAGGCAGGCAATATAATAAAACATATAGTAATAGCCAGTGTTCAAACATGAGATGTATTTGTTTCCTCTTGCAAAGATTTGCCATTAATAAGGTTTGCCATTAATTAATAACCTTGTTTGATGGTATTTGGAGGGCTGCATCTCCTTACATTTTATTGTGGCCATTTCAGTCCATGGCATGCTGATTGTTTCTTTGCAGAGGGCAGACTCACATCACATTCTATGAGCATGTATTACCCCATACTTTTGACTGTTCTTAGCTGTGTCTCTTATATTCTACTGATTTCATAGTGAGGGTGGACCCAGTTTCGGCTCTCTTTCCCTAATGTGTATCATGGTTCATGAGACTCAATGCCAGTTCAGTGAATGAATAAGTAAGTGAATGTGAATAGGTGTTAAATTAAGGAACAATAATACAATGAACTCTAAGAAAGAACTCCAGACCTCACATCTTCATTAAGTAATTTGAAGTTTCTATTTCCCATTGGTTAACTGAAGACTAGGATTTTTTTCTTAGTTTATTAAACTGGATAAAAACCATCTGTTCTTGTTTAAAAAAATCATGCTTCATTGAGAAGACTGTTGTTAGTTTTACCATTAAGTAACTTTGATGCAAAAATATGCATTACTGCATTACTTGATTTTTCCTGGAGAATCATATGCAATGTCTTTATTGATATCTAGGCATCTACATCTGCACGCAATTTACAACTGGAATTAAAAAAAAGGGAATTCTTTTTTTGTGGCCTTATATAAAAAGATTGTTGGAAATCATTCATGGAGTTTTTGCTGATAAGCTTTATCTTTTCTAGGTTGGGAGGTGGCTGGAGATCACATCCAGAGTGGGGCTGGAGGTTCCGATAATGATTACCTGATCTTAAACTTGCATATCCCAGGATTTAAGTAAGGAAAACCAATTCTGATTCCCTTATGTAAGAATCCTCATGCTTGTTTCCCAACAGAAACAGATGAAGCAGAACTGCTTTTATAAAATATATTATTATTATACTGTGATGTACTTAGCAAATAGCAAGCTGAGTAGGATAATATAGATTTAAGAATATTTGTAGAATCAGCGATTGGGGAACTGTAATTGTTAATTTTATATTAGATGAAGCTGAAAGTTTTTAAAAATACTCTATCCAAGCATTATGAAAACTATGACTCTTGGATGCTTGATTCAGAGATAGTAGTCTAAGACATTTACAGGAGAGTCTTTTTTTGGTTTATTGTTTTTTCGCAGTTCTATATGTAAAGTACTATGTTACAAATTCACAATTTGCTTTAGTCCCCCATGTTGAATTTCCCAATTGGAGTTTTTTTCTTGCTATAGGCTATATGGCGGCATTTACCCCAGGAGGTCTGAGCATATCGCTGTGGTTTTGTAGACTCCGTGCAGCAGTAGACTAGGACGAGAGAAAAGCATGGCTTTCAGCCTAGTGAATAAAGTGACTTAATTTTTTCCAGATTGTACTTAGAACATGCTATAAGTATTGTAATTTTAATCTGTTAAACAGACCACCAACATCGATGACTGGAGCCATGGGTTCTGAACTGGGAAGAATAACATTTGTTTTTGAGACCCTCTGTTCAGCTGACTGTGTTCTGTACTTCATGGTGGTAAGTGAAAGAGTGGCTTTCAGAGGTATATTTCTAGGCTTAGCCTTCTCTTTCAAGTGTGAACTTATTTATACAAACTGGGATAAGAATCCCATTTTTCTTCCCATTTTTAGAGTCTTCCAAAAACATTAAGAAATGTCTAAAGAACTCACTAAGAGTTGCAAAGTCTACAAAGCACTCATTCCTCACGGAGAGAAATTAGTGATGAGGTATGGGTGACAGACAGAAGCCAGGAAATATTAATCCTGGAGAAAATTTCTTCAAAAAATATGCCACTAACAGAAGTGAAAATTCTGCCCTAGTAACCACTCAGCAGTTCAAGCCATCATGAGGGAAAAGCATGTATTAATAAGTGAGAGTACAAAATAATGGAGGTGGGAGAGCTTTGGGAAAAACGACACTCTTCCTTGTTAAATTAATACATGCAGACAAAGGAGTTTATTAGGTACATGTCATAATTTTGCCCATTTTTCCCCTAGATGTCCTATAAATCTCATCTAATAGCTTGAGAAAAAGTAGCAACACAAAATTTACTAAGACTTCATGCAGGTATTAGAAGGTTGTTGGCTAAGACTTTGGTGTTATCATTAAGTGGTGACATCAATGACACGATTAATTTTTTTCCAACAGTCCTTTGGTAGCTAGTTAATAGTCTATTAACAGTTTCCTGCATGATATACAAGATATGTGGAGATTTAAGTATTAACTCATGATGGTAGTAAAAGAAGATGATGACTAATCTTCAACACATCCGTGACTAAGAAGTCTTTAATTCTCTCAGGTCTCTCTCCTCGTTTCGTCAATCTGTTAGTTCCTATTCATACTTAGTGCCATGACTGAAATTCAGATTCCTATTATCTCTCAACAGTAGTCTGTTGTCTATTTTTCTTACCTCCATCCTGTCAATTTTTCTGTCAAAATTATCTTTATAAACATAAAAACAATAGTAGAGGCAGCCCTCACCTTTAGGGGCTTTTTATTGCCCGTGGCAGAGGTTCTCAAAGTGTGGTTCCTGGACTAGCATCACCTAGGTACTTTTAGAAATGAAAATTTCTGAGCCCTACACTAGTCTTACTGAGAAACTCTGGTGATAGGGCCCAGCGTTCTGTATTTTAGCAAGCCTTGGGGTTGGTTCTAATATGCCCTAATGCTAAAGAACCAATAGCTTATAAATACATTTAAAATTCCTTAGCATGGCATCTATATGGCTTTTTGTACTTCTTGCCCAGCCTCTGTTACCAAACTGCTGTTACTACTCAGCCCTCTTTAGATATCCTGGATTGTTAGTGGAACACTCTGTCCTTTTTCATTTCATATGCCTTGGCACACTAAGCTAGCATGACTTTCTCTTTTGTCTGGTGAACACCCATTCACACAATACATCAAGGGCAGCTCAAACCTCACCTTTCTGGGAAGCTTTCTCTTATTCCTTTAAGTTAACCACTCTCTCCAGTGTGCTCCTAAAACCTTTTGAGAAAACCCTATTTTAATTATGTGAATGTATTCATTATTTGTCTCTCTCAGTTGATCAAGCATTCCTGAGGGTAAGGATTATACATATTAATATTTATTTTGGAAAATCACTCTTAAGCATTTTTGGCTCATAGCAGGATCTGTTAGTGTTCTTTACTCTGATTTGATTTCTGCACAAGAGTTTTTGAGATATCATCACCTAAATAACACATCAAAATGCTTTGAAAATCATGTCGTGTTTTGCAAGGGTAAGGTGCAAAACTAATATTCCATTTGTTATTGAAATAAATATCCAGAAGGTGTTTAACAAAGCACTATCAGTATATTATGAGATCCTTTTTGGAAGTGGCATGTGTGACTATTTGGTTGTTTGGTAATGTGAGAAATTGTGTAACGTGTGACAAGCATACGCTGTTATTCCTATCTGTGGTGTGAACTCAAGAAACGTATCTTTATAGCATATCTGATTGCTCTATTACATGTTTGTCGTCAAAGCTTGCCCTTGCATCATAGAAAGAAAGACATATGGCTTCAGCTCATGCCATTGTTTTATCAACATCTCGGACAACTAAAAGAGGCCTGTCCAAATTCCTAAGTCATCTTTTAGGGTTTCTGCAGGGAAGACTAATTAGAAAATTCAGAATTAGCCCAGTTTTTCATTTCAAGTAAATTAGATGTGTGTTACATTTCTTGCTTTACTTACTACATTTGCTTTCTGACCATGTTAATGACATAATATTGGTTGGACTGTCACACATTCATATAATATTCTAGATATTGAATTTAGCTAAGGAAATCAGAAATAAAATGTTACACAGACTCATCTTTTTAGAATTCAAATATAAACAAAAGAAGATTGCATGAACATAAAATAACATTCTGGCTAATCTGCACTGTAAATTGCAAATATAATTCAGAGAGAATTTAGAATTCCTGTGTAAGAGTCACCTGTCAGAATCCCTCAAGGGAAAAAAAAAAAAGATGGAAAGAAAGCATTGTTATTTTATGAGGATCCTAGAAGTTTGCTGTCAGAAGTTTGAGAAATTTGTTTTCTTTTTCCTTATGTGTATTTCCTATGCTAGAATCACACGCATATACACACGAACCAATCTCTCTCACAAAAGAATAACTCCTTAAACATACTGATTTGAGATCTCTTTCAGGTTATATCGGCAATGTGGTTGATGCATTGTAATTACTAAGCTAGTGAGTGCTTGTGTAGACTTGAAGGGAAGGTTTTGAGAGTTTTAGGCTTACATGCTCTGCAGATAAACATTCACAAACCCTATAGGGTTACTGTCAATATAAATATAGGATTGTGATGTATATTCATGTATATTCATACTGAATTTGTGCTTTCTTATATATATGTTTTTTCTACTGTATTTTAGGATATTAATAGAAAAAGTACGAATGTGGTGGAGTCATGGGGTGGAACCAAAGAAAAACAAGCTTATACCCATGTCATCTTCAAGAATGCCACATTTACATTTACATGGGCATTCCAGAGGACCAATCAGGGTCAAGATGTAAGTTCCAAGCACTTAAAAAAAAAGAGCAAAGATGATACTCCTTGTGGAGATTTATACAAAGTGTTGACTGAAATCTACTGGAGGAAAAAACTTAGCTTTTTACTGATGTGAAATCAATCATTTTGTTATGAGTAGACTGGTATAAAATGATATATATATATACACACACATATTTATTTGTGTTTTGAGAGCAAGACTATGAAAAGGAATGACAACGCATCTTAGAATTATTCCACACTTTGAATAAACATAGCTGTTAAAAGTTTAAGCAGAAGAAAATCTTACTTTGTAGTTATTTAAAAACTTACTTGTAAAGCTTTCTGAGCCTTTGGGAAGGCTGGTAACTTTCTTCCTCTTTGTCTGAATGATCTGTCATTTGCTTAGATGCCATTTCTTGGTGTTGGTTTGTTACTTCAAGGTCACGATTGTCACCTTCTGTGGCTTGAAGACTGTATGTGTACATGTTGTTGGGTTAAAACACAGAACTATTCTCTTTTACTTTCTGCTAGAATAGAATAGACCTTAATCCTCTCGTAAGAATTTTCCATCATATGCTTCAAGTACATGTTATTGTGTAGATCTCCATCATAACGACCTTCCGAGGGTGCGAATAAGGTAAATCACTGTTTAAGCTCTGCCTTAACACTATGGTGGCAGATGGAGAGCATTTTCTCTTTTCTCTTCAGACTTTCATTGAGGAACCTGTTCCTCAGGTTTCACTTGACTCCAGCTGTGTTTTATGAGAGTTCAGAGTCCCAGCCTGTGGGGTGTGAACGTGCTATAGAAGACTTCCTGGCCTCCCTTTTGTCTTTAGCTCAGACAAAAAGCATTTAAGAAGCTGCTCTCTACTGATACAGTGGTGCTCACTGCTTGATGAAAACTAGGCCTTAATTGACTCAGTGTCACAAGAAGGAAAAGTATTAGTAAGATCCAGGTTTTTACTCTCTGTTGTGCATCCAGTAGAAGTCAGAGCGTGTTGGTTAAGGAAAGTGCTAAAGAGGGAGAGGAGACCCAAAGAACTGATGCAATTGCATCAATGTCACACAGTTAGTGTTTAAGTAAGGACTTTTTAATCCCTGGTCCAAGTCTTTTTCAACTTACCACACTGTAAACATCATTATAAACATGTTTATCATGATATTTAGACTAGATCAGAATAAACAGTGATGGGAGATACAGTTGCTCTTTTTGCTAAATCATATTGGTTCTTCCAAGTCTATACATATGCCTGAATTTTTACCAGTTATGATATAATCTCATGGTGATTGTGGCAAAATTCCTGGAACTCTATAACCATGAAAATTAGCTTCTAGTGTTAAGTCTTAGGTGCTTCCCTGGTGGCTCAGAGGTTAAGGCATCTGCCTGCAATGAGACCTGGGTTGCTGCTGCTGCTGCTAAGTCGCGTCAGTCATGTCTGACTCTGTGTGACCCCATAGATGGCAGCCCACTAGGCCCCGCCGTCCCTGGGGTTTTCCAGGCAAGAACACTGGAGTGGGTTGCCATTTCCTTCTCCAATGCATGAAAGTGAAAAGTGAACTGGGTTAAGTCTTAATAATTTTAAAAAAGAAAAGTACCAAAAAGGAGTACTCTTAATCTACTGTCAGTTATAAACTGCTAGGTTGGAATACTTTGCTTAGTTATTTTGGTGATATGAACATAAAACAATCTGGTTGTACAACTGAGTGCCAAGGCAGAAGTCATTACTTTCTGCTCTCTTTTTAGAATAGACGGTTCATCAATGACATGGTGAAGATTTATTCTATCACTGCCACTAATGCAGTTGATGGGGTGGCGTCCTCATGCCGTGCCTGTGCCCTTGGTTCTGAACAGTCGGGCTCATCGTGTGTCCCCTGCCCCCCAGGCCACTACATTGAGAAAGAAACCAACCAGTGCATGGAGTGTCCACCTGATACCTACCTGTCCATACATCAGGTCTATGGCAAGGAGGCTTGTATTCCATGTGGGCCTGGGAGTAGAAGCACTCAGGTAAGTGGGTCTGTATTTCAATTATCCCCAGGAAAGCATATTTTAATAGACAAACTCAAAGGTTTCTCTTAATGTTTCTAATTTATATTTATAAATGGCTTTTTGAATTCCCTTCCTTATTTTACCTTGCCTTGCATCTATTGAGTGCTTAACATGGGTCTTGAAAATGATAATTACTGGGGACATAGAATATTAAGAAGAACATCTAAATAAGAATACCTTCCCAAAATATTAAAAGTGATTTCTTGTATATTCCATTATGACAGAACAAGTAAGCTGCCTCTCTATAGGTAGGCTGTAGGTATATATGGAGAACAGCAAGAGTATCTTGTAACATTTTAAAGGAAAAGATTGATGCTATGAGTGAAGTAAAAAATAGTTTGATGTCTATTTGAACTGGCATGACAGGGCATTTTGGCTATTGATTAAAAATACCTTTCCACAAGAAACTAATCTTAGAATAACTTCACTCTTTAAAAAATTCTAACTCTTCTGAACTTTGCTTAGAGAAATCTAGAGTTTAGAAATTTTCTATATTAGAGTGGTAAAATATGCCATGACTAAGACAAAACTACTGAAATAGTTTTTAAACCTAGAACTTTTAGGAAACACTTTTTTTTTCATAGCAGCTAATGCTTTCTTTCCTGCCATATTGTTTTTGCTTTGTTTTGGATTCTTAATGTTTGTGGTCAAAGGACCACTCTGTGTGCTACAGTGACTGCTTTTTCTACCATGAAAAAGAAAATCAAAGTTTGCATTATGACTTCAGCAACCTCAGCAGTGTGGGCTCCTTAATGAATGGTCCCAGCTTTACCTCCAAAGGAACAAAGTACTTCCATTTCTTCAATATCAGTTTATGTGGGCACGAGGTGAGTTCTGGCAAGGTGAGATGGGGCTAGGTTTCAGCTCTGATTGAGTTGTTTTCTGTGTTGGTGGACCAATAAAATCTCTGTGGAAACTAACAGCCAAATGTCAGAAAGTGAGTTTTGACAGCTTAAATCCTTTGTTGCCTTCTGGCATGTTGGCAGTTTTCTCCACCAGGAGCATCCTTGTCTGGTTCTCAGTCCATCAAAGCACTTACCCAGTTGAACCCCCAAAGCTTGAAGCTATGGTGTAAGGGCTTTGAGGATCTTTCATTTTTGTAAAGGTGGTTCAGACTTGTCAATCCCACCTATTTCTTAGGCATAAAGTTAAGGTTTGAGAAAGTTTTACTGTTGCTTTTCTGGTCAAGTTTATGTTAAAAAGAAAAGACTTTTCAGAGGAAGTTTGTCCAAAAACAAAATGGAAATAAGCAGGGGGTAAGTGTCAGTTGATGAGGTAGCCTCTGCTAATAGATTACGGGATTTAATTTTCTTTGGGAAGAAGTAGAATGTTAATTGATACTGGTAAAGGGAGAGTTACAGGACTCTGTATCCAATAATTTTGTGGGCATACAAGGTTGGAGTTGGGATGTATATATTCACCCTTAGCTAAGTTGAAAGTATAATTCATTTTCTCCATATCTGTTCCGTTATTAACTCCTATTGTCTTCATTTTGAACTGCTGTGCCAAACTTTGTACAAAGGAAATAAAAAGACATCTCATGACTACAGAGGTTTTCAAACAGAAAGATGTATACATTTTTACATGGTGTGACATTTGTCCTATCCTGATTTTACACGGGGCAGTCCAGCACACTCACTTGATTAGTCACTAAGTTCACTGAATGTATAATTATATGTTACATACCTATTGTGTTAAATGCTGTGTAAAGCAGTGAAGAAGATTAATTCCATTATATTGGGTTGGCTGAAAAGTTTTTCCAGCATTTTCTTAAAATGTTACAGAAAACCCCAAACAAACTTTTTGGCCAACCCAGTATATCACACTTCTCAATCTCCTTCCTGTATGACCACTGACTTAGCTTTTGTCTTCTCTCTTCTGTCTTCCTTCTCTTTCTTTCCTTTTTATTCTAATTCTTTTACTGTTATTACCTTATTCATTTCCTCAGTAGTTTCTCTCTGCTCTTTCTCTTTGTTTCTCTTTTAGTCTCAACAATTTAATTTAAGCTTAGTAAAAATATATTGCACCTGTATTGTGGTGAGCAGGCTTGGTGGAGAGAAAACATTTTATAGGTTAAGATTGCTAGCTGCATTAAGAAAGAGAAATCTTTGTTCTTTATGCCCATCTGTGCACATTCTACATCTAAGACCAGTAAAATAGTGTTTCTCTTTTTCTTTATACATTTATTCACAGAAATTATAGAGTAAGCTAAAGTGATTTTTAGTGGAACTACAGTATATTTAAACATACTATATTAGAAAAATTAAAGTCTTCCCAGTTTTATAACTATCCTCCAAATGATTAAAAAAGTAAGCTCCTGTATTCCTTTCAACATACTGTGAACTTGAGCAGATCCACATCATTGAGTCTAAGAGTAGGTGAATAAAAACACTTATAGTGACCAACTGTTTAGAATTTAGATGTTGTCCTAGACTTTTATATTTTCTTTTTTAGACTTGTCAATACTTTTCTGCCACACACAGGCCTCTTCAGGAGAAGGAAGAGCAAGTTTTTTTTCTTGGCATTAAAACTTTCACCAGCAGTTTTCCGATCCCTTTGTATGCAGTGTTGTCTGAAGAATTGAAGATTTCATAGATGACTTATATTTCCTTAAGTCAAGTGGCTTTCATCCAGCACAAATGAAGTCTGTAGTTGGGGGAGCAGTGCAGCCTTGAATCACTGTATTCATTAGAATGTCAGATTTTCAACCCTGTTTGAACATTGGAATTGGGTAAAGAATCTGCCTGCAATGCAGGAGATGCAAGTCTGATTCCTGGGTCAGAAAGATCCCCTGGAGAGGGCATGGCAACCCACTCCAGTGTTCTTGCCTGCAGAATCCTATGGACAGAGGAGCCTGGTGGACTATAGTCCATAGGGTCACAAAGAGCCAGACATGATTGAAGTGACTGAGCACCCGAGAGCTTTTAAAAAATACTGGTGCCTGTGCTCCCTCACCAGATCCCTGAAATCAGAATTGTGGTGAGGAGAGAGCCAATGCTCTGCTAGAATCACTAGGAAGCTGAGATCCAGTTTAGAAACTTACCTTCAGTAAAAACTTATTTCTGACTTTATTTTCCTAGGGGAAGAAGTTGGCTGTCTGTACCAACAATATAACAGACTTTACAGTAAAGGAAATGGTGGCAGGGTCAGATGATTACACGAATTTGGTAGGAGCATTTGTGTGCCAGTCAACTATTATTCCTTCTGAAAGTAAGGGTTTCCGAGCAGCCTTATCATCACAATCCATCATTCTGGCAGATACATTTTTGGGTAAGTTTCATTTGGTTCATATATTCATGCATGCATTTGTTTAAAATCATGGTACTGATAACTTGTCTCTGCAGTGGTGCTTACCATAGGTGATTAAAACCCACAGATAATTCTAAGTCATCACTTTATAACATGGTTTAGAACTCCCTACAAGTAAGATCTTTTGATCATTCTTAATGAGTAGTAGAAGCTTCCAGAGTTATGTATTAATTCATATGACATGTTTTTCTCTGGCAATCTGTGTCTTTCATCAGATTTTCTAGGAATTTTTGAGGTAAAATAATAACCTCCCAAACTGTGAGCAAAAGAAGAAGAGTAAACAAACACAATATAGACTTAAATCATAATATCTGTCACCAGCTTTTATCATCTTTTCTCATACCAGAGGAAATCTGGTGACAAACAGCAAGAGTGAGTGTGCTAAATTTTATTCTCCATCTTCCCTTTCTATTTCTAGTCTGGAAAGTATAGGAAACTTTAAAAAAAGTCAGGTCCCTAACTAGTTATTCTTAAGGATCTGGTTTATTAAAATATCTGGAGTAGAATTAGGGATCTAACAATGCATATGATAATCTAACAATTTAAAGAGCTTCTTAGATGATTCTAATCTGCAGCTAGATTTGAGAACCAGGCAATGGCACCCCACTCCAGTACTCTTGCCTGGAAAATCCCATGGATGGAGGAGCCTGGTAGGCTGCAGTCCATGGGGTCGCTAAGAGTCGGACACGATTGATCGACTTCACTTTCACTTTTCACTTTCCTGCATTGGAGAAGGAAATGGCAACCCACTCCAGTATTCTTGCCTGGAGAATCCCAGGGACAGAGGAGCCTAGTGGACTGCCATCTATGGGGTCACACAGAGTCAGACACGACTGAATTGACTTAGCAGTAGCAGTTATAGACTCTGGACTTCCCTGGTGGCTCAGATGGTAAAGCGTCTGCCTGAAATGTGGGACCCTGGGTTGGAAAGATCCCCTAGAGAAGTTAAGGGCAACCCACTCCAGTACCACTGATAGACTCCAGAAGAATTTAGCACCAAGGAGTTGCTATAATTTTCAGCACCAAGGACAGTTACTGAGTTTGTGCATCAGAACTCTTAGAACAAAGGTTGCTGTTATTGCTTGCATTTTGACTCTGCTATCATTTTGCATGGGGTTGATGGGTGGGGAATGCCTTGCTTTTAGATAAAATTTGAAGTTACTTTCTGGAAATATTTAGGGCACACAAAATTTTATTTTGTCAAATGTGTTTATAATGAATGTGAATGGATGAAAAGCTACATTAGCAAAGTAGCCCAGCTCATTCACCATAACTCACAAGAGGCTGAGAGTTATAATCGTAGATTGTTGAAATGTTAAAACTAGAAGGGACTATGCAGACCACCTAAATTATTGCATGCATTTTACAAATTCAGGACATAAGAATCAGGGAAGTAAAGTGACTAAAGCAAAATTGCAAAGTTAAGGAGTAGAGTATTTTTTATTCTGGAAACCTTGTAAGGTTTATTATTCTTACCAATAATACATGAATTTTACATGATATTTCTAGTTAAAATGACAGCCTCAAAGTAAAGCTGTTTTCTCTTTAGATATAGAGACTAAGTAAACCTAATTTTCCCATATTGCTTAATAGTTTCTTTTTCATTGTCATCTAGGAGTAACAGTTGAAACCACATTGCAAAATATTAATATAAAAGAAGATATGTTCCCAGTTTCACCAAGCCAAATACCAGATGTGCATTTCTTTTATAAGTAAGTGAACATGCTGCTTCTTTTGATTATTTTCTTAATCATAAGGACATCACTTCAGGGTTTCTAACATAGTAGCTTATTTTGAATAGATAATCAGTAGTTGGTTCTTAAATGAAAGACTTAGTAAAAAAAATAGGAAACATGGAATATTTAGAAAGCATTATGTAATTTTTCTCATATATATAATCTTTTAAATAAAGCAATAAAGAGACTATTCATTGTCTAGGCAGTAATTATTTGTAATTCACACATCAAAACATCAGCCTAAGTCACTATGACCTCTAATACCTTAAAAAATTCTTTTGATTATAATTTTGATTATAATTACAATAGTTCTATTAATCCTTTGATGATAGCATATCACTTTACCTGTGGAGCAGGCAGCTTTTCATAGTCAGTGAAAGTAAATGAACTAAGTCTGTATTAAAATTCTGAATTGGTGAACTTTGATACATTTTTTCATTTATTCATAGAGCATAGGAGCAGTTATACACAGAATGTTTTTGTTTTTGAAGTCTGTGTCATATTTGTTTTGTGAAGTGACCTTTGCCTTCTAATAGGTCTTCTACAACTACAACCTCTTGTGTAAATGGCCGATCAACTGCTGTGAAAATGAGGTGTAATCCTGCTAAACCAGGAGCGGGAGCCATTTCTGTCCCCAGGTAGTCTTATTTCAATATGATTCCTTCATGTATGTATTTATCAGGAAGCACAACTCTCCAGAACCTTGCTATTTTAAAACACATTCTCTATGGGTGTAAAGCAGAAAGGGAACAAAGAATCTGTAGATTTTTGTTTTCCAGATGTGCTGCTTGCCTGTTAAGAGGTATAGGTCCTTGCGAGTCTCAGCACTTTCAGTCTCCTCAATGACAGATTCTCATCTTGTTTGCCTGCGTGTCTTAATTATCTTGAAAATTATTTAAGTAATATATAACTATATTGTTGTATCATTTGATTGAGTCTCACTATCTAGTGTCAGTTTTCTTAAGAGCTGGATTAAGACTTGCCCTGGATTATAGTTCTTTATCAGCAAGGAACTATCTAGGTGACCTAGATTAAGCAATCTAACCTCTTTGTCATAGTTTCTTTCTCTATGAGGGATGAAGGTCAGGTTAGATGAGTTTCCTGTTCTTGAGTTCTCTAATGACTGGTGGGGAAATCACCAAGTTAGAGTCTGACCTGTAGAATACATAGCATCGTTCCTTTAACTGATTGGCATTGAGCTGTTAGCTGTCCACAGTCTAGATCTGATTAATACAGCCACTTTGATTGGAAACAGTAAGAGAAACTAAGCAATTTCATGAATTTAAGATTGTAAACTTAAAAAATGCTCTCATAGTGTCTCCTGATTTTTATTTTGTATAGTTATTCATTGTCTACTATGTAGATTATTTATTTCTAATATTTTTAGGGTTAAGGTACCTTTGGATTATAATTTGATTTGCAGATTTTTATCCATCAAGCTAGCAAAAAATGTATATTTAAAAAAATGATTGACTTAATTTTGTTTTTGTTACTTTCACTGTAACTTTTATGAGATTTTAATAAATCCTGCTTATATTACATCAGGATTGGAAATCAATGGTTGAAGCATTGATTCAGTTACTTGGGTATCTTAAAAAATAATTACAGTGATAACATGGTATTTTGAGCTCATTTCTGGGCATAAACTCACACCAGCATTCACCTCTTACCAACTCTGTTTCATTAATTTTTCTCTTCACCTGTTCAAGGTGAGATATTAATATGATGAGCACAGAAAATAATAAAACTGAAAGAAACAGAGGGAGCCTGGAGCTCAAGGGCATCATGTAGTAGAGGATCCCTGGGCCAGCATCCAAGCTGGAGTCGGGGCAGCAGAGCACACTTTCTTTGTGAGAAGGTGTATCCAGAGATTTGTTCACCATGTTCTCATATCTCACCATATTGCTTTGAGTTCAGACACTTGTTTTATTTACTAGAGCACTTCTGAGGTCCTTTTTTGGACCTATCAGCTCAGTTCTCTTGGTCTAGCCTCTGGGAGCCCACATGAATGACTTCTAAGGCCTCCTTCAGGAGCCTCCATGACTTAAGCAGATAATACTACTGAAGTCAAGCACTGTCCTTTAGAAAATGCACCACTCTAACTCTCCCAAGGTGGGTTCTGATGTTTTCATGTAATGAGAAAATGATAGTCTCATGATGTTAAATGATGGCATCTAGAAACTAGCTTTTTCCTTATGAAAAGAAGAAAAGTTAAGTTTTTCCTTTGACCTCAGGCAGTTTTTTCTACTTGACTATCTTTGCAAGGATTTCCCAAGATCAGAGACAGCAGAATACCTTGGAGTGTCTATTGTAAAACTGATTTTTAGGCCTTCACTGAAATCGAAAGAATCTCCAAATGTTAAGCACCAGAATATTTATAAAACCACAAGGCAGTTCTGACATGTTAAAATTTGAGAACTATTGATCTTAACCCCCATTTTGGAAATTTTTTTTTTTCTGAGACAGATTCTCACATTTTGTTTTGCATTTTAATTTTCTGAAAAGCTAAATTAAAAGGTTGTGGTCTACAGGGTGGATTCTTTCATATTTTCATAAAACTCTTTAATTTGATGCATCCTGTAGTTTGAGGACTGCTGCTCTAGGGAACTGCTTGAACCTCACAACCTAAATGTGCTCAAGAGTGAAAAGTGAAAGTGAAAGTCGCTCAGTCGTGTCCGACGCTATGAGATCCCATGGAATAGTCCATGGAATTCTCCAGGCCAGAATACTGGAATGGGTAGCCTTTCCTTTCTCCAGGGGATCTTCCCAACCCAGGGATCTTCCCAACCCAGGGATCAAACCCAGGTCTCTTGCAATGCAGGCAGATTCTTTACCAGCTGAGCCAGCAGGGAAGCCCAAGAATACTGTAGCGGGTAGACTATCTCTTCTCCAGTGGATCTTCCTGACCCAGGAATCAAACCAGGGTCTCCTGCATTGCAGGTGGATTCTTTTTTTTTTTTGGAATTAAGTGTGCTGTGTGCACATTTAATAGGACTGAATATACACCTGCTGTTGCTTGCCTGTGTGTTAGTTGCTCAGACATGTTTGACTCTTTGCAACCCCATAGACTGTAGTCCAGCAAGCTCCTGTGCTCATGGGATTTTCCAGGCAAGCATACTGGAGTGGGTAGCCATTTCCTTCTCCAGGGGGGGTCTTTCCGACCCAAGGATTGAACCCAT
Source organism: Bos taurus (assembly GCF_002263795.3). Lineage (NCBI taxonomy): Eukaryota > Metazoa > Chordata > Mammalia > Artiodactyla > Bovidae > Bos > Bos taurus. Next base: position 33,591,712 of record NC_037331.1, read on the forward strand.
GTCTCCTGTGTATCCTACATTGCAGGCAGATTCTTTACCCGCTGAGCCATCCAGGAAACCCATGGTGGTGGGTGGATTCTTTACCAAGTATGAGCCACCTGTGCTGATCTTTTATTCTTTCTTGAGTCTTGAATTTCCCGTCAGGGCACAAGGGGGCGCTCTGCGATCAGAACATGAGAAATGGAAGCTTGTACGGAAATAATCAGAATATTTTTTTAGCTGTAGGTTTGACTAAAGATTTCCTACTAACAGTAAAGAAATGTTAACAGAGCCAAATTTACTTAGGCTACTTTTGAAGGGGATTTAATTTGCATTTTTCTTTTTTGAGCTTTAAATTCTCCAGGAGAGAAAGAAAGGTACTAACCAGGCAATTGCCCTGTGAAATCTCATACGCTTACCAAGAAGTCACTATGGAGAGAATTTGCCAGCTCAGAAAGGGTGCTGTCCCTTGGAATTCTCTCTTGGCCAATAACCTTACAAACCAGGCAAAGGCGACTTTAGCAGTAGTGATGTTGACTGGGGCTCCGTGTCTTGGTGACCAGGGAACATGTCACAAGATCCCCAGCCTTGGGGAAAAAAATTAGGATGTCTTCACAGAAAGCGAAAGAGGCCAGAGAAAAGGAGAACTGTGTGTTCTCTGTGGATGTCACATGCAACGTAGAAGGAGCAGCAAACATCCTGGACCGCCCACAAATCTGCAGTTGGAAACTCCAGCCTGTCTGTTTGGTCTGGCAGATGCAGTTGGTTTCTAATTCCACAAAGTGTCTGGAGGATGTGAGACATTTTCAATGAAAACTTAACAGCATGATGTCTGTGGCAGATGAAATCAGAGAGCTGGAGTGGACTTTTGAGATTATCTAGTGCAGTTTGTACCTTGGCTAAAGAAGAAATTGCTAACACAGTCGACCACTAATATCCCTAAATAGATGCCTCTCCAGTTTCTACCTAAAAGGCTTCCCAAACCCCTAATCATGATCCTATGTGGTTAGAGGACTCGAAGATTCTCCTTTCATTGGGAAACATTTAGACCTAAGCACTATGTCCAGAGTACTTTTTCAGAAACATGAGAAATTGCTGTTAGTTTTATCTGGAAAGATTTAAAAAGGTTTGAAAGTTTTTTTAAAAGCTTTATTGGAAAACAAGCAGAGGGAACCATTTTTACTCTGATAATGGAGATGTCATTGCACATTTGGGATCCTCCCATCAAACCCATTTACTCGACGCAGTAGGAAACACTGAGAAGCCTGGTTGTATGCGTGGCTATAGCGTGGCAGTCACCATGGGGTGATTGCCTGATTCTGTTGTTCTTTTTATGTCATCATGCTTTTATCTTGTCATTTCCTCCCGTCCTTCGTGGGCAGAGATTTGCAAATAAACACAGTAAACAGAGGGAAATAGCACATTTATCTGGGAACTCAACTGATCTGCAAGTTGTTGGTGCCTTCTTTTTAATGACTCATCTTTCCTCAAATAAGGTTGTCTTTGTTAATGTTCTGAGTTAGAGGAAAATCCTCCTCCTTTCTCTCTTACAACTTTTAACCACATTTAACTGCTTGGGTAGTTGATAAGTCCAAAATCATTTTGTGAAATCCTCCTTCAAAACCAAAATTCATTTTCTTTCTGAGTGTAGCTTCTGAGGAGATTGTCTCTCACAAAAGGGATGCTTCACAGTTCTGTCCTGAGAGCTTTCAGAGGTTGCACACACCAGGGATTTCTTCCACAGGCTCTAATTAAAATCTCCGTATCAAAGTCATTGGATCTATTGGCTGCTAGTGTAGTGCTTTTCTTGGTAGTTGGGGAAGGACTGTTAAAGCCAAAACAGTTGTCTCTTCATTTTAATTTATTAAGAGCCAGAGAATAACCATTGTTTAAATGAGTTCCTTGTTTATTTCTGTTCTCTGCACCCTTTAGGGACAGATAATATGTAAATTCATATATAGGTTAAAAAGGCAATAGAACTCAATTAAAATCAAACATGTTCTTATAACATTAAATAGTAAGGAGGCATATGAAAGGACTGTGATCACAAGTGAAAACAACTGAAACCCGTTATGATCAAGAAAGAGAAGGAGGAAGAGATCAAATGGTGGAATAGGACAATGCAGAGCTCACCTCCCCCCATGAACATGTCAAAAATACATCTGCATGTGGAGCGATTCTCACTGAAAACAAACTGGAGGCTGGTAGAAGGACTTGTGTGCACCCAGGGGTGTAACAGAAAGAGTCACATGGAGTCAATTAGGAAGGGAGGAGAAGTGGTCAGTATGGACCTGTGCCCCTCAGAAGGGACACAGAAGAGGAGGGAGACGTCACAAGCTGGGAAGTCCCCCTGAAGAGTGAGTGGTTTCAGCTACATAGTAAACGCTCCAGCCTTGGGGTCTGACAGGCAACGAAACCATCAACAAAATGAAAAATAGCCTGTTGCTGCTGCTGCTAAGTCATTTCAGTTGTGTCTGACTCTGTGTGACCCCATAGGCAGCCTACCAGGCTCCTCCGTCTCTGGGATTCTCCAGGCCAGAACACTGGAGTGGGTTGCCATTTCCTTCTCCAATGCATGAAAGTGAAAAGTGAAAGTGAAGTCACTCAGTTGTGTCCGACTCTTCGTGACCCTGTGGACTGCAGCCCACCAGGCTCCTCCATCCATGGGATTCTCCAGGCAAGAATACTGGAGTGAAAAATAGCCTACTGATTGAAAATGTATCCCAATGATATGCCCAAGAAAGGATTAGTACCCAAAATACATAGACAGCTCATACAATTTGTTGACTTAAAAATGTACAATGTGAGAGTTGCGAGTTAAGTTTTATTTGGGCCAAAATGAGGATTGCAATCTGGGAGACAGCACCTCAGATAGCTGTGAGAAACTGCTCCAAAGAGGCAGGGGGGAAAGGTCAGTATATATGTGATTTTGGTGAAGGGAGAATACGTGCAATCAAGGCCATATTTTTCCAGGAGTTTTCTACTAGTCTTATGAACCCTTCACTTGTCACGAGGAATAGTGTCACCATGAAGGATTTTAGTACTTTTCTAGATATGAAGAGATGCAAGAACTGAGCTCATAAAATCAGCTCCTGAGAATATCTGTCTGGAGACCTATCTTGCCAATTTTCCCAGAGGACAGAGTGCATCATTTCTGCTCTCCACACTGAACTCCTTTGGAGGTGTTGAAGATCAGCAGCAGAAGCACACGGTTTAATCCTTGTAGAGGCAGATGGCAAGCACCCATGGCAAGTGCCAATTTGTAGTTGACAAACGCAATATTAAAAAAACCCCACAACTTAAAAATGGACAGAAGACCTGTATACACATTTTTTTTTTCCCCCAGAGAAGACATACAGATGGCCAAAAGGCACAGGGAAGATGCTCCACATTGCTAATTATTTGAGAAATGCAAATCAAAACCACAAGGATATATCACCTCAACACCAGTCAGAATTGCTGCCATCCAAAAAAGTCACAAATAACAAATGTTGGCAAAAATGGAGAAAAGGAAACTCTAGTACAGTGTTGGTGGGAATGTAAATTAGTGCAGCTAACTAGAGCCAGACATCCTGGAGTGTGAAGTCAAGTGGGCCTAAGGAAGTATTACTAAAGCTAGTGAAGGCAATGGAATTCCAGCGGAGCTATTTCAAATCCTAAAAGATGATGCTGATACAATGCTGCATAAATATGCCATCAAATTTGGAAAGCTCAGCAGTGGCCACAGGACCGGAAAAGGTCAGTTTTCATTCAAATCCCAAAGAAGGGCAATGCCAAAGAATGTTCAAACTACTGCACAATTGCACTCATCTCACATACTAGCAAGGTAATGCTCAAAATCCTTCAAGCTGGGCTTATTTAACTTCTATGCAGAGTGAATTATGCAAAATGCTGGACTGGATGAAGCACAAGTTGTAATCAAGACTGCCGGGAGAAATGTCAATAACCTCAGATATGCAGATGACACCACCCTTATGGCAGAAAGCGAAGAGGAACTAAAGAGCATCTTGATGAAGGTGAAAGAGGAAGAGTGAAAAAGTTGACTTAAAATTCAACATTCAAAAAAGGAAGGTCATGCATCCAGTCCCATCACTTTATGACAAACAGATGGGGAAACATGGAAGCAGTGAAAGATTTTATTTTCTTGGGCTCCAAAATCACTGCAGATGGTGACTGCAGTCATGAAATGAAAAGATGCTTGCTCCTTGGGAGAAAAGCTATGACAAACCTGGACAGTGTATTAAAAAGCAGAGACATCACTTTGCTGACAAAGGTCTGTATAGTCGAGGCTATGTTTTTCCAGTAGTCATGTTTAGATGTGAGAGTTGGACCATAAAGAAGACTGACATAGCCAGTTTAGCTTTTTTAAACATTTAGGACCACAATAGCTTTCTGTTAATGGTTAAAAAATATTTTTAGGAATTGCAAAAGAAAATGTATCTTTTTAATCTTTGTTGGATATTTTTATGTTAAAATATATACATGGTTGTGAAAACAATTTGAAGATATGTAAAGAAAATAGCTTTTCTTGCTCTTGGTCTATCTGCACCTCATCCAAGGTAAGGAAAGCAATTTAAAAGAAATGATTTCTTTTTATTTTATTTTTAGAAAAAATTTTGAATGGGAGGTATAGTCACGTGGTTAAAAATTCCAGAGGCACCAGAGAGGGTCTAGTCCTCCAGTCTTGAAGGGCAATGGATGCTGGCATTTTCTTGTGTATCTTTAAAAATACATTTTATTCATGAGTAAGTAGTACACATATTTTTAGATTTCTCCTCCAGAGTTTTTATGGGCATAGTAATATCCAGCATCAACTGTCCTGCACCTTGCATATTCCTCTTTACAATGGATCTCAGCACTTCTTCCATCTCTATATTGAAAGCTTCTCATTCTTCCTGTGATGTGTGGTGCTCCACTGCATGGTTGAACTATGATTTAGGACCAGCGCCCACCTGATCCTAAATGGATGGACGTTTATTAACATCTGATGGATGTTTATTAACATCTTTTGCTATTAAAAACTGTGCTGCAAGAAATAACTTTATAAACAGGTCATTTTGGATCTGTGTAAGTAAATCTGAAGGATAAATTCTTAGGGGCAGACTGCTAGGTCAAATGGTACCTGAGTTGTAAATTCGATAAATGTTGCAAAGTTGCCTTCCCAAGGGGTCCCACTGATAAATGAAAGTGATTTCTCCTTACAGCTTCACCAATGCTCCATGGGTAAAATTGACTTCAAGCATTTTAATTTCCTTTTTCTGTCAGTGAGGAGGAGCATTTATTCAGATATTTAACAGCCATGTCTATTTCCTTTCTGCTGAATTGTTCAAACATGAAAGATGTAAAGAGTATAAGTTTCCTAGTACAGTCTTTGTGATAATGAATTTTTATTGGGATAATTTCTATGATTTCCAGGGAGAGAAAGGTCCCCTGGGTTCTTACTATATTTTTCTTTCATATTTTATCATATTTTTGTCCTTTGTGGTTAGATTGAGAGAGTGAGAGATTATTTCATTCTTTTTTATGGTGGAGTAATACCACATCTTCTTTATCCATTCATCTGTTGATGGATATCTAGGTGGCCTCCATGTCTTGGCTATTATAAATAGTGCTACAGCGAACATTTACAGCCATATGGTGGACCTGGAGATTAGCATACTAAGTAAAGTCTATCCGACAAAGGCAAATCTCATATGGTATTGCTTATATGTGGAATCTTAAAAATGATACAAATGGACTTATCCACAGAACAGAAATCGACTCATGGTTATAGAAAACAAATTTGTGGTTACCAAAAATGAAAAGGGAGAGAGGGTTAAATTAGGAGTTTGAGATTAACACACACACACTACTGTATGTAGAACAGATAGCCAATAATGACATGCAGTATAGCACAGGGAACTCTATTCAATATTTTGGAATAACTGGGAAATGAAAAGAACCTGAAAAAGAATATATATATGCTCATATATGTGTGTGTACATATATACATGTTTATATATATGTATGTGTATTATGTATATATATACATATATATATACCTGTGTGTGTGTGTATATATATATATATATATATATATATATATAATCTGAATCACTTTGCTGTATACCTCAAACTAACACAACATTGTAAATCAACTATATCCAATTTAAAAAAAAGAGACTATAAAAAAAAAAAAAAAAGAAGACTGAGCACTGAAGAATTGATGCTTTCAAACTGTGGTGCTGGAGAAGACTCTTGAGAGTCCTGTGGATAGCATGGAAATCAAACCTGTCAGTCCTAAAGGAAATCAACCCTGTATATTCCTTGGAAGGACTAAGACTGAAGCTGAAGCTCCAATACTTTGGCCAACTGAAGCCAAGAGCCAACTCATTGGAAAAGACCCTAGTGCTGGGAAGGATTGAAGGCAGGAGGGAGAATGGGATGACAGAGGATGAGATGGTTGGATGGCACCGCCTATTCAAAGAACATGAATTTGAGCAAACTCTGGGAGATAATGAAGGACAGAGAAGTCTGGCATGCTGCAGATCATGGGGTCACAAAGAGCCGGACACAACTGAGGACAGAACAAGAACTGTGGAAAACAGTATGAAAGTTCTTTAAAAAACTAAAACTATAACTACCATATGATCCAGCTATTCCACTCCTGGGTATGTATCCAAAGAAAATAAAAACACTAGCTTGGAAAGGTACACATACCCTAATGTTTTATAGCGGTATTATTTATGATAGCCAAGATGTAGTGAGTAACCTAAATATCTATCAATGAATGAATGGGTAAAGGAAATGTGGTATATATTGTGGTGTGTATGTGCATATATATACATGTGTATCAGTTCAGTTCAGTTGCTCAGTCGTGTCTGACCCTTTGCGACCCCATGAATCGCAGCACACCAGGCCTCCCTGTCCATCACCAACTCCTGGAGTTCACTCAGACTCACATCCATCAAGTCGGTGATGCCATCCAGCCATCTCATCCTCTGTCGTCCCCTTCTCCTCTTGCCCCTAATCTCTCCCAGCATCAGAGTGTTTTCCAATGAGTCAACTCTTCGCCTGAGGTGGCCAAAGTACTGGAGTTTCAGTTTTAGTATCATTCCTTCTAAAGAAATCCCAGGGCTGATCTCCTTCAGAATGGACTGGTTGGATCTCCTTGCAGTCCAAGGGACTCTCAAGAGTCTTCTCCAACACCACAGTTCAAAAGCAGCAATTCTTCAGCGCTCAGCTTTCTTCACAGTCCAAATCTCACATCCATACATGACCACAGGAAAAACCATAGCCTTGACTAGACGGACCTTTGTTGGCAAAGTGATGTCTCTGCTTTTGAATATGCTATCTAGCTTGGACATTACTTTCCTTCCAAGGAGTAAGCGTCTTTTAATTTCATGGCTGCAGTCACCATCTGCAGTGATTTTGGAGCCCCCCCAAAATAAAGTCTGACACTGTTTCCACTGCTTCCCCATCTGTTTGCCATGAAGTTATGGGACCGGATGCCATGATCTTCGTTTTCTGAATGTTGAGCTTTAAGCCAACTTTTTCACTCTCCACTTTCATTTTCATCAAGAGGCTTTTGAGTTCCTCTTCACTTTCTGCCATAAGGGTGGTGTCATCTGCATATCTGAGGTTATTGATATTTCTCCCGGCAATCTTGATTCCAGCTTGTGTTTCTTCCAGTCCAGCGTTTCTCATGATGTACTCTGCATAGAAGTTAAATAAGCAGGGTGACAATATACAGCCTTGACGTACTCCTTTTCCTATTTGGAACCAGTGTATATATATGTATATATACACACATACATACATACCTACATATATATAACAAAATGGAATAATATTCAGCCATAAAAAAGAATTAAATCTTGCCATTTACAACAATGTTGGTGAACCTGGAGAGTATTACATTTAGTGAAATAAGTCAGAGAAAGTCAAATAATGTATGACATCACTTAAATGAGGAATTTAAAAATAAAACTAGTGATAGTAACAAAAAGAAAGATTATAGAGAACAAACTTGTGGTACAAGTGGAAAAAGTGAAGTGGGGAGGGGCAAGATGGGGGTAGAGGGATTAAAAGGTACAAACTACCATGTATAAAGTAAATAAGCTATAAGGATATACTGTACAACACAGGGAATATAGCCAATATTTAATAATAACCTTAAATGGAGTATAGTCTATAAAAATATTGAATTACTCTGTTGTATACAGGAAACTAATACAATATTGTAAATTGACTGTTTGAGTTGGAGCAAGAGGAGAGTGAAAAAAGCTGGCTTAAAACTCAACATTCAGAAAATGAAGATCATGGCATCCAGTCCCATCACTTCATGGGAAATAGATGGAGAAACAGTGGAAACAGTGTCAGACTTTATTTTCTTGGGTTCCAAAATCACTGCAGATGGTGACTACAGCCATGAAATTAAAAGATGCTTGCTCCTTGGAAGACAAGCTATGACAAACCTAGATAGCATATTAGAAAGCAGAGACATTACTTTGATGACAAAGGTCTGTTTAGTCAAAGCTATGGTTTTTCCAGTAGTCCTGTATGGATATGAGAGTTGGACTATAAAGAAAGCTGAACGCTGAAGAATTGATTCTTTTGAACTGTGGTGTTGGAGAAGACTCTTGAGAGTTCCTTAGACTGCAAGGAGATCAAAGCAGTCAATCCTAAAGGAAATCAGTCCTGAATATTCTTTGGAAGGACTGATGCTAAAGCTGAAACTCCAGTACTTTGGCCAACTGATGTGAAGAACTGACTTATTGGAAGAGACCCTGATACTGGGAAAGATTAAAGGCAGGAGGAGAAGGGGACAACAGAGGATGGGATGGTTGGATGGCATCACTGACTCGATGGACATGAGTTTGAGCAAGCTCCAGGAGTTGGTGCTGGACAGGGAAGCCTGTGTGCTGCACTCCATGGGGTTGCAAGGAGTTGGACATGACTGAGAGACTAAACTGAACTGAAATTGACTATGCGTCAATACAAAAAAGTTTATGAAAAGTAACCAACATCCAGATGTACCCTAAAATACTGAATATCAAGATTGAGGCTAGAATCTACCATGTATCAGTTTCCCTACGTTTTTCTTCATTCACAAATTAATTTATCCTACTTGGGGAAAAAAATGAAAAAATTCTAATAGAAAATTGTTAAAAGTATGTACTTTAAACACTAACAAATAATCTTAAGATATGGTGTAAAAATATCATGAAACAGTCATCAAGTTTTGTGATCAAGTTTGAAATAAAGATGATAAAACTTGACATGTTTTAATTTCACTTCAGAAAATACAGAATCTATAGATAAAAGGGACTAGAGAGTGTCAGTAAATTTAGTTTCTCCAGATCTTCAACAGATGCTGACTTTTGGTAGTTAACCCAAGGTAGAAGCTTTAGAAAGAGAAGTATTTGCAGGAGACTGGTAAAATTTTGTACCTCTAGATCTTGTAGATCTAGACTTCTAGGTCAAAATATCTTGTGTTTAAACCACGTCATAAGTGATTGATACTCTTCAGCCTTAAGGCAGATGGAGTTAGAGCAACATGCAATGAATTTTATGGACCCTACATAAGAAGAGTTTCTGGCCTATGACAAAGCATCCTTAGCAGAAACAGGATGAACTTCCTGAGATTCCAAAGCTGAAAAAAGACAGCAGAAGGTCAGAGAGCATTGCCTCAACAGAGGATCCCAATCTGTATACCCTGAGACCAAGGAACCCCAAGAAAACTACAGATGCCCCACATGAAAGAAGTTCAAGAACAATAGTGCCCTGATACCAGATGATAAATGTTCTTGGCACATTAGACAGTGGCCTTTCTCACCAATCTCCTGAGACTAACTCCAGAAGGGTTGGGAAGGTACTGACAGCATAGATGAATTTGTTTTACCTTTGTATTTTGAATAAAGTTTAGAGAAAACTGTTTACAGTGATTTATCAACTATCCATATATTAGTAATAGATTTTTTTGGGGTGATAATTGTTCATAAAAACACAAGGTTCTTCTCTGTGGATTCATAATATGAACCAGCTAGATCCTGTTTTAGGTAAGATGATTCATTCTAAAGAGGACACTAGTAACTGATTTATGAAATATATTCCATTTTAGAATCCAAGACATAACTTTCTAAAAAAAGATTGTCTGCATTCTTGCGCCTTGCTAGAGCCACCCTGATTGATAAAGCAATCCCAGAAGCAAAATTGGGAAATTAGAAAGCCTGTTACTCATTTCTCAGTAAACCAAATCAAGGTTTACCTGGTTGCCCTTTGAATATGTGGTGGTTTCTCTACCTATAATTCACAGCACATTGGGCCATCCTGTAGAAGTCTAGCTTCCCATACCCCAGCTATCCATGACTTTGTCTTGTTTCTTTAAACATGTGCCCATTGGTTTCTATGGTGATCATGCAGAGCAAAAGTTATGTAGAAGCACAATTAGTGACACCTGAAAAAGGCTGGTTGGGAAGTAAAGATGATGGTGACCCAGGTCATCAAAGGGAAAAGTATTTCACAAAGATAAAATGTTTATATTACTACATTGTTTTCTTGTACCTTTTTTCTGTTTTCATTTATGTATGTAAGCATGATTGAAATAACTATTGCTTCATATATTCTTGTTTTTTCTCCAGGGAAGGCCTGATTCAAACTGTGAAAATTAGCTTCATAACAAAGAATCAAATTTTGATGCTCCACATTTCAAATGATTCATTGAGTTGAAAGAATTTAAGAATCGATTCTAAACTGCTTTAAACCTAAGACTTTCTTTTAAAAAGTAAAGTCTGCAAAGGGAATGCACTGAATCGTTGTAGTATTTTGACACTTAATGCCAGCTTTATAAATTATATCAATGTCTTGATTTTTTTTTCATATTTCTTTGGCTCTACCAGTTCTTTAGAAAGTGATGTGCATTGTTAATAGTCTTTTATATTTTGCAGTTCTTTAAACTTTGTCAAGTGGTTCTCTCATTTTATCCTTTATAACTACCCTGTGAATGCAGTATGGCAGACATTCTGCTTTTGACAAATTACAGGAATGACATGGTGGGGAGAGAGGTTGAATCACTTATGGAAAAACACAAAATCATTTGAAAATCCTAGTTAGGACTGTAACCCAAGTCTTCTGTCTTGCTTTTTGCAACTTTGATTAATTTTCTCCTTTTCTTTTGTTGAGTTCTTTTTTTCAAACTTTAGCAGACTTACTCTTTCATTTTCCCAATAGAAACATTTTTTTCCTCTTTTTAAAGTTTTTCTGTGTTGGAAAGATAAAGTAGAAAATAATTCTGGGAGAAAAGATTTGAACAGGAAAGCCTCTTGGTAATTTTTGCTAACTGATCGGAAAACTGTAATTATTTCAAAAGTTGTAAATCATTGTTATGCATATAATAATTGTGTTCTTGAAGAATTTCTCCAATTGGTTACCAGTTTTTTTTCAAAAGAACAATTTTAAGTTGCTTTTACTGATCTGGAAGGTAGAGGGTAGGAATAACTTTTTAGGTGGCATGGTTTTTGTCTATTGTAATCTCCTGTTTTTAAAAAATATCTCTCTGTATTTTTTATTCTGAATGTATTTATTATTCCCTTTTTATAAAAAAGAGAAATTAAAGCAAGTTAGAGAGTCAAGTCATTTTTCCCAAGAGTCACTGTTCACCATTGTTCATAGTTGTGCCAACACTGGGCCTCTGTTTCTGAAGCATGTCATATAGAATGTTGCTGTTTTTACATCCCATCCATGTTCACTTAGTCTACAGCACACAGACACTTTGGAAAGACAGACATATAAAAATGCATCAGTTATCAGGCATGTACATTTGTTTCAGTGTTCATATTAGGGTACCTTAGAATGTATTTCCTGGTGGTCCAGATGGTAAAGATTCTGCTTGCAATGTGGGAGACCCAGTTTGATCCCTGGGTCAGGAAGATCCCCTAGAGAAGGGAATGGCAACCTACTCCAGTATTCTTGCCTGGAGAATTCCATGGACTGAGAAGCCTGGCCCGCTACAGTCCATGGGGTCACAGAAGAGTTGGGCATGACTGAGTAACACTTTCACTTTTTCAGAATATATTTAGTTAACTAATAGTATGAAATTTTACCTTTCTGATAGGCTGAAGTTTTGGATAGTGTATCATCAGAAAGGCATTTGAAATGAAAACTTAAAAAGGGGTGTTTTTTGGATTCTCTGTATTATTGTGTGTCTGTCGCTTTGCTATTAGTTGTTTCAGGGCACCTGCACTTTGCACAAGCTAAGGTCTGAAGGAGATTTTCAGGGCAATGCCTTATATTTACACAGCTTAACTTAAGGGAAGTGTAGTACACAAGTTGAGGGAACTATATTCCCCTGGTTTTAATGAATTCATGAACAAAACAGTCATTCCTATTAGAATCTTTCTGAATAGTTTCTTGCTTCAGTAAGAATTCTGTATCCAGTAACAGCACATTAATTTTTGAGCTATGCCATGTGTATCTGTCCTTAAAATGAAAGAGATGAGTTGACATAAAAGGCATACCCACCGGAAAGTACGATTTTAAAGTCTGCACGCAGGTCCTGCCTGATGGTTGGTTCAGTGCAATCCGTCATCTGGGTCCAAGCCTTATTCATCATCACTGAGTGCCTCTTGTCAAAGGAAGTCATCCTCAGACTGAGGAAACCCAGGGTTGCAGAATCATTTACATCACTGAGCTGTGTGTTGATTGATGGTGTTGTTTTTTTTTTTTTACATTAGACAATTTTGTTTGTATGTCTTTCCCCTACCCTCTGCAGATCATGGACCTATGTGTCTTCTGTTCTCTAAAGCACCTCACTTCTGTGCAATTACCTTAAACAGAAACTGCAAACCTCCTTCACCACCTAGTGCCCGAATGCCCAGTACTCAGTCACTGCCTTGTTCCTGAAGCTCCCATGACAATGACCTGCTTGCACTTCTCCTCCAATTCACTTACCATTCCATTCCTATGGCAGGAATTCCCATGCGTCCATCCCTTTTATTCTAACTCCTATCTAGAATATTCTAGACATGGCTCAGGCATCACTTTCACCAGTAAACTTCTTTGAAGTTTTTTTGTTGTTGTTCATTACCTGTGCCTGTTTCTCCTTTAAATTAAAAAGAAAAAAACTCAACTTTATAGAGGTGTAATTCACACACCATTACAATTCACTCATTGAAAACGTACACTTCAGTGGTTATTGTATATTCTGAGTGTGCAACCATCAGCCTAGCCAATTCTAGAACCTCTTCATCATTTTGCAAAGAAATCCCATAGCTGCTATTATCTCCTTAAACCTAGTAAGTGGTTCCTAACTGTAAGCAATCACTAACCCATTTTCAAATGTTTTATAGAGCTTCCTACTATGGACTTAAATCCGGATAACATCATAAAAATGTGGAATTTTTATTTGCTTCAGTCACTATGCATAATATTTTTGAAGTTCATTCAAGTAGGGGCATGCATCAGTACTGCATTCCTTTTTAAGGTGGAGTAATAATTCATTGGATGGGTATACCATATTTTGTTCACCCATTCATCTGCTGATGGACGTTTTGATTGTTGCCACCTTTTGGATATTATGAATAATGCTGTTAGGAACTTTCATGTACACGTTTTTGTGTGGAGATAGCATTTTTATTTCTTTTAGATATTTCCCTAAGAGTAGAATTGCTGAATCATAGGATAATTCTGTTTAATCGTGTGAAAAACTGCCAGATTCTTCCAAAGTTGCACCATTTTATGCTCCCATCAGCAGAGTGTAAAGATTTCAATTGCCCAACAACCTCACAACTTTTGATTCTAGCCATCCTGGTTGGTGCAGAGTGGTATCTAGGTGTGGTGTTGTCTCCTTCAGATTTTTTTTTTCATGTGTTTCCTCTGCATCTACATATTGCTTCCGAGTATACAGTATGTGCTCAAATGTTGATTGGACTCAATTGAATGCATTACAAAAGCTGTTGGTTTTGTTGTTTTCCATGATTTATTTCAGCAAGTGTCCAGCAGGCACCTGTGATGGATGTACATTCTATTTCCTGTGGGAGAGTGTGGAAGCTTGCCCTCTGTGCACTGAACATGACTTCCATGAGATTGAGGGTGCCTGTAAGAGAGGATTTCAGGTAAGGGGCAAACTGTTTAAGCAGAACTGTGTCATTGAAGATACAACGGTTTAGTTCAGTATTACTTTTACATCATAGACATTTAGATTCAGTAGTGTGGCTAAAGCTTAACTTAATGAGACATTAATATATATTAAAATAAAGTTTGATACCTATACTTCTGTATGCTGAGGTAGCTGAAAATGTGTACTGGAATTGGGAAAATAAATTATACAAGGGAGTTGTAGACTATGGGTATTTACCGAGATCATAAAGAAATGATATAAAGAATCCAAGATATAGCTTATAGAATGCAGTTATAGGTATAATGAAGATGAGGATGATAAAACTGACTCCCCACAAGAAGCATATATAAAGAGTAAATCCTATGTGCAGTCACACACACATGTTAATCAAGATCCTACTCTATATTTTCTCTGCATTCACTTACTTGTTTTTTAAAAGTAAGGATTCTATTTGGTTTTCTTTATACATTTAATATATTTCCCTTGTCATTACTTTTTTTAAAAAATGACTTTTATTTATAGAGAAATATTCTATTATGTATGCAATTTGGGATTTGATAATTCCCTTGTTGAACATTTAATAAAAAAATTGAAAACCATCTTTTTGTAAATAACTCTATAGTGAATATCTTTGTTAGACATTTGATTCTTTCCTTAGAGTTTATTGCTAGGAAGATATGGCCATTATTAAGGTTCTTGATGCTTATTATAGTATTAATAAATTGCTTTGGTTACATCAATTTGCTCTTATACTAATATGATGTTTGAGAGCACCTACTTCACTATAGCAGCTTTGACTAGTACTATATAAAAACATACTTTTCCTCTTTCAAAATAACTTACTACTTCATCTTCTCTAAATTCCATTGAAATTACACTGAAGAAGCACAGATGAGGGGATTCATCAGTACCAGTGGTGGAGACCCTATTGGAAAATGGACATCAGAGGATCAGAGATTCCAGTGGGATTGGAGGGCATGGCAACCCATTCCAGTATTCTTGCCTGCAGAATCCCCATGGACAGAGGAGCCTGATGGCCTATAGTCAGTGGGGTCGCAAGAGTAGGACACTACTAAGTGACTCAGCAAGGAACACAGCACACCAGGTAGATGGGATAGGACTGACTTTCAGGTCAGCACGGAGCATGCTAGGGTACTCACTGTGGAAAGTGATCAGAGAGGGGAGCTATTCTATCCAGGAAACTCTTAAAGAGCTTGTAGTTGGCAGGTTGGAGGGTCCAAGTGGGAGAAGAAATCGGAATACCTCCACCCAATCCCATACACTCAGCATATTTGGAAGCAGTAGTTCCACCTCTAAGGAAAAAAAAAAAAACATTGAGAACTATTCTCTAAACTGGCATTTTCCATTCTTGAATGACAGTGAACCTGTAGTAAGAAATACATGATACATCAAGCCTAGGAAATAGACGCAAACTCAGAAACATAGAGATATGCCTAAAAATAAAATTGTTTTATGAAACAATACTTATTTTAATATTTTATTCTTATAGAGCATAGGCATAACAGTACAAAATATATTTCATTAATACTTTAATACAAAATGGAGACATCTCCAAATAGATAACACTAAACCAAAAATTAGGAAACACTTAATTCAGTAAGTGTGTTTACTTGTTGATAGCTCACACCAGCTCAGAGCAACAGAGCCAAGACTGCTCAAATATCTTAGGCATGGCTGAGCCAGTTTCTTTTAAACCTTTGTAAGTGGGTCAAAGATGAAAATTTCAACCTCACAAAAGACGGTTTCTTTTTAATCCTAATAATGATACATTTTTATGCTTCACAGTGGAAATTTATCTTTTCTCTAGAATTATGATACACTTCCTACCTTATAATAATTTTTTTAAAGAGTAAATGAAAAATAAAAGATGCATTCCCTTCTTTGGCCACCAAGTTTAATTCAGGAGTTTTGAGAAGTTGCTGCTGCTGCTGCTGCTAAGTCGCGTCAGTCGTGTCCGACTCTGTGCAACCCCAGAGATGGCAGCCCACCAGGCTCCCCTGTCCCTGGGATTCTCCAGGCAAGAACACTGGAGTGGGTTGCCATTTCCTTCTCCAATGCATGAAAGTGAAAAGTGAAAGTGAAGTTGCTCAGTCAAGCTAAATGACCTTTTATCCAAACATTCTTCAATATTTAATATTTCTCTTCTGGAAGGTAGTGATTATAAGTTTCAGACAATGGGGAGGCAACTATTTCTCTAATTTTATCTCATTCAAATGATCTTCATAAAAAAACCTCTGTTCAACATCTTATAAGATGATTGAAACAGATAGTTGTGAGGTGATGCTTTTTCAATGCTTGGTTTTGCTTTAAGAATAATGCCTTTTGGAACACTTTTGTGTTTGATGTGTTGAGGTGTGTAACTCCCCCTATAGTTCCAAATTTACTTTGAGAAATATTAAAATCAGTTAAATATGCCTTTCTGTTATGTTTAGATGTCAAATTTGAAAATATTTGCCAAATGAGAGGGAGCTTCAAGTAGAAAAAAATGAAATGTCCTTCTTCAGGGTATTCATTGCAATAGCAGACAAATGAGTTTGATGCAGTACGTGGGTATGTTTACTGCCAGTCTCTGAATATTATATTTTGAAAAGTCTATTCTTTGGTGAGTTTTCAATACATGTGACAACTCTCCTGGCGTCTTCCATTATGTTAGTGAATGAGGATGGATTTCTTTGGATGCCAAAGTCTTTTGATATTAAAAAAAAATGATTGTAAAATATTGAGATGGCTATCTTTTAATTTTTAAATAATTCTACTGTGTTTCTATTATATTGTCTGCTCCATTCTTTATAGTTTTGTACTTTATATTGACTGAGAATATGTTTTTCTAATTTTATAAAGATGTATAATCCAGATGCACATGAAGTTAAATTTACACACTACAGTTCCTCCACATACAGCTGATATAAACTAAAAGAGCTGCATGACTTGTGATAAAGTGCTCTTATCAAATTGAATCTCAAAAATCCATACCAGGTTCTAAGTACGTATTAAGCATTACTTCTAAATGTTATATAGTGGTAGAGATTTGAAAATTTATCTCACTCCGTTCACAAAATATCCTTCCATGCTGCAAGAATAAAATTTTCAGCTGCTGTATCAGCCATTTTCTTGTTTGCCAAAAACATGACTTAATGTAGGGATGTGAAGGTGGAAGTAAAACTCACCCAGTCGTGTCCGAGTCTTTGTGACCCCGTGGACTGTACAGTCCCTGGAGTTCTCCAGGCCAGAATACCGGAGTGGGTGGTCTTTCCCTTCTCCAGGGGATCTTCCCAACCCAGGGATTGAACCCAGGTCTCCTACATGGCAGGCAGATTGTTTACCAGCTGAGCCACAAGGGAAGCCCCTAATGTAGGGGTAAAATTTTGTAATTAATAGAATGACTAAGAAATGTATAGAATGATCAAGTTACAGAATGACTAGAAATTCTGTCAATAGCTTGACTTTATTTTTCCTTAACAATACGAGGAGCTTATTGAGAAGTTAAAATCTCTGGGTTTACAAGTTTGTGTCTTTTTAATTCTGAAGTTTTAATGGCTCATTTATAAGACCGTCATTGGACATTAGAGCTTGCCATTTGCTTTGGGTGTAGCTTATGTGATACAACCATATAAATTCTTTCACAGCCTTTCTTTTTTTCCTCTTGTTGGAACACCCTTCAGTTGAAATCAGTATTTGCTGACTGGAGTTAACATTTATCTCTTTGTTGTCATTAGTTACATGTAGAGAGGCAGCAGTTTAACCTTGTTCATGCCTCCTCATTCCTCACCTTTCTTATAAAAATTATATGAGCCATTTAAAAAATAATTTATTCACAGTTAAGTTTAATAAAGTGTTACACTAAAATTTTCTTCAATTACTAACATCCTTTCTGAAAAGTTCTCAACCAAGACTTTGTTGAAACTTTTACTCAAAGTAAATAGGATTCTCCTACACATCATTTACTTCAAGACTAACTGTGAAAGTGTGTGAGTGTGTGAAATTAAACATTATGGTGTTATGCTTCTGTTAGCATGTAGATAAAGTTACCATCATTCACCAGAAAATTTAAGGAGGCACACTGAGTAAAACATGTAATGCCTCATGTCATTTAATGTCACTGGGCATAATCATCATGCAAATTGCTACTGGTTATTGTAAATGTTGAAATATATAAGGAATCATGCCTGTACTCTGATTTTTGTCTCTGATCTCTTATTTGATCTGTTTATTAAAAAATATTGCTGGTTGAGACCCATTGTTTTTATTTTACTATTTACTAGTTGATTGCAGGGAGCAGTTTGAAAACATTGCCCTAGCAAAATTGTCATCTACTTTGGGAGGACAAGAGTAAGTCCCTCAGCTGGGTAGCAATGACCCAGAGTAACCTGCTCCTTATTTTGGCTTGGGGAAGTGGGTGCAGTCTGCATGCCTACCCCACACTAGTCACCAAAGTCTTCCAGTCATGCTCTGCCTGGATGTCTGGCTCCAGGATCTGTTCTGCTATTCAGGGGAGAGGCTTTTTGGGGAAATGGACCTACATGATGAGTGGGTAAAACCCGTCCCAGTTAGTTATATTAAACAACCCAATCTTTCATTTAAAAACATGATTAAGTCAGGGCTCATCACATATTTGAAGAAAATAGCTCAAATGATAAATCCACATGGAATCATTTTTTGTTCAGCCTCCTTATAATGAAGCAAACATGATCTGACAATTCATGGTCTTGTTGCATTTTCATTCATCATTTCCTTATTCTCTCTCTCTCATATCTCTTTTTTTAAAATTTTTTTTTAAAATTTTATTTTATTTTTAAACTTTACATAATTGTATTAGTTTTGCCAAATATCAAAATGAATCCGCCACAGGTATACATGTGTTCCTCTCTTCGTGGAGCTTCAGCTTAGGTGAAAGCTGAATAATCCTCTCTGCCTACTGTCAATAAAGGGTTAGCAAGACCCTCCTCCTTCTAAATCTAATTTCTATGTCCTCTTTGTGTTTTGAAAGGAAACTTTATATGTGTGGAATGAGCCTAAGTGGTGCATTAAAGGAATTTCTTTGCCTGAGAAAAAGTTGTCAACCTGTGAAACAGTTGACTTTTGGCTAAAAGTGGGAGCAGGAGTGGGAGCTTTTACAGCCGTTTTGCTGGTGGCTCTAACTTGCTACTTCTGGAAAAAGAATCAGAAGTAAGTAACTTCCGAATAAGAATGAGGAATCTCTTTTATCGTGAAAATTTTAGGCTTAATCACCATACTCAACAATTTCTCCCAGAGCCAAAAGAAATTTCTCCTAGTTGAAAGAGTTATGGGAAAGGTCTTTAAGAAGGCAGATGGAATTGTTGTTATTCTGATAACAGAAAGACTGGAGAACATTAGAGATAATTGCACTGGACTCACTGTTTTTATGAGATAGAGAAGAACAGAGGCTCCAGGCTACTCAGGTAGATGGGAGCAGAGCTCAGAGCGAAAGGCAGATTTTCTCTGTGTGTCTATTTTATTTTCATGACATCATGCTGCCTTCTTGCCCCATCATTGTTTTTTCAGTTTATTGTGGGCAAATATTTGCAAAGAAACAGTCTAAGCATGTAGGCAAGTCTCACCTTTATTTACTCCAGGACTTCAAGGATCTGAAGTTGAGTATTGAGTCTAACTACCAATTATATATTGATACATTATATGATTAGGCTTTTTAAAAATGATTTACCTGTCAGTGGGGCTGTGAAAGTTCTTTTTTGTATTATCTAAGGACAGTTATAATCTGAGGTGGGAAACAGAAAGCAATGAGTGAAAGAAATAGTAAGACCAAATCACTTGCCTATGTACAATGTTCTCATCTTATGAAGTAAACTTTGGAAAACTGCATATTAAATTAGTTCCCAAATATTTGTAAATGATGAAAATTTATTCATACCTCTAATTTTCTCTGTCTTTCAAAAGTTTGTCACAATTGGCCACTTTATGTGATGTAAAATAAGTGTAATAGAATTAACTATATTGCACTGAGTCTCTGAAATTCTGGAAAAGCTTGGTGTATAGGTGGTAGATTAATGAGAACACACAGTGTTGCGGTGATGCGTAAAGGAAATCCGTTGGTGAAGCAACTATACTCCAAGATAATTAGCTGGTGTATGACCACCCCAAATAAGTATTAATTTATATTAAACAGCCTCTTTATCTATTTATATATTTACCACTACTTAGACTGGAGTACAAATATTCCAAATTAGTAATGACTACGAACTCAAAAGAGTGTGAACTCCCAGCTGCAGACAGCTGTGCTATCATGGAAGGAGAAGATAATGAAGAGGAAGTTGTATACTCCAATAAACAGTCCCTACTGGGAAAACTCAAATCCTTGGCAACAAAGGTAACAGCAGAATTTTAACCTGGTAATACTGTGTGTTTATGAGTAAGAGGCCATATTAACCCAACAGTAACATTCTTGCAAACTCTGTCATTCAACATATCTGTATCTCTGTGGTATTTATCTGATAGAAATACTTTTGGAAATACAGAAAGATGTAAATACAAGAATAATCACGGCAGTATTGTTTTGCTGGTTAACCAAGTAGAAGAAACTTTTAACACCATCAGGAAGTAGTTAAATTTCCATATATCAAAGTAGTGGGATGCTGTGCAATCCTGCAGCTGTTACAGATGGAGATGTCTGTGTGTACTGATACGTTAGTAGGTCCAAGGTCAGTGAAGTGAGAGCAACACATAGACTATCACATTTGTATTAAATGTACATTTATATTAGTATCTGAACAGGAAACTACTAATGGTAGCTGCATTTTGAGAGTTTTTAATTAATGGGTGTCTTTTGTCTTTGAAGTAATACAGTTTTGTAATATTTGAATCTATACAAAGATAATGTGTTAATAGTATTACAAAACCAAAAATTTTAGATAAATAAACGATCCAATGTTTATTTATATATTTTGTTTTAGAACAAGATTGTTTCATTTAGAGAAAATAAAAGTTATATAAAATGTTGAGATATTACCTTATCAGATGGTATCACATTCATCAGCTTTGAAATGAGTACTATATCCAAACAGATAACATGAAGCCTTACATATTATTTGTAAACACATTTTATTAACATTCTTCACCATTGACATAAAAGATAAAACATGCCACTTCACTTTTGCAAGATTGAAAATAGAATGCAACATGAAAGAAACTGCATTTCAAAGGATTTTCAGCAGGCAGGGCATGTGGCAAAGATTACATTTATTGCGAGTGTTTTAGTAATCATTTCCTAATTTAGGTACTTAATATATCATAGGGGATCATTTAAAAATAAATGAATAAGCCCTACTCTCCTTATCCTAATGGCTATTTGATTTTGCTTATTATGCTGGTTTATGGAGGGTACTATTGCTAAGGGACAGTGACTGTACAGTGATTGTCAAGAGCTGAGAATTTATCCTATTTATAAGCTAATAAGTGAGCCTGCTATGATTTCATGGATACTTTAGAAGATATAGAATTTCTGATCAGAGAAAAAGAACAGTTTAAATGGTCATAACAGAAGTACTAGCTAAAACCTCAGCATTTATCCCAGTTTCAAAGCCTCACTTCCTACAGATGACTCTTGGTGGGCTGCATTATAGGCAAGGAACCTATAATGAACTTGGGAATCTAAATCTTTTAGAATGGGCAGCAAGCATCTCTGCCCTTGTTCCTAAGAGAGATATTATTGTGCTGGACAGTTTGCATCCCCATTCATTGCTCTAGAGGGAGACACTGTTTTCAAGACTGTACGTGAGCTTGCCCTTTGCTCTGGAAGGATATAACATCTTCAAAGTTCGCTTTCTATATAAAGACCTTTGAAAAGTTAGTCTAGAACAAAGGGAAATCAGTGTTGTAGTCATAAGATATGCAGAAATGCCAAAGAACCAAGGAGAGTTGTCTCCCAACAAAATCCAAACCTTCTTAGCAGTTTGCATTTGCTAATCCCAAATTCCTAATCTTTCCTTCTCCTCCTGCCCCTCATCCTTGGCAACCACAAGGTTGTTCTCTATGTTCCTGTTTCATAGATAAGTTCACTTGGGTCATATTTTAGATTCTACATATCAGTGATATCATATGGTGTCTTTTTTTTTATGACTGACTTCCATTTAGTAATTAATCTCTAGTTCCATTCATGTTGCTGCTGCTGCTGCTAAGTCGCTTCAGTCGTGTCCGACTCTGTGCGACCCACCAGGCTCCGCTGTCCCTGGGATTCTCCAGGCAAGAACACTGGAGTGGGTTGCCATTTCCTTCTCCAATGCAGGAAAGTGAAAAATGAAAGTGAAGTTACTCAGCCGTGTCTGACTTCTAGTGACCCCATGGACTGCAGCCCACCAGGCTCCTCCATCCATGGGATTTTCCAGGCAAGAGTACTGGAGTGGGGTGCCATTGCCTTATCCGCATATTGCTGCAAATGGCATGATTTCATACATTTTTAAAAAATATTCCATCTTTTTAAATTTACTAGCTACCCACAGAGTGAGTGTGAATAACAAGTCAGTTTTCCCTCCAGGAATCTACTCTGATTAACCAAGAGTAGACTGATTTTGAAAAGGTCCTTGCAGTTGTTTAAGAGCTACATGATCTATGGAGGATGTTTTCATTAACAGTTAAATTATGACCACTTAGGACCACTCCTAGGGTACAAGCTATGCTGTTTCTAGGAGAGAAGTTAATGTCTGGTTCTCACAAAAAGTATAGCCCTGTAGGTACACTTGGTGCCAGTGGAAAGAAAGTATTTATTTATGATAGGGATACCAAGTGGAATCTCTTTAGCTAGGCAGCACTGGTTGATAGTGCCTGCGACCTTGCTGGCTTATAAACCTTAGTGTTTCTGATTCACCTGACAGCTGTGTCTCTTCTTTGTCTTTGGAGAGACTGCTTGAGGACAGTTAGTCCAGCTTTTCCTGCTTGCCCATGCCGCAGACTGGGTGGTATTTGTCCACTCCATGGGATGATTGAGTGATGGGAATGGACATGTCGATTGTTTTTATTTTGGAGCAGAAGCTGGCACTGTACCAGCTATTTCTGATACTTTTCATTAAGTTTAAGGGAGAATGGCAACCAAATTGTGGTGAGAGCATCTGCTGGATTTGGTAGACAGTAGACTGTTAAATCTAAGGCACTTGCAACAATTTGAGAGTGGAACATTTTCCTTCATAGGGAGGTGAAAGTGTAACTTTTAAAATTAAAAACCTTTGCATCTCTCAGGGTGTAAGGTAACTCCTTCCCAGGTGCCTCATTATCAGACTACACTGTTGATCCTCCACTGCCACAAATCAGTTTGTCCCATTTCAGTAGCTGAAATGTCCCTTATTTCTATTCATCTACTGGAGTTCTGTGCCTATGAACATTCAGGTCCAGGAAGGTCAAGGGCTTTTAAAAACACTTAGGGAGACCTAGTGTGTTTTGTCGGAGAAGGCAATGGCACCCGACTCCAGTACTCTTGCCTGGAAAATCCCATGGATGGAGGAGCCTGGTAGGCTGCAGTCCATGGGGTCGCTGAGGGTCGGACACGACTGAGTGACTTCACTTTCACTTTTCACTTTCATGCATTGGAGAAGGAAATGGCAACCCACTCCAGTGTTCTTGCCTGGAGAATCCCAGGGACGAGGGAGCCTGGTGGGCTTCCGTCTCTGGGGTCGCACAGAGCTGGACACGACTGACGCGACTTAGCAGCAGTAGCAGCAGCAGTGTGTTTTGTACCTTTGTCCAAGTGGGCTACAGTAGAAGTCTTTTTCTTTTAATTGGAGTGTAGCAGCTTTACAGTGTTGTGTTAGTTTCTGCTATACTAACAAAGTGAGGCAGTTATACATATACATATATCCCCTCTTTTTTGAATTTCCTTGCCATGTAGGTTTCCATGGAGCAGTGAGTACAGTTCCCTGATCTGTAGTTTGTTCTCATTAGTTATCTACTTTATACGTAATAGTGTATATATATGTCAATCCCAGGCTCCCAGTTCATCCTTCCCGCTCTTCCCCACCTCGGTGCTCATGTTTGTTCTCTACATCTGGGCCTGCATTTCTGCTTTGCACGTAGGTTCATCTGTACCATTTTTCTAGATTCCACATTTATGGACTAATATACAGTATTATTTTTTCTGACTTACCTCACTCATGGATGACAGTCTCTAGGTCCATCCATGTCTCTGTGAATGGCACAATTTTGTTCCTTTTTATGGCTGAATAATAACCTATTGTATACACATACCACATCTTTACTGATTCCTCTGTTGATGGGTGTTTAGTTTGCTTCCATGTCCTGGTTATTGTTTATAGTGCTGCAGTGAACACCGAGGTGCATGTATCTTTTGGAATTATGGTTTTCTCCAGGTACACACCCAGGAGTGGGATTGCTGGGTCAAATGGTAGTTCTATTTTTAGTTTTTTAAGGAACCTCCATACTCTTCTCCGTAGTGGCTGTATCAGGTTACATTTCCATCAACTGTGCAAGAAGGCCCCCTTTTCTCCACACCCTCTCTAGCCTTTATTGTTTATACACTTTTTTGATGATGGCCATTCTGACCAGTGTGAGGTAATACCTCATTGTGGTTTTGATTTGTGTTTCCCTAATAATTAGTGAGGCTGAACATCTTTTCATGTGCCTCCTGGCCATCTGCATAGCCATTTCTTCTTTGGAGAAATGTCTGTTTAGGTCTGCCATCCATTTTTTGATTGGGATGTTTGTTTTTTTCCTGATATTGAGCTACAGGTGCTTTTTGTATATTTTGGAGATTAATCCCTTGTCAGTTGCTTCATTTGCAGATAATTTCTTCCATTCTGAGAGATGCCTTTGTCTTGTTTATGGTTTCTTTTGCTGTGGAAAAGATTTTAAGTTTGATTAGGTCCCATTTGTTTATTTCTATTTTCATTCCTTTAGGAGGTGGGTCATAAAAGATCTTGCTGTGATTTATGCCAAAGAGTGTTCTGGCTGTATTTTTCTCTAAGAAGTTGTATAGTGTCTGGCCTTACGTTTAGGTCTTTAAGCCATTTTTAGTTTATTTTTGTGTATGATTTTAGGAAGTGTTCTAATTTCATTTTTTCACATGTAGCTGTCCAGTTTTCCCAGAACCACTTATTGAAGAGACTGTCTTTTATCCACTGTATATTCTTGCCTCCTTTGTCATAGATTAGGTCACCATAGGTGTTTGAGTTTATCTCTAGGATTTATATCCTGTTCCATTGATCTGTGTTTCTCTTTTGTGCCAGTACCATCATGTCTTGGTTACTGTAGCTTTACCGTATAATTTGAAGTCAGGGAGGTTGATTTCTCCAGCTCTGTTTTTATTTCTCAGGATCGCTTTGGCTATTTATGATCTTTTTATTTCCTTACAAATTTAAAATTTTTTGTTCTATTTCTAAGAAAAATGCCATTGATAATTTGATAGGGATTTCATTGAATCTGTAGATTGCTTTGGGTAGTATATTAATTTTCATAATATTAATTCTTCCAAACCAAGAACATGGTATAATCTCTCCACCTGTTTGTGTTGTCTTTGATTTGTTTCATCAGCATATTATAGCTTTCTAAGTACAGGTCTTTTGCCTCCTTAGGTAGGTTTATTCCTAGGTGTTTTATTCTTTTTGTTACATGGCAGGAGTATTGAGTAGGGTCTCTTGGAGCACAGCAGAAGAGAAAAGAATGCAGGTAGGTGGGTAGTGACAGGCTAAGGAGAAACTTCTGGGAGAAGTTGGATTTTCTTTGGTTTCTTGAATTTAGAGCTTTAAAAGATCATTTTGTATGCCTCTTTATTTAATGCATGAGTAAACTGAGACCTAGAGAGTTTCACTTTGTCCAAGAGAGGGTGAGGTAGGAATTAGGAACTGCATCTTCTGAGTTCCAATTCAGAATTTTTCTTTCTACATGTGAGTGGTTCAGGACTTTTTCACAACCATTGATTGACAGCCAATGATGTGTGAGGCCTTGGGTCATTTTATGGGAATTAAAAAGTGATAGGATTCCTGCCATCAGGAGATTCCAGTTAATTAGTGATGTTAACCACATACACATATGTGTGTATATATCCCACCATATCAGTTATAGGAGCAAAATCCCCTGTGAAGACAGAGGACATGGTGACAAAAGCCCTATGAAGCAAACATGACTGTGTAGAGGGCTTCCAGTGTTTTACTTGAAACACTACCTGGACGATAACCAACAGGTCTCTGCCTCCCCTTCCTGAGAACAGGTTGAATCAGATCTTCTCAAAGCAAGGCCACAAAAACCTCAGCGTTCCCTTCTAGTTCATGGTTGATGTCTAATGCTCTTTCCTATAAATACACGGTGAGATCCTTGAGGGCAGGCATTTTATATCCCGTAAAGTCTAGTCCATGTTCCTGTTCCTGCAACATATGGATGTTTAACAAATATTTGGATTATCGATGGTTATTCCTACAAAATTAAGGCTGGGATATGTGAGACTTGAGGTAGATTCTCCTAGAACCAGTGGGTTAGGGTGCTACAATTTGCAGGCTGCTCTCCCAGGGGTTTGTTGCCTGGGCAGAGGCAGGGAAATGGGATATGCTGGTCCGCATTGTGATTTTTTTTTTTTTC
This sequence comes from Bos taurus, assembly GCF_002263795.3. Classification (NCBI taxonomy): domain Eukaryota; kingdom Metazoa; phylum Chordata; class Mammalia; order Artiodactyla; family Bovidae; genus Bos; species Bos taurus. Next base: position 33,618,362 of record NC_037331.1, read on the forward strand.
TATAATTCTGACCATGTAGCCCTAAAGTTGATCTGAAGTCTTGGACTTCTCTGCTCAAATGGGAGAAGACACAAAAGCAACCTGATTCATCTTGACAGATACTCAGAATCTATTTCCTGTTATTTTCTCATTTCACTTCTCAGTTTTATACACATATCCATGTGCACCCAGGACTGATCTGCTTCATATTTCTTTTACTTTTAAAATAATCCTAATTCTTTGCATCTTTATTCTCCTCAACAGCATAGTCCCTCCACTACATTCTAGCAGCCTTTGGAAAGCTTTGTCTAGCAATGAAAACATTGGGAGATACTTCACTACTTCCTTTTCTCCCCATTAAAGAAGAATAATTTATCTTAATAGATTACATTTTTTGAATGCATTATAAAACAAATTCCATCAATGATATACTTGCACTCAAATTTTGATTTATTATCTGAGATGGCTTGTTTTTAATATCTTTAGTAAACATGATCCCCAAAGATTTTCCTAAAACTTATCAGTGAACCCAAATGATCTTATGTTTTATTTATGTTCTCTTTATTTCTGCTCTCCTTTTTTCTTATTATTTACCCTATGTTATCTTGAGACTATTTAGCTTACTATCTACAGTTTACATGAATAGGTCATCTATTTCAGCACTCAGATCAGATGTCCTCCTTGGAAGGGTCTCAGTGAATTTCTTCATAAGGATCACAGCTGTGTCTTTTGGTATCTATTACAGTCATGTGTTTGCTTCTATTTTGGATTGTGTGTCTTTGGGGTAGGCATGCTATCTGTTTTACATCTGCTACCCTCCCCTTTAAATGTAAAATCCCAATTATGAGTGGCTGGTACATACATTGAGCTGATTTCAAAACTTACTTTCTGGGTAGGTAAGATCCTAAAATCTTACTGTAATTTTAATGAGTTGTTTTTGTCTTTATATTTTCCACCCATAGGAAAAAGAAGACCATTTTGAATCTGTTCAACTGAAATCCTCAAGATCTCCAAATATATGAAAAGACAGTGCTGTAGCTGTCAGACTAATGAACAAAGAAACCCACGCTCTAGTTTTACAGAACCATAGTTTAGAGCCTGTCCTCATATCCAGCACATTGGCGATGTTACAGAGGAGGGCCACGCCACTGAGAAGGGAAGGAGGTTGAAGTGTTAGATTGCCTTATCACATGGTCAAGTGTCTTGCCGAAAATAAGAAAGCAAATGGTTTGAGTCTCAACTGAAGATGAAGCTCAACTCAGGAAGAGATTTATCTGTATATACACATAACTCAAAACCAAGGTTAAGCCCACCAGTGCACTGCTGATGCATGCCATATAATTAATGGGTAATTTTTCTTCTTTATAAATTCTATATAAAAAGTGTGTTTGGAGGGCTAATGTGAGCATATGCATTGTGATCCCATGTATGTCTTTTCTTTGTTTATATTTTGGGGAAGATTTGAAAAATTTTTTAAGGTACAGTTATTTTTCCCATTATTTATTTTCCTGACTGACCTTTAAACATGTTTTCTATTAAAAATGATGAACAAAGAAAGACAATAGATTTTTCATTTTTCCATAGGGTATCCTTCTTGATTTCAGGAGCCTTAAGTAAGCAGTAATTCTTAATGAAGAGTCAGCATGTGTTTGGGTTATCTAAACTTATAATCGCCTTTGAAATTCCATCCTTGTTGGAACTGGTAAGAAGGGCTTTTTAAGAAATGGGATTCTTAAAAAAAAAAAAAAATATATATATATATATATATATATATAAAGGCAAAGAGAAGCTTAGACTTTCCCCTAATAAAAACAAGCTGACACTATCACAGAAGTCAAATGGCTTGAAACAATTTATGTAATACTTGAAGTATAATTTAGAATGAATAGGAAAGCTTTTTTTTATCAAATCACTTGCAAAATCGTGAGAAAAAAGTGGGATGGCTTGTGTATCAGTACAGATAACTGTACAGAGCTACTGGGATAATTTATGGCCTCCCCAAAATGGCAGTGGGTACATTTGCCCTGTGTCAAGCATCAAAGGTTACATGCTAGGCCGTAAGGATTATTACTTCCATGGAAGTTTTCTTTTTAAGTTACTTAGAAATTCAATTTTAGAATATTGCATATATCTGTATTCAAAATAAGAATGTTGTCGTACCATAAGCAGCTATGAAATAAGTATTGTTGCTCTTATGAAAAAATGATCCAGATAATTGTGGTATTTTCTCTAATGGACAGGTTATACTGATATTAGCAGGAATTGAATATTTGTCGAAAGAAGTTTGAACGAAGCTGGGTATGACCAATTTTGTGTAAAACTTGTTTTAAAACTAGGAAAGAGGGGAGTTTCCTGACCATATATAATCTAAGGTGATCTTGTTTGTTTTCAATAAACAGTGATCTTTATAGGTTTTAATCCAGAGTTTTAAAAAGATTGGTAATTGGCCAGTGAGGTAGGGCACAGGGACAAGTTTGTTAAATATTTTGCCCCCAGTCTGTCAATGAGGTATGCCTTGTAATTTTTGATTCAGCAGGTCATCCTTAGTTTTGTGGCCAATGAAGGAAAAATAAATACTTGAATTTATTTCACTGGTGGGTAAAACAGTGGACCATTGTGTTACTGTTGAATGAATGTTTGTGTATGTCACTACTGTTAGATTCGTGAGTATAAGTGAGGTGGGCTTTGTTGTTTTTTGTGAAATTCACAGAGGATATTGCATTACATAAACCTTTTCTACATTTAATTTCTTACATTTTATTATAATGAAATTATTTTGACATTGCTCATTTTTATCCTGCCATCACTGCTGGTGAGCCATTCCCCATTATGATCAAAAATTAAACAAAAGAATAAAAATACACTTGAAATACACCCTTTCACAGGAGCCCTGGCAAAGTTGTGCAGACTGGGCAGAGTCAGGAAGTTTCCACACAGTCACCTGCCACCTCTGTCTTCATTTTTGCTGTGTTCAGCATGTATGTTCTAAGCCATAGAGATAACTGGGATTTGCTCACAGATAGCGTCTTTCTTCTCTTGTCACTGGACTAAAATCTCTGACATGTCAAAAATGCCTTAAATTTTAATGAACTCTCAGAAAATATAGTTGGTATTGAAAATTTTATTTATTTTATTTCTTATTTTAGATATTAAATAGATTTTGGCAGCTCAGTCCCATCTTTGGAAAGAGCTGACTTTTTCATTTGGATCCCAGTGGATTGTCATTTTATTTCAACCACTGAAGAAGTATGACAGAAGGTATATTATGAGGAAGATATTCAGACGAATTCTGGCTATAAAACTTACTTTATGTCTTGCCTTTGCAAAGCTCAGTGTAATGTTGAAAGGCATAAACAATCACATTTCTGACTTTTAATTGACATTTGTTAAAACTTTTCCCTTCTAGGTGGTAGAAGAAGCTATTTGTTATTTTTCTAAAAGGCAGTTGTGAAGCCTTAAATACTCCATTAAGTCAGCTATCACCTATAAAATCTTTTAGCACTCTGTCAAAACATATTTAAATCAGTTTTCCACTGAATGAGACCATATCTTCCATGGATAAACCATATCATATCATTTAACAATGTTGAGCTATTTGATTTGTATTCACTTGATTTAAAAGATTGAACTTTATTTTTATTGACTTTTCCCCTCTTTGATCACTAGTAATCAAGTCCTTTTCAGGATTAAAAATGTTTCATAGTATTTTTGTGTAGATTTTTGTCATTATTTTCTTCCCAAGGAGAGAAAAGGTGATTTAAATGGTTATGTGGAAGGATTACCTGTGTCTAGTCATTTACCCTCTGGGGTAGTTCAAGACAAATCTGGTCAACTGTCATCTGACATCTGTCAGTAGAGCTACTTCCTGTGACTCATGGTCATTCCTGATGGGAGGCTAATATGCAGATCATTTCTCTCTTCCTCATGAATGTAAATTTCCTGAGAGCTGGGGTGGGAAGTTGATTTCATTGGCAGTGTATTGTTCACATTTATAAAGATAGGTAGAGTAGAACTTCTTCAGAGGATTTATATATCCTCACATCTATTTCCTAGTGACCATGAACATTATCTAAGGTTTACATGACCAAGTTCTAAATTAAGATTGCTCTAAGAAAAGGACTCAAGGAGGATAAACCTAAAAAAATACCATCACCTGACTTCTTCTTTGGACACTAAAATGGAGTTCACCTTCATAGTAAACGGCCAGAAATTACACTTTTGCTGAATTTTATTTTGGTTTAATGTTTTCAGATGAGTTCATTTTAGAATCATAAATGAAGTAAAAGATGGGGACAAATAATTGAAAATTAATTGATATTACTATTACAATTGCTATTGATGGATATTACCATTGCAGTTGTCTAGATCAGCAGTCTTTTTCTGTAAAGGGTCAGGTAGTATTTTCAGCTTTTCAGCCCATGTGGTCTCTGTTTCAGCTCTGCCCTTATAGCATGAAAGCAGCCACAGATAGTCTATACACAAATGGGTATGGCTACATTCTGATAAAACTTGATGTACATGGAAATTTGAGTTCATTTCAATTTTACTTGTCATGAAATAATACTTTTGGTATTGTTTCTCCAATTATTTAAAAATGTAGAAGCATTCTTAGCTCACAGATTTTATAAAAACAGATGCTAGGCTAGGATTTGACCTGTGGGCTGTGGCTTGCTGACCACTGTTTTCCATCACTACAACCCACAGGCAAAACTATTTGGAATAACCTATTTCCACAGATTCTTTGCCCTTTAGGAGTTTACACCTTCAAAGTTTCTCAAGTCTCTAGAGATGATCAAGAAAAAAATAGCGCATTACCTTCCCTTGGTGATTTAATCACTCACCAAAGACAAAGCCAGATACTCTTCTGAGTTCCTTTTATAGTTCTGGGACTTGATTGTAGATATTGATTAGGAAATGATAAAACAAGTGAATTGGTTCAAAGTCAACCAGTAAGATTGATTTAAAAGCCTTTCCTCATTGTGATTTCTATAACATTTATTGCTAAGGTAACTAGATTTGGAGATAATATTCAATCTCTTTGACAGCTTTATTTCAATTAACTATTTGGAAGTAACATATATTGATGTATGAAAGTAGTGTCAGCCTAGATTCATGAGCTCTGGTGCTGGATAGGGTTCCCTGGCAGCACTGGAGCATCCATTGCATGTATTCAGGCCATGTACACCTCAGTCCACACGTATTTACCAAATCCTATTTTAAGACTGACTGAACTGCAAAGGACACTTAGGATTCCTTTAATGACTGGTGGCTCAAGAAACAGACCTCCAATTGCCTTGAGCAAAATATCCCAGTTAGGCTTTTCATTTGCTGGAATTTTCCTCATCTTATTAATAAAGACTCCTGGATGAAGAATACTAAATAAAACAGCTTGTGGATATTGGTAAATTTGGTTTTGAAGGGAGTAATATTCCTTTTATCTTAGCTAACCATCTAAGGGTTTCCATCCAAGCCATCAACAGATTTCAAATGACCATTGCTTGGGTTAAATTAATGAGTCCAACCAGTGGGAATGATGCAAATCTAAACTTTCTTTCACAGTGCAGGAGTGATAATTGCCTTATTCGTGGGTTTGGGCCTTATTAGGACTGTGAAGGTTTTGATTTGTACTGATGTTCCATCTTCCTGGCACCTCATTTTATTTTTGCTTCTCTGTGGCCTTTTGCCACAGAGCTCTGACACCCCAAACTATCATGGTGGCTACATGGATAAAGCAGGGGGCTAGCTGAGAGGAACTGTGGGGTTGAAGTCTGCAAAGACACTGGCTGAATTACCTCCTTTCTCAGCCACTCTCTTAATTTGTCCTCTGTGTGATCTGCAAACCAGCTTGCCTCACAATTTGAAAATGGGACATTTTTATGTTACTGTGAGAAATCTGAGTGGGCAAGTAAACATTAGTATTTAAACTAGAGAGGACACAGAGAATTTCAAAAGCTGTAAACACTCAGGAATCCAACAAAAATTAACCATATCGTGAGGCTCTGGTATGTTTTTTTTTATGAGTGGGATACATCATTCTGCTTGAGTTCCTTGCATTCAAGATGTTTTTGCAAAGATGGATCAGCTTAGCAAGTTTTATATTCTGAGAGAATGAAATGTTGTTACTGGAGTTAAAAAAAAATCAATCCAAAACCTATTGGTTTGAAATGGCTCATGTAAAAAGGATTTTATAGTTGCTATTTTCCATACATATGCTGAATGCTCTTTAAAAAATTACTTCTAGGGATCACATGTTAGGGTGTGTGCATTTGAATAGGAAACACGGTTCATGGCAGGGAAGAAAAAAGATGAGAGCTGTCAGTCAATGCACTTTCAGTGTAAAGACAGGGAGTGAAATACAGTGACCACAGATCAAAACCCGTCCTCAGAAACACCCACTCAGGAGTCACCCACAACCTAATTGTCTTGTTTAAGAAGATCCAAGATCAATTTGATTGTTTTAGGCATCAGCAGTGTCTCTGAACAACTCACCTGATATTGCCTTCCTCGGCCTGTCAAATCCCATCAGTGGACTGAGTTTATTTTCTCTGCCATCAGCCTTGCCTCAGCCTTGATTTTGAGCAGGTACTCATTCTGAGCACACCTATCTAGCACTCCTGCCAGTTTCAGTCACAACAGAGTTCTTTTTTGACATCTAGTGTCTTTTTTGACAACTACTGTTACCCAATCTGCCACACCCACCCCCTCCCATCCATGTTCTTTGAATCTGAGAATTTAGAGACTGTTTTGCACTGTTGTCTTTAAGCATCTGGTGAGTTTTGGACGCATTGATGAGGGTGCCGCTTCAAAGGCATCCAGAAGGAGGAAAAGAATTGCTAACATGGGACTCCTCAGTTTATTTCCTTCAAGGCCAGTCATGTTGGCTTTCATGCACCTACTCATTATTTCTGGATATTTTAAAAATAGTATCAGTCTTGATTATCTAGGCCCTGGTTATTTAGCCTGTGGGTCCCTCATAGCCTCCTCTTCCTTCCTCTCACTGTCTCCCTCAGTGGCAGTCTCCTCATTAGCATATTTTCCAGTCTTGATGCTTCTTAAAGGCAAGTACTTGGTAATCCTCTTTTTCCCTGTCATGAGTTGAAGCATGGCCCCCTAGAAGTTACACATCCTAATGTTACTTCATTTCAAAAAAGGGCCTTAGCAGATGCAATTAAGGATCTTGAGATAAGATCATCCTGCATTATCCAGGTGTACCCTAAATCCAGTGAGAAGTGTCCTCATAAGAGACACACAGAGGAGAACGTGACATGAAGACGGCTGCAGAGATTGGAGTGATATAATTTCAAGAAGCTGACTGCCACCAGAAATTAGAAGAGGAATGGGACAGATTCTCCCCATAGCCAATAAGGTGCAGCTGTGCAGAGTCAATTTTTGTTGTTTTAAGCCACTGAGTTCATGTTAAGTTGTCAGATTAGTTACAGGAAATGAATACATGCTCTGTCCATGGTATCTGGTGCAGGACCTAGCAGATAGTTAGATTCTCAGTGATTTTTCTACATTAATAAATGATTTATTACTCAAGGACTTATCAGGAGAAATAGGACAGTACTGGTAAGAATGACCCCATTTTAGCTTATCCGTGCTTTCCCTGTGTGCTCCTTTATTTAAGTTAGTAAAATATTCAAGTTTAGTGACAAGTCTGTGTGCTCCTAAACATTGTTCTTGGGACTTTGGAAAAGAAGATATCCTGCATTTTCATTGCCTCATTCAGCTGTGAACCACCAGAGTGATTTTCCAATGGAATAAGATGCTTTTCCAGGCTCCTTGCTAAAAATTTAGGTGGTTTTGGGAAATGAGAGCCATCAAACCTTCCCTGACAGGTCAGTTTTGGTATTCAGAGGAATACAGGAATGGAAGAACTCTCTCCTCACCTCAGAGACCTATTTGGGCAAATTCTGGGCTGCATTGCACATGTGGCTTAAAGAAACCAATAAGGGTATTATTGTCTGGCCACTGTAATAACCTGATATTTATGGTGTCATCAGTCAAATTCTGATCATGTTATCTGCAAAGATCTGCGAAGAAGTCTAGACATGCTTACAATTCTCTTACAGGGTAAAACTTGTGTTCAGTGTATCTATTAACAGATGTAAAGAGAAGCATAGTTAGATAATTTCCTCCAACAATAAAATAGAAATGGTCTAAATCAACATAGTCAAATTAACTGAAATGATTAAATAAGAACAAGGCCATTATCCACCATGCTGGAAAACCTTGAAGGTTTTATTCTCAGTATCTTTACATTAATACAGATGCTTTTGATTTTGTGCTGAGAAAAACAATCTGTTACACATAATGTAACTTTAATATACAACATAGAAACTCATCCTAAATTAGTTACAACAAGGGCCTACAAAAAACTTCATAGGAAAAAAGGTTATCTAATATTGCCACCATATTTTCTAACAGACTGACCCTGTCAGACCCTGTCACCAGTGCTCAGCTCTGTAAACAATGGGTTATTTCCAGGTTCTAAGGAATCATTAATAATCACTAAAATCAGTCTAAAAAGTTCTAGCACATCACTATATACTGTACAGTCCTTAAAAATAATTTATTGTACTGTTTCTAAAAAAAGGTACTAGGGGTATTCTTTTGCTGTTTCCACATTCTGGAGCTGCACATGAGCACTTTCATCTAATATCCTAAAAACACGACAACTGAACTGCAATTCACAATCACAGAGATGAGGTGGTGGAGTCGAGGACTTCCCGGCCGTTGCACACCGTCGGCATGTATGTGCTGGCAGAGGCTGGAAAACAGAGCAGGACAGAAAATTCTGCATTAGTCAAGGGGGCCATAGAGATACTGGCATGGATAATTCTAGATACTAGTTAAAATTAAGTGGAAAACTCATTTTAACTTGGCTTTAGAAAATGCTAGGTGATTTAATGCTGCAGCAGGTCAAGTTTCAAAATGTGCTCTGCACAAAATTAGTGTGTATCCCAGATCTTACCTCCACTAATGTCATCAGATCAGATCAGATTAGTCGCTCACTAATGTCATACCTCTTGGAAAGAGTTGATAAGCATAATCACTGTTGAAAGAAGTCACTTGTGGGTTTAAAATTAACTTTGGTAATTTCCAAACTGGTTAAAATACAGTGCATAAAATTGAATACTCATGGCAATTTACTTAGATTGTTAAATTAATTATTTTCAATACCTTAATTTTGTTCTCTATGGACAGGATGACTCTGTAGACCCAAGAGTCATCTGTGAACCCACTGCCTTTGAGAATGGTTTCATGTGTTTTCATTCTTCAAGTGGATAACCTCAGTGATAATTCTAGTGAGAGCTGAGTTGTAAGAACTTCAATTTCATAATAGTTTGCAGAAAGAAAGGCATTTCAAAGGGATGATGCTCTCATTAGTGACAATAGTGATGACCGTGTCAGGGTGTGAGTATAATATGGATACAAATATTCATTCTTTTTATGGGTCATCATTTTCCTAGATGAAATTCCTAGCTGACCTTGTTTTGAACATTTTTTGTGTGTGTGAGAGAGAGATATAAAGACAGCTAAGTTATATTCATGTCTCCCTGAAAGCTTTTTCCTTTTATCGAATGAGAACAAAAGCAAGTCCCCCCATCCTCCATGGGATCAAACAGCATGGCCAAGAGAATCAGTTAGCCATGGCCTCACATTACCTTTTGGAACTGCTGACATCCTGTTCTTGGTCTGTCCATCTGGCGTGCTCTGACCTAGAGGAGCTGATCTCCTTGGCTACCTGACCACAGCCCAGGTCAAGCTGCCCAGTTAGCTGTCCCATTCTTTAAAGACATAGCTCTCTCAGTTAATAATCAAATAAACTAACTTCATGTTAAAGTTTTCATGTTCACTGCTGCTGCTGCTGCTAAGTCACTTCAGTCGTGTCTGACTCTGTGCGACCCCACAGACGGCAGCCCACCAGGCTCCCCCATCCCTGGGATTCTCCAGGCACTGGAGTGGGTTGCCAGTGCCTTCTCCTCATGTTCACTATCATAGTGGAAATATTCTTGCCGCATGAAACTGCATTTTTCATAGGAATGTCTTTAAACATGAAGGAGAAGCTAATTGTGAAATTTGCTAATATGTGGCATTCAGTGTGGGAACATTCACCATAGTTGGAGCACCAGAAGTGTTTCAAGCAGACACCCTGCTAGGGAAACTCCAGCCTCTCAATTCTGTGCTATTTGTCTTGGTGTGTGAGAAAATAAGAAAGGCAAGTCTGTGCGGCTGCCTAAGGTTACAGAGGAGTCATGTGACGTGCTAACTCTTTTGGAGATTATTCCCTTTATCCTTTTTAGAATGAGGCTCACTTTTCTTTACCATGTGAGCCCACTAGAAGCTACAGTATCCTGGGGGACAGGGACGGCAAAATCTACATTTCCTGAAACTTCCATGGTGAAGACACAGTGTGCACCAGATAAATATTTGATGGAAGGTGATACGTGATAATAATTACAAATATGACGGCATCAATTTATTCTTTGCAAAGCTTCTTCATATACTTTTTCTGATTCTTGCTTCATCAAAGCTAGGTAAGGCAAGAGAAAGAACAAGGTGAAATGAAGTTCAAACCACAGTTCACTGGAAGCCCAGGGGAGTGCTCCTAGCCACTCAGTGTGTACTTTCTCGACAGCTTCTTGTGTCCACCTGTCTACTTGGCATCTCCATGTGGCTGTTTAATAGACATTTCAGAATCAAGTGGCCAACACATAATTTTGATTTCTTGACCTGTCCCTGTTTAGTCTTCCTTTACTCAGTGAACGGTCTCACCATCTGGCCAGTTAGCCAAACCAAAAGTCTAACATTTACACTTCCCTTTTTTCTCTCTCCTCCCACGTCAAACCTATCATCAGGTCCAATCGACTGTGTCTCTACCTCCAGCTACTTGTCTGTCTGCATCCAGTGCCCTGGGCCAGGCCAGCATTCTCTCTCTCTTGGCCACTGTAACAGCCGCACCACTGGGCTATCTGTGTCCATCCTTGCTTCCCCTGCAGTGCTTTTTCTCTGCAGCAGCCAGCATATTTGTAAGTGTAAGTCACCAACGTACACACCTCCCATGGCTTCTCTGTGCTCTCCTAACTCTGGTTTATAAATCTCAGCATGATTTAGACACTGCTTAGCTTTCTGAATTCATCTAATTCTCTCCTCCCCCAACCCCCATCCCCTTTTGATTTTGTTCTCTAATACAGAATATCTGTTTCTCAATTTCTGGCCTTTTGAAATAGCTGTTGCTTCTACCAGGAATATTATTTCCTCTCTTAATCACATATCTGGCTCCTTCTTGTCATCCACATGTGAAATGTCATCCTCTGGAAAAGGCTATCATCCCCCATCTAGTCTAAAGTAATCAACCAGTTACTCTCTGTCATGTTACCCAATCTTAAACTGAATTTTTCCCCTGCCTTTTTCCCCCCTTAGCATCTTAAGTCTTACACTCTTGACTAGAAAGTATGCTGGGGCTCTGTTTGTCGTTTTCATTATTTTATTCATCTTGCTGGTCATGGAACAGACACTGTATAAATACCTTTTTTGAATGATTATATGAATGGTTGCCTTTCAAACAACGGTAGAGCCGATGGAAATTTCAACAGGGGAAATAATTTATTATCCTGAAGAAATGACAGCAAATGTGAGGCTTGTGAGTGGCCTTATTTTGGAACGAGTTGGCCTTTCTCCTTCTTAAGTTGCATAGTGGCATCAACTGTGCTTGCAGAGAACTGGCTGGGCTGTGAGCATTCCACAGCAGTTCTGCCTTTGACATTTTGACTAAGCTCTTCATCTTTTCCAGGATCAAGTTTTATTATTTCTGTGCAGGATTTTCATTTTCAGAGATTGAAAAGCAATGATGTGTCATGGGGGTACGTCTAGCATAACCAGGGATTAGTGTGTTAGTGCTCCTTGCTGTCCACCTTGAACTCGTCTAATCCCTTCTACCTGCATTTCTAAAGATGGTATCAGAAACCTACTCCAGTGTTCCCCATACTATTGTGGAATTTGATGATTGCTATCTTAAGTGTGCACGTATGACTTCTTAAAAATCGGGTATATTTTGACCATGTAGGTAAGAAGTACATGGGCTGCAAAGGTAGGCACGTGGAAAATTCTCAAACTATTAGTGTCACATGATCTTCTGCCAAACACCATGTGAACGCCATCATGGAACGTTACAGAGTAGCCTGAAATTATCCACCTGCTTCATAGGGACTTTAAAGGGAACACCCTATGATAGAGTGTCTAAACTATTTGAGAGGAAGATGGTGCAAATTCAAGGTCTTCTCGCAAGGAACAACAACAGCAAAAACCCCCACAAGACACTGCAGTTTTATTTTTTTCCTAAACACTTCAGTGTATCAGAGGGGATTGTAACTTGTATTTTTCTGCTTTTCTTTTACTGTTTCATCTGTAGCTTTTGTCAGGGCATTTTTTATTATGTAAAAGATATTCTCATTTTTGTACACACTGCTGAATATAGCAGAAGAAATTACTGTTTTATGAGTTTACCATCACAATTACTTTGCCTTTCATAAATATTTTACATATGCCTCCTGTATTAGCCCATCTGTTATTCCCCGAGGTAGTAAAATGTGTGGAGAGGAAAGTACTGCCATTCGCGTGTGTGTGTTTGTGATGAGCTTTTCTATGATTCGAATGAAATTCTCACAAGAGTTTTGATGGCATAAGTTTAGCCTATTTTATTAAGTGTGGTTATGCAGATTTCTATAATTGTCCTTTCTGTCAAAAATAAGTGTGCAGGCTTATTTTTGGCTTTCCTGGGAGTGGGGGTGAGTAGCAGCTGTTACTCTAGGTTAACATGGTACTTTTTGCTATTTAAAGTGAAAACTGAAGAGAGCTGAAAAAGACCTAATAAGTTCCACAGCTGACCACAAAAGGACCATTCACGTCCATCAAAAGGCATGTTTTGCTTCACAAACGTTGGTGAAGCTTTAGAGATCAATGCAGCCAAGTGGCAGCTTTGTCTAGCAACATGAAATCCATTTTTCTTGTATCAGTAATGCAGAGACTGGCCAGGCTTTGGAGAAAATGACCCAATTTTTCTGAGTAACTGGGCTCCCAATCAATGCTAAACATATTTATTCAATAGATTCTTATGGATGCCAAGTCTGTTAGTCAGTTCAGTGGCTGAGACTTGATTCCTGAGAATCAGTGTGTTACTGTGTGTAATACATCAGACTTAGAAAAAAATAAACATTTAAACAGAACAGACATTCCAGTCTGCTTCCATCTGTTCCATTTCCTTGCTCCCAGTGACCCCGAATAATTTCTCCCAGTGTGTCTGCTTGTTTAGAGATTTTACTGCTATGGTCATGGAATACGGTTTCCATCCACTGTCTGTTGCCTTGTCCTCCTGCTTTGTTATTGGACCTGTTTCTGGTTTACTCTTCACCTTAATTTACTTGTGCTAGGGCCCCTTGGTCCCATTTCAAAAGAAGTGCATGTGCTGATAATGCTGTCTGGGCAGATGTGACACTGCTAGCCAACCATTTGGTAGCCTTGCTGTGTTGAGATTTCTCAGTAGGAGACAGAGAATCCATTATCAATAATTTAATTTTCCCTTTATGACCAAAATGTCTTCAACTGTTACCAGTAGTTTGAAGAGGAAATTATTTTCTATAAACTCAAGAGTTAGTTTCCAAATGTGGAATTAGAACTTAAGAAAGCAAAGATTGCTTCATTTAGTGATTGATTTCTTATGAGACAAGATTCATGGAAAGAGAAAATAGAACCCATGATACAACTTAATTACCTTATCAACAGAAATTCCACTTGATCTTCAACTTAATACCTCAGTCCATTTTGCCACATAATGCTGTCATGTTTTCTTTCCAATTATGTTCCTTTATCTTCTCTTCCCTCCCCCAAGAAATACCAAAGTTGGATGCACAATAATCTCTAAATAAAAATACTCAAGAAGTTTTTGTACTGTTCTACTTACTTTTTGTTCTTCTCCCCTCTTCTTAGTTGCTAAACATCTGTTTTTCCTCTTTTCTATCCAAATGTGTTCTCAGGCTAAGATCAGAAACTCACTTAAAACAATTAATTCAAACAACGAATAGGAGCTGTAAGTGCTACTACATCTAGGGATCCAAGTCAAAAGCTGGAAGTGTTAAACTCTAATGAAGTAATATCAGGTATTAGTCCTTCTTTCTTGTGAAGCTGATGCTGATAGCCTCGTCTTCCAGTTATCCCCAGCATCTGCTCACGGTATTGGCTTCCATTGCTACCACCCTGATTTAAGCCATCATCTGGGCTAGGCAGCAGCCTGCTGAATGAGGTAGGTCTCTGCCTGCTCCCTGTCTTATATTCTGCCCACACAGCCAAAACAATGCTTTTCAAGTTGGGTCTTGCCACTTCTGATGAAACCCTTCGAGTGTTTTCCCAGTTCTTTCAGTAGAAAAGTAAAAGTCCTTACAATGAATGACCTCCAGAGTCCTAAAGGATCTGCTCCATCTTTGTCCTCATCTCCTCTCCCTTTCACCATTTACCTATAGGCTCATTGCCTCTTTGGCCCTTTGCACGTGCCGTTTCCCATGTGTGGAATGTCGTTTCCCCAGATATCAGCATAACTCCCTTTCATTTCCTTCATGACTCTGCTCAGTGTCACCTTATCACTTCCTCCCATTTTATAAAAATAGTAACGCATTCTCTTCCCCATCTGCCTTATTTGCCTGTGTTCCCTATTATTTTCTACACGTTGCTTATCAACCAACACCTGAGTTATTGTGGAGTATTGGTTTCTCTGTGCCCCACCTTGCCTGATGAGAACACAAGCATCATGGGTATACAGTTTGTTTCATCCATGACCACAGTGCCTAGAGCTGAGCCTGGGCACAAAATTTCTTCAATCAAAGTGTGTATTATCCATCAAATTGGTCACATTAACTTGGTTAGTGTTTCCTTTCCCAAAGCCATTGCAATTACTCCAGGTGAGGTAGAAATGTTAAAAATTTTTTTCCATATGAGTAGGCATTAAGCTAAGCACCAAAGAATTGATGCTTTTGAACTGTGGTGTTGGAGAAGACTCTTGAGAGTCCCTTGGACTGCAAGGAGGTCCAACCAGTCCATTCTAAAGGAGATCAGTCCCGGGTGTTCTTTGGAAGGAATGATGCTAAAGCTGAAACTCCAGTACTTTGGCCACCTCATGGGAAGAGTTGACTCATTGGAAAAGACTCTGATGCTGGGAGGGATTGGGGGCAGGAGGAGAAGGGGACGACAGAGGATGAGATGGCTGGATGGCATCACTGACTCAATGGACATGAGTCTGAGTGAACTCTGGGAGTTGATGATGGACAGGGAGGCCTGGCGTGCTGCGATTCATGGGGTCCCAAAGAGTCGGACATGACTGAGTGACTAAACTGAGGCATTTTCCTGCTGTAGGCATACAGATATCTCCATTTATGGATGTTCTCTAGAGAATTTCACTTAAAATGTAAAAGAAGTAGATGAAATAGGATATAATAAATTGATGTTAGACCCTTTGCTTTAAGGTATTGATCATCTGAGATCAGTGTATGGACAGTATTTGATTAAATACATATTTTCTTTTTTATTGACATATATGCATAGTTCTGAACATGGTACCCTGTTCTTAAAGGCATCATTAAATTTGGGGTTACATGGAAATGCATGTGACTATAAGTATCTCTCATACAATACTAAATTCTCTGGTTTAGGAACTTTCTTTGAACTGCTGTGTTTATGTTCCATTCTAATATACAATACAGAAGAGAAACTATACAATGTAATTTAATTCAAGAAAGTGAGGTTTTTAAAAAACTATGTTAATGGGAGAAGTTATATCTCTGACATAGACATTTAGAGAGGGTCACCATTAACTATATTCCTTTGTCTTCATCAAATCTCGTTTTCGAAGAAACTTTGTGGGCAGCCCTTTTGGAACACGTCACCTAGTCTGTGTGCAGCCAGGGTGTGGGGGTCACAGGGCTTTCACAGAGACGTGATTTATGGTGCTGAACTCCTTGCCACGGGTTTTTGAGAGGAACACAAGTCTGCACCCGTGCTGTTAGAACAAGATGACGTCATGTGCTGTGTTTAAGAGAAAGCTTTGAACTTAAAAAAAAGAAATCACTGAATTTGCAGATGCTAAGATTCTCACTGTCAGAATGGTCTCTGAGATGAATTCTGTAACTGAACCGAGGCAGAAACTCCAGAGAGGCCAGAGGAGCCACAGAGACGCCTTTGAGAGTTTTATCTATGACTTCAGTTATCAAATTCCATAAAGTACCTAATAGATGGGACCTTGGTTTTCTCATCTATGAATGTGTTTGTTAGAATACATGATCCATATCATCCCTTGCAGCTCCAGTCTCTGTATTAAAGGAGGTGGGCTATAGTTACTTGGGGAAAACCTAGGAAGATAGTAGAAGTAAAGGGAAAGTGATTTAAAGGCTGTGTAAGAGTGGTTGTGAGACAAGTAAATGGAAATATCAAATAAAAGGAGAGGTATTAAACATCAGTTCCCTGATGTATATGGGGTTACCTATTATAGCTGCAGACTGTCCTTCCTTCCTCAATGAGGGAGAGAAAGGCAGTAGAAAGAGGTTTTCAGGAGTGCTGTGGACTTGGCTTTCTTAAGGGAAAATGGATTGACGTCTATCTGATTTGGATGCACTAGGTGTTTTCTGCCCGAAGCAAATGGCTTAACTTGCTGCAAACTCTAGGCTCTTCCTACATTGGTCAGACAGGATTTATGTTTATAATATACTTATGCCTGTGGCGAAGAAGACCGTCACTTCAGTGTGGGTTGCCAAATAACTTGCTAATTTGCTGGCCAGTCGTCATGAGACTCCCTGAACTGTAAAGTGCAGGTATGTTATACTGTTTTTCTGAACTATCAGTGTAGAGAAGAAACTTGGTATTATGTGCTTTTTTGTCTTTTATAAAGTGCTATTCAGAGTTGAACAGTGGCTTGCCCCTGCCAACTGGGGTATCTTCAAAGCTTGACCACTGATAAGTACAAAATCTGGCCCTCATGCAGTTACTTTCTGTTGCTACAGATCCATGGCACATTATGCTGTGATGCTAGAAGACTGTTCCCTTTACCATTTTGTTTTATTAAAAGACTTTTGCTTGATGTGGGCCATTTTTAAGTCTTTATTTAATTTTTTACAATATCACTTTTGTTTTGGTTTTGTTTTTTTGGCCCTGAGGCATATGGGATATTAGCTCCCAAACCCGGGATTGAACTTGCACCCTCTGCCTTGGGAGGTGAAGTCCTAACCACTGGACTGCAAGGGAAGTCCCTCCCTTGATCTTTTTAGACTACTGCTTTCTTTTTATAATGGGCAAATTCTTGGTAATAATGAATAATTCTATTAATTGAGCTGTTCACACATTATCACCTAAACAAGTGACTTTCTGAATAAGGTTTTGGCAGAAAAAAATCAATCTCCATATGCCCATGGCTCCTCTGGGACCCAAATCTGGGCATCATTAGTTAGCAGAAGCCTCTTGGCTGATTGTAATGATAATGACATACATATATTTGAATGATCACCATGAGCAAGAGAACTACACATCCCGTAGGACCATGTCTGGGTACATAATAGCTCTGAAGACTATTGGGCACACTCCATTTCTCTCTTCTCCCCTCAGTCTATGCTGATGCAAACTCATATCAGTGTCAACAACATTCTAACCTGCACAGGCCCTATAGGATTTTATGGTGTGAAACCTTACATGTTCACCCAGCTTGTCCCCCTCAAAATGATGCCATTTTGAGGGGGACAGCTGTACACTTACACTGTACACCCATGCTGGTAGAACAAGACACTGCCAGGTGAAATGGGAAAGGAAAGGCTTTTATTTTAAAAAAATCATTCAATTTGCAGATATTAAGATTCTCAGCATACGTTCTTGATTGCCTTACTTTGGGGATCAGCTCTGGGAAGATCCTTTGCTTCTAAAGCTGATCAAAACAAAGAATGACCTCTTTTTTCCTCTTCCAAATATGAAGGCTGTTTGCTTATGTGTGTGGGTGTGGGGACAGCATTACAAGTATGACTTTAGGATATCAGGGTCTCTGAGATCTACTGCTATCGGATGTCTGTTCCTACCTTCACCTTTAGTAATTTTTTTTTTTTTTGAGGGGCCTGATGCTTCTATGAAAGAAATACCTTCCTTTGAGTGTTCTGAGGGTGGTGGGGAAATAACTGCTGAGATGTAGCTCTTGGCATCACGAAGCAAAGGACAGGACTTCAAAACAGCTCTCCTTCTCTGAACCCAGGGCCTCCTTCCTCTTTGAGACTCATATAAAGGATGCTCTCTGCTCTTCACTGATAGCAGTGGATGAAGTAGACGGGTTGCCTTCAGCCGAGGTTCTCAAAATGTTTTCCTTGACCATTTCTATTGAACCAGCTGGAGTATCTGTTACGGACCAGATTTCTGGCCTTTACCAAGAATCCATGATACAAAGGTTCTGGAGACAGGGTCTGGGAACCTCCATTTCAAATGTGTGTGTGTGTGTGTTTTAATACATAAATATTGGAAACACTTAGCCTATGGGCACATTTAGTGGGAAAAAGTTACTGTTTCCTTTATTTTTATTATTCTGAATATAGTTAATCAGATGCAACTAAAATTGTTCTCTCTTATATACAGTAATATGTAAACACTTCTCAGATTGTGGATCTTCCAGGATGTCCTTAACCATGTTCTTTCTTCCATGCCTGCTTCTGAGTTTGGCCATTCTTTTGTATCTTTTTGGAGCAACTGCCCAGCTTTTAAAACCCAATAACTGATACTCTTTCTACTATCAACCACCTTAGCTGCTGTCAGGGAGCTCACTTACACTCCAAAGTGGAGGGATGTGGTATCTCTGCTATTCTCTTGCCAGAGAATTAACTGCAAGTTAATGTGGCCGCACCTTTCAGTCAAGGTGAGTTCTAGGTATTGCGTGTGTCATGTCACTTAATCTCTGCTAAGAGTGCAGTGCTGGATGGATATAGGATTTGGAGGGTGTAGCATGATGGAAATGGCCACACATTCTCTGAGAAGTGGGGTCTTCATCCCTCCCCTTGAATTAGGGTAGGGTCTGTCATGCTTTCCAGGTCCCACATGGAGAGGTGTTCCACCAATTTGCCATATGAGAGAGTGAACCACTGTGTTCTCTCCAGATTAGCTCAGTCTCAGCCGACAGCACAGAAGGACCCCAGTAAAGCCCTCGTAGGGCAGACGGACTGCTCAGTCCAGCCCTGCCTGAATTCCTGACCCACAAAACCAAGAGACATAATAAAAGCACGTTCTTTTAAACCACTAAATTTTGGGGGAAGTTTGTTATGTGGGAATAGATAACTAAATGTGTCTCTGTGGGGGCAACTTTGTTGCTATACCAGCTGACTCTCATCCATACATGGGGTTTTTGTTTTTACCTCTGAAGGAAGTAAGTCAGAAAGTCAGCAGCAACATTGTAGCAATAATCCGATGGAATAACATGCTTGCGAATACTCACCAGGAGAATACAAATTATATACAATGTAAGAAAAGCATATGCTTTACTTAATGAACTCAAAACAGTTTAAGGATTTTTTCTTGATTACTTAAAAAACATACTTCCCAGTATTTAGGAGTGAAATGAATATTAATTGAACTGAATCTATAATTGAGGAAACAGGCATTGAGATGTTAAACCAATTGCTCAAATTTTCACCATAGTGGGTCAGTAGCATGTTTATCGGAGAAGGCAATGGCACCCCACTCCAGTAGTCTTGCCTGGAGAATCCCATGAATGGAGGAGCCTGGTGGGCTACAGTCCATGGGGTCGCTAAGAGTCAGACACGACTGAGCGACTTCACTTTCACGTTTCACTTTCATGCATTGGAGAAGGAAATGGCAACCCACTCCAGTGTTCTTGCCTGGAGAATCCCAGGGACGGCGGAGCCTGGTGGGCTGCCGTCTATGGGGTTGCACAGGGTCGGACACGACTGATTCAACTTAGCAGCAGCAGCAGCATGTTTATACCTATAACTAGATTCCATAGATCAATGGCTTTCAAATTTCTTTGATGGCAATTCATAGAAATAGATGTTTTACCTGAACCTGGTATCCATATATAAACTTGAGCAAACTTCACGAAATGCTATTTACCCTATTACATGTGATGCACTCTAAGATACTTTATATTTTCTTTTAAAAAATGCTGGTCAAAGCTACTAAATCAATTTCATGACCCATTCATGGATTACATTCTATAGCATGAAAAACACTGCCCTAGACACTAAGCTTCCTGGGACCAGGGATTCTATCCTATTCATTGTGTACAACAGGTGCTTAGAAATTTCTGGTGTATGGAAGGCATTCAAGCATTTAATAATTGAATGAATTTCATGGCAATGGTTCCAATGTATTAAAATGGGAAGGATACTAATCACAAATCAGAAAATCCATTGTCAATACTTGAATTCTTGTGAAATAACATCTCTTATTTTCTTGCTATAAAATAGAACTCATTATATCCAGTATTCATGGGATAAAATGAGCCCATAAATATAAAACTATTGTGAGCAAAAGATAAAGAATTTTAAGTAAAAAATCAATGGATTTGTTACTTATGCATTTTGAAATTGCCTAGAACATGACAAAAGTACTTCACTTTGTTACTTTAGAAAGAAAGAAAGAAAGACATTGAAGTCGCTCAGTAGTGTCCAACTCTTAGCGACCCCATGGACTGTAGCCTACCAGGCTCCTCTGTCCATAGGATTTTCCAGGCAAGAATACTGGAGTGGGTTGCCATTTCCTTCTCCAGGAGATCTTCCCGACCTAGGGATCAAACCCGAGTCTCCCACATTATAGGCAGATGCTTTACTGTCTGAGCCACCAGGGAAGTCAAAATTTATCTTATTTGTTACTTTAATGCCACTTAATTAATTTGGATTAATTAGAGGAAAGTCATGGGAAAAATGAGGTCTAAATTTAGACTTTTTAAAAGATAAAAAATAAAATTTCATCGAGTGACAAAGCAGTCCTAAACTGCTGGGCTGGTAGACGTCTGTGTTGAAGTACTGGCTGGGCCACTAGCAGATTAGACACAGTGACAGCTGGAGCACAGCCGTGGCAGCTGCATCGCATTGCTTTTGTGTCAATGGATGTTTCTGAAATTCTGAGGAGAGACTTGATTGGGTAAAGTGCCTTTGTTACCTCTTCAGGAATTTATTAATTCCTAGTCTATGCATCAGAAAATGCCACCATTTCTAAATTACTTTAGTTTGGACATATGAGATTTGAAAAATGTCTGTGAAAGACTTGGGGATTTTGACAACTTGTTTTAATAACAACTAAGAGTTCTAAGCTTTCAACAAGACTCTTTTCACCCAGAGGTAAATCATGCTGCACAGCCTAGGGTAACCTTTCTTTTGTTTTCCCTCGAAAGCCTACCAAGTACCTTGTCCATGGGAAATTTCCTGTTTCAAGTAGCAGCATGCAGTGGTGTGGTGCCCTGGTTTGGGAAATCGGAGAAACTGTCTCTAAGTTCTGGTTCTGCCACTTTCAATATGTGTGCCCTCGGATAGGTTTCTTTATCTCCTAGAGTTGTGAGCGTTAAATAAGCTATATCATGCGTGCACACATGTGTGAAGTATTTAGCACAATGCCCAGCACAAAGGAAACAATAAATGATAGTTCCTCTTAGCTCCATTACTGTTTTTGTTTTTATTAGTTATTATTATTACATGCTAGCTTTTTCTTGTCTGGATTAGCTATTATAGTTTGGCTGCTAGACAAGAGATTTGTTTGCTCAAGACATAAGCATGTTTCTTTGTGGCTCAGACAGTAAGGACTCTGCCTGCAATGCAGGAGACCCAGGTTCAATCCCTGAGTTGGGAATATCCTCCGGAGAAGGGAATGGCTACCCACTCCAGTATTCTTGCCTGCAAAATCCCATGGATAGAGGAGCCTGGTGGGCTGTATAGTCCATGGGGTCACAGAGAGTTGGACACATGGAAAATGATGTCACAGGTTTTACCAGGTCCTGGGACTCAGCCATTGTGACACCTGGAAATTGAGCTGAAAATAAATAAGGTGTCCATCTCTATAGCAGCTGAGACTGGGGAGGAGTGGTATACTCAGCGCGTCCCTGAAAGGTGCTGGCAGCTCTCAGTCTTCCCTTTGTTTGTGAGGGAAAGGACTGCACTATAAAATTCTATATGTTGTTGAAGAAACTGGGGCACTAATGCGATTGCTCACTCTGTGATGCTGAGCTATTTTGAAGTTTTCTTTCTAATCGGCTTGGGGCAAAATTGTGAAGTAGTCATTTGTCTCTGTCACTTTCAGCCCTTCGCCCCCACACTTCCCCTTCTTCATCCTTCTGTCAGTGAATTTCTCCTACTTCATACCACAGATTAGCTGAAAATGGCTTAAAAGGTTGTCCCCTTTAGGTACATTTGTGCTTTGGATGACTCTAAAGAATTAAATGCTTCTCTAAGGATAGTTTCAGAGACTTGCAGGCCAAGAGGAGAGAGAATTCTGATTGGGAGTTATCCTGGTATCTTTCACTTCACATTGCCTTCTCAGCTGGTTGTTAGCTGAAAAAACATTGTGTCTTTGTAATAGGAGGTAGATCTAGTCCAAATTTTCCAAGGTGTATTCCAAGGGATGTGAGTTGGTTTTCTTGTGGTTAGATACTTTTAAGAAACTGTAAATAACAGAATGAAACAGGTTTGCTTGCTGTAGAGATTCTTAGAACCTTTATCGTGCTCATGTCAAAGGACGTACTTTGAACTTCCAAGTGGGTATTTAGGTTGCTGCATTTTCCGTCTTATTTGATTATCTTCCTCTTTTAATTTTTATGAAGCACCTTCAGCATCTATGTGACACAAAACACACTTTATAGAGCACCAATCTAGTCCAGCCCTCTAGACCACCTAGGGGAGGAAGCAGTAAAGTGATGTGCTCACGGTTCACTATTGAACTGGTTGGACTAGAAACTTGGTTGTCTGAGTCCACAACATCCTTAAAAATCCCAGTTGTGGTCGTGGGTTTAATATCTGTCATCTCAGCTAGACTGAATACAGGAACTTGCCCTCTTCCATTGTCATTGTATTGTTAGCAGCCAGCACAGCACCGGGCACACAGTGATTAACCAGCACTTTTTAAAACTGAATTGAGATTGATTATGGGTGGACATGTGTTGTCCGTTTCTATGTCTACTGTTCCCCCTCCCAGCCTGCTCCCTACCACAATGCTATGTTTGAAGGGGTCCGTGTCAAGTGCCATACTTACACTGAGAATATGTGGTCCCAGTTCCACTGACACTGAACCTGTTCAAGTGCAGCCTGTGCGTGACCACATTCTTCTGGGGTTGAAACAGGATGATGTGCACCTTAGGTGCAAACAGACATCCCAGGACCACGAAGCCACTCAGGCTAACAGAGATGCACATGGTAGTTGTCTGCACCTACAAGAAAAGGTTGCCTAGTTAGGGATCTTGACTATAAATCCAATACAGTGGGCAACTGAAGAGCTAAAAAATAGAGCAAACTGAAAAAACCAGATCATCTACAGTTCTATTCTTATTCTAGCCAAACCAATACAGCAATTATGTTGAATCTTCTGAGCCTGGGATCCACAGGGAACCATTGCTGAGGATTTGTAAGCAAACACTCTTGTGATGGGTGTTCCTCAAGGCTTGCCAAGACTTCCCATGGACTTTCTTGCTTTGTTTGTTTTCTTCAGTATATTTGTATAAAAGATACTTCTGCAGAGCTACTGAAGTCAGAATCTTAAGTAGTAAAATATCAGTACTAAGTACTAAGTGATGGAGTGACTCGATGTCTGATGGTTTGAGTTAATCAACTCGGCTTGTTTAAGGTTTACTATATTAAGAACAAATTTGATCCTGTTTCATATTTCTGTCTCTCTTTCATGCTGGGGGTGCTGCCTATCTGCTCTTGGTTTCCTTACTCAATAGTGGGGGACAGTGTCAATTTTCTTCTAGGTACCTACTCTTAAGCATTTCATTAGCATCTCTCTGGAATTTTGATACATCAGATACTCACTAGTCCATCTTCGTTTCCCTTTCTTTCAAAGAAAGAATTTTCCCTTTATCCCTGAAAGCAAACCTCAGAACTGGGTTTTATCATCTCCTCTTTTTATTCTCTTGCCTCCACTCTTCATCTTCTCTGATCTTCTCATTTGTCCTGGCTTCACCTCCCATAAATTTTTCTGGAAAATCCTAAATTAGATTCTACATATTTAATCACTCTTAGTATGAAAAATGGCAATTAATTATTTCTTCTATCAGTTTCTACTCAGAGTAGCTATGGTAAATCCTAGAGTCATTTTAGAGTTCTTTTTCCTTTTTCTTAAGGCAATGCTATTACCAGATAGCAATAATTTCTCATGCCCCAAAGTGTCTGACCTTCTTCTATAATCAAGGAAAACTGAAGAGTGAACAATTAACTAGAAGAGCCACATAGTTTTAGAAGATTTCTTCCTGTTTCTGATTTTTTAAAAAATCAGGTTACATGTATTTCATAACTCTTCAGAATCTGCCTTTACTTTAATTGCTGAAAGTAAATCTCTCCTCACTGTCTTAAAGCTTCTGCTCCCCTAACCACTCCAGTGCTCTCCAACTTGGTCCCTGATTTCAGGCTCCTTTAACTTCTCAGAAAAGTCTACTATCTAATTCCATGATGGAAAAGCCTTGATCAATCATAACTATGTTATTCATAGCAAGTCCATTACTAGCACAATTGTTTTACATAGATATATAAAACATGTTATTAGAACTGTGTTCTCCCTGCCTCGGATCTGACTGTGGTGCCAGTATGAGAGGGATCACTTATCCCATGAGGGTGAGACAGGTTCAAATGTGCACATTTTCTAAACCTTTTCTAAAAACACTTCTATAAATGTGAAACTCATCACACGTTTTAAGACATTACAAGGAGAGGAGGAGGAAGGCTTTTGTGAGAAGAGCTTGTACAAAGTTGTATTGTGAATTCCACATCCTCTCTACTATAGGGGGATTGTACCCATCTCCTCACTTAAAGTCTAGAGAGAAGGGCATTGGTGTGGCCATTCACAGAAGGTCTGACGCTTTTTCTGTGGAGGGAAGATGCTCTGACTGGGAGCCTGATTCCTAGGTGAGAAATGGCCAGTTACTTTTGTACCACAGCAAGGAGACTTGTGCATGTGTTGAAATAGCCCTTAAGAATTTATCAAAGCAGAGGCTATGTGAGTGGGATGCTGGACAAGATGAGCCACGGGATAGAGAACCATTGGGGGGAATCTAAGGGCCATGTGGAGGGGCCTGGAGTCTTTCCCAGCAGGGAAGGAGGCTGGAGGGGGAACAGCTGGATGTTCTGGGCCTAACTGTGACAACTTAGAGTAGAAAATTGCCAGCCAACTCACTCAAGGACTTGCAAGAAAAAAAAACAAAAAAAACAAAAAAAACAAAACAGCAGGAAATTTCTGATAAAGGAAAACATCCTTTAATCATCTTCCAGATTATCCCAAGGATGTGTCTTTAGCCACTGGGGACTCCAAGATCATAAAGCCATCCTGTTACATAAGAACTGATCTACTTCTTCCTTATTACTCTTCAACCAGAGCTGAGGGGAGAGCAGCTGGTGGACTGGGGACTATGAGCTGGGAGAAAGGGGAAACCGACTGCTACCGCTTGAAGGCAGGCCAGACTGCAGGAGAAAATAAGATTGAATGTTAAGTCAGGATATGGTTTTGATAATTACATGGGCAAGGCATTTGAATTTCCTAACAGACTGTTTCCCACTGCACATTATTGTAGGACCTTATGTTACCTAAGGGTGCACAAAGTCATGGACCTCTTGAGCATGGTCGCCTGTCGTTCGTCCCAACACTAACACGGTGCCTTACGTGGTGAACACCCTGTGTTTTTGTTCTCTTCACTGGGATTTCCATCCAGGGCTGGGGGGTGATTACTCTCACTCACTACTAAGGGAACAATGGGAGGCAAAACTAAAGGTGCGTTTTGGTCACAGTTTATGCTGCAAAATTAAAAGGTACTTCTTAATTTTTTTTCAAAACCCAAGTATCAGCCTCATAGTTTCAGTTGCCAAATTCCTTCTATAAATCACACTATAAAAAGTCTGCACTTACATACAATTATTTGTCCTGTATCTTTGAACATTCCCAGTTCACGCTGCTCTGTTTTCATCTTCCTCAAGCTCCTAGCAACGCCTGACATGGTTAACCACTTCCTGGATACATTCTTCCCTCACTGACAGTTCCTCATCTGGGTTACTAACTCAGTTTGCTAACTTTTTTCTCTTCTACCTGAGCTCTAAGTGCTGGAGTGTCTCAGAACTCAGTTTTGGACACTCTTCCCTTCACCATCTCATTGAGTTCCAGGGTATAAGTACTTCCTGTGTGGATGATATTCACACATGTAGTACTACTTCCAGCTTATCCTCTGAGCTTCCAAACCTATACACTCAACTGCTGTCTTGGCGTATCGTTGTGGATATGTAGTAGGCAAATCAGAATGAATCTGTAAGCAGAACTTGATCCTTTCCTCCAAGTGTCTCCATTTAAGTGGCACCAAATGCCACCCAACTGTGCAGCCCCAAACCTGAGAGTCATCCTCAATTTTTCCATTTCTCTTACACCCACACTTCCAGTCCAATAGCAAGTAGTGTTTGTTCTTTTGGAAGATAATCCTCTATGATCTCTTGGGCTTCTATATCTTTCAAGCAGCGGCTCTGACTGCCTTTGTTCCAGACTTTCTTTTCAAGAGATTTTTATTGCAAAGAGCCTTAAGAGATGGAGATAGTGTCTGTGAAACAAGGGACCAGCATATCATCCATTAGAGAAGACTCGGGTTCCCTAATCTCACAGTTCCTCCGGGTAATGCCACCACTGACTATGCGGTGGTTACAGTCCCCTTTGCCTAGTCTGCAGAAAGTAGGGCTCAGGGAACCAGAGCCAGTGCTAAATTTCCAGCTACTGCTATTGCTTTGACTTATAAAGTCCTTTTTGTCAGCGTCCACAAGACTGTGGCAGGCTAGCATGGTAAATTAGAATAAGTTGAGTAAAATCCAGACTTTATGGTCTTTGACAGCTGTGACAGTGAGATTGGAAAGGTTTTCTCAAAGAGGAAATGTGGGCTGATTAACAGGCCTCGAGAGAAGTCCAGAGAATCTGTAGCAAACAGGTTGACCAAACTATGTGGTCATCCAAGCAATAAATAGTGCTCCACTTTATTGCCATCAATGAAGAAGATTTGAGGGATGGGGTCACAGGCTGAGTAACAGGAAGTGGGTTTAGATAGAGCTGCTGGACCAGTACTGAGATCGCTGCTGACTCTCCTGTGGGCATGGGGTGGATTTCCTCCCTATTCTGATTCGGGTCCTTGATGGGCAGAAAGTTCCACTCTTTTTCACACAAAAGATGCAGGGACATGTGACTACGCTGACCATGAAAAGAGAAACCTTGCAGAGACAAGGTGAATCACTGGGACTTTGCCTGCCTCCCCTGGAAGATGAGGGAGGCAGATGACTATTGCTTGTGAAGGAGGAATGGCAACAGCTGAGCCCCTTATGGCTCATCCCCTGCTGTAGTCTCTCCTGCCAAACTTAGATCCATTCCAAGATGACAAAGGTCTCAGCTTTTTTACAGTGGAAACTGGGCTGCAGAAAAGGAGCTTTGGTCCTTTCTATGAGATTTCCCTGAAACAGAATAATGCTTTGGAAGACCATAGATGAGGCACTGACTAGTATTGGGGCTTTTACTGACCTGCATTGTGTTTAAAATGCTGACAAAAGTGCTACACCAAAGAATGAGAAACTGATGTGAGGAAATCTAGAGAGATTCTTACAGTTGGCTGCAACGCTGGAACACTTGCCTAGCTCTATGCTAAAACCAGGCAAGACACTAAGCGATGTCATCGTGTTGAGATAGCAGATGCCCTGAGTTGGGACGGATGCCTTTAAAAATGTTGCTGTCTATGTGAGTCAGTGCCAAATAAGCTGAAATACACAAACAATATTCCCTAGGCAGATAGCTACCTGGCTCTGGCCTCCTGAGTCAAGTGGTCCCCAAAGTTGAACAGTGACAATAATGATGATCTTGCCATTCAGTTCAAGGTTCTGGGTGCTCAGAAATATTGGATCTTCATTCAGTTGAACCACACATAGCTCTACATTCTTGAAACACAGAGCAAATGTGCTTTCCTTCCTGGCACGCAGATTTGCCTGCTGCCTGGTTCTTCCCTTACTCTCCATCCTGACTGCAGCTGCCTTAAGAAGACAGGAAGGACTGGGTGAAAGTCTTCCCATCCCCAGGGGGAGCTGCCAACTGTATGCACCAGACCCAGTATGCTGGGAAACTTTGGGAAGGTAAGAACTCAAATATTTATGCTCTGTTGGTTACAAACAACCAAGTCACCATCCTACCCAGACCCGTTAGGGAGAGGTTAGGGCTGGGATCAGAATGAGACAAGTGAGGCACTTGCTTGAGAGGGAGATTTAAGGAGGCATCCCAAACTCAGAAGTCAATGATATTTTATTGCAACGTTTCTTAAAAAATTCTTGCTAAAAGCCTATGATGAACACAATACCCACCTTTTAAAAAAAGGATAAGACCGGTAACAGTGCTGGGCAGATTCAAAGAGAAGGTGAAAGGTCACTAACACTGATCTTGTCCTGATGACTGTGTGTGCAGGGGTCACCAGCCCACTCTGCATTGCCAGTGGAAACTGGGAAGCCTACACCAATGCTGATGTTCTGGCTACAGTGGTGGCCGTGAGTGATAAAGTCCTTTGTCTCTGAATCAGGAATCTCGTGTCTTCTGTCAGCATCCCAGAAACTGTGGTGGACTCAGCTGTTAGACTGCGGGATGGTTTAAAAACCCTTCACAGTTCCTGACAGGTTCTGTCTCCATCACTGACATCCTACCTTGGCTCCAGTCACCATCAGCTCCAACTGGAACACCTACTACAATACCTAACCACTCTCCCCTCTCCTGCTTTTGCCTTTCTGTCATATAGTGTCTTCAGCAGATTGAATTTTTTTTTTTTTTCTAAAATGTGAGATCACTAAACTGTTCTGCTTAAAAGTGAATTTCAGTGGTTTCTTTTTCCATATAGAACAAAATCTAAACTTCTTGGTATGTGCTATGAAGTCCTAAGTGGTCTATCCCCCCATGCCCTGCCTACTTCTCATATAAAATCACATTTCCATCTACGCATTAAACCGTAGCCAGATACACCTTTCTTTGCTATGACATTTTTGCCTAGAGGCATTTGTGCTTACTGCTTCATCTGTCTAGTGTGTGGAATTCCCCTGTCTGGCTTTTCCATCTTTCAGTAGAGTATTATGAAATGGGTACTAGGAGGGTGGCAAAGATTTTTTTTGAAAGAACGAGATGTGATACATTTCTTTAAGTCTTCAAATATTCAACGTGGGAACACTGAAATTTCTTTGCAAGTACTTAAATCTTGTAAAAAAAATTCTAAAGTCACTCCCAAGTCTCTGCCTGGATTAAGTACTTTGCCTGTCCCAACCCCAGAAAAGAATCTAGCACCTTGAAACCTGAAGTACAGTCCTTTGCCCAGCAGCATCTCCATCACTTAAGAGCTTGCTAGAAATCCAGAATCTTGGGCCTCATCCCTTCTCACTGAATCAAAATGTTCAGCAATATTCCCAGGTGTATACACCTTAAAGCTTGGGAAGTAGCATACCCCCTCTCCCTTCCATCACAGCACTCACCCCTGCAGGAGTTATCCCGAATTTTCATTTGTTCATTCCTCACTCTCCATCTCTATCTCCTCTTGTTCCCTACTAGACTGTAATTTATAAAAAGGAGGGGCTGGCCTATGTTAATTGCTGCATCTCCAAGGCACATGATAAAGGCTCAAATACTTTTGGAAAACATGACTGAACAAAATACTTAGTAATTACCATTTTAATTTTTTATGGAAAACTTTCCACCCAAACGTGGCCTAATTTTTTATTTACACCATGTACACTATGTATTGAATCCCCGATGACTCAGTGTTTGTTTCTTTACACTATCTAGGATGGTTATGTTGCAGTAAAGAAGGAGATGGTCTGGGTATTCCTCAAAGATTCTTCACATTTTTGGATTCTTACCCAAGTTTTTGCTTGCTTTGTCTTGATGCCTCTTATAGAATCAATTAGTCTTGCTTGTTTTAGGCTTTACTCCTACAAATGTATTCCTTCTATTAAGAACAGATAAGTTTGTGGTGTAGCATGAAAGGCACGGATTTGGATCCAAAAATCTTGTCCTTCTATTTCTTAACTGTGCCACCTGGGAAGTTAATTATCCTCTGAGTCTGTTTACTCATCTTTCCAATGGATAATGAAATTTGCTTTCCAGGGTGCCAATGAGAGTAAGTGAGCTCAAGTATGCAAAGCATTTAGCAGAGTAAGGTCTTGGAGGTCGATCAGGTAGAGTCAGTTCTTTTCTTTCCCTCTTACCTTAATTACGTTATTTTTTTTGCCCAAGCAAACCAACCAACCAAAAGAAAAAAAAAAATTAAAAAAAAAAATCACAAGACCTCAAAGCCCTTAAACATTATTTAAATGAATTCTTTTACCTGGTATGATCTGACCAAATTGCCAGTTCCCATGAGTTTCTTACCAGACTCCCCTTACCTCCCACTTGAGAACAACCGATATTACCATATTTTCTTGGTTCATTTCTATTTTGCTTCAAGAATATTCCCTGTAAGCCTTACATTCTCTAACTACCTTAACTGCACTTTCCAACGAAGGTCCAGGGTGAAATCTCACCTTTTTAAGCAGGAAGTATTCCTAGAAAGACCAAGCTCTTACTGATCCAACTCTTTTTTTGAAACAAGTAGGCATTTAAGAGTTTGTATCAGTAATTTAATTATAAACTATTCTGCATTAATCTTGAATTCATTCATTCTTGTTATTTTTTCCCAACTGGAGTATAAGCTTTTTGAAGACTGGAAAGGTACTTTATATTTATGTGTAACTCCCAGTGGGTGGCAAAGTACTGAGTCATAAACCTTGTTGACTGATTAGATTAATGGGTACTTTTCTAGTGCTGCTGATTCTATCTGAGCCACATGGTTTACCTCTGAGAAATTTTAAAACTCAGTCTAAAACAAGGGGCCGAGTTCCAATACTTCATACATGAAGGAAACCAAGTGTAAGAATTCAGGGGTTGGTGGGATTGTGGGCAACAGGAGTGAGAGTTCTGTCTAGATACACGAACACTACTCAACCAGCTAATTGTTGCATGTAGGAATTAGGGTTCACAAGTTTCACTTGGTTAAGAGGAGCCAAGAATCTGGATAGCTATATAAAATTTCTCAGTTTTCTAACTTTGACAGATATTTCAAAGAATTTCAGAACAATGCAGGCCACACTAAAGCTATCTATGAGATGAGAAGAGCATGTGATTCATTAGAGCAGCAATTTTTAATCGTGGCTTTAAGTGAGAGTCACTTGGGGAGCTTTGACAGATCCTGAAGTTCAGGCCACAGATCAGGCCAATTAAATTAGAATTTCTGGGGCTCTGCCCCAGGTATCAGTATTTTTTCAAAGCTACCCAGTTGCTTCAATGTGCAGTTGAGATGAGAACCACTGTGTTGGAGGCTCTGGTGTACCTTCTCAGTTCTCTTGTAAATTCAGGGTTGGCATTATTGCAAGGATAAGTGAGACCTCAGATGATCTCTGTGTGATTTGTTGCCTTAATTAGCACACACCTCAAAACACTCAACTTTATTGCATTTTACACTCTCTGCTGCATTTCTCTAGTAACTTCTGTCATGTGAAACTTTGGGGCTTCAGTTAATTTCATTTAATCATGATACTGCTATCATGTTAAAGGGGGGAAAAGTCATCTTTAGAAATAAATGCTAGTTCATTCAATGAAATTAAATTTCATTCTAAGTAGTATTTTCTGCTATTTTTTAAAATGAGCTTTTCTGAGAAAGAATAGTTTCAAATCATGAGGCTGAAATAATTAACAGTGTAATAACCATTTTGCAGTCCCAATACCCCAAGTCCTAACTACTAAAGATGGCTACCTAAGAACTGGAAAAAAAAAATCCTTACAGGTCTTTAAGAGGGTGATGTGTACTGAAAAATAAAAGATAGAATCAGGGGTATTAAAATACATGAACTGTAATTCTCCATTTAATCCCCACACTCAAAACTTGTGCTGCATATAATCTGGCCTTTGATTTTAATTCTGACCTCTGATTTAGTTCTGATGTTTTTTCCTTTGACAGATTTTCAAAAATTTTTATAGATAGTCTTAGAAAGCCTGACTGTTACCCCAACACTGAATATATATTCTTCATTTTTCTTATTCTTCCTTTATGGTAGTCCAGAGGTTTCAGTCATATGGTGGTGGATAATTTAATAGACTAGACACACTAAGCTTTGCCAGTCTCTTGATCTGTTGCTGTAAGTAGCTTTGTCTTATTTTTGAGCTGCAATATTCAAGAGGTTGGCAACATAGGAACTGCTGATAAACAAAAGTTTTGGAGACTATTCTAACCTACAGAGGCACTTTATTTGGTGAAATCACAGTGTAACAAGGAAACCATAATGCCTCTGGAAAACTTTATGATGACTTAAGAAATGTAGAAAATAAAAACCGATTGCTTTAAGAGGGAAAAATTCCTATACTCACTCATACTCATTCATTAGAAGATACTAAAATTACAATTTTAAATGCAAGAGCAACTGATGGATCATTTCAACAATTTGAAAAGTTTTGATGGAATGATGAATCAGTTTCTTTCAGAAAAGATGATAATTATATTGAAGCCCAGAACTTTGAACTAAATATCACTGAAGACTGTATGAATAATGACGTAATTAGATTGCCTGAATATAGACAGTAAAATTTTTAACTAATTCAAGGATTACATATATATACCATGCCTACAGGAACTAAAGTTGTAGGAAGAGTACAATAAGTAAACATTGTATTTTAACCCATTTTAGAGAAATAATGATGCTTATCTGAAACTCAAGTGAGAGTTTTTAGGTCTTTAAACTGATCCTGGCTTAATATTGCAAGTCTGCTTTAACTTACAGATCGATCTATGGTAGCCCGGTCCTCTTGTGTCTAATTTAAAGTATTCTCATTAGATTTCTAGTGGTTAAGTCTTATTCTCTCGTCACTCACTTTCTAAATTTAATTAAAAGTTTTAAAGGTGTGTGTGCGTATTATACTTTTCTCCCACCAGATTATAAATTGTTTGAATGACCATGCCATATACATGTATCTTCCTTTCTGTGCCTAGCACAATGTTTTCCACATAGTAAGCACTAATTAAATGCTTTTAAAACACAGTGAATTAATTTCCATATGCAACATGGCAGTTCATCATAGCATTGTTATTTAGCTACCTGATTGCTGAGATAAAGGGAGTCTATTGTAAATTCTACATAACAAAACAGTAGAAGGATACAAGAAGGAAAAGGAGAAACCATTCCAAGACTTACTCTGTAGTCACTTGATGTCACATAAAATATAGGGAGGAAGGCCAACCAGATGATGCACGTGGTGTACATGGTAAAACCAATGAACTTGGCCTCGTTGAAATTTTCTGGGCACTTCCGCGTTTTGAAGGCATACACAGTGCATAAGATGACCAGGACTACGTCGTAGGTAAGTGAGATCAACATGCTGGAATCTTTGACGTTGCATTTTAGGATGACTGTTTCCCGCTTCTCTGGAAGGGTGTGCCGCCTGGTGCCTGGAGCCTCCAGGATGAGCCACACAGACACGACCACGATCTGCACCAGTATCAGACCCAGGCAGATGAACACCTGAGAACTCGGGCTGATGAATTTTGGCCTCTGAGCGCCATTCTTTACCCCATCAAAGATGCGGGCAATGCAGTTTGTTTTGGTCAGCAGGGCTGAGTAACAGACAGCAAAGGAGGTCCCCAGCCCCAGTCGGCGCAAGGCGCAGATGACTGGTGACGGCTTGGAAATGAAGAAGAACGTCATGCAATAGGACAGGCCAACTCCAAACAACAGGATGTAGCAGAGCTCCCGGCCTGATGCTTTGACCAAGGGTGTGTTGTTGTGCTTGATAAAAACAGTCACAACCATGCATGTGCACATAAAACCCAGGCAGGCGATGGTGACTGGACCAATGGCCCAGGCGTCTTCCCACCTGATGTAGTCCTCAGGAAGGTCAAAGCAGCCAGATAGGTCTGCAGTGGGCCACTGCCCAAGGCCGCAATCCATACAGGTAAACTCATCAGCCAGGTATTCGTAGGGCTCGCAAGGGATGCAGATCCAGCAGCAGACATCCCCTGGTTGCATATTCTTCATTTCGTTGGGTGCACAAGGGTCGCTGCACTGGGAAGTGGGCATTGAGTTCCGGGACCAGTGGATAGAGTCAACATCTAGTGATAAGGTTTCTGACCAATGACCAACCTTCAGGTAGGAATACTTGCCACCCACATACTGGAAGTTGAACACGTTGTATTGTCCCATGCCATCTCCAAAAGTGTCAAACTTGACAATGCTATCTACACCTTTATTTGCGATGAATGGAGCTGTAATGTGTAAAGTAAAAGAAAAAGAAAAGAACACTGTTTAGGTGTCTTAAGTATGATCAGTCAATGACTTTATATCATACACTTAGCAGAACTGAAATAACAGGGAACAAGATTCCAAGGCTGAGATAATTTATCAATTACCATTGAATTTACATATTAAAAGCTACTGGAATACTCAAGCATTCATAAATTCATTCACTTAACATTCCTTAATGCCTCCTATGTGCCAAGTGCCAGTGACAATCCATGAGTACAATATAGCGTCTGCCTTCAAAGGAGCTGATTACGTAACTGGGGAACTGGGGAACTGGGGAACGGCAAACATCCAGTCATAGTCTGTGTGGTATATAAATATTCATTTCTTGAAAAACTCCAAATAGGAATTGGACAGAACTTTGAACCACATCTGTATTATTTATTGAATGTATAGAAATTAAATATTCTCATGGAAGTATATAATTAAAAGGAAGATTTTTTTTTGTCTCCTTCAAAGTCAAGAAAAAATATTTTCACCATAAATGGATGGTATTTTTCTTTTAAACAGTTTAGATGATTCAGATGGAAAAAAAACACTCATCCATAATCCTTCAACTGTAGTATTTTCATGTTTTGGAGGATAATCATTCTGACTACATATTTGCAAGCCATCTATATACAGCATGCATGCTAAGTCACTTCAGTCATGTCTGACTCTTTGTGACCTTATGGACTATAGCCCACCAGGCTCCTCTGTCCATGGGATTCTCCAGGCAAGAATACTGAAGTGGATTTCCATGCCCTCCTCCAAGGGATCTTCCTGACCCAAGGATTGAACCCATGTCTCCTGTGGCTCCTGCATTGCAAGCAGATTCTTTACCACTGAGCCACTGGGGAAGCCCCATGTATAACATACTCCTATCTATCTGTCTATCTACACACAACCTGAATATTCTGAAGACACCTACCATATGCAGAAACTATGTAATTG
The DNA here is from genome assembly GCF_002263795.3 of Bos taurus. NCBI lineage: Eukaryota > Metazoa > Chordata > Mammalia > Artiodactyla > Bovidae > Bos > Bos taurus. The sequence continues at coordinate 33,653,854 of NC_037331.1, forward strand.
CTTTAAAGTTTGTTCTTAACTGTACAGGACTGGTACCCTCAACACTGTCTCTTATAGCTGGAGAGTTGGACTGTGAAGAAAAGCTGAGCACTGAAGAATTGATGCTTTTGAACCTTGGTGTTGGAGAAGACTCTTGAGAGTCCCTTGGACTGCAAGGAGATCAGTCCTGGGTGTTCATTGGAAGGACTGATGCTAAAACTGAAACTCCAATACTTTGGCCACCTCATGCAAAGAGTTGACTCATTGGAAAAGACTCTGATGCTGGGAGGGATTGGGGGCAGGAGGAGAAGGGGACGACAGAAGATGAGATGGCTGGATGGTACCACCGACTTGATGCACATGAGTTTGAGTGAACTCCGGGAGTTGGTGATGGACAGGGAGGCCTGGTGTGCTGCGATTCATGGGATCGCAAAGAGTTGGACACAATTGGGAGACTGAACTGAACTGAAGAGCAGCAGCTCTCTAGGCGTGTCTGGTTCCGCTCTTCCAGCTGCTGCTCATCATGTCTCTTGCCAACATCTGCTGCCGTTTTTATGCCACCTTCTCTGGTTGATTCTGTGCCTACTATTTCACACTGCTGACTTTTACTCTTTCCTTAAATGTAGAGAATGTGGCTGATGTCTCTGTGATGCGTAGACAAATTTTATTAGTTAGGGTAGGCTTGCGTGTGTGGATAAATAGATCCAAATTATGTAAGCATTCAAATACAATGGAGTTTATGTCTCCCTCGTGCAGCAGGCCAAGGTCTTGGTCCATGGGCATCTCTCTTCCACACGCTGATTCAGGAACTCATGTCCCTTCCCTCTTGAAGCTGTACCAGTTCCTAGGGCCTCCTTCTCATCAGCATCCACCCAGTGAAAGGAGAAAAAGAGTATGAAGTAGTTGAACCTGCTTCCTAAAAATATAAACCTGGGAGTGGCACGTGTTTCTGTTCACATTTATCGACTAGAAATTAGTTACAGGGTCACACCCAACTTCAAGAGTGGCTGGGAAATGTGGCTTCTACAGTTCTTTTGTGCATAAAGGACCTCTGGGAGGATGCCCAAGGATAGTGGTTACCAATGGCAAGAGATGGGAAGTGGGCAGATGCATGGCAAAGATGGGTGGGAAATTTTTACTGAATTCTTTTACATTTATATTTTTGCATTTTGAAGCACATGATTATAACACCTATTCAAAATACAATAATAAAAAAGGAAAATATACATTAACAATCAAGGAACACCAGATATTTGAGTAAACTTCCAACCTGAAAGACAAACAACCAGAAAAGGAAATTTGGCATCAATAGAGACAATGCAGGGAGCAAAAGATTAAAACTTTATAATAATAATGAGCTCAGAGAGGTAAGAAAAGATGCTGCATCTAGGAGATAACTACAGTCTATTCTTAAAAAGGAACATTCAGAGAGCAAGAATGAACTTTTGGAATTGAGAGCAGAAAATAGAAATTCAGTATAAGGATTGAAAGTTAAATTTGAAAGAATTCTCAAAGTTTGACCAAAATGCTCAGAAGGAAAGTAGAAAATAAAGATTTGAGAAGATTCTATGGAATTTCAGCGTTCAATCAAGAGATGTTGTAGGAAGAGAGAAAGGGAAAGTAGAAGGAAGACAGTATCAAGGGATTCAAAGTAAATTATTGGACAAACTGACTTGGGAAAGGGTGACAAGAGACTATTGCTCTTTCTTATGAGCTTTGTCAAAGTCACATAAAAATTATGTACATGTATTATTTTTATAAAAATAAATTATAAAGTTAAAAAGTATAATGAATAATTGGGCCAGGTCAGGCAGAACAGCTTGCAAAGTAAATAAATAAGGAAAATGATACTGCTGCAAATATTATCACAAGTGCTTGGTAAGTGGGTGGTAAACAGTCGTTTGGTGGAATTTTTTAATATAAATTTCCCTCTTATTAAATCTGTCTCATTAAATATGTAACAAACCCACTGTCAGCAGAAGTGTCCTGATCTGTAGTTTGGAATAAAGAGCTACTGTGTGTGCGTATTAGTCCCTCAGTCATGTCCGACTCTTTGAGATCTGAGAGAATCTTGCCTGGAGAATCCCCTGGGCTGTAGCCTGCCAGGCTCCTCTGTCCATGGGATTCTCCAGGCAAGAATACTGTAGTGGGTTGCCATTTCCTCCTCTAGGGGATCTTCCCAACCCTGAGCTTGAACTCGGATCTCTTGAGCCTCCTGCAATGGCAGGTGGATTCTTTACCACTGCACCCCTTGGGAAGCCCTTACTATGTCTATACTAGAAGGAAAAAGAATGAAAGGGGAACCTAGAAGAAAAAGGTAAACTGTATCTGTCAAATATTCCACAAGGGAGAATCTTCCTGTACCTGAATGCTGATCCAAACACGACTGACTTGGGTAGTGAGGAGGCAGGTAGGAAAATCTAGCTCTTTCTCAGGTGTTGCTAGAGTGACTTCAAGTGACGGAGCAGTGTGAGAGTATCGATCCTGTCACCTTCCTGATGCATTCAGAGTCGCTTCTAAGTCAAATGACTCACCTGGGAAATAGTTCAAGTTCAGTGATCTGGAAGTATGGTTCTCTGGAGATGAGCTGTACTGTTCTTTAGAGTGAGTTTCCTATTTCTCGAGTTGAATTTCCCCAAGGGAACTAAGCATTATTCAAAATGGAAAGATAAATCACCTCTGTTGTTGTGGTAACAGCATGAAAAAACTAAAGGGGTTGGGGAAGAATTGGAAAGATAGCGGAGTTTTTTTTTTTTTTTTCCCACAAAGATTAAGAATCTTTCTCCAAAATCTACTTCACTGCGCTAGTGTCTCAAAATCAGGTCTTCACGTTTCAGAGGAAACCTGATCTGGCCTCGAATCAGGAGACTAATTTCTCAGTTTAGCTCATTATCCAGTTAGTTCTGGTCCAAGTTTCAAATGGATTTATTCTGGAAGTTTCATACCAAGGTGACCAGCCCTCCTAGGGTCCGTTTCATAGAGACGAGGCAGGACGATACCTTATAAATACTACAGGTCAATGGCAGGAGGAAATTAAATCAGTTCTTTATTTTTTCCTTTCAGACAGAAGTCCAATGTAGCTCTTAACAGGCTGTCAATAATGGGAATATAACTGCCACTGCCTGGGTTCACGTCCATAAATGCTAATAAAGATTGCAAGAGCTACCAGCAGCAACGTGGCTCCAATTTTACAACCAGGCCATCACTGAAATTTCCGTGAACTCTTTTGATGGATTGAAATAAAGACCTAGGTGAGAAGACAGAAAATGGCTTTTCCCTTGAAAGACCTTATTAGGGGTCAAGTGGTGAAGAAATCAAAATCCTCTGGCTGGAGCCAACAGAATCCTTTACAAACATCATGCAGCAGGAAGACAGGAAAGAATAAAAATGAACTCTTGGCTATGTGTAATTAATTTACCTACTGATTAGGAACACAATTGCCGAAGCATTTCCATGGTTATTTACCACCTGAGAGTGGTTGCTGAGGCACAGCACCATCTAGATGTCTGAAATGCTGTCTCATACAGGGAAAAATACTGGCTAAGTTCCTCAGGTGCAAGGGAAAGTGAGTGTTCTAGAAAAGCTATTGAAAGAACATTGTGGTTTTTTTAGGGTTAAGATGGTATAAAGACCTCTCCAGTTCTCCTGAGAAGTTAGCACGGCTAACACTTCTGAGGTCTCATTACACGTTTTCCTGTTTCCCTATCTAGAGTCTACATCTTATGGCTGAAATTTTCAGCACTGAGGAGGCGCAGAAAGGAACAATATTTCCTAGACTAAGAATGAAGAGTGTGGAGGCAAGGCACAGAGAAAAGAGCAGTGTGTGGAAATTAGTGAGATTTCGATCTCCTTCAGCCCCAATTCAGGAGAAAGGCTCAGGGTCTGCTTTTGCTTTTTTTTTTTTTTTTGGTTTTAGCTGGAAGGTTAATTGTGGCCCCTGAATCTTGGTTAGGGACCATTTTTAACCTGAGCTAATGTAACTACCGCATCTTTTTCTACCCTCTCTTCCCCAAGTCCTGATCTCCATTACATAATCTATTGCTTTTCTCACATGCCCTATGATGAAATTTTTAAGAACTTTTCATTGAAATCCATATACAGAAAAGGGGTAAAAATAAGGATTATCACAAAGTGAATACTCCTATGTAACATTATGGGTGTTAGGAAATGGAACATTGCCAGTACTCTTGTTCTATCCCTGTCTACCCTTGCTTCTTCCCAAAGGTACCACCATCACCTTTAAGTACCACGAACCATGATTGCCTGATATTATGCATGATATGAATATAGAATAAAGTATGGGTTATGTTAACTCTAATATCTTTTGCTCAAAATTAAGTTTGGTGAGATTCATTCAAGTAACATTAAGAAGCTATAGTTGGTTTACTTTTATTTTTTTTTAAATTTTATTTTATTTTTAAACTTTACATAATTGTATTAGTTTTGCCAAATATCAAAATGAATCCGCCACAGGTATACATGTGTTCCCCATCCTGAACCCTCCTCCCTCCTCCCTCCCCATACCATCCCTCTGGGTAGTCTCAGTGCACCAGCCCCAAGCATCCAGTATCGTGCATCGAACCTGGACTGGCAACTCGTTTCTTACATGATATTTTACATGTCTCAATGTCATTCTCCCAAATCTTCCCACCCTCTCCCTCTCCCACAGAGTCCATAAGACTGTTCTATACATCAGTGTCTCTTTTGCTGTCTCATACACGGGTTATTGTTACCATCTTTCTAAATTCCATATATATGCATTAGTATACTGTATTGATGTTTTTCCTTCTGGCTTACTTCACTCTGTATAATAGGCTCCAGTTTCGTCCACCTCATTAGACCTGATTCAAATGTATTCTTTTTAATGGCTGAGTAATACTCCATTGTGTATATGTACCACAGCTTTCTTATCCATTCATCTGCTGATGAACATCTAGGTTGCTTCCATGTCCTGGCTATTATAAACAGTGCTGCGATGAACATTGGGGTACACGTGTCTCTTTCCCTTCTGGTTTCCTCAGTGTGTATGCCCAGCAGTGAGATTGCTGGATCATAAGGCAGTTCTATTTCCAGCTTTTTAAGGAATCTCCACACTGTTCTCCATAGTGGCTGTACTAGTTTGCATTCCCACCAACAGTGTAAGAAGGTTCCCTTTTCTCCACACCCTCTCCAGCATTTATTATTTGTAGACTTTTGGATTGCAGCCATTCTGACTGGTGTGAAATGGTACCTCATAATGGTTTTGATTTGCATTTCTCTGATAATGAGTGATGTTGAGCATCTTTTCATGTGTTTGTTAGCCATTTGTATGTCTTCTTTGGAGAAATGTCTATTTAGTTCTTTGGCCCATTTTTTGATTGGGTCATTTATTTTTCTGGAGTTGAGCTGTAGGAGTTGCTTGTATATTTTTGAGATTAGTTGTTTGCCAGTTGCTTCATTTGCTATTATTTTCTCCCATTCTGAAGGCTGTCTTTTCAACCTTGCTAATAGTTTCCTTTGATGTGCAGAAGCTTTTAAGTTTAATTAGGTCCAATTTGTTTATTTTTGCTTTTATTTCCAATATTCTGGGAGGTGGGTCATAGAGGATCCTGCTGTGATGTATGTCAGAGAGTGTTTTGCCTATGTTCTCCATGAAAAGTACAACTTTCCAAAACTCAACCAGGAAGAAATAGAAAATCTTAACAGACCCATCACAAGCATGGAAATTGAAACTGTAATAAAAAATCTTCCAGCAAACAAAAGCCCAGGTCCAGATGGCTTCACAGCTGAATTCTACCAAAAATTTAGAGAGGAGCTAACACCTATCCTGCTCAAACTCTTCCAAAAAATTGCAGAGGAAGGTAAACTTCCAAACTTATTCTATGAGGCCACCATAACCCTAATACCAAAACCTGACAAAGATCCCACAAAAAAAGAAAACTACAGGCCAATGTCACTGATGAACATAGATGCAAAAATCCTTAACAAAATTCTAGCAATCAGAATCCAACAACACATTAAAAAGATCATACACCATGACCAAGTGGGCTTTATCCCAGGGATGCAAGGATTCTTCAATATCTGCAGATCAATCAATGTAATACACCACATTAACAAATTGAAAAATAAAAACCATATGATTATCTCAATAGATGCAGAGAAAGCCTTTGACAAAATTCAACATCCATTTATGATAAAAACTCTCCAGAAAGCAGGAATAGAAGGAACATACCTCAACATAATAAAAGCTATATATGACAAACCCACAGCAAACATTATCCTCAATGGTGAAAAATTGAAAGCATTTCCTCTAAAGTCAGGAACAAGACAAGGGTGCCCACTTTCACCATTACTATTCAACATAGTTTTGGAAGTTTTGGCCACAGCAATCAGAGCAGAAAAAGAAATAAAAGGAATCCAAATCGGAAAAGAAGAAGTAAAACTCTCACTATTTGCAGATGACATGATCCTCTACATAGAAACCCTAAAGACTCCACCAGAAAATTACTAGAAATAATCAATGACTATAGTAAAGTTGCAGGATATAAAATCAACACACAGAAATCCCTTGCATTCCTATACACTAATAACGAGAAAACAGAAAGAGAAATTAAGGAAACAATTCCATTCACCATTGCAACGGAAAGAATAAAATACTTAGGAATATATCTACCTAAAGAAACTAAAGACCTATATATAGAAAACTATAAAACACTGGTGAAAGAAATCAAAGAGGACACTAATAGATGGAGAAATATACCATGTTCATGGATTGGAAGAATCAATATAGTGAAAATGAGTATACTACCCAAAGCAATTTATAGATTCAACGCAATCCCTATCAAGCTACCAACAGTATTCTTCACAGAGCTAGAACAAATAATTTCACAATTTGTATGGAAATACAAAAAAACCTCAAATAGCCAAAGCGATCTTGAGAAAGAAGAATGGAACTGGAGGAATCAACCTACCTGACTTCAGGCTCTATTACAAAGCCACAGTTATCAAGACAGTATGGTACTGGCACAAAGACAGAAATATAGATCAATGGAACAAAATAGAAAGCCCAGAGATAAATCCACGCACATATGGACACCTTATCTTTGACAAAGGAAGCAAGAATATACAATGGATTAAAGACAATCTCTTTAACAAGTGGTGCTGGGAAATCTGGTCAACCACTTGTAAAAGAATGAAACTAGAACACTTTCTAATACCATACACAAAAATAAACTCAAAATGGATTAAAGATCTAAACGTAAGACCAGAAACTACAAAACTCCTAGAGGAGAACATAGGTTTACTTTTATTGACACATCATATTTTATTATATGGGTGTGCCACAATTTACTTAGCCATGCTGCTGTTGATGGACATGCCTTTTCCCCCTTCTTTTTAAAGTCTTCATCTTATATGAATCATGCTGCGTCTTTAGCTGGGTTATCCCAGCAGTAAACCTTAAGACTAGATTTGGGTTCAAATAGTTGATTTGAGAGTTGATAGGGAAATGGAGAAATAAGACATACACAGGAACGAATCCAAAACAAGAGGCATGCCTGAGCGCCACGGGTCTCATTCTCCCTGGGGTCTTTACAGAATGGGTGTTGGGACAGAATACCAAAGCTACTCACTAGCTGGGATGGGACAGCTCTCGTTTAATAGCTGCCCCAGGCCCCTTCAGCTTCTCTAGGTACAGGCAGAGCATGGCTCTGTGGCCAGAGAGAGCCCCCTGGCAGAGGGTCACAGATGCTTCTATTAGGAAGCCCTTGATATGTATGAGAACAGTGAGTGCTGAGGGAATTTGGGGGAGGTGCCGAGAGCATCTCCTGCGTGATGCTATGACCTTTCCGATACATGTGTGCACTTCTGATGTGTGTATGTGTGTACAAGTGTACATATGCACATGTTGACAGTAGTAAAACTACTATGCATGTGAGTTCCAGTTGCTCTACTTCCTGAATGTTGCTGCTTTTGAATTTTAGCAGTTCTGATGGAAATGCAGTGACATCTCAAATGTTGTGCCATCAGCCTACCAGTTCTTCCTCTGTGTTGGTACAGTGTCCTGTACATTTAATATTAAGAAAATCAAGTACATCTTGGAAAAGTTTCCACTGTATGACCATCTCTTCACTAGGTCCTAAGCCTCTCATTCATCTTTGCTCTCTCATCATCCAAGGCAATGCTGGGCACGCCGTATGCATTCACTGACTGTTTCCTAAATTGATGATTAGACTTATTAGGTCAAATAGCATCATTCTAGGAACTTCAAACACACGCCAGTGAGTCATACCAGAGACCGATTAAACATCAGTCTTAGGAAATGGGCCTGCACTTGTATTTTGATAGTTTCAGTTCAGTTCAGTTCAGTCACTCAGTCATGTCTGACTCTTTGCGACCCCATGAAGCACGGCATGCCAGGCCTCCCTGTCCATCACCAACTCCTGGAGTCTACCAGTTTACTGTATTATTATATAGCCATGGTTAACAGCCAGTGGTTCTCAGCCACGGAGAAGGCAATGGCACCCCACTCTAGTATTCTTGCCTGGAAAATCCCAGGAGTGATATTTCCCCCAGAAAATATTTGACAATGTCTGGAGATATTTTGGTTGTTATGACTCAGGCTGGGGGCTACTACTGGCATTTAGTGGAGAGAGGCCTGGGGTGCTGCTAACCAGTCCACAAGGTACTGATCAGAAACTCACAACAAATAATTTCCCAGCCCTCAATTTCATCAGTGCCAAGACTGAGAAATCCTGGTCTAAGGTAATACTTGTTTGGAGTTTTAGAAATAGTTTAATAATCTCAAACCTCTTTAAAAATTGAAAACATCCATTCCAGAGAAATTCTTTATTGGTGTTGTAAAATGGATGTTATAATTATCTAGTCCTTTTCCTTCCTCCAGTCATTTCCAGCTTACAAAGTCCTTTCGGTGTTCTCCTTCAAAGTCCTTTCCTTTTCACATTCGTCAACAGCTTTACTGCCCCCGGTCCCCTCTCCACAGCCTCTCACCTCTACCACAGACCCTATTTCATACAGATCTCTGTGATTTTCTTTTATCCATTTTGGAAAAAGCAGCCAGCCTGGCTGGGTGTCTCCTGGCTGTCAATCACCTTGTAGGAGAGCAGCAGTCTCTTGTGTGTCACAGGGGTGGGTGTCAGGGACCCTTTTAGAGCAGATCACAGCAAGAAGAGCTGTCGGGGGGCAGGCAGTGGGGTCTCTGTGGGAATTTTCTTCCTTTTTAATGTGACATCTCCGGCACAAATCTGAGCACCCAAGAACACTGTGACTTTGCAACACTCACCAGAGGTGTTCAATTTTATGAAAAGAAATTGTGAATTCTGAGGATAAATTTAATCTGTCCTCATGCTTTTAAAGGTGACTCCCTCACATGAATTGAATAATTTAATCGCATAGATTAAAAAAATGCTTCCCCAAACCAAAGTTGGATACAAGCACATGTCCATGACTTTGTTAAAAAAAAAATTAAAAAAAGAAGGCATCTGTTTCCCATTGTCCTGCCCTTCAGTCACTTGGCCTGCTGGGCTCCAATTCTAAATGCTGCACAAGAGTGAAATGTGAAGTTGAAAACTGAGAAAATCCCTTTCAGAGAGGTGATAGTAAGTCAGCAGTAAAAACTGTTAAAAAAAGAAAACTTATTTAAAAAATAGTAGCAGAGCTAATATTCTGAAGAACATAATCACGGTTGCAAGAATACTTGATAAAATGAGTTTCCCTTTTTAAGCAAACAGTATAATGTTTCATATAAAAAGCCAAACAGCAGAAATTTTATTCAGCATTCATGGATGAACACCCACAGATAGGCAGGGCAGCTTAGCATGCGGTAACTGCGGTTTCTATGAGGGAAGCAAATTAATTTCTAGTCTCCTGCCTTATGCATGCCTGGACATGCATTTGACACTCTGTGTGGTATGGTGCAAAGAGAATACAGGGGAAATAAATTGCTTCTCCTCCCAGTATGTGGGTCTTTTGTTACATTGTCATGTTTTTCCTAAATGACTGTAGCCTAGCAGGTCTTCACTGAGAGGGACTGCATCAATGAACTCCTGTATGTTGAGTGACCTTGTCAGGCCATCAGGCACTTTCACACACTGTTAAAAATTCCAAACCTGCAACTTCCCAAAAGGATTTCTGTTCCGCTGGAAATAATTAAGGTGACAAAATTGAAAGTAATTGCTTTACATTTTCACCCCAATTTGTGCATAAAATCTATTTTGAATTATTCTAAAAATAAAAGAGCAAAGGGTATCATAAATCTAGTTATTTTGTTCCTTCTTAGAAAATATTCCTAGAAATTGATCAACCTCAGGAATCATTTTAAATCAGATGAGTCTTCCGTTCTTCCTCCAATTGTGTTAAATTAACTTACTGATAGAACTCTAACATAGCCCTTATATAATTATATAGTGTATTAGTATGTAATTATCAGTTATACAGGGCTTCCCAGGTGGCACAGAGGTAAAGAATCTGCCTGCCAATGCAAGAGATGCAAGAGATGTGGGTTCAATCCCTGGATCAGGAAGATCCCCCAGAGAAGGAAACGGCAACCCACTCCAGTATTCTTGCCTGGAAAACTCCATGGACAGAGGAGTCTGGTGGGCTACAGTCCATGGGGTCGCAAAGAGTTGGACACAACTGAGCACACACATACATGTCAATTATATAAGTAGACAATATATACTGACATAGTATCTATAATGTATATAACATTATATATACTTATATAATACATAATCATTATACTTCAGAGCTGTTAGGATTCTATCACCAAGTTAATTTTATCTATTATAAAGTCCTATATATATATCATTTTCTTGCATAAATTCCCTCATTTCCCAGATGGTACTTTTACTGCAAACCCAGAGGATTGGGCATTATTAACATCTAGGACTTTACCCAAAGTCATCCTTGAAATCAGTGAGAACATGGTCTTATTTGCTGATAGCATCTGAGCAAGTGTGTCATAATGAAGGTGGCACAAATTGTTCTTGGGACTCATCTACTTCCTTTTTATCTTCTTTTTTTTCTCAGCATGTTTTCTTGTTCCCAGTACCCCAGCTTCCCACATAGCCCTAGGCAAAAGTAATTCCCATCAAAGTACTAGATTCTGTTTAGGTTACTCCTTTCAGGGCTGTTCATAGTGAAAGAGATCATACTTAGAGGACAGTGTGAAAGGTCATCAGGGACACATTATTGATGATGGAATGTGATATCTCAGTAGAGAAAGAATTTGGGGCAAAGAAGGTTTGTCCAGCTTTCCTAAAACAATACCTTTCATGTTTTGGCCTCTGCCCTAAGAAAGAGGGATTTCTGCTCCTTAACTTTACCTCTTTTTCCATCTTATCTTTCTCCCCCACAGAAGACAATCTGTGGATGTGATTGGCACAGTCTGACGTTCATGGATCATTTTTCCCTAACTGTCAGAATCACAGTGATTAAGAAAGACAGGTAGGTACTCTTCTACCTCCCACGGCCAACTGATGGAGGCACCAACCTCTCAGGGCTGACCTGGACCATCGTCATGCCCACGTTTGCACCGCTAGTCTGCAGAGTATGCAGACATGCTGACATTTGTCTAGTAGCTCTGATCTTCCTCCAGGCTCTCTGTTCCTCCTGCCTGGAAGATGGGGGGAATAAAGTCCTGATATTCACTTCTCATGTTTGGATTTGTAGGCTTAGAATCTGCTCTAAAGATTCAGCTGTTTAGAGGGAGGAAACCAAAGCTTTTTTTCTGCTTCTGGCCTTTGCCTTATATCCTACCTGTAATATCATAGCAGTATTGTAGGGAGAGGATGGTGGGAAGGAAACCAAGCCCTTGCTCATTTTTTTTAAACAAATATTGAAATTTGTTTCCTCTCGGCTATTGATCCGTATGTGCTAAAACCCAGGAGGAGAAAAAGGAGAATAGGGATTTGGCACTGTTAACGACCTATTTCAGGGAAGAGTAAAAAGGGAGGAATGAGTCTCAGTTGTTGGAAAAATGGTTTAATGGCAGCATTCAAATAGCTAATGTTTGTTTTCTTTCAAATTGTAGTTATGGGGCACATGCATTTGTATTAGAAGTAAAAGGACAGGGAAAAATTATAGAAAAAGCTGAGAGGATGGGAGGGGAGGAGTGAATACTGGCTGGTCCAACTTTTTCCTGAAACTGAATAGTGAGGACTGCTCTTACCCTAACTCTGGTTCTCATTACAATATGTATATATGAACAGCACCTCATGTGATATCTGGCGCACAGGGAGTGCTAGCAATACCAAACTGTTATTATTACAATGGATTATTGTAATAGCCTCCTAGGTGACTTTCTGTATCCAATCTCTCTCCTCTCCCTGCCCCCCTTTATTTTACTGGTTCACACTCCTATTATATAGCCTGGTGGTTCAGTGGTAAAGAATCTGCCTGCCATTGTAGGAGATGTGGGTTCAACCTTTGGGTCAGGAAGATCCCCAGGAGAAGGGAATGGCTACCCACTCCAGTATTCTTGCCTGGGAAATCTCATGGACAAAGCAGCCTGGCAGGCTACAGTCCATGGGGTCTCAAAAGAACTGGACACGACTTAGCAACTCAACAACAACAATATATAGCATACTCCTATCTATTCCATCTATCTATACAACCTTAATATTCTGAAGCCACCTACAGTATGTGGAAGCTAGGTAATTGCTTTGAAGTTTGTTCCTAACTGTACAGGGTTTAGTTCTTAGAGCATCTAATTTGTGAATCTATTTTGAGAATCATCCAGAGATTGATGTGGTATACAGCCTTTCCCCAAGATTTGGACTTCCAAACTTAATTTCATTTACTTCATTGAAGGACGCCTAACGTCTTGTGTATTGGTGATCCTTGGGACTATCCCCTCCAGAATAAAGGATCATGCTAAACTCCACAGTCCTGCAAAACCCAGCCCATCTCACTGTTTGTATCTTTCACTTTCTCCCTTCACAATGCACAAGAAATGCCAACAATCCTCTTCCACTTTGCCATGATGCAGCCTGCGCTTTTCCACCTGCAGCTCAACTCTCCCCTTCCCTGTGCTCCGTATGCCCTCTCTTTCTTGTAAATACCTGTGAAATTGCTCACATGGAATTGCTGCCCATTGCTGAATCTCAGTTGAAAGTGTAATTCCTCTCTGAGCCTACGTATAACATTCCTTTTCTTCGGCATTCATCGTCTTTATCTTAGTATAGATCGTCTTTGTCTCTCTTTTCCATTACTATCCTTGTTTTGAGCTCCTCAGTGGCAGAAGCCAAACTTTATTATCTTTCAGAGATTGTAACCTGGGATCCATAGGCTAAGATCAGCCTGAGAAATAGTTTTATTTGTTCTTTACTGCATTTGTAAAAGTGTTAGTTGCTCAGTCATGTCTGCTCTTTGCGACCCCATGGACTGTAGTTCTCCAGACTCCTCTGACCATGGAATTCTCCAGGGAAGAATACTGGAGTGGGTTGCCATTCCATTCTCCAGGAGATCTTCCTGACCCAGGGATCAAACCCAGGTCTCCTGCATTGAGGACAGATCTTCATTGTCTGAGCCACCAGAGTATTTGTAAAACACTTCAATTAGCTTTGTTAAAATACTGAGAGAAAAGTTTAGATTTATTTTCATCTCTTGAATCACAGAAAGACCAGATAACCCTGGGCCTTTATTGAAAAACAGCCATGGCTGATGGGAGTTGCAGTTCAAATACATACCTGGTGAGGTATTTGAACTTCCACCCCTCAAATAATGCCTGATACAGAATAGGTCCTTGAAAAACAGTTTTTTTAGGCCAGGTGTAACTACCTCAACAAATACCAAGGGAGATGGAAAAATAATCCTACTATTTAGGAAGAAAATTTGAGATTTCAAAATTTGATTTTCTTTTCAAAATGAGGAGAGAGGAAGTAACCAAATGAAGTATTTTGGTGGAGAATGCAAGTAAACAATGATGCCTGACCATGAATGAACTCTCTTCTGGGGTTCCAGCACCCGTGTGTATACCTGTAGCAGAGAGTGATTCATTGTTAATAAATTGTTTGTTTGCTCTGGGACCCCAGTCTAGACTGAGAGCCCCATGAGACCTGGAACTATGTCACGCATTGATTTTCACTGGAGCCTGCTTGCCTGCCAACATTGGAATCTGGGTTTCATCACTCACTGGTTACTAACTCGTGTTTCAGTGACCCGAAGAATTCCTGGGACCGTTACACTGACAGTGCTTGGTGTTGTGTATAGCGTACTGAAAGGTTCTATCACTCTGATGATTAGAGCATCTCTTCTCTGGTACGGAGTTGAAAAATGGTTGTTAAATTAACAAATGAATGAATGAGAGAGTGAATCAGTGTCTACCATTGTACAGCCACTATGTTGACAGCCAGCTGGTTCTCTGAGTCTTCATTAAATGGCTTAGGTCTATTCCAATAATCATTACAGGAACCACAGCTAATCTACGAACCATAGTTCTTTAGATTCCAGACTTCACTGACTTAAATTAGACTTAAACTGCCTAAGTGTTTAGAACATAATATATTTATTTATAGCTAAGAAAACTTTCCTCTTCATTCGGCCTGTTACCATGGAGTATATTATCTGTAATATTGTCTTTGTTTCCAATTTTGCAAATTGCTTATGAATTAACTGCATCCCACCACACTCTAAACCTTGCCTGAGTACCTGTTACATTTGGAGGTCAACACAAACACACACACACACACACACACACAAAGCTAGAGGTAGTGAAGAAATGTTGGGCCTTTTCTTCAGGGTATAATTTTGGCTATGGAACTGAGGAAGAAAAACCTATGACTTTGTCTCTCTGCACTTCTAGGGATTTCTTGCCAGAAGATGGGCAATGGAGGGATGCTGAAGGGGGAAGAGCCTGGAAGTGTGGAAGCAATTTTGCTTCGCAAAGTTTGTTCTGGTTTTGCTTTCCTATCCCTGTCCTTTTCTTTTGGAGAACCTATAACATGTTTGATAGCAAGGATTTTGTCTTATTAATTGTTACAACCTTAGTAGCTAGCATTTACCAATTTTGTGCTGGAGGAATGGATAAAGGAACTAGAAGAAGAAAGAAAGAATGAATAATACAAGGCAGAAAGCAAGGGACCTCCCCAAGCATCAGATGATAAATTGATAAAATTCTTATAAATATATATGGTATAGTATATATTATTATAGTTTATTATTGGCAGTGGTTTAATCACTAAGTTGTGTCCAACTCTTGCGACCCCATGGACTGTAGTCTGCCAGGTTCCTCTGTCCATAGGATTTCCGAGGCAGGGATACAGGAATGGGTTGCCATTTCCTTCTCCAGAGAATCTTCTCAAACCAGGGATTGAGCCTGGCCTCCTGCACTGCAGGAAGATTTTTTTACCAACTGAGCCACCAGGGAAGCCCATCATATATCATTATGATGCT
Source organism: Bos taurus (assembly GCF_002263795.3). Taxonomy (NCBI): domain Eukaryota; kingdom Metazoa; phylum Chordata; class Mammalia; order Artiodactyla; family Bovidae; genus Bos; species Bos taurus. Next base: position 33,669,226 of record NC_037331.1, read on the forward strand.
GTAAATATGGTCATAACACTCTGAAGAAACCTGATATATTTAGGGTTAATACTTCAAAGCTCTCATCTGAATACTAAAAAATGTTTGCAAGTTAAGTAGATTATCTGCTTCTGTAAGGTACTTAATACATACTACCTAATGAGTTAATTTGGATTTAAGATTTTAATGAATTTCTGTTATCTATTTTAGAATAATGACTTTGAGATAAAGTAATTCTTCCTCGCCTCTCCATGCAAGCCCCAGGGCTGAGACCCTGGTGGAAATCAGAGAGCACCTTTTGCATGCTAGGTTGCTTCAGTGTGGGTCCGACTGTGTGACCCTATGGATCACGCGACCCTATGGATTACAGCCCTCCAGGCTCCTCTGTCCATGGGATTCTCCAGGCAAGAATACTGGAGTGGGTTGCCATTTCCTTCTCCAGGGCATCTTCCTGACCCAGGGACCAAACCTGTGTCTCTTACGTCTACCTGCACAGGCAGACAGGTTCTTCACCACACCCGCCATGCCCTAAATGCAGGTCTGGTCTACTCTCAGCAGGACAAGCCACACTCAGAGCTGTGTCTAGGCATTGGCATTGGATGTTTGAATTTTGAGTATCCAGGTTTTCTCCCCACAACACTTATACGCTTTCCATGGCTATGAGCCAGAAACATTCACCACATCAAAACTTGCCCCCAAGGGTGTGATTATTGGTTATAGAGACTGGTGTATAAATTTAAAATCACTGCAAGAGTTGGATCCTTGGTTCATTTTGTAAAAGTCTGCAATCTTAATGGGATTGAATATGATCATCTGGGAACAGGTAATTTTGGAAGGGTGGGAAGAATATATTCAAGGATGGTGGGGAGTCTTTGTCATTCTCCTAGAACTTGGCAGATCCTATTTTATTTTGACTTCAAAGCACCTTCTGTGGAGCGTGGAGTGGGAAGGGATTTGTGTGTGTGTGTGTGTTTTGTTGTTTGCGTGTGTTGTTTTTAAATCTATTTTGTTTTTGACTATTTTCATTGTGGCAAGTGCTTTCCACTCAGAACTAATGACAGACAGCTTTGGAAGGAGGCAGCGATGATGTGTGATTTTGGCATTCATGAGATAGAACACGGTACATCTTGGATCAAATGGCTCTGAGTAATTGCACTGCAGAAATTGCATTTTGGAGGAGAGTTCATTTTTTGGTTGCTGATCCTAGCCATTGTGATATGTTTGTGCCCCCAGGCCTGCTGGGCAGCCTGGTATTAACTTCAACTCAGCCCCTACATCTCTGATTGCTGTTGCTACAGTTGTCAGCTTTCAATACTTTTCTTCAAACAGGTTCCAAATTGTCCTTGGAGCATTTCTGTGGTTGGCTTTAGGGTGTATGATTGTCCTTAAATGTACTATATGGTAACTCATTTGAAGCAAAAGCAATAAGCAAGAACATTATTAAGGTAGCAATTGGAATGAATGTAAAATCCTTTCTTCTTTCAAAGCCTCTCTTAATAATGTATGATTTAAGAGAGAAGAAATTTGCAAAAATTTTGTTGCGGGGATAAAGGGGAAAGATGAAAAGCTATTTTCCCCTTAGATTTACTGCTTCCCACACATGCATAAAGACATACAAACAATGACAGCTATTGCTTTCTTTTTTATTTTCATCCAATGTGTTCAGCAAATGGCATCAAGTGTCTCTGGCTGTGATAACTTCCATGGAAAGTGAAGTCTTCTTTCTAGTGAGTAGTTGAAGCTGGTGGAGCAGACTTGGCTGGGATATATCTTACAGGTAGATATGTCTTACAACGATGAACTTGGAGACAGATTTTTGGGGGTGACTGCGATGGCTGAGAGATACCTTACAGCTTCTTTGCCCAGTTCCCATCAGAGCTTTGGTCAACGAGATGAGAGATTTGGTGCCCAGAAGAGAAGCTTATGGTCCAAAGTGTACATGTGCATGTCCTGGAAGCTGATCCACATCATGTAGCATTGCTGGATCAGAACTTCTTTTTTAATTGTATTAGATGGAGATGGTTGTCGTATCTGACACTTGTTGCTGCATGGACTGTGGCCTGCCAGGGTCCTCTGTCCATGGGATTTCCCAGGCAAGGATACTGGAGTGGGTTGCCAATTGTATTTAGTTTCTGGAATTTTAGGTGCTGCTGGGAAGTGAGTAAGGCTGCAGGTTTCTGCGACCATTGAGGCATTTGGCATTATATGTACCTTCTCTTACTGGAAAATGAATACCCTTTAGTACCTTCTCAAAAGTTCCTTCTTATAATCATCTAAGAGAGGAATTATAAGCTATATTTATGAATACTGCTACATATGCATCCACTTGAGTAGTGCTACTCTTGTGCTTTCCATACATCATCTCATTTAATTTAACCAAATCAAGTGGGTCCTTATTGAACATTTACATGTGAGAGAAGTGAATGTGAAAGAGGCTGGGTCATGAGACTAGTATGTGAACATCTCAGAACCAGGCCCTGGTCTGTATGACAACAGCACTTGTGTTCTGAACTGTGGTTTGTCCTTTCTTAGTATGAGTCTTGTCTCCCCAGCCTAATGTATATGTTTGTTCATGGTGCTTCCATAAATAGTAAGTGAGTTCATCTATCTTAGTGATTTTCACATACTGATTTAGTTGTCTTGAAGGCAGAAACCATGTCTTATTCATCTTTAATATTTAGCACAGTAAGAGGCACATAGTAAGCATTTCAATAATTGTTAGATGAGTGATTAGAAATGACAATCAGGGCTGGTCTTTTAGGCAAAGTAAGCAAACACCTTCACAATGTGATTTGAAAATTTCTGTAAGTGGGTAATTTTAGAAGGAATTAATTTTTTTTGGCTGTCACCAGGGGAAAGGAGTGGTCTAGACTAGAAGGAATACCCGCGTCTGCAATATGAGACAACACCTATGGAGACATGCTGTGTGTGTGTGTGTGTGTGAGTGTGTGTGTGTGTGTGTGTGTGTGTAGTGCATGGTCTACTTCAAGAGATCTAAATTCCCTTTCTGGCTCAAGGCTGCATACCAGATAGTTGCTCTGGCGGTATAAGTGTCTTCTGGACAGACTTAATGTTGTTGTTTTGAGTATCTCATTGATTAATAACTTTTGAGACCATATTTATGAGTTTTCATTGTGATCAATTAAAAAATTGCATCTTATTAATTAAAGTAAAGGGGGAGGTTGAGAAACTGTAGAAGGCTCTGAATTCTTTCCATCTTTCCTGATTCATGCACATTAATTTTTTGACTTCTAGTAGACTTCACTTTTACTTTTCACTTTCATGCAGGAGAAGGAAATGGCAACCCACTCTTGCCTAGAGAATCCCAGGGACAGGGAAGCCTGGTGGGCTGCCGTCTATGGGGTTGCACAGAGTTGGACCATGAGGCAGATTCCATTACTATACCAGATACTAAAGCAGTTCATAAAGACTATACTTATGGAATGGAAACAGTGAGAGACTTTATTTTTGGAGGCTCCAAAATCACTGCAGATGGTGACAGCAGCCATGAAATTAAAAGACACTTGCTCCTTGGAAGAAAAGCTATGACCAACCTAGACAGCATATTGGAGAAGGAAATGGCAACCCACTCCAGTATTCTTGCCTGGAGAATCCCAGGGGCAGAGGAGCCTGGTGGGCTGCCGTCTATGGGGTCCCACAGAGTTGGACACGACTGAAGTGACTTAGCAGCAGCAGCAGCAGACAGCATATTAAAAAGCAGAGACATTACTTTACCAACAAAGGTCTATCTAGTCAAAGCTCTGGTTTTTCCAGTAGTCATGTATGGATGTGAGAGCTGGACTGTGAAGAAGGCTGAGCGCCAAAGAATTGATGCTTTTGAACTGTGGTGTTGGAGAAGACTCCTGAGAGTCCCTTGGATAGCAAGGAAATCCAACCAGTCCATCCTAAAGGAAATCAGTCCTGAATATTCTTTGGAAGGACTGATGCTGAGGCTGAAACTCCAATAGTTTGGCCACCTGATGCGAAGAACCAACTTGTTGGAAAAGACCCTGATTCTGAGAAAGATTGAAGGCAGGAGGAGAAGGGGATGACAGAGGATGAGATGGTTGGATGGCATCACCAATGGGATGGACATGAGTTTGTGGACGTTCTGGGAGTTGGTGATGGACATGGAAGCCTGGCGTGTTGTAGTCCATGGGGTTGCAAAGAGTTGGACATGACTGAGTGACTGAACTGAACTGATACTTTTGGACATCCAGAGAAGGAGACTTTCCAGCCTAGTAAATGAATATGCAGGTTTAAGCTAAGCCCACCCCCCTGCCCTGACTTGGCCACCCCAATCATGCTGTGGCTGTAACAATCTTCCTAAAACCATATTTGTTAGGTTCCCTCTTGATTAAAACCTTCCAATGGGCTTATGCCTTCATGAAAAATACTTCAGATCCTCAACAGGATACTCTATGTCTTTGACAACGTGGTCCTTTTACTTCTCTATCAAATGCTTATGTCTTCCCTCACATCCTTCTTCCCAGTGTGTGTCCCCACCACTTCTGCCCCAGAAAATCCTTCGAAAGCTCTGTGCTCTGTGAGTACTTCCTATTCCCTGAGAGTTCCATGTTCTTGCCTTCGTTCCTTTGCACAAGCAATTTCCTTCACCTGACTCCTTTTTACTAATCTTTATGTCTGAAGACATGTTTTATTTTTCCTGACTCCCTCCCCCCACCGAATTAGGATATGCGAGACTCCTTTGTATTCCCATAGTATTTGATTCCGGAGAAGGCAATGGCACCCCACTCCAGTACTCTTGCCTGGAAAATCCCATGGATGGAGGAGCCTGGTAGGCTGCAGTCCATGGGGTTGCTAAGAGTTGGACACGACTGAGCGACTTCACTTTCACTTTTAACTTTCATGCATTGGAGAAGGAAATGGCAACCCACTCCAGTGCTCTTGCCTGGAGAATCCCAGGGACTGCAGAGCCTGGTGGGCTGCCATCTATGGGGTTGCACAGAGTTGGACACGACTAAAGTGACTTAGTAGTAGAAGTATTTGATTCTAACCTCAGTTGATTCATGTATTTGTCAAACATGTAGCAGATGCTAAAGCTAATCGTGTGACCAACATGACTACAATCCTTGCCTCCATGCAGATGACCCTAGTGGATTACAAACAAATAAACAAACATATACTGTAACTTCAAATTGTGATCAGTAAATGCTGTGACAAAAAGTCAAGCAAGGTAATGGTATAGAGAATGACAGGTAGTAATGGTTGGGAGGATTCTTCAGGGAAGTAATATCTGAGCTGAACTTAAAGACAAGAAGGAGTGAGACACTTGAGGCTCTGGAGGAAGAATATACTAGATTGAAGGAGCAGGAAATACAGTTTCTTAAGTTGGAACATGCTTAAAGTGCTCAATGGACAAGAAGAAAGCCAGTGTGGTTCATGTTTAGAGAATAAGAAGAAAGTGTAGTGCAAGATATGAATTTGGAGTGGCAAGCAGGGGACTGGATCCTACAGGGGCTTATGGGCTTTGGTAATGTATTTAGATTTTATTCTATCATCAATGAACAGTGTTCAGAGGATATTCTGACTAGATTTACATTTTGAAAAGCTCACTCTGGTTACTATGTGAAGAATGAACCCTAAGAGCATCAGAAGGGAGACAAGGAAAGTCATTTAGCTCCTGTTTCAGGGATCAAGAGATGAAGACGGATGAGTTGGAAGAGGAGTGCAGACAGTAAGAAGTGGTCAGATTTAGGAAGTATCTTTTGAAGCGGTGCTCAATAACTGAACATTAGGAATGAGAAAACAGAGTTAATCTTTGATTATAAAGTTTTATTTAAATAAGCAGATGATGGTACTATTGACTAAAATTGGTAAAGGATTGGTTTTGTGTGTGTGTGTGTGTGTGTGTTTTGGTGCAGGAAGGAGAGGTGAAAAATAAAGGTCTTTGAGTTGAATATGATAAACGAGATTTTTTTGCCTATGCAAAGAAGCCATTAAATATACAATTCTCTATGCCAGCAGAGAGGGCAGGGATGGAGAAAATTCACTTGTGAGTCATTACTACATGGATGATGTCCAATGTTAGGGACTAGAGGAGGTTAACTATATGGGAGGAATAGGAGGATGGAGTCTTTTTGTGTCCCACCATTGAGAGTTTGGACAGGGTGAGAAGAGGACGCCTTCCAAGGAGACTGAAAGAGAAGGGCTGCAGAGGGAAGGAGAAAAGATAAAGAGGGTATGGAATCCTGGATGTCATAGAAGAATCGTGTTGTGAAAAGTAATAGAAGCCAGAGAATCTTAAAAAAGAATGAATAAAAAAGTAAAAGACCAATTGTGTCCGGAGTGGGGTAGACTTAGTACACTATACTGTAGTCGCCTCTTCACTCATGTGTATTCTCCAGTAGATTCTAACTTCCTCAAAGGTAGATTAGGACACCTTTCTAGCCTTAATGTGTGGGTACAGGGCCTAACACCTGCTGGATGCTTATTAAATATTTACTGAGTGGATAAATGAACTCCAAAGCCTAACAAGATGACAGCTAAAGTGAGACTGCTACTGCCACTGCTAAGTCACTTCAGTTGTGTCCTACTCTGTGCGACCCCATAGACGGCAGCCCACCAGGCTCCCCCGTCCCTGGGATTCTCCAAGCAAGAACACTGGAGTGGGTTGCCATTTCCTTCTCCAATGCGTGAAAGTGAAAAGTGAAAATGAAGTTGCTCAGTCGTGTCTGACCCTCAGTGACCCCATGGACTGCAGCCTACCAGGCTCCTCCATCCATGGGATCTTCCAGGCAAGAGTACTGGAGTGAGGTGCCATTGCCTTCTCCGAAAGTGAGACTAGGCTCAGGAAATATGGGAAGTATTTGTCGTTCTTCACACTCACCTCCAGCCTAAGTTATACTTTAAATTTTCTATAAAAATTAACATAGAAGGCAATCAGATGCAGGCCCCTGAACAGCTCGTTGAATAAGATTCATTAAAAAATGATGGACAGTGTGACACAGTATGCCATACAGGAGGGAGTTGGGGAGACTGACTGAGCTATATTTTGAGTTAATTTTATATTCATAAATAAGATTGGAATTGTAGCCCTGGTTTGATTCACCTCATTGAAAGTGAAAAGGTAGAACTGCACATTTCCCCACAGGAAATCTAAAATCAAATATAGCATAGAGGGTAATGGTGTTTTTGCTTAATTTTCAATAACGTATAATTTTATAATTTAATTACAGTGCTAGGGAGATACATTAGAAGGGACACACAGAGCGTTTAGGGTTCCTTGGAGAAAGGTGTTCATAATTTTAAAATTATTGTGTTAATTATTAGATAATGAGGAAGCTTAAAGCTACATCTGATGTACACCGTGACAAGCTTAGTTTCTTCTGAGCTCTACCTAAATCCCCCATTTGGAGAGAAAGAATAAGATATGTTTTTCTTTTTGTTTCATTGTTACCATACCAGCTAGCTTTGTTGTTGTTGCTCCTTTGGGAATTTCTTCATCCTATTTCTAAATATCAGAGTACATCAGGGTTTAGTTCTGTGTCTTTTCCTTTTTCCTATACATTTTCCCACTAAGTCATCTTATCTGTTTCCTGTCAGTTTAAATACACGGATGATTCCCAACTTGGCTCTAATTCAGAAATGGCCTCTGAAATGCAGATGCTCAATACTACTGCTTGCCAGGCCCTGTATTCTTCAAGGGAGAGGCTGATGTCTGTTTCATCCATCAGTGTGTCAGAGTGAGTGCTTGACACTTAGTAAGCTTTAAGAAATGTTTGTGGAAAAGCAGTGTTAGCTCTGCGATGGGGAAGCACTATGCGTCCCTTGATTTGCACAGGTTATTATTGAAAGCTTCTGTCTTTGTTGGAGTGCCCAGTTCCCAAATCCTGCATCTTTTCCAACGCTCACTTCAAATGCTGCCTTATTCATAAGGCAGTGTATCCACCCAGGTATTAATAGAAGGGACTTAAATCCCAGGTGGTGCTGTGGTAAAGAACCCTCCTGCCAATGCAGGAGGTGTAGGAGACATGGTTCGATCCCTGCCTGAATCAGGAAGATCCCCTGGAGGAGGGCATGGCAACCCACTCCAGTATTGTTGCCTGGAGAATCCCATGAACAGAGGAGCCTGTTGGGCTGTAGTCCATAGGGTCACAAAGAGTCAGACACAACGGAAGTAACTTAGTATAAATCCCTTCTAGGTACTTGTGAAACTTTATCTGACATTCCTGTGATATTTAATCATGGATGAATTAATGCATGCAAAACAGAATCAAATAATTTCAATGCTGAACCTATTAGTGATGAAAACTCAAGTTTTTCTCACTGCCCCAGTCCAGAATCTTTTCAAGGCACTGAATCATTTAAACTTTTAAGTTTTGTTCTCTAACATAAATTGGCAGTAGATAGAGAATAAGAGTTGGTTTCTGTTTGTGAGGAGACTGGGTTACCTATGATGGGAGGGATGTTTTATCCTGAATTAGCCCAGGACAGTCCCAGTTTATGCACTCTGTTCTGTTGTTCACAGCATTCCTTTTCAGTCTCAAAAGGGTCTATGTTGAAAGATAAAGCCTATATTCATTCACCCGATTTATAAGGTGTAGAAAAGCACAGCCCTTGACAAATTTCAGAGTGCTTTGTGTACAGAAATAAAAACAGAGAGAGAATAGAAATATGGAATTGTGTAAAACATAATTTCCCCAGAATCTGCATTTGCCCACGATGGTGGAAGCTTGACTATCTTTATATCCTTTTGCATAAAGGAGGTCCATGTTTATTTTCTTATAATCAGTTTTGCTTATTATATCCTATAATGTTACAGTTGAATAGGGAATACAGCTCAAAGTCAAACACATCAACACAACTTGCGAGGTGTTAAAAAAAAATCACGAAATGAGGCCACTAGCATCTGGATATAGCTTAGAGAAGTCCCATAGATGAGCCCCCATATACATCAGCTCCCTAATTGGTTCTGTCCTCATCGGCTTCGAAATCATTTTCCTAATGTGCAGGCAGATTCCTAACAGTATATCCACACTTTGTCCAGCAGATGGTGTCTTTGCAGCAAACTATCCATTTCTTCCTCCTCCCCCCATCCCTACACCCCCAAGGAAATTAACCACCAGGTTTCTGCCAGAACCTGCCATATTCAGGGTGATATATGATGCTGTTAAAATAAAATATAAAGGTTAGAGAAAGATCAGTAATAAGTCCTAAATTGAACATAGATTTCAAGAAAGTACCTCTAAAAGAGTCTAGAAATTAATAGTCCATAATATGATGAAAAACCCCAGCTGACATCAAAGGAACCTCTTGCCTTCTTTTTAAAGAATTCTGTTTAATGCATAATTCACCAAGCCCATGAAACATTCTGGGAAACTTTTGGATGGATATCAGCCTTTTAATTCAAAATTATGCACTCTGGGAAGTAGCTGGCACTGAAGGTGGTAAGCCTACTAGGTAATTTACACCCACAATCAAATTGCAATTACAAAGGAGATTAAAACATGACTTTAAACAGCCTAATTCCACCCTCAGGGCTACTAGCTGTTTGGTAAACATAACAAGGGAGGCTGTAATTAAAAATTCCAACCCTCTTCAGCTTTGTTAGGGTGACACTATGGAATTCCAAGGGAAAGGGGAGAACACGTTATTTCAAGTAATCTTTGGAGGGTAGCTTTCTATCTGTAACAGGCTGTATTTCTTCTGATATTATCTATCCCATCCTCTACTAGTTGTTTTTTGAAGTATTATATGACTCTTGTTTCTTTAAGAATAATTTGAAAGCTTTTCAAATCTGGAGACACTATAGAGAAGGGTGAGTGTATTCAGACTGTGACAGTGAGCTCAACTGTACAATTGGCAGCGTGGACTCCTGGGCATACATGGGCTTTATAAAGCATCAGTGTCATCTATGCACATCTTTTGATTTTGCTTAGATGTTTATAGTCTGTTTTCCCCTGAGGAGCTTTAAAAAACCATCTGGTCTGGATTTGGGGGAAAGCCCAAAGTAAAGGGCTAGGCAGAATGATTCAGTGGGGGAGGTGATTTTCACTTTTCTCTTCCCCCTTGGATGCCAGTTCTTCTAGATCTAGCGGCAGGACTCTCCAAGAGTCCTGGCCACCAGGACATGTCCACACACATCCTGCCTAACGTGGGGAACTTTAACAGGGACCAAGATGTGCCTTATTAAATAATAGCACATCTCTTCATTTGTTCTATACTTTCAGTGCTTAACTCATGCTTTATTAATAGCTTTGATTTCAACCAAGCCTATACCCTAAACTCACTGCAAATGAATGGTCACTCGAATGTTAACAAATCTCAAAAAATGAGGTTGATTAAAAATTCAACTGGTGTCATCTGAACCCTGAGGTGAATAACTGAGGAAATGATGAGGACGGTAAGGACTCACACATCCTTCTTTCCTTGTAGAACTTGACTGGACTCTAAGCAGATCGAGAGATTAAGATATTTTGGATGATGCCCAAAATGTTTCATTTCTAAAGACCCAGGAAGCTGGAAAAGTGTTTTCAGAGACTCTCAGAAACATAATTAATTACTGAGTTAGGCCCTTAGAGACAGGAACTGCTTCAAGCCTGATACGGACCTTTTATCTAGTTAATTAGCTTTATGGGGAGAATTTTCCACATTTAGCAGATGAGTATAGATTTTATGACTTGAAACACAATACAATTTATTTTTATGTTGTACTTTTAAATTAGGGGAATAATCAAAATAATCTCAGAACTCGGAAATAATTTAAGGATTTCAGATAATAACGAGGGCCACTGTGATTAGACTTCATTCTGTCAACTAATTTGTATCTACCAAGGAAAATAAAAATTTAAGTATAGTGCCCTCCAGATAGAGCAAATGAGTCAAGATAAGGAGGTTTTGGTGTTACTCAGAAATTTATTTGTTCATTATATGGAGCAAACTGGTTCTCTATCACTCAGTCGTATCCGACTCTTTGTGGCCCTATGGACTGTAGCCCACCAGGTTCCTCTGCCCGTGGAATTTTCCAGGCAACAATACTGGAGTGGGTTGCCATTCCTTCTCCAGGGGATCTTCCCAACCCAGGGATCAAACCCATATTTGTGTCTCCTACACCGGCAGGCAGATTCTTTACCGCTACCACCACCTGGGAAGGCCCTAATATGAACGAACTAGACTCCCAAACGCTGTCCATCAGTCCTTTTGGTCCTAAGTCCAAAGTGACTGAGGTGAGTTTATGCCTAGAGTCCCTTCATTTTTACTAAACATAAACGGGAATGGTAAAATAGGCATATTATTCTTTTCCCAAATAGACCAATTTTTCTACATCAAAAGTCTGTTGGGATGGGATTATCCTTGATGTTCCCTGCAAATACCGTGAGGATTTTCTCAGAGGCTCTATTCTCCATCACCACTTTAACGCTCACTTTGATTCTGTTTAGAGTCACATGTGCTTTGAAACCAGTGGGCCATCTCTGGCTAGGGACAGAAGTTTCAACAGCAACACTTTTTATGAAGAATTAGTTTTCAGTTCTTTGTTGGAATTCTAACATCTTTTTGAATCATCGCATGGTTAACAGGCATCAGAGGTAAATCTCCCGTTTTGTAGCCCCACGCGCTCCAAGGTTTCCCCACTTTGCTCTGTCGCTTCTCCTTGTCTCCTGATGCTCAACTGCATCAGCACAAGGACGTGGGCTTCCCCACCTTTTGAGTCAGGCCATCTGCGAGAAACAGCGGAACTCTCCGATGTTTGATCTCAATGTGTGTTGTAAAATTGGTCACACTTAAAAAATGATCTTACACCTATTTTGTCTTATAGTCAAATGCATCTTATTAGCACTTTTAACATTCTTGCTACTTTTAACCTTTCAAAATGGGGTAAACGCTTTTCATAAAAACACTTCAAAGTAACAACATGCAATGGTTGTGGGCATGAGGGCCATAGAGAGCTGCTCAAACCCCCATTTGATGGTGGTAGAGTGGGGAAGAATTTTTATTCCACATCATAACTCTGCTAATCTGCGTACAAATTAAGACGTTTAAAATCTGTAAATAGGGAAGCTTCTATTTCATACGTTCTATATGATGTTGTTTAGTCACTAAGTAGTGTCCAACTTTTTGCGACCCTATGGGCTGCAGCCTGTCAGATCCCTCGGTCCATAGGATTTCCCAGGCAAGGATACTGGAGTAGGTTGCCATTTCCTTCTCCATCTATATAATGCTCTATATGTTTCATACCATCTTTCTATTATATAGATTGAGATATATCTCTGGCTTCTCATCCAGCGAATGAGTACAGTGAACTGAGGAGAAGGAGCAGTAGGGAAGCAGACTATTGGATGGATATCAGGGTTCCCAACACCCCCGAATTCAATCCGAGTGTCTCCACTTTTGTCTGGTTTTGATTTTCTACTTCTTAGTATAATACTCTTTAAGAGATAGATTAATTTTTAAAAGAGCTTGAAAACTTTGATTAAGTAATTGCAATGTTCCCTTTCCATTTTGTTAAAAGACTCTGCTCAATGAGAGCTCTCTGAAGCCTCTCAGCATGTAGGGTCAGATAGATTCTCGGTCACATCAAGAACACAGTTCAGAGTTTGGGGCACATTTGCCATGGGAGCATCAGGTGGGTAAAAGAGCACTATCAAAATGCTGAATCTCTCTTCACTCATGTACCCTCAGTAGCCCCTGGAGATGACACTTCCTGGAAAGCAGGGACAATGCAGAAAGAGAAAATCACATAGCTAGGGCAGAGCAACAAAGATGGTTCATGGGATTATTTAGCTTCTTTTATTGGTTCTTTTAGGACAAGCTAAAAATGTCTTAAAAGTTCAAAGGTTGATTCTTGGTGTTAGCAATCCGAAAAAAAAAAAAAAATTGAAAAGATCGAAAGCTAAATTTTCCCCCCCAGCCTTTCAGTAAACTTACTGTTGTCCCTTACCATAAACTTTTGCTCTAATGATGGCTTTAAAGCAATTGGATGGTACTTCGTATGTTGTAAACAAAATTTATGTTTGAAATGAGTTGCTATTAGTTCCTGCTCTCTCTTCTCTACTTCTCACCTGATGTTTCCCTTATGGTGAAACTCACAGAAAAATAGATATTCTGGGCAATTTTATTATGAACTCTAGACAAACAGGAACAATGACATACTGAGCAATATGGATTAAACATGCTCCCACAGGACCAGGAAACAGTATTGACTACACAAAATTTTGATGAAGTTGGGAAAATGATCCATTGTTTCTATGGTACTAAAAGATAAAGTAAAGAAACTATTCTGTGGTGGTTTTGTGAAAAAAGATGAGACCTTACTGCAATGGGTATATTTATATGTGATGTATAAGTGTGTGTGTGTGTGAGCAAAATGAGGGTTTTAATTACATTTTTCTTAAAAAAAAAAAGAAGGCTCTTTTCAAGAAAGATTCTTTGATTTGATATACGGCATAACTGAGGACCAGAGAGCTTGCATAACTTGCTTCAAGATCTCAGGGCTAGTTAATGTCACAATTTGAGGCAGACCTCACATCTGATTCTCTGTTCAGTGTGCTTCACGCATATCATAATACTTGGTTATATGCAGTTAACCTTCAGTTAGGGTTACCTTCTATGACAAAGTCATTAAGCAAAAATTGGCTTCAAGAAGGAAGATGTTTTCAAACTAGAGGGGATATTTTCAGTCAATATTATGTGAAGTAGTTTCCAATTTGGAGGAACCACACAGGATTACCTTGTCATTCTCAGTGAAGCAGAACCAGAAGATGAAATTCTTGATGATACAGGCTACATCAACACTGTTTTTCTTCATAAGAAAAGTAGCATGTATTTATAAATTTCTAGCAGGATGTAATTTTTGAGATTTCACTTTATACCCACGTGATTCTTGAAAGCAAGGCTTGTGCTTGCTGGGTTCTTGAGTGCTGCTGATGACCACAATCACGTAATGGGTTTCAATATGTTCTTACTTAATATATTGAGCAGAAGTTTCTAGTATCTTGACTGTTTGACAAGGAATGAGGCTGAGTAAACCATTATAGGCCATAATCAATGCAGTTTTTCCAAGGTCATCACTAACCATACAGCAAGAGACGCCATCCTTGGGTGAGATGGCAGTGGCTCTAGTTTGGGGATTTTTAAAGTGTCTTACCTATTATACTTGCTCAAATATTTACCCAATTTAAAAAAATGTCTAATTCTTCAAGTTCCTCTTGAGAGGACTTTCGTGAGCAAATCCTGCCCTTTTCACAATCCCTAGTTGAAATTTGCATTACCGTCACCTGTGTTTAATAAGCATTGTTCATTTGTAAATGGTATAAAAATCAAATGAGATACTATATGTATGCTGCTGCTGCTGCTAAGTCGCTTCAGTCGTGTTCGACTCTGTGGGACCCACCAGGCTCCCCCGTCCCTGGGATTCTCCAGGCAATAACACTAGAGTGGGTTGCCATTTCCTTGTCCAATGCAAGAAAGTGAAAAAATAAAGTGAAGTCGCTCAGTCATGTCCGACTCCTAGCGACCCCGTGGACTGCAGCCCACCAGGCCCCTCCGTCCATGGGATTTTCCAGGCAAGAGTACTGGAGTGGGGTGCTATAAGTATGTTTTTAAAATGTAAAGTACTACATGAGCTATTTTACTGCCTTAATAATTACAGACTTTAATGAATCCTGCCTCATGTGATGTTTTAAGATATACATTTGCCTCCTGCAGCTGATTATGTGGCTGTTCAAGGGTAGTAATCACATCTTTTTCTTTGACCTCTTTCTGTGTATGACATAAGAAATATGCTGCAATAATTATAGTAGAAATGACTTAATATTTTGATCAATGAAGCCCATAACATTTTGTGATGTTCCTATCATTAATAATAAATATTAAAGGGATAGAAGTAGATCACCTTACTATCAATATTATGCACAGGAAGTGTATGAGGCCAGAACAATTTGAGGATTGCTTGAAGTTGCACAATTGGAGTAGGTGTCTTGTGCTGTGGGGAAGACAGATTTGCAGAGAAAAGAATATCTATTATCACCATGATTTTTCTCTCTTTGTAGACATGATCAACAATTATATGGTAGGAAGTCTGGATGGAGAGAATACAAATTCCTCTAGAACCACATTGTTATTTGGCAAGCACTTTTGTCCAGTTTTAAATCTGGAGTATAAAATTCAAAGCTTAATATGAAAAGCAAATTCATCTGTGATTCTTAGGTAATGTATGATAAAATCGATTCCAGTTCTAGTTGAGTGCTTCAGAGATTTAACAAAAGGTTTACTCTTGAGAAATTAAAATGTCTTAGAATGTTAGGATGCCAACCTTGACAGGCCTCTTTAAGTTTTCTCATTAGCTTTTCCGATGTGTGCATGCTCAGTCCTGTACGACTCTTTGCCACTCCAAGCACTGTAGCCCAGTAGGCTCCTCCATCCATGGGATTTTTCCAGGCAAGAATACTAGAGTGGGTTGCCATTTCCTTCTCCAGGGGATCTTCCTGATCCAAGGATTGAAGCTGTGTACTTGCGTCTCCTGCATTGGTAGGAGGGTTCTTTACTACTGGCACCACGTGGGAAACCCAGCTTTTCTGCTGGGTAAGCATACTTTCAAAAAGTGCCCTCTTCTAAATCTTTGCTGTGGTTCCTGTCACTTCTTTTTCAGAGCCTTCTGACAGCTTCTAATCTAACTCAGAGTAAAGGCCTGCCTCAGGGGCCAGGGACCTGAAAGTGAGTCTTTGTCACGGCTGTGTCTCCTGTCTATGTGGAAAGAAGCACTGCTGGTGACCATGAGGTTTCTGAGGACACACATCAGGAATTGCAGGATCTGTTCTGATTGGAAGTATGGTGGGCTTCTTCCTTTGGCAGTGGTAACTGTGTAGTGGATTTGCCTTGAGTCCCTAGATATTCCTTTTGTGGAATCTGTGGGAATGAACTGGAAGGATTAGCCCTACTAGCTTGAGGACGAAAATCACTTTTCCTTGCTGGCCAACCCTCCACTATCTCTTTTGCTATCACATATACCGGCATGGTGACACTCAGAAGGGACATCTTGGTTGCTGTTTGTCCCTTTATGACTCACTGTTTCTACTGCAGCCAGGACGGTACTCAGGAATGTGCACAGCACATGTAAGACAGATGCTTCCCCTCATAGTCTTAGCTTGAGAAAGATTCTGGGAAACCACTCTAGCAAATCAAAGGACTTGGTGGTAAGGAACTGAAAATCAATCGGGATGCCATCAGGTCTACCCTTGGTGCATCTCCACCCTGCCTTGGTGATAGAACACAGATGGATGAGTAAGACGTCTGCGTTGGTAAGGGACAGGCTAGGTCTGACCAGGGAAGGAAAGCTTCAGTGGAGAGTCTGTCTACACATCCATCCAGAGTAGGGAAAGATGCTTCCAGTGGAAAAAAGCGATGGCTGTGGATGCCACTTTTTTCTCTCTTACAAATGGGAGCTAGCAGTTCCAGAACCACTCCTTTAAAATGTATTTAAGAAAACTGGGACAAGTTCGATCCCTAGAATTTAAAAAGACACTCCTGATCTTTTTCTGTGATACTGAATGGCCACAGTATCCTTTGGAAGATGGGGAATGCTGGCCTGCTGAAGGTCTCTTAATTACAATCCAGTTTTACAACTAGACTGGTTCTGTAGGAAACGAGAAACGGGTAGAAGTGCCATATGTGTTGCTCTTTATCTCTCTGCAAGACATGCCAGACTTGTGTCCGAAGGGTGCAGATTTGGGTGTGAAAACTTCAGCTCCCTCCTGTCTTCCTACTTTGCCCCTGTATCAGAGGCACTGAACAGGCTGAGAATCGGGGCACCCTTCCAGTAGGGGTTGCCTCAGTCTTGGTAGAAATTCAAACAGTACCAATTGTGGCCAAGACTATCGAGAGGATCCAAAAGGTTCATAGAGGCTTTACAGGACAAACTTATTTTATGAGCTTACTTGAAGAGTTATAATGCATGTCTTGGGACAGATGCTGACTCCTGACTCGAGAGCTTGAGTTTTGGGGAAAGCTACTGCTTCTGGAGATGAATGGCTTGAATGTGAGATAAGGGAAAAGAGGGAACACAAAAGAGCCCTCCGTCCTACTGGGAGCCAAGTGGTTCCAATTGTCAACTACAAATTGGCACTTACCAAGAGCACTGCCAAGGACGGAACAACAAAGGCATTTGCAATCTGCCTCTATGAGATTGAACCCCATGCTGCTATAGCTGTGGACCTTCAACAACCCCTGAGGGAATTCAGGATGGCGTGAGGCACTCTGTGCTCCAGCAATCTGGTGGGACAGGTCTTTAGATAGTTGGATATTTTTAGGAACAGATTTTATGATCTCAGTCCTTGCATCTCCCCATATCTAGAGAAGGACTAAATACCTTCATGGTGACATCAGATCCTCATGACTAACAAAAACCTTTTGTAAAATGAGTGCTTCATGGCATTGAACTCCCCCTTCACCAAAACCTTATATATTGATTTTTCCCCACTGCTGGTTTGGAGCAGTCTCTCAGATCTATCTGAGATGCTGCCTCCCGGGCTGCAGTCCTCATTTTGCCCCCAATAAAACTTAACTCACAACTCTCAAATTGTACATCTGTTTTTTTAGTCAACACAATAACAGAGCCACTTTGCTGGATGTATTCTTGAAGGACTTAAGCAAGCACAAGCTAAGACTTTAGACTTTGCCAAGTTGGCTGACATAGAACAGGGAGAGACGGGAACTCCTGGTAAATTCCTAAATAGACCATGGGAGGCCCTCCACAAGTTTACTGATGTTGCAGAAGGAGTAATGATCTTAAAAGATAGATTTCTCACTCAGTTGGCTCTAGATATCTGCTGTAAGTTATGAAAACAGGCGTTTGGACCAAATCAGTCTTTAGATAATCCATTGCAACGGGCTTAGACAGTATATTATGGTAGAGAATATAAGGAGGAAAATAAGAGGCAAAAAAGAACCAGGCAAAAGACTGAAGCCCCAACAATGGCTGTTAGATCTGCTCTGAAACAGCCTAAGGAAAAATGCCCAGAGGAACCCAGGTGAAAAGGGATGAACTTGCTATTACTGTGGAAAGGAAGGGCATCTCAAGCGGGATTGCCCTCAGGAACCAAGCCGTCCCCGGCTCCAGGTCTGATCTGCAAAGGACCATACTGGAGAAGAGACTGCCCTCCTAGGTGTAGGCCCCAGGGGTTGGACTCTCAAGACAATCAGGACTGAAGGTGCCCAGGGGTCCCCACACAAGCTCCTGTCCTAATTACACCTGAGGAACCCCGGGTATTAATAACTGTGGAGGGCCAATCAGTCGATTTCTTTTGGACACTGGGGTAACTTTCTCTGTGCTCACTAAAGCCCCTGGCCTGCCTTCCTCCTGATCCACTACCGTAGTGGGACTGTCTGGATGAGCCAAACATGATGTCAGTCATCCTTTTAGTGTCACTGGGACTCTGTGCTGTTTATGCCAGTCTCCCTCACCCCTTCGGGGAGGTATATACTGACCAAGGTCCAGGCCTCTGTTTTCATGAATATGGAACCAGCTCTTTTTAATGGAACAAACTATAAATCCTAGAGTGTGGACTGATGTAAAACTGTGGGTAGAGCACAAAATGCTGTTCCTGTCATTATCAAGCTCAATGACCTTCACTTATTTCTACATCAAAAGCAGTATTCACTAAAGCCTGAGGTTAAGGAACGGGCAAAATCTTACTGTACTGACTTATCATGATGTAAGTGGGCTCTTGAACTCTAAAGTTCAGATCAACAATGCTCAACCTTTAAAGCTGCTGTAACTCAAAGGGTGTCAAAAGCTCTAGGAATAGAATATCACTTACACTGTTCCTGGAGACCCCAATCTTCAAAAAAGTTGAAAAGGCTAATGACGTCATTAAAAGACACCTGTGTAAGCTAACTCAGGAAACAAGACAGTTGGTTTAAAGTTTTACCTGTAGCTTTAATAAGGACCAGAACTGCCCCCCCAAAAGGGGACTGTCTCTATGACAGACTGTTTTTGTGCACAGATATTGTCATAGATCCTGAAACCTTAAAATTAACTATGTGACTCAGCTTTTAGCTTTTCAACAGACATTACTGGGAAGTTAACTCCTGACCTAGGCTTTGAGCCAAACAAGCTGCTGTTTGAGCCAGGAACTGAGATGGGTCTGAGAATCTAGGTGGGCTTGCTTCTGCTGTCTCCAAAAGTCCTGAGTCTGCCGTTTGACCCTAAAGTCAACCCTGTCCTGCCCTGAACTCTTTCTAATGCTGCATTCCACAATCAGTCTAATTGCTGGGTCTGCGGAGCAATCCTCTTACCCCCCCACCATCAACTGAAGGTTTAACATGGTGGGTTTCTCCACTTCAAGGAAAGAACTTTCTTCAACTCTGCAAAAACCTTCATCAACAACAATTGTATGTGACGCCTCTTCTTGATCTGATGACATCTAACAGTCCTAAGATGTACTGGTGGACACATTATAGACATAATGTGGCTTTTAATTTTGATTATGTTTTAGCTTGGTTTAATGACTATTTTGCCTTACATCTGTAACTGTAAAATGTGGTTTGTTTCTGTCTGAAAGCTTTTAAGTTACAAATGGTTGTCCGTGCTCCTATGAGTGTGACAACTTCCTCCAACTATTTCTTGGGTCCCCTGGATCAGAGACCCTCAATATGAGGATTAGGAGAAAACGTTGCTTCAACAATTTTGGGGCCATGCCCCTCAACAGCAGGAAGTAGTTATGAAATGAAAACAATGCCCTTTCCCTTGGCAACATAATTCTCCTAGAAGAAAAGAAGGGAATGAGAGAGTCAATTCCTAGGCAGGTTGATAAGAAATCCAGGGTCTCTGAGGAAGAGAAAGGGGTCTAGGGCTCTCGAAGTGCAGATAGGGGTCTGGAATTCTCAAGGAGAAGGTAAGGACAAACACTTTTTTTTTCTTTCCCTCTACATTCCTTAGTCTTAGTCACATAAAATGCTTTTTTCCTTAACTCCAGAACTGATGATTACACAACAAACAACTCAGTCTAAACTCTGTAGAAAGAAAGAAAGTGAAGTTGCTCAGTTGTGTCCAACTCTTTGCGACCCCATAGACTATAGCCTACCAGGCTCCTCTGTCCATGGGATTTTCCAGGCAAGAGTACTAGAGTGGGTTGCCATTTCCTTCTCCAGGAGATCTTCCTTACCCAGGGATTGAACCTGGGTCTCCCGCATTGTAGGCAGACGCTTTACCATTTGAGCCACCAGCCTACCATAAACTCTTTACTAAGGATTATATAACAACAATGTATCCTGCTTGAGGACAGTTTCTCTTTCCTGAAAACCTTCTGGCTAAGCCTGTTATCTTAAAATGTAAATTATGGGAGTGGGTCTAGTAAGATCTTTACAACCTTGAGACATTCTTTTGATTTATTGTAATAACTAGTTAAAAAAGCATATAACTCCCTTGCTAACACTAGTGAGTGGGGCACTCTCCATTCCCCTTCTGATGTCTATATCAGAAACTCTCTTTGTCCCTTTTCATACTTTAATAAAACCTTGCTACACAAAAGCTCTTGAGTGGTCCGTGGTCCTGAAGCTAAATCTTCTTCTTCAGACATCATGAATCTGACACCATTCATCAGGCTGTCAAGGGGACATATCACAACTAACGATGAAGGGACATGAATTCTAATCCAGGAGTTTTTATTCTCTGACTTTGGGTAAGTGACTTCACCTCTTCTGTAAAATGATAAATAGTAACTGTGCAACCTAGTTCATAGGATCTAGTTTTAGTGTGTTTCAAAGTGTTTTAAAAATGATAGTGTAAAACCAATACAATATTGTAAAGTAATTAGCCTCCAATTAAAATAAATAAATTTATATTTAAAAAAAAGATAGTGTAAATGACATACATTTTTACAACTATCATTAGGGTTTTAGGATTCTGAACTTTTGGTGACGTTTTCATTTTTATTGGTGGAGTGAGCTCTGGTGATGGGCTATCAGACATGAGGGACAGGATACTAAACTCCTTGTCACATTGTGGCTTGAGATAGGGTGAAAAGGGATGAGCCTGTGTAGTTATGGAATTGAATTAACTGTATCATTTCATTCAATCCCTGGTCTAATAGCTTGGACGACTAAATTTAAACTGAAAGTGAGAGTCGCTCAGTCTCATGTCCAGCTCTTTACGACCCCATTGACTATACAGTCTAATGGAATTCTCCAGGCCAGAATACTATTTAAATTTAAATACTATTTACTATGTAAATTTAAACTGAAGAGACCAGCAAAAAGGAGTGGAGAACTGGGATATCCAGCTCTTGTTTTCTTACTTCTGTTGTCAAAGGAATTGATCTTACTTCACTTTAAAAGTGTCTGTCAGAATCCTAAATATTGCTACAACATTTTAAATAAAATTATAATAATTTTGAAGAAATGAAGAAAAATAAAACAAAGTAGACGTTCCTTTTTTAAAAAAATTCTGTTTAAATACTGGATTAATTCAGCAGCAAAAGATGCTTGCAAGACAAAAGACAGAAAAAGAACTTAATAAATTTCTACATTGAAAAGGGAGGAATTGAATGGAGGAGGGATTATCCAGAGGTTATATTCACAGGGAGAATTTAGATAGGCAAAAGAGTGGAGGAACTTATCTCTGGAAGTTGGCATTATTGTTTTCCTTTTAGAAATTTTGTAGAAACTTAATATCTATATTGTGTGTATATATATATATATGTGCATATATATATATATATATATATATATATATGCACATATAAAATTGGGGGGCTTCCCTGGTGGCTCAGATGGTAAAGAATGTGCCTGCCATGCAGGAGACCCTGGTTTGACCCCTGGGTCAGGAAGATCCCCTGGAGAAAGAAATGGCAACCCACTCCAGTATTCTTGCCTGGAGAATTCCATGGACAGAGAAGCCTGGTGGGTTACAGTCCATGGGGTTGCAAAGAGTCAGACATGACTAAACGACTAACACTTTCACTTTCATATATAATTTTATTTAAAATATATCTGGAGTTGACACAGAGTTCTTAATGAATAAAAATGAAGAGGCTATAAATGACCTCACTATCCAAAGCTTGCTTTTTGATGATTGAGACATTTTCTTTGTTTTCTACTTTTATAAAATAGAGATAATTAAAGATACATTTTTATTAGATTATAATATTTTAGGGATAAGAAGACTTTTTTGCTATATTTTTATTGGAATATAATTGCTTTACAATGTTGTGTTCATTTCTGCTCTATAGCAAGTGAATCAACCATGTATACCTGTATCCCTGAGAAGACGTTTTAGGTACCTGGAGAAGCTAGTATAAGGCTACCATATGTGATCAATAATTGGAACTATAAACAAAACTTAGTGACAGAAAAATTCTTAAAAAAAAAAGTTCTAATTTATGAAAGTCCCAAGCGTATTTTAAAAAATTTTAGAAAGAACACCTGATTTGTGATGTGTGCTAAACAACCACCACTACCCAACAATAAGAACAGAACAGAAAAAAAACATTCAAATACATTAAACAAACAAGCCCTCAGAATTATTATGGTCTTGGATGGAAATTCTGGAAGGGTTTCACATCCACTATTTTCCCTCTTTCTTTTATCAATTTGCTTTTAATTAAGTATGAAGGTTTATAATTAGAATGAGAGAATGGGGTGACAGGGAAGAAAAATGCAGAAATGCAATCTTAAACAGTGTTTAAGATACAGTGACCTGCAGCCTGATTACTCTTTTTTTGCAATTTATTATTGATTTTTGGAAATAACAGTATGATATCAAGAATATTGATCTAGTGCAATTAGATGCTTTCAGAAGAAGGAGTGAAGTATATAATGGAGGCCTCAGCAAACAATCATTCTTTATGAAGACACCATTGTGGCAATTAATGAAAGAGTTAACAGACTTCTTTTCGGATCATGATCATTTTGGAGCAATTTTTTATTATTTCTGCAACTTCACACAGTAAGCCGAGCCAAATGATGATGAGGCTGTCTCCTTTTTCTCAGTATAAACTGACCTTTTCTCTCCTTAGGAAACAATAGTGGGAAATAATGTGTCATTAGGAAACAGCCTTAAGTTGGCTTTGGAGGCTACTTAGCTTTGCAAACTTGAGACAGTGATTTAACTCCTTTGGGTTTCATTGAAAACCTTTAAACCTGGGGAAGTAACATCTACTTAGCTGACAGGATTTTTGTGAGAATTAATGAATGAAATGTACAATGGCTATTGTAAGGCAGCTGGCAATCAATAAACTCTGGTTTCTTTTTCTTTTCATTCTTTCTTCAGGTTAGAGCTCTACTGGTTTTAGCTGAAGTTCAGGGTTAAGATAAGAGGATAATGATCACAAACAATGTGATTTTGGAAAATTTTATGCATTTTCTATAGGAGGAGACTGAAAAGGCACATTTCAGATCTAATCTAAAAACTCAGATCAATACTTTATTGTTTAATTTTAGTTTCCAAAAGAGCTCTGCATTTATTGCAAGTTAAAGAGAAATGACACATTTTAAAAGTTATTAACATGCTGGTGTGGTGTGGAATGGTTTATTCACCTGGAAAGTCTCCTTCTCCCTCTCCACTTCTAACAAAATATGAATCATATCCAGTGTTCTATATTTTAGAAAGCCTTTTCTAAAATCCAGCTCACTGTTGATTTCTTCTTTGTACCTACATTCTCTCTCTTCTACCTGTCCCTCTCTTAAGATGCCAAAGATGAAATGCTGTATAGTGCAAGATATATTCTCTTAGTGCCTTTACTAGTTATGAAGCTACTTAAGTGTAGAAAGGACGCAGTTACTCATGTTTTTCATACTTTACAGTACCTGACACTAATTCACTGTGA
Organism: Bos taurus; assembly: GCF_002263795.3. Classification (NCBI taxonomy): domain Eukaryota; kingdom Metazoa; phylum Chordata; class Mammalia; order Artiodactyla; family Bovidae; genus Bos; species Bos taurus. The sequence goes on from NC_037331.1 coordinate 33,692,988, forward strand.
AAACTAAATATTCTTTGAAAAGTTTCAAAATTATACTCTTTTTAGTATAGCAATATAGCAATAACTTCTGGTGATAAGAGGAATAAATTTGGAGGATCTAATGTAAAACATGAAGTTGAACGGTTCTATGAAGACCTACAAGACCTTTTAGAACTAACACCCCCAAAAGATGTCCTTTTCATTATAGGGGACTGGAATGCAAAAGTAGGAAGTCAAGAAACACCTGGAGTAACAGGCAAATTTGGCCTTGGAATACAGAATGAAGCAGGGCAAAGACTAATAGAGTTTTCCCAAGAGAACGCACTGGTCATAGCAAACACCCTCTTCCAACAACACAAGAGAAGACTCTACACATGGACATCACCAGATGGTCAACACCGAAATCAGAAGGATTATATTCTTTGCAGCCAAAGATGGAGAAGCTCTATACAGTCAGCAAAAACAAGACCGGGAGCTGACTGTGGCTCAGATCATGAACTCTTTATTGCCAAATTCAGACTGAAATTGAAGAAAGTAGGGAAAACCACTAGACCAGTCAGGTATGACTTAATCAAATCTCTTATGATTATACAATGGAAGTGAGAAATAGATTTAAGGGGCTAGATCTGATAGACAGAGTGCCTGATGAACTATGGAATGAGGTTCGTGACACTGTACAGGAGACAGGGATCAAGACCATCTCCATGGAAAAGAAATGCAAAAAAGCAAAATGGCTGTTTGAGGAGGTCTTAAAAATAGCTGTGAAAAGAAGAGAAGCGAAAAGCAAAGGAGAAAAGGAGAGATATAAGCATCTGAATGCAGAGTTCCAAAGAATAGCAAGAAGAGAAAAGAAAGCCTTCCTCAGTGATCAATGCAAAGAAATAGAGGAAAACAACAGGATGGGAAACACTAGAGATCTCTTCAAGAAAATTAGAGATGCCAAGGGAACATTTCCTGCAAAGATGGGCTTGATAAAGGAAAGAAATGATATGGACCTAACAGAAGCAGAAGATATTAAGAAGAGGTGGCAAGAATACACAGAAGAACTATACAAAAAGATCTTCATGACCTAGATAATCACGATGGTGTGATCACTCACCTAGAGCCAGACATCCTGGAATGTGAAGTCAAGTGGGCCTTAGAAAGCATCACTATGAACAAAGCTAGTAGAGGTGATGGAATTCCAGCTGAGCTATTTCAAATCCTGAAAGATGATGCTGTGAAAGTGCTGCACTCAATATGCCAGCAAATTTGGAAAACTCAGCAGTGGCCACAGGAATGGAAAAGGTCAGTTTTTATTCCAATTCCAAAGAAAGGCAATGCCAAAGAATGCTCAAACTACCGTACAATTGCACTCATCTCACACGCTAGTAAAGTAATGCTCAAAATTCTCCAAGCCAGGCTTCAGCAGTACGTGAACCATGAACTTCCAGATGTTCAAGCTGGTTTTAGAAAAGGCAGAGGAACCAGAGATCAAATTGCCAACATCTGTTGGATCATGGAAAAAGCAAGAGAGTTCGAGAAAAACATCTATTCCTGCTTTATTGACTATGCCAAAGCCTTTGACTCTGTGGATCACAATCAACTGTGGAAAATTCTTCAAGAGATGGGAATACCAGACCACCTGACCTGCCTCTTGAGAAACCTATATGCAGGTCAGGAAGCAACAGTTAGAACTGGACATGGAACAACAGACTGGTTCCAAATAGGAAAAGGCGTATGTCAAGGCTGTATATTGTCATCCTGCTTATTTAACTTATATGCAGAGTACATCATGAGAAACGCTGGGCTGGATGAAGCACAAGCTGGAATCAAGATTTCCAGGAGAAACATCAATAACCTCAGATATGCAGATGACACCACCTTTATGGCAGAAAGTGAAGAGGAACTAAAAAGCCACTTGATGGACGGTGAAAGCGGAGAGTGGAAAAACTTGGCTTAAAGCTCAACATTCAGAAAACTAAGATCATGGTATCCGGTCCCATCACTTCATGGCAAATAGATGGGGAAACAGTGGAAACAGTGTCAGACTTTATTTTTTTGGGCTCCAAAATCACTGCAGATGGTGACTGCAGCAATGACATTAAAAAACGCTTACTCCTTGGAAGGAAAGTTATGACCAACTTAGATAGCATATTGAAAAGCAGAGACATTACTTTGCTAACAAAGGTCTATCTAGTCAAGGCTATGGTTTTTCCTGTGGTCATGTATGGATGTGAGAGTTGGACTGTGAAGAAAGCTGAGCGCCAAAGAATTGATGCTTTTGAACTGTGGTGTTGGAGAAGACTCCTGAGAGTCCCTTGGACTGCAAGGAGATCCAACCAGTCCATCCTAAAGGAGATCAGTCCTGGGTGTTCATTGGAAGGAATGATGTTGAAGCTGAAACTCCAGTACTTTGGCCACCTCATGGGAAGAGTTGACTCATTGGAAAAGACTCTGATGCTGGGAGGGATTGAGGGCAGGAGGAGAAGGGGACGACAGAGGATGAGACTGCTGGATGGCATCACTGACTCGATGGACATGAGTTTGGGTCAACTCCGGGAGTTGGTGATGGACAGGGAGGCCTGGCGTGTTGCAATTCATGGGGTCGCGAAGAGTCGGACACGACTGAGCAACTGAAATGAACTGAATGTAAAACATGGTGATTATAGCCAATAAAACTGTATTACATACTTGAAAGTTGCAAAGAGAACAGTTCTTAAATGTTCTCACCACAGAAATGTAATGGTAATTCTGTAATGGGATGGAGATGTTAGCCAAGGCTATAATGGTAATTACTTTGTAGCATATAAATGTGTCAACATGTTGCACACTTTACACTTGCAAAATGTGGTATGTCAATTATATTGCAATAAGCTTGATTTTTTAAAATAATAAACAAAAATATTAATGGTCAGTCTTAGAACATCTAATTATACTAGGGTCAGTGGCTTAGTTTGTGGATAAGCTTGTATTTGTGATGTTATTGTGCAAATTTAATATAGGGTTGATTCTGTGCTAGTAAAATTGTTAATAGTTTTTGGACGGAATTAAATACTTGAATATTCTGAAATGTTATTTAGCACTATAAGTTCTGGGGACTCTGCCACCTTTTCAAATTCCAATTTATCTTAGCGAAATGAATTATTTAGCTGTCATAGTTTTGAAATGAAACACACCCAAGTGGAGTGTCTACATTACCTCGGGTTTAATGCTAGGTATTTGGGGGAAAATGTGAAGAATTACTATGTAATCTTGCCGGGTGATGTCATATATAGTGACTAAATATACAGTGGACATCTGTTAAGTATTTAAAGTAAGAGGGAGGTCACCCTCCTATACCATTGGAGGGAAGTAAACTGGTACAATCACTATGGAAAATAGAATGGAAGTTCCTTAAAAAACTAGAAATAGAGTTATCATATGATCCTGAAATTCCACTCCTGGGCATATATCTGGAGAAAAATATGGTCTGAAAAGATACATGACCCCAGTTATATTATGTAACAACCTAAATGACAAAAGAATTTGAAAAAGAATAGATACATGTATATGTGTAACTGAATCATTTTGTGGTACACCTGAAACTATCACCCCTTTGTTAATGAACTATGCTGCTGCTGCTGCTGCTAAGTCGCCTCAGTCGTGTCCAACTCTGTGCGACCCCATAGACAGCAACCCACCAGACTCCTCTGTCCAAGGGATTCTCCAGGCAAGAACACTGGAGTGGGTTGCCATTTTCTTCTCCAATGCATGCAGGCATGCTGAGTCGCTTCAGTTGTGTCGGACTCTGTGCGACCCCATGGACAGTAGCCCACCAGGCTCCTCTGTCCAAGGGATTCTCCAGGCAAGAATACTGGAGTGGGTTGCCATTGCCTTATCAACTATACTCCAATATAAAATGAACAGTTAAAAAAAAAGAGAGTGGTTAGAAGAGTGACCAGTCCTTGAGTCCCTTAGCCAGCCTCCTCAGTGCTTACTCCTCAGCTCAGAACATCAGCTCCCATCACCTACAGAAGCTGTGCTCACTGCTTAGGCATTAGGAGAATTTTGCTAGGTTCCTAGGAAGGTTTACTAAACCCAGCTCTGGGGAACTTCCCATAAAAGGCGCTCCCTGGGTATCCTGAAAGTTAGGATTGTAGGCTAAGTTTATTTTTGAAGGATATGTTGATTATATATTTTTAAAAATGGTCTGAATATTTTCTTCAGTCTCCAGACACCTTTACTGTAATGTCCTTGTAAATACACCACAGTGTCCCAGAGTCTGGACACATAGAAGAAATAACACATTCATCGTATTATTTTTTTCCAATTAGCAAGATGGTAAAATCCATTTTATTGGGGATGATAATGTTTTTCTGCTTCATTGACAGGATGGCTCTTCAAATGGATTGAGAAAAAGTTAGCATTATGAAATAATCATGGTAATAATAATAACAACCATATGATCATAATAACAAGCAGCAGCAGCAGAAAGCTTAGGCCAAAGTGGCAAATTAGGTTTTCTAGAGGCTCCTGTTCTCCACTGTGTGACCTTAAAATGAGAGTCATTTCTCAAGCTTCTAGGCGACCAAAGCACAGATGCATGATGTATAAACAAATAAGTAACTGCGTGAGCAGTGTCCTTTGGGGGTTTAGATCTTATTCTGGTGACCCCAGGAAGCTGACCAGAGAGAAAAGGGGGCAAAAAAAAAAAGTACAGGATATTTATCTTTACATTTTGCAAATGCTTTTGATCAGCAGAGCTGGAACAAGTTTCTGTGCTTTTGTGGGAACTATAAAAGTTCCAGGGGAGGAAGCAAGATCAAGAGCAGTTTGCTCTTTCAGGAACTTCAAAGCCCATTCATCTAAAGATGTGGCCATTACCATTTTGGCTTCCTTGCTGTGCCTTGGATGGCCCTGGACTTTTCAAGAGGAGAGCCTTGCTGGGTTGGGGCCAGCTCACACATATTCCTTAAGAGTGCAGTGTCCCAGAAAACCTGCCCTTCCTGGCCTGTGCTCTGTGATTACAGCTCCCAACAGGAGTGAACATTCTACCTACCGGCTGAGTCAGATGCAGAGCTGAATGGGGCTGTGAGGCTGGACTACCCATTTTCTGCCTCTGCTCCTCTTTTAGGTTTGGAGAATTGTAAACATAAGAACAGAGCTAGACCATCTCCGTGAGCTCCAGGCCCCTCTGATCTCAGGAGTCTGTCTCTTGGCTGGTACCAGGAGACAAGTGTGCCACAAAGAGAGAGAGAAAGGGAAAAGCAACTAACAAACAAATGAACAAAAACCCTTCACAGCTGTGTGTTCTACTCTTCAGCCCATTGTTGATTACCAGGTCCGGTACTAACAAGGAGCTGCCGTCTTTGCTTATAATTCAAGTCTTGGGAGTAAGATTTGTTCAGTGAATTTAGATTTATTCTGGGGATAAGATACACAATGATTTTCCAATCCAAAACAAAACTCAAAACCAAATAGAACACAAAACTTAACATGTGTGTGCGTGCTAAGTTGCTTCAGTCGTGTCTGACTCTTTGCAGCCCTACTGACTGTAGCCCGCCAGGCTCCTCCATGGAATTCTCCAGACAAGAATACTATTGCAGAACCACTAATTCTTTAAAAAAATTGTTTATATTGGAGTACAGTTGATGTACAATGTTATGTTAGTTTCAGGTGTATAGCAAAGCGATTCAGTCATACATATACATGTATGTATCCTCTGTCAGATTCTTTTCCCTATTGGCTATTATAGAATATTAAGTAGAGTTCCTTGTGCTGTACAGTAGGTGTTTGTTGGTCATCTATTTTACATATATTAATATGTGTATATGTTAATTCCAACCTCCTAATTTATCCCTTCCCTCCCACCTTTCCCCTTTGGTAACCGCACCTTTGTTTTCTGTTTCTATTTTGTAAATAAGTACGTTTGTATCATTTTTTAATATTTCACATATTAGTGGTATCATATATTTGTCTTCCTCTGAGTTATTTCACTTAGTATGACAACCTCTAGGTCCATCCATCTTGCTGCAAATGGCATTATTTCATTCTTTTTTATGCAGCCCCACTAATCCTGCTTCTATATTTTGAGGATGTTCTGGGGACTGGCCTTTGGTATAAGCTTCACAGAGTTGGAACTCCAGCTGTCTTGTTTACTGCTGGGTCCCCGGGACCTGGACTAAAGTCTAAACTTCAGCTGGAATCCATGGCTACATCAGGACCTTGAGGATTTGTTCTACCACCTATTTTTTCTATGATCTTGGATCAGTTTCCTACTGTGTAAAATTCTCAGTTTTTCCATTCTCGAACATTTTAGCCCAGGCTTGTGAATCACACAAAGGAATGCTATGAGTGTTATTCCCAAGATAAGGCATCCTCACACTGGCTGTGCCTTGGAGAACCCAGGCAGTGTGCACAGTAGGTGGGAATGCTTTCCTCTGAACTGGGTGTACTCTAGTTACCACATCACCCTGACAGTTGCGTTCACTTCTAGGTGTTTCAGTAAGTGAAGATCACAATGCTGACATCCTGAATTTCCACCTCTGTCAAGTGAGGAATAAAAGTATGGTTCTCTTTGAGGAAGGCCTTTTGGAACTCTGTGGTTTTAGTCTATTCCATTTTCTGGAGCTCGTCTCATAATAAAAAGTGAGAGGCATTGTACCAGACCACGAACATACAAAATGACAGTGACATGGCATTTCTTCAACTGTTTCATAGCCCTCTCTGTCTCCTCTGTTTTTATCTGATTGGTGAGTTTAAGCTCTCTTTTTATATGATGAGTGCATGGAAGTTTACTCAAAATGATTTGGAAAAGTCTCCTGCTACCAAACATAATTCTGATTTAAATATTTATTTTAAAATTCAACATGACATGGCTCTTTCAGATGGAAAAAATTTTACTAATAAAAGAATACTTTGAAGCTTTTTTTTTTTTTTTTTTCTTTTAATATCCTAAGGTTTAAGGCTCAGCTTCCAAAGTTTGGCTGTTTTATGAATAACCTGAGCTCCAAATAATTGAGAAAGTGATCCAGGGGCATTAAGGGTATAATGAAAAGGAGAGCAAGAAGAAGCGTATTTCGAACTTATTGACCGACTGTCTTTTATTCCTTTAATAAGCACTCCATTAATAAACAGTGAGCATGTGTCAGTCACTGTGTTAGGTGTTTGGGATCAACGTCCCCAACTTCCCAGAGTTCCCGTGTATGTATAAAAGCAGCACTGGGTCTGATGACCTGGATTTCAACTTTGCTCCTTGCCACTACGAAGATGATGATCTTGGGCAAATTACTTTCAGTTATGGGGCTTCATATATAAAACAGGAACAAATCCCAGATCCAGTGCTGATGCTCTTTGGTTTTAAATTTGCCTCAAATACAAAGATAGAACCAATGGACAGTGCTTAGGTTAAAAAAAAAAAGCCAGTCATTCTAGAAGTCATAAACTTTTCTTTCTTGAAATTCATTTGTTAATGAAAAAATATACATTTAATTTTCACAAAAAAGAATCACATTATAAAGCTATTGATTATTTTTCTCATCCCATATTCCTTTGGTAAACACTAATATATTTTGCACTCTATACCAGTAAATGTGTTGTGTATTTGAGATCAGAGATGGAACATATGTTTTCTGCGTTGAAAAAGTTCACAATCTAGTAATGGAGACAGAGAAGGAAACACAAATATGGGCATTAAGTGCTAGTCATAATCAACAAATATTTACTGAACACTTATTATGCTGGGGCTACTGCAGTGAATAAAACTGATAATAATTTCTGTTTTCAGGAGTTTATATTCAAGTGCAAAGATCAAGCAATAAAGAATAAACATGAAAATGTAAATATTATCCATAAAAGACAAGGTGAAAAAATAATAGAGTGAAAAAAAATGTAGAACAGGTTAAAGGGAAACAGGGGCACATGTGGTAGGGACTGGGGGCATTGCCATCTTAAGAAGCATTGCCAGGTGGGCCTCAATAAGAAACTAGAATTTAAGGAAAGCCCGATGGAAGTAAGGGAATAAATTAGCTATAGGGATGTCTGGGGAAAGGGCTTTACCAGGCAGAGGGAATTGGGAGTGGAAAAGCCCTAAGTTTGGAAACAAGGCTGGCTGGAGTGAAGTGAGCAAGAGAGGAAGGTAACAGATGATGGCAGGGGAGCAGCAGTAAAAGGGATGCTGGAGCCAGGGTGGGCCAACTAGGTTGGATTTTGTAGAACACTGTTAGAAGTTTGACTTTGACTGTGAGCGACATGCGGAGACTCTCTAAGAGGTTTTGAGTACAGGAGTGACTTCCTCTGACTTTCATTCCAATCCCAAAGAAAGGCAATGCCAAAGAATGCTCAAACTACCACACAATTGCACTCATCTCACACACTAGCAAATTAATGCTCAAAATTTTCCAAGCCAGGCTTCAGCAGTACATGAACCATGAACTTCCAGATGTTCAAGCTGGATTTAGAAAAGACAGAGAACCAGAGATCAAATTGCCAACATCTGTTGGATCATCGAAAAAGCAAGAGAGTTTCAGAAAAACATCTACTTCTGCTTTGTTGACTATGCTAAAGCCTTTGACTGTGTGGGTCACAACAAACTGTGGAAAATTCTTCAAGAGATGGGAATAGCAGACCACCTGACCTGCCTCCTGAGAAATCTATATGCAGGTCAAGAAGCAACAGTTAGAACTGGACATGCAACAACAGATTGGTTCTGAATAGGAAAAACAGTAATCAAGGCTGTATATTTTCACGCTGCTTATTTAACTTATATGCAGAGTACATCATGAAAAATGCTGGACTGGATGAAGCACAAACAGGAATCAAGATTGCCAGGAGAAATTTCAATAACCTCAGAATGACACCACCCTTATGGCAGAAAGTGAAGAAGAACTAAAGAACCTCTTGATGAAAGTGAAAGAGGAGAGTGAAAAAGTTGGCTTACAACTCAGTATTCAGAAAACTAAGATCATGGTATCTGGTCCCATCACTTCATGGCAAATAGATGGGAAAACAATGGAAACAGTGGCTGACTTTATTTTCCTGGGCTCCAAAATCACTGTAGATGGTGATTGCAGCCATGAAATTAAAAGACGCTTACTCCTTGGAAGGAAAGTTATGACCAACCTAGACAGCATATTAAAAAGCAGAGATATTACTTTGCTAACAAAGGTCTGTCTAGTCAAGGATATGGTTTTTCCAGTGGTCGTGTATGGATGTGAGAGTTGAACTATAAAGAAAGCTGAGGGCCAAAGAATTGATGCTTTTGAACTGTGGTGTTGGAGAAGACTCTTGAGAGTCCCTTGGACTTCAAGGAGATCCAACCAGTCCATTCTGAAGGAGATCAGCCCTGGGATTTCTTTGGAAGGAATGATACTAAAGCTGAAACTCCAGTACTTTGGCCACCTCATGTGAAGAGTTGACTCATTGGAAAAGACTCTGATGCTGGGAGGGATTAGGGGCAGGAGGAGAAGGGGATGACAGAGGATGAGATGGCTGGATGGCATCACTGACTCAATGGACGTGAGTTTGGGTGAACTCCGGGAGTTGGTGATGGACAGGGAGGCCTGGCGTGCTGCAGTCCATGAGGTCCTAAGGAGTCGGACACGACTGAGTGACTGAACTGAACTGAACACTGTAAAAGGCCATCCTGGCTGCTGTGCTGTGGATGGGTTGGAGGTGGGTGTTGGCAGCTTGGACCAGGGTAGTAGCAGTTAGGATGGAATAAGTAAAGAGGCTAGACCTGACAGAAGGGGATGGGGTGAGCATGTTCCAGGTAGAGGATATAGCATATACAGAGGGCACAAAGGCATAAAGAAAGGCATGATGTTCATGGTGATCTGAAAGTAGTCTTAATGAAAGGAAGGGTGAATGCTGGGTGTGTGGCAGAAGATGAGTCTAGAGAGGTAGAGAGTCACTAGATCTTATGCCAGGAGGACTCACTATTTAGAAGTCTTTTTAACACAGCATACATAGTTTTGCAAAAATCTCTTTTGTAAAAGAAATATTCACAGTTGGTTAACTTTAAGGAATACTCATAGTGGCCAGTATTGGAATGAGTTAGTAGGAATATACCCAGGAACAGAGGAGTAGTCTCAGGAGGCTTAGAGCTTCCATCCTGTGAGGACTAGGGCTCTAAGGGGATTGACTACAACTGTCTGCCAGAAGAATCCTGGAGTAGATGCACTGAGAACAAGCAGATGGGTGCATGAGGACTATTTGATCCCAGAGAAGACTGTGCAATGTTTGCTGAGGTGTTCACTATTGTGCCTAATCCACTGCCTCAGTATTCAAGTTAGAGAATCAGAGAGACTATTTCCAAAAAATGTAAAACAGATGTACTTTTCAGGAGTTTACTAGGTTACCTTATTCTTCCAACAGACATATTTAGCTAGTTTAGCATCTCAGGATCCTCTCATAGTAAGGCATTTTCTTGCCCAAGTCTTGCTGCTATGCATATGTGCCTGGTAGCTGGTCTAAATTCCCTCTCTTTTCTGTAGTGTGAATCTGTTTTTCACCCTGCTATTCTCTTCAGAGATGGAGAGTGACTAGTAGTAATGTCGAGCAAATTGAGAAGGCGAAAATAGCACTTTGTGGTCAGGTCTCCACAGCCAAACTAAATTGTAGACTCAAAGCCAGTAATTGAACAAGGCAGACAAAAAGAAGATCCTGTTGTTTCATTTATCCAAATAATAGCCTTATTTCTTCATTTTTCTTTGCCATTTAAGACTCAATCAGTGAAATCAAGGAAAATATTTTGGTTACAAAAAACACTTTGCAAAGGCTCTCTGAAATCCAAGAGTTTTCATTCTATTAGCTGTTAATGAGTGGATATATTTGTACATTTGCATACCAAGGAGTAACAAACTAGAATAATAGAGTTAATTAATACTTGTGATGCATAAAGATGAATGATAACCCCAAGGGTAGTCTGAAAGGGAAGGAAGTAGCTTATCTTATTCAGCTTTAAGAATTAAGTGCATTGTAGATGCTATTTATAATCTGAGAGTTCATTTATGTCTAAAGATAGTCCTTTTTTTTTTTTCTTTTTTTTTACTGACTCTGTGGTCCATTCTTATATTCTGGAGTCATCAGTGCGAACTGATCTGGGATTTTTAGATCAATCCTGGACGTGTATACATGTATATCACACACACACACATGCTCTTATATGGAATACACCTGTGGGAATACAGGGCACAGGAAAGGCTTCATCTTTACCATTTTCAGTGCCTGTTCTAATGTTAAGAGATGGTATCCATCAGATGAATAGGAGCGAATGCTGACATAATTAATTTTAGCCACTTTTGGCTCTCTCTGTGTAGAATGAAGAAAGGATGTGCAAAAATGCAGGCTGATAATTTTGGTGCTTATTTTCTGGGCTAAAGTAGGGGTGAGAGTTCTGGACTAGAAGCCAGTTGTCTTGGGGTCTTCTTTCAGTACTACCATTGATTTTTTTCAGTCCATTTGACTTCTGAGTGATTATCTATAAGGGAGAAGTGAGAATTGCTACTTGCTTCACTGATAATATGATTTTAGCATAAAAACTTTCATGCCTTGGATGATAAATCAATTGAAACAGACTCTGCAGACTAGAATGATGCACTAGTGGCATGGGAGATGATTAGCAACTTAGACAAATGAAAGTGTTCTCTCATTGGAATATTTTTGGCATCAAAATCTTTTGTACTCAGTAATATTACTTACCGCTTTATGACTTAGGTTTAAGCAAAATTCCCCAGACCTGGTACCTTAATGCAATGATATCGCATGCACTGTAGAAGAGCATGCAATTCTAAAGATGTGTTTTTTTTAATATGTTAGCAGTATGTTAAAACACAGTGCTATATTGAGAAATGTATAGACCATATTTATAAACAAATAGAGCAGCAAAAGCCACTTTGAACACACCTCTGGATGTTCACTTCTATATCAGAATGACTTCCATCAGTTTTCAGTTTGCTTAAAGTCAAGCTCCCAGGAAAACAGTTTCATTTCATAAGATAATCTGAGAAAAATCCACAACTCTTAATACTGACATGGAAATGCTGCTGTACAGCAGAAGATATAAATTCGAATGCCTGGAGTCACCATGCTCTGAGTGTTTTTCTCTTTCCTTCCCTAATTAGGCTCTGGAAAAAGAGTGACTTTTTTTTTTTCTCACCCCCACTGTGAAAGTTATGAGACTCTTTTGCTCAAATCACCCAGAAGGAAAGCTTGGAAGTTCATGTTCCTTAGAGAGTTGTCAGTTCTGCTAAAGAAGATTAAATGCTCATTGCGCAGGTGTCATATCCCACAGCTAATCACAAGAAAGAGAGCAAATGTGGCATAGCCCACATCTAGGCAGCTACCGCAGGTCAGTCCAGCCTAGGGGGTCTTCAATCTCATGTGGTGTACCAGCCAAGATATTCACAAGAAAATAAGTAACCGACATAAAAAACCCATCATATTGCATCTTGGAATATTTCAGTTTGAATCGCTTGGGTGGCTCTGAAACAAAGATTTCTGGGTTGGGGCAGAGGAATTTGATTCCTCTTTGATTCCACTATTTGCATCATAGAAGAAAATTGATTAAAGGCTTCTTGCTTACCTGTGAAATTGATCTTTAGCAAGTAATCCTTGTACAGCTTCTTCCCGTCCAGGATCTTCATGGCGTCGCAGAGCTTGGTGGTGTTGGGGCAAAGCGTACGCTGCATTTTGTGCAGGGCATGGGCCATGGCATACACTGCATTCACCACGAACATAATCTTGGATTCCTGCTCATAGTTGCTGCTGTCGATGGCCAGATGCTTGTCACAAGGACGCCGGTGGTTGTGCTTGTTCTGGAGGCTGCACTGGAACTTCTGCTCCCAGAAGTCCCGGAACCAGGGGTTGCGGTGGTTGTTGTAGGGGTTGAGGCTCTGGAAGTAGCGATCGAACTGGCGGACGGGCTGCGAGGCCAGCTCCAGGGTGATGGCGCCATAGGCCACGTGCTCGCTGCCCTTGATGATGCTCTCCTGCGCACCCCAGCCGTCGCTGGCCACCCAGGTGAAAGAGGCGTTGGCGCGGCTGGCAGCGGCAATGAGCTCCCGGGAGTCGTCGCTGCGCATGAAGAGGACCACAACGCGCGCGTTGGGCTTTTGCAGCAGCTCGCGGATCACGCTGTCGTAGGATTTGCGGATGTTGGAGCGGCCCACCTTCTCCGCAGTGGCGATGCAGATGTTGCGCAGGCGGGCTTCCTGCTCGAAGGCTTCGATCCCCGTCTCTCCATAGTCGCCCTCCGAGGCCACGGTGGACACGTAGGTCCAGTTGAAGAAACGCAAGATCTCGGCCATGGCTTTGGCCTGGTAGAAATCGGGGGGCACGGTCCTGGCAAAGTAATCATAGCGCGATTTGTCGCTGAGTTTGGCGCTGGTGGATGCGTAGCTTATCTGTGGGATCTGGAAGAGCCTCAGCAGGTTTGCCACCTGGGGGAGGGAGGGAGACAAGGCAGGTACCATTTTTTTAGAAATCTGGAGGTAACTGACTGCACAGGAAAGATGAAACATACTGGGTAAAGCCCAGCTCCCTTTGCAACTCCAGACTGCTAAGCTGTTCTGGACGCTTTGCCAGCTGCATTCCTGGACACTATATTTGGGGAATTAGGAAAGAGGTTCCAAGCAGGTAATTCAAGTGTTGGGAAAAGACAAAGAGAAATGAGAAGGGCATGTTTCTGTCTCTCCTAGACTTTATACTACATCCTGGAACAGACTCAGTTCTGTTCAGGTGTGAATGGGGGCTGCTTTAAGTTTCTGGAGCCCTCTTATAACTGAGTCTAACAATGAACTACAGTGAATTAGCCAAATTCGGTTTTTAGACAAACTTGGCTGTGGTTGTACAGAAAGAGCCTGGGTGTTGTCTAATTCTCACTTCCCCCTCTTTTGCTAAAAAAGGCAGTCTCTGAAAGAATTTAATTTGGGAACTGTATGCCACATGGACAGTCCAAATTAGACACTTATTATCTAGGTTAAGCCAAAAAAAAAAATCCATTCTTTTTGGCCCACCCCAAGTTTAGGCATATGCCTTTCTAACCTTAAAGAGCTTGACCAACATTTTCTTCACCTTTTTAACATTTTGTTTCTGCTTGGATTATACATAGCCCAAGCATACAAATGCTATTTTTATGATATTTTTGATTAAAAAGCAAATTAGGGAGTGTTGAGGACCTTGTCAATAAAGAACTATTTACTTTAAAATGTTTAAAGTTTATTCTGAATAAAGAATGTACATTTCTTATAATTTATCTTGGAATAATATTTCACTTCTTATTTATTACAGAATAAAAAAGGAAACAGCATATCAAGGAACATTTTATGCATAGAGTATTTGTGAAGTTTATACATTTTAAAATATATATGCAGATTGTATGTAAATCTAATAAGTTTTTGTTTTTCCTGGCTACCTCACATATTCTGAACATTTCTATCTTTACAATGATTTTAGTTACATAATATACTAAGTAGACTTTAATTGGAAATAATGTTGACTATTCCAACATACTCGATGAGAACTTTGAAATTTCCCTTCTGAAAGTTGCGGTTTCAGGTTTATGTTTGACATGTAGGAAGCATAGCTTGAAGTAGGCAGCTGTTAGCAAAGAGCACAAGTAACATCAAACAACTGACAGCTGAGTCCTGGTTAATCATCATTTCATCTGGCAGTGGAAACCAACAGCCATATTCATACACAGCCACACAGCATGTTCTCAGAGATCTGGCCTGCTACTAAAACCAATACTTGATATAGCCCAGAGCTATCAAAAATGTTTTCTATATCTTTGCAAATCATGGTACCTCTCGTGTAACTACGAATAGAACAGCAAGAAAATCTGGCACTTTGCACGCAACATAATGCAAATTTAGGATCCAGATCTTTTTTGCATCTTGACTTTTAATATATGTATATATACTAGGATGTGAGTGAATTTTGGGGAATAGAGGTGAGTGAATGGGTAAGTGGGTGGATGAAGGCTAGTATGCCATTTATTTTTTCTCAGGGCTAGAGACCCTGAACAAAATGGACTCTCCTGATTCATTTGAACATGGGAGTGCTGGTTGTTTACTCAGCCTGATTGCGATGGCACTGAGCCAGTACTGTCATCACTTCTGTACTGAGTACCTGGCTTCTTTCGAATGTAAGTAGCACTGTGGCAGACTGTGATGAGACCCCTGTCTGTGCACGGACTTGGCTTGATTATGGAGACTTTGGATGACATTGGAGAGACCATCTCTTCTGGATGCTACAGTTTTCTAATCTTCAAGTTCTGTTCATCAGGATCTGAACCCTTCAGGGAGGCAGAGAATGAAAGGACCTGAAAAATGCCCGTAGACATAATTTCTGGCAGCTAGGAACCACAGCGGAAGAATCCTAAACTGTTGAAACCTCCTTCTCCTAGAGGGATATGAGTAAAGAAAAAGTTCTTGTCCTTTGATGAATAGGATCCTGTGGCTCCATGTCTACCTCTCCAGGATATCTGAGAACAATTTACAAACAAGGCAGACGTACAAGAGAGTGAACTGGGCATAGAATGATAGCAATATGGAGAAGATTCTCTGGGTAGGAAGGGGCACAATTGTAGCAGGTTTGGATAGGTGTCGGTTAGAATACAACTGCAGCGATTGCTATCATTTTATGAGTAGTTATCTGATATACAAATGATTATGTACAAAATAAACAATTAGGATCTACTGTGTAGCACAAGGAACTGTATTCAATATCTTGTAATAATCTATAATGGAAAAGAATCTGAAGGAATATATATAGATATATAAAAATATGTATCTATCTATATATCTGAATCACTTTGTTGTACACCTGAAGCTAACACAACTTTGTAAATCAATTCTACTTCAATAATACAATAGCTTGTGTATGAGTGTTTTAATGAGGAGACTACAGCCTACTTTAGAAAAAGGAGGCACATTTAGTGAGCTAAACATGAGAATGGAACTCTACTAAAGTGTAATCTCAATTGTATTACCTCTTAAATAGCATGGAGCAATCATATAGTCAGAGGATGATGTTAAGAGTTACATTTACATTTTTGAAACACATGTAATGCAAATGAATGATAGAACAAAGCGTTGGAGGCCTTTTGTCATGGTGAACCATTCATTTTAATACTAATTTCCTTAGATTACATGGGTAAAAATGCTTAATATAAAAATTAAACACCACAGAAATAAGCAGATTATAAATCTCATTTTCTTTCCCTCTCTCACCCTCTCCAGCCTGACTTCTAGAGAAGAATAAAGTTCTTAGTTTGATTTGTGCATTTTCAAAATTAGTTATTCTGTTGTAAAGCCAGTGACTACTGTACTGGGCGTTTATATGTGTATTTTCTCCTTTGATGTTCACAACTGCCTTTTATGATGAATGTTGTTTTCTCCATTGTAGCAGTGCAGAAACTGAGATGAAGAACTCTGTTTGTGATCATAGGATTAGAAAGTAGAGGCAAAATTACAATTTAGAAGCAGGTCTTTTGACCTGAAGGACTGTAGCTGCCCTCTCATAACCTTGAGTCTGCTGTTTCCTGTGTGACTGTGAATCTGAGGTCTGAAGCACAGAAGGGCACCCAGGTAGGAAGAACAGGAGGGAGGAACAGAAGCAGTATTGTGGTTTAATTGCTACTAGGAGCTTTCTTTTTAACATAAAACCGGCCATCTGAAACATTCTTGATTTGCTTTACTGGCCATGTGGTTTCCTCTGTGAAAACATGAAGGTGTAAGAGAACATCTACACTGGACATCATTTTAAAAATAGAAGAATCATTTTAGGATGGAGAAATCATGTGGACTTTTGGAAGAAAGTTACCCAGTTATAGTGTTAGTAGGAGTGGAGGAAGGGCAAAAAGATCTACTTATATTCTTTAGGGAAAATTGCTTTAAAAGTAGAGAGATACTTTTCATGGTTAGAAACTCTAATAAAAAGATATATAGCTTAAGAGCAATAGGAAAACTTAAAAAATAATTAAAATAATACAGAATAGTCTCAATAAGACAGACAAGTCAAGATTTCCAAAGAAGCCACTGGATGGCTAAGCTGCATTGAGCCATGTGAGTGTTGAAAGAACTAGCAAGAGAGACGAAACCTGTAGGTGTGTTAGTCCTTGGGCAGGCCTGGGACAATATACAAGACTGGCACGAACCTGTGAGAACCAGGAAGAATAAAGCATAGAATGTGAAAATGGACTGATGCTGATTGTTGCTATGATTGGTTTTCAATTATATTTTAGGAGAAGTTGTGGTAAGAAGGGAGCGAATCACTGGTTGGGAGAGTTGGCTCTAAATGAGTGAAAGCAAGACACTGCCTAGTCCTTTCTGCCTCCTTATGTGCCTTTGTGAGAATGTTTCCTAATCTGGAGATTGTGATACAAATATATGAAAAAGTTCTCTCACATCCAAGCCGGGGAGAAGACCACAAGAAGGGTCCGTAATCAATTAAGTTTTCCTCCGGTTCTGAATTCTGGAAGAAATCACAGATTAAATCAAGTAATTACTATTAATAATTTCTGAGAAATTAATAATGGGAGGACTGTCAGAGGATAAAAAGGGAGGAGTAAGAGAAAGTTCAGGAACTATAAATCAGGAATAAATATAAATCAATAATCATGATATATTTTGGTAATTTTTTTTTCTCAGAGTTCCCTATAGAGAGCATGCAGGCATTTAGAAATGAACAAAAAAGTTGCTAGAAATCAGCATGGATTCACTGAGAATGAATTTCAGTAGAATCTTCCAACATTAGTTGGACCATTTAGGGAGAAGTTGTAGCCATGAACTCTGACTTCAACAAGGTATTGGAGACATTACCTGGATTCTCATGAAAAGGGGAAAGTGATAGGAATTGGATAAAAATTTAAATATACTAAAATAGAATAGCTTGGAATAAATTCTATATGAGGTGGCCAAGTAAGATTAAATTTTTATCAGTGACTTTGGAAAAAACATAAATAAGCTATGAGATCATTACATTTTTGAGCTAGAAGGAGCTGTGAAGCTAATCTAAGCTTTTTGCTTTATAGGTGAGGAAACTGAAGCTCACAGAGTGAAGTGACTTTCTAAAATTTATACAACCAATAAGCAAAAAAGCTGAGTGGAGCCCAGTTTCTTGATTTTTCCAAAGGACTAGCCTTCTTTTCTGGCAATTGGGTGATATTACATGGGAAGAGATGTATGTTTCTGGATTTACATTAAAATTACATATAAGTGAAGAAAAAATAAGAAAACTAGGGGAAAATGAGGGTATAGATGCCAAGTTGAATGTTGCAAAAATCCACCAGGAATCCAAGTGTGGCTAAAGTTAAAGAGGAATTATTAAGTGCTTTGCTTTCTTTAGATTCAATTTTAGATCCACTGTTATAGCTGTATTATCTCCTCTAATCCTCATAACAATCTTATGAGGCTGATACTACCATTATCCCATTTTATAGATTGAGGAACTGAGGCACAGAGCAGCTGGGAATCTTGCGTCCCAGCTGTCTGACACTACGCTTACTTTCTCAGTTCAGTTTGGTTCAGTAGCTCAGTTGTGTCTGACTCTTTGCGACCCCCTGGGCTGCAGCACACTAGGCTTCCCTGTCCATCACCAACTCCCGGAGCATGCTCAGACTTACGTCCATTGAGTTGGTTATGCCATTCAACCATCTCATCTTCTATTGTCTCCTTCTCCTCTTATTCAATTCATTCTGCAATTCAAGCTCTTAACCTCTGCCATATGGAATTCCTCTCATTACAGTATAGCAATGATATATTTCAAGTTATAATATGTCTGTCCATTTTCATTCCTTAAGGGACTGTCTCCTTGACCGGAATACCATGAGTAGTCATTCCCTATTATTAAAAATATACTTTTTCATTTGTCAGTTCTGTACTTTGAGATAACTCTGTAGATGTTTGTTTACTGCCTGACCATCTACAGAGGTAAAAACAGTGGTCTGAGAAACCAGGGTCATTTCAGCTGGGAGTTTGAAAGCTTCAAGTTATACGTATCATTACCAAGTTTGGCTTTATGATTTATGTAGGAAACACGTTGTTTCCTAATGCCCGAAAGACTGCATCCAGGTTTCCTAGAAGCCCTTTCTGCACATAGTGTACTATAGTTTTATGTTCAGTGTTCAAACACCTGAGGAGTATCCACTTTCTGGGTGGTTTGAACTTATCCTGGACTAGGCAGTGCAATGTTTTCAATGCAACCTCTCAAGCCACAAATGTATGGACTTTTTTTTTTTTTTTGATTTGAGAAATGCTAAAGATGCTGGGCTTGACCAGCTACTGTTATGTTTTCCAGCAGATGTGATGGTTTGAATTACTAGTTCTGCCTTTGTTTCATTTTTGCAGTTTTAGTGAAAGTGAAAGTGTTAGTCGCTCAGTCACATCCAACTCTTTGCTACCCCATGGACTGTAGCCCTCCAAGCTCCTCTCTCCATGGGATTCTCCAGGCAAGAATACTAAAGTGGGTTGCCATGCCCTTTCCAACCCAGGGATTGAATCCGTGTCTCCTGTGTCTCCTATACCGCAGGTGGATTCTTTACCTGCTGAGCCATCAGGGAAGCCCCAGGATG